>NC_052646.1:1294583-1924375 GCF_016161935.1 Mauremys reevesii | reverse complement strand
AAGCAGAAGCAGCTGACCTTGTTAGGCTCAAAACCTTCAAAAGAGGTTGGGCCTTCCAGCTGGGAGGCTGGGGATCTTATGGAGAAACTAGCCAGCTTGACACAGACACAGACACAGACACAGACACAGACAGCTGGGGGGTGTGTGTGTGTGTCTGTGTCTGTGTCTGTGTGCGCGCCCAGTGAAGGCAGGCTCCATAATGCACTGTTACCAGCTCTTGGGATTTTTACAGCAAGGTTCATAATGTTTAGTGTCTTTTTTAAAGTCTGAGCTCCTGGTATCATAGGATGGCATGAGGCTCTCAGCTTTCATTTTAAAAACCAAAGGGCTTCTCTAGCCCTCAAGTAGAAGGGGACTAACCCCCCCCCCGTTGAATCTCTCTCTTTAAATGGCATGCCTTCTTTTAAGCTAGCCCCATGCTTTTGAAAGGCAGGGACTTGGGAACATACTGACAATGGGTTTGGGTTTTAGCTGCCCAGGAAACCTGAGAAAATTAAATTGAAACCCTTGAAGAGGTGGGGTGGGGGGGTTGTTTTTTGTGGGGGAGGATCTGATTCTGGGCCTCCTGTGATGTTTCTCTCTAGCTACACAGACTCTGCCCCTCGTCTCCCAGATGGCAAGCACAGAGCCTGCAATTCTGTAGGGAATGAGGCTGTTGCTGGATAGAATCATAGAAGATCAGGGTTGGAAGGGACCTCAGGAGGTATCTAATCCCACCCCCTGCTCAAAGCAGGACCAATTCCCAGACCGATTCCTACCTCAGTTCCCTAAGTGGCCCCCTCAAGGATTGTGCTTGCAACCCTGGGTTTAGCAGGCCAAGGCTCAAACCACTGAGCTACCCCACCCCCCATGGCTATTCTAGCTCACAAGCCAATTCCTCAGCTGGTGTAAATCAGTGCAGCTCTATTGATTTCAATTGCTGCCAGCTGAGGCTCTGGTCCTAGCTGTGAACTCCAATCACAGCACTGGGGTTTGCAATGCTGCTGCCTGTTGGAAATCTAGGAGCTCTCTGGGATACTGAAAGGTTTTGGACACTGAATTATTTTAACAGTGCAATAGATTTACCCTTTTTTCCACTTGCCCAATCATTTGTTTATTTCAAGAGCTGAAAAATGGTACAATGTACAGCTGCGATGAAATAGCCAGATTCCCTTCTCCCTAGAGTAACTTCATTTGGTTCCATGGAATTACTCTTGATTGACATTGATCTGAGCAGTTTAGGGCACTGGTAAAGTGAGTGAGGTGCCTCTCTGTAGTGGCTAGTCAACTGGAGGATAACAACCTACTGCAGCTGGCAGCTAATGTGGTTAGTTCTTTAACATAAATGGTAGAAATCTGTGTCTGATTTTCAAACCTAGGCCTTAATACCTCACACAAGGAGTTTTTACAGAGGAAAAATCAGGCCCACCTAATTTATAGATAGTAAAGATGGGGACAGTGGGCTAAATTCTTGCTTGATAAAAGAAATGCAAAACTTCTCCTGAGGTTTGCATAGCAGCTAGTGTCTGGTCACCCAAAGGATCTGAACCAGGGACCTCCCAAATTTAGATCAAGTTGTAAAAGCAAGTGCTCTCAAGGAAATGTATAATATTAAAAAATACTGACCTCATTACTGTAGTATCTGTGCATGTTGCAATCATTGGTGGACTTTTGCCCATTTCATCAATGGGGAACTGAGTCACAGCCTAGATTAAGTGACATGCCCAAGGTTGTCTAGGAAGTCTGTGGCAGAGCCAATAACTGAACCCTGGTGGCCTTAATTCCAAATCAGTACCCAGCTATCAAACCATCCTTCCTACCTTCATCCTCTATGGGTCAGATGGAGGTGTGGTATGTAGTACACCCTGAAATGCCATCCCCAGCAATGTTTATGTATTTATTTTTAGTCATTTCAATTTAAATAACTAATAAGACACCTCTCCAAGGCTGGAAGGGCCTCAACGCACGTAAATCTCAGCAACATTAAAATGATCAGTTTAACAAGAGCTCAGCCAGCCAAAACTCATACAGAAACTCCTGTCACATCTCTGTTGTCTAAGCGGCTTACCCAGAGCCTTTACCTTTGGTGAGGTTTTTGGAAGTGTCTGTGTGTTTTGAACAATGCTCATGTTACAGCAGGTCAAAAGTTTTCCAATGGGATGTTTTTTGCATCAGAAAATGCTGCTTCGATTAAATCAAAACTTTTTGAGGGCACTTAATGGTTTGGTGAAATTTTCTATGGGAAATTATCAATATGTTTCCATCTGATTGTAAGCTATCAATTATGATACAGAGTTTGACCTTACTGCAACAAAATGTTAGGATGAGGAAGACAAACTATTTCAGAACCTTTCATTTTTCCAAAAAGCCCAAGCTTTCTACCTTGTCGTCCCAGTTTGGGGCCCAATGAAATTTCAAAGTCTTAGGATTTCCCATGAGGTGGGAATTCTGTTTTTTCAACCAGCTCTGCTCACTATCTATGCAATCAGCGATGCAAAAACACAAAGTATTTCCTCTGGGAAGCAAAGAGCATTACTTCTTGCTCAACTGAAGCGTAAGAAACCCTTAAAACAGGTACAAATGGGCACTAAAATTAGGCACAAAAATGGTAACAATGGGCCCAAGACAAACCTTGCACCTGAAACGCATCTCAATTTAAATTGGGTGAGATGATCAGGGAGGGAAAAAGCTGCTATCAAGCAAACCACACTGGGGTTGTGTGGTTTAAAAAGCTGTTGATTAGCTACCGAGGAGGTGGTGGTGGTTGGGGGTGGAGGGGTGCAGGTTTCAGAAGAGGGTGCTTTTTTGCCCCGGGGGAGTACAGCGCTGATTTCTCTCCCCCGGCCGGTGGGAAGGAGGCTGGCAGAGGTAGCTTTCACATGAGCTCTCCTGACCAGCTGTGCTCATTAACGATTCCAGAAGAGTTTTCGCAAGTCTCAGGGTTTTAACTCCAGTGAAGTGGCCAAATTCCATCCTGGGTGACAAGATTCCTAAGTGGCCTGGCACCGCCTGCTCTCCAAGGCAGCCACATCCTCGGCCATCATCATCCCATGCTGCCGCGGGAGCTTTCAATATTTGGCAGGGCCGCCCAGAGGATTCAGGGGCCTGGGGCAAAGCGCGGGAGCTGCGGTGCTTGTACTCACCCAGCGGCGGTTCGGGTCTTCGGCGGCATTTCAGCAGCAGGGGCCCTTCAGTCGCTCCGCGTCTTCGGCCGCACTGAAGGGCCCCTCGCCGCCGAAATGCCGCTGAAGAGCCGGACGGCCGCCGGGCCAGAGCCCTGCGGGGCCCGGGGCGTGGGGCAAATTGCCCCACTTGCCCCCCTCTCTGGGCAGCCCTGATCTTTGGGCCGCAAAAGCGGCTGTGAAAATTGCACTTGGACGGGGCTAGATTGCGGCGATAGGCCCAGCCCCGAGCCAGAGCCGGTGAGCGAGGCCTGGTGCTCCCAGAAGCGCTGTACCTCCAAGACACCTGCCTGAGGATTAACACGTCAGCGGCACCTCCTTGCCCTAGGGAAGGATGAGGAATAATCTCCTACAGCCCATTACAGGGGGCGGGCGCCTCGCCGTACTGGCTGGCACACAGCATGGTGCCATGGTTCCTCCTGCTCACCCCCTCTCTGCACGCTGCCCACCGCTACCGCATCCCGGCACGGCCCCTCCCGGAGGAAGGGGAGGGAAGGCAGCATTTGGCAGGCAGCTTCCATCTCTCTCCCAGAGCAAAGACACGGGAACCCTAAGGGAATCCTTCCCTTCCGCCCATTCCCCTGCACACCCACCTGGGGTGAGGCCCATTGTTTGTGCCATCAATTAGCAAAAAGTCATCCTACACAATCTCCCCTCGGGCAGCGCGCCCTGCCAAGCGGGCTGGGATTTTTTTATATAAAGAAGGACTTCAGCATTTGACTGCAAGCTTGTCAATGGGGATCCACCCAGGCCTATGTATGTCAACGTAGATAATAATAGAAGTGCTCTAATGCATAGCTAGTACTCTGGCAAAACCCCAGGAGCATCAACATAACTATTCACAAAATAACTCGGCCAGACACCCACAACACATTCCTGTCCACCTTTCCGTCGCTGCGGGAGCCGTGCCCTCCACCCTCCCCAAAAACCCAGCTGATGTGGAGCCTTCTGCAGCAGGCCTGGGTGGTCAGCGAATTGGGACCACGCGGGAGGACGAGTTCCAGAGTCTCGGGGTGTGTCTACACCGCAGTTAGACCCCCGCGGCTGGTCCGTGCTAGCTGACATGGGCTCGCATGGCACGGGCAAAGGAGCTGTGTAATTGTGGTATTTGGATCCTGGGCTCTAGGGCTCTGTGAGTGTCTACACGGCAATCAAACATCCCCTTAGCCAGACCCCCCGCATGCCCAAGGCAGCTGGCCTGGGGCAGCCACGGCTGTCTAACTGCAGCGTAGAAATGCCCTCGGAGAGAACGTCCTGCCAGCGGTTTAGGACTCCAGTGCCCCTGCAGTTCATTGCGATTATCCCAGCAGGTCTGACTTTATTCCAGCACCGGCACTTTGCTCTCTCTCAGGGACAGCGACAGGTTCCCGGCGGCCAGCCAGCGCTTTCAGAGCACAGGACATTTATTTTAGGACAAAAGCATTACTGAAAACAGCACGCCGCCTCTGCACACGCTAGCTTACCAGGGGTCACCATCTTCCACGAGGAGCCCCTGGCAGGTTCATGGATTCCAAGACCAGAGGGGACCCCTGTGATCATCCCATCTGACCTCCTGCAGAGCACAGGCCAGAGACCTGCCCCACAGTAATCCCTAGAGCAGAGCTTTCAGGAGAACGTCCAGTCTTGATTTTAAAATCACCAGTGATGGAGAATCCACCACGACCCTCGGTAAATTGTTCCAACGGTTATTTACCTTCTGGGTTAGAAATTTACACCTTATGTCCCATCTGAATGTGTCTAGCTTCAACCTAGAACTATTGGATCATCTCTGACCTTTTTCTGCTAGACCGAAGAGCCCGTTATTAAATATTTGTTCCCCACGTAGATACCTATAGATTGTGATCAAGTCACCCCGGAACCTTTTCTTTGCTAAGCTAAGTAGATTGAGCTCTTCACATCACACCTAATCTTCAAGTTCAAAGGGGCTCCAGTCCTTCAAACCCTTCCAGATGGATTTTGCCCTCTGGGTTACCATCTCATGTCTGTTTTTGGATCAAAATGAGTCATGCAGCCAGCTCAGGCCGACCCTTTACACCCCAAAGTCTTTCTTTGTGTCCTGGGTTTCTTGAACCCAGCCTGTGCAATTCCCCCCGGGGGGGGCACTTCTTAGGAACTGTCCCCCGCTCTGCAGTAATTATTCCCCACTGATTTTAGTTCCCCAAAGGAGCTTGATAACGCTTCCACCTGGAGCTAGAACATAATCCCTGCCTCACAAAGACGCAGCTAACATAAATGTGATGCAAAAGCTATTGAGGGGGCCCATCATATCTGTCAGCCTGACATGCTGCCACCTTTTGCCCAGGCTACGAAACGAGCATTTGTCTCAAGCAGGTCAAAGCAGCATTTCTGCGTGAAGATGGCACCAATGAACTGATTCATTCCTCATTTCCCGCCTGCCCGCAGCAGTCACCGTGTCATCTGTTTGCTGTCACAACCAGAACCAGCTAAAGGAGATTGTGCAGGAATTACTGGCTGTAATGAAAGGTTTAGGTGACACTCAGCCCAATGATTTTAATAACCGGCCCTTACAGAGGCGATCGCCCGTGAGATGATAGAGTCATGAGACCAAACGCATGCTGAACATATTTACCACCCCATGCTTGGCTCCAAGCCCAGGAAGAATGAAACTCTTGGTCCGTGCCCACTGCATGGTGGAAGAGTTTCCACATTGACTCAGTCCCCAGCATATTTGACCTCCTTTCTGGGATTATCAACAGAGAGGTGCAATCGCCCTGTGGATTAGGACTCGGCACAGCGGAGTTTTTACTATTTCATATCGTTTCTATTTCAGCAGCACCCGGGAACCACAATGGAGGCTTGGGGCACTAAACAGAGATGTATCAAAGACAGTCCCTGCCCCGCACAGCTCACAGACTACATGGCGGACAGGCTGCAACAGGCAGATGAAACAGAGAAAGTGGGTGGGAGTGGGCTTGAGGGAGTGGGAAACAATCAAATAAAGCTTACTGGCACTGTGAGCGTCTTGGGGCCAGGACCATCTGTTTGCTCTGTGTTTGTTCAGCACCTAGCGCCACGGGGGCCTGATCCCTGCCTGGAGCTCCTAGATGCTCCCACAATGCAAATAATAATCACTCATAATAAGCAGAGCCTAGCAGAAAAGCTGAAGTCATAACTCAACAGTAGCCTAGGCCCTGCCAGACTGGAGTGTTCTCTTCCTGGGTCTTTTGCTGGCCGGCTGTCATTTCAACTCTGGGTGCCTCCGTTTCCCCCTTTTAAATGCTTAGATTCCACAGTGATGCTGGGCATGATGCAAAGACCTGAATAGAATGGAGGGGGAGGACATTGATAAGGGATGGGGAGGCAACTACCATATAACGCCTTGGGCGTGGTGGTTCTGGGTCCGAGGAGGAAGGGAGGTGAAGGAGGGAAGGCTGGCCCAGCAGCTGCCCATATTATAGCATATTTGTGGCTAAATAAGACTTCGGTCCCCTAGCTTGTGAAGACAGTGTGGCCTATTGAATAGGACACTGGACTGGGTTCTGTCTGTGGCTCTGCCTCAGGTCTTACCACAGGCACATCACTTCCCTTCCCGTGCCTCAGTTTCCCCATCTGTACATGGGGACAATGATGCTGAGCTCCATTTGTAAAGCGCTTGGAGATCTACCGATGGAAAATGCTACATAAGAGCTAGGGATTATTATTATTAGAAGCAGGAAAATACACTCCAAATTTTTCTCTGCCCTTGGATTTCCACGAGCAGAACTATTTCCTCCTCAGTTTATCATTAGAAAGGCTGATATTTTTCAGACCAAACTTTATATTAAAAGTTACATTAAACAACAGTCTGAATGTACATTTAGAAGGTCAAGAAGCATTTTCCCATAAGATATCCTCTCTAAGAGATGGGGCCAAAACCAGAACCAGGGATCTGACCAACTCCCCAGTGCGCACACACCAGGGGGTTCGGTAACGTTCAGGTTACATTTTTATTCATTGCAAATTTATCCATTCATTCTGTTCACGTGTTGGTTTCAATCCAGGCCAGATTTCCATTGATTTATTCACTGTTCGTATCTTGACGTGGATAAACTTCAACCTAAGTCATTCCCAGACCATTTGCTTCAACTCCATGCTAGTCCATTATTGGGTGTTTGGCTGGCCCCCAGAGTCGCATGGTATTGTGTCTGCTCCTTGAGTGAATGACTGAACATTTTTGAAGAGGAGACTGATGAATGATAAAGACCAAAGGATGCCGTTTCTGTTGTGAATGTTCAGAAAATTGTGCTAAAATGCATGAAAATTTGTGGGACTCACAAACACTTTTGTGACTATATGTTGGCCACACAAATACTCACAAACAACCAAGAATGGCCCCATGGGGACCACTCACGTGCTTCAAGTTATGCATGTACTTAAGGAGTTTGCTGACTCAAGATCGAGAACTAAATATTGGGCCAAAAAACGATTCATGAAAACTTTTTGTTGTTGTTTTCTTTTCTTCCCCATTTTGAAAGCTTTGACGAACGGGACGTTCTCACAGAGCATTCCTGGGAAAAATAATTGTGCTTTTTCTTCTTCTTCTTCAGAACTTCATCATGTTTCATCCACCTTCCTGAAACAACCCCACCAATGACAATGAACCAGACTTGGTGCTGAAGATGCAAATAGGAACCTAGTGGGGCTTACGAAAGCTTTCTATGGGAGTTAGGCTCTTTTGTGAATCCCACGAGGTGTCTGTCTGAATCTTTAGGCATCTAAATTCTCCGTAAACTGGCCCAGAGGATACATAGACATTGAGGGCCCCGCTCCAGCTCAGGTTTTTGAGTCCACCTGATCCCCTGGGACTGAGCTTGGGTGGTCGGCCGAAGCTGCCGCCCCAACCGCAGTGTCCACACTATTATTTTTAGCATGCAGACCTAGCCCTAGTCACACCCAGCTCTAGTGTAGACATATCACAAGTCCCATTGACTTTTAATCCCACTGTGGTCCAGAGCTGGAGGACGCGGATCCAGAACTATGCCCAGCTTTAGCAAAACAGAACCCCACCCCACTGGGACTTCGGGAAATCTAGGCCACCCACGTTTTTCCCATCTCATTTAAGTGCAGGAGAGGCCAGCAATTAAATCCTTATGTGGCACGGGAACACCAAAAGATACAAAGGAGAGATACCATTCTGAAGTGAGACTGAGTCATGCAAACAATGCAAATGATGTTGAATTGGAGCAGTCTTTGACTATAACTCACCATGCCAGAGAGGTGTTTCACGTCCGGTAAGAGGTCTTGGGAACATATAAAAGGGCTCCCGTCCCAACGATTCGCATTCACTCATCTTCGCTTCTCTCCACGAGTTCTTCTCTGCATTCAGGGTAAGTCTGGGAGTCAATCCAGTGCTGTGGAATTCACTGGAAGCATCACCATTGAGTTCAATGGGTGCAAGATAAAGAACTAATTTAGGTCCTGATTCAGGAAAGCACCTGAGCACACGCTTAACTCTCAGTGAATGCCGGGGGTGAGGGACTTGGAGATGTGTTACAATCGAAGCACATATCTACGTGCTGTCGCGGAGCGGGATGGCTTCCTGAATATGGGCTCCACTGCTTATGTGCCGTGCCTGGGATCTCTAACAAAATAGAAGAGTCTGTCTTGGGGCAATGAGGATCTGTAATCAAGTTCTGGTCATCTCCATGGGCCTCTTTGCTGATGCTAAATTCACTTGCTGAAGTTTTATGTAGCTAGGGTGTGTCCAGCTGCGGTTCCCAGCTGAAAAGTGACCCATGCTCAGCCTAAGCCTTCCTCAGAGGTATCGCAACACCCTTCTTTGTGTCCTTCCGATAGGATTGCACAGTCTGCAGCATGGGAGCCAGTGCAAAGTGTGCAGCCTCTCCCGGCATCTGGCCAGGAACAATGGCACAGCTGGAGAAATCCTGCTGGAGACCAGAAGCAGCGAGTAGGTTGGGAGTGGCAAAGATTGCTGGGAGGGGGATCTTGCAGGTCACCGCAGGCAGAGTTAATGATCAGTGCTCAAGTACTCAGCATTCAGGAACCAACCGCTGGGGATCAGTCAGGCAGATTCCCTGGTGTTTGCAGCTACCAACGGTTTGTCTCTTTCTTTCAGGGTTCCCCAAGCTACAGAAAGATGTGCTCTCGCCAGGAGAAAGACCAGTACCACAAACAAGACACCTGCCACGGGAGCGGAGGAGGATCATCCTGCCACGGGAGCGGAGGAGGATCATCCTGCCACGGGAGCGGAGGAGGATCATCCTGCCACGGGAGCGGAGGAGGATCATCCTGCCACGGGAGCGGAGGAGGATCATCCTGCCACGGGAGCGGAGGAGGATCATCCTGCCATGGGAAACCACAGAAGCCCTGCCAGCAGGAGCAGCAGCAGAAGCATTGCTGCCAAGTGCCATCCCAGAAGCTGAAGTAGCCGAGCACAGACCGGCTGGAAGGGAAAACTCTGAGCAGAACCATACCAATTCACTGCTTAGTCTCATGATCATACCTTGAATTTGTAAAGCTTTGCATGGCCTTGTAACTATCGTAAATTGCAAGTTGTCTCCTCTCTTCTCCAGCTGCTCTTGTATCTCTGAGGCAGTTATGAAACCATGGAAGAAATGTGAATTGTATCTTTATGCTGTAATAATCTAATCCATCCATTTCCTGCTGTAGTCTCCAATGGTGCCTGTGAGACATTAAAATTTGAAGTTCATGAGAGTTCCATTGTCCTTGTGTTTCCTCGTGTTAGTCTCTTGTATACTATTGCGCATCCATACAGTGTAGATGGTCACATATGACACATTAACCATATAACAAGCATTACACCTACTTCAAGGAACAGCTAAGGTCTAGATTTCAAAAATTCTCAGGGCCAGATTTTCAAGTGCTCGGCATCCAAAACTGGGGTGATGTTTTCAAAAGTGCTCCGCACCCAACACGTGATCCACATTGCACAACACAGAGAACTTTCTCTGGGTTTGTCAGTATCAAACAACTGGGCGAGCATTTGGTGTGATGAAGGGAGTTCAAAGGGAAAAGTCAAATGAGCAGAGAGACAGCCAGAGCCGTTCTTTTTGCTCAAATCTCTCTTTCTTTGCTCAAATCTCTTTTTGCTCAAATGCTCAGCATGGGCATAAGGCCTTTGCTTCATAGGCGCGGGCTGCAGGATCAGGGCCGACGTGCTGAAATATCTGGCTTTTCCTTTAAATGACTGGAGGGGGATAGAACGGGGCCCAGTCATGTACGATAAGGATGGCTGCACGATCAGCAGAGTAACGCACATCCTTTATTCTGTCTATTCCACTCACATTCTAGCCCAGCGAATTGCCCAATGGCGAGTTGGCAGAGCTAGCAGCGATGTTGGGTGTGAAGAGAGAAGGCAATCAACCAGCTCAGAAAGCAGGTTTTTAATTACTAGATGCTGTGAGATGAGAGCAGCCTGATGTGAACACGCTTAGCGTAATATGGACTCAGACGGAGAAGTGGCTAAGTTGAAACTCCGCACTCCTACACAGCGAAAAATCTCAATCAGCGACAAGAGGATCACGTGGTACTGCCATCTCCAAGCCTTTGAAAATCATGAGTCGGGCCCTCACAACTAAAAATCCGCAGTTGGGGGGGTTTCAAATCATAAATTTTGGGTTGTTTTCCTTTGCATTCTGGTTTCTGAACCCATAGGAGGTATTCAGGTCACCAAAGATTTTCTCTGCCACCATGAGTGCTAGAAATTTACAGGGCGGGGTGTTAAACAAAAGCTGAAATTCTCATGAAATTACATTAAAAAAAATGAGGAGTCCTTGTGGCACCTTAGAGACTAACAAATTTATTTGGGCATAAGCTTTTGTGGGCTAAAACCCACTGCATCTGATGAAGTGGGTTTTAGCCCACAAAAGTTTATGCCCAAATAAATTTGTTAGTCTCTAAGGTGCCACAAGGACTCCTCGTCGTTTTTGTTGATACAGACTAACATGGCTATCACCACTATGAAATGACATGACTCCGGGAGCTGGGGCTTTAAGGAAAGCACCAAATATCATGGGACTTGTAATAAAATTGTCAGATATCAGGGGGTCGCTGTGTTAGTCTGTATCCACAAAAACAACAAGGAGTCCGGTGGCATCATTTGGGCATAAGCTTTTGTGGGTAAAAAAACCACTTCTTCAGATGCATAAAGAAGTGAGGTTTTTTACCCACGAAAGCTTATGCCCAAATAAAACTGTTAGTCTTTAAGGTGCCACCGGACTCCTTGTTGTTAAAATTGTCAGAGTTGGCAGCACGTCACGTCTTTTATTAATGGCTGGTAGTGAATCACAACGGCTGTGTACTGTTTATTGCCACTCAAAACACAACTAAGAGTGAAATCCCCCCCCATGGAGAGGCACCACTCAAGCCCTTTGAGAGCGAAAGAAAGAGGTATGTGGGATTGTAGCAGTGTCTGTATACAGGTGACTTTCACCAAGGTGACTTTTGCCCATAAAGCTCATTGACAAATGGTTATTTCTGCTTCATACCAAACATGCGCTGGGAATAACCATCAGGCATCACACTCTCGTTGCAGCCAGACCAGCCTTTCAAGCCAGGTTGGGATTTGCTCTAACGACAATGTGCATTTTGCCCGAAGTGCACACAGCCTTAAAGTGTTGTGTATTTTGCTCTTCTAATTTAAACCAACAACGTCTTTATTCAAAGCCATGACAGTAATGTCCGTGCCGGAGGGGAGATAAGATGCGGTGGTCAGGTCCTGCTGGTAGACGTGATGCTGGCAGGTCAGGTGCCAGCTCATGCCAAGATCTTCAGGCCTCGGCGGAACACGGACAAACACAAATCTGCAATCAGTCTGGCTCACCTGCGTTAATATCGTTAAACTCGGGAACAGGATTATAGAAATGTGTTTCGAGGTTATGGAACGCAGGCTGCATTACATGAGAACAAGCAAGGGGACCAGGGCGCAGCGAAGGGTGGCAGGCACGGGAATAGTTGGAGGAGCAGGAGGAACATTACCCCCCTGAACTGCAAGCCTCAGGCAGGCATGGAATTTGCCCCCTAACGCACAGCCCAGTTGGTCTGCCTGGAGCTGCCCCACACCCAAATACAGAAGTCAAACTACACCTATGGTTGCAGACCACGCTGGATGAGCAAGCTTCTCTAGCAGGTGAGAAGCAGAAAGCCTCCCAGGAATGGAAGATGGGACGGATCAGCAAGGAAAGCTACCTCTGGGAGGTCAGAAAGTGTCGGGATCAAGTGAGAACTGCCAGAAGCCCAGCAGAGTTGGATCTTGCACAGGGAATGATGTTTAACTGTGCTGCAGCTGTCTGGGATCAGGCTGGAGCATCTACACCACAATTAAACAGACCCTTAGCTTAGCCTGAGCTCCGCAAGCCTGAGCCAGCTGACACAGGCCGGCCATGGGGACGAACCCACTGTGGCTCAGAGGAAAACCCTCTGCAATTACCAGGGTTAGTGTCACGCAGCCTCAAGATTGCCTGGGTGCACCAACATGGAAGAAACAAAGACAAACACCAAATGCCCCGAGCTAACACGACACTCTGGAGCTATCAGCCTCCTACCTGTGTGCTCAACGTGTGCTTCAGAATACATGACATGCTACATCACGGCTCCTGCGTCTCACCTCTGAATAACAAGCCCGCGAAAGCCCCCTGTGCATCATGCATGAGACATTTCTGTTCCCCTGTGCACCAACCTCTGCAGACGAGGGGGCAGGAGGGGAAGAAATCAGGCAAGCGTCTCAGCGTCTTGGGGCCGTTCTGTGTTGTACAGCACCAAGCACAGACACTATTGCAATGAAATATAATCATAATGTGGCTTTGGTTAGTAACCCTTAGCCCGGTAGCAATTTAAGGGCCCAATCCTACAATTCTTCTCCCTCCTCATTGTAACAACCTTTTATGTACTTGAAAACTGTTATCCTGTCCCCTCTCAGTCTTCTCTTCTCCAGATTAAACAAACCCAGTTTTTTCAACCTTCCCTCATGGCTCATGTTTTCTAGACCTTTCATCATTTTTGTTGCTCTTCTCTGGACTTTCTCCAATTTGTCCACATCTTCCCTGAAATGTGGCGCCCAGAACTGGATACAATACTCCAGTGGAGGCCTAATTGGCATGGAGTAGAAGCTATGTCATGGCTTATTTTATTTTCACTTGTTATTTTCAGCCACCTAGCCGGGACTGGGGGGGCAGGTATTTTGTTTGGGTAGCCAGCAACACTACTGTTTAAGCTGAAGGCACTAGTGGGAATATTTTACTACAGGAAGATGCCTTGTAATGGAGGTAGAAATGTGTGCTCATGGAAGGTGGACATTAAATTGCCTTCTGGATGTGGGCATGGCATGACATTTTCAAAAGTGAAGCTGAAACCCTATTGTCAAAAGTGACAGAGGCCATTTGGGAATTTAAAATTGCATTGACTTTGAATGAGACTTAGTCTCACAAGTGCATAAGTCACTTTTGAAAATGGGGCTTGACCTTCTAAATTGCTTAGGTGCTTTTGAAAATTTGACGCTAGCAGACAGATTTTTAAAGGTATTTAGGAACCTAAAGAGGCAGATCGGCACCTAGCAGGATTTTCAGAAGCCCCAGACTCCTACTGGGAGTGCTTAGGTAGTGCTTAGGTTGCTTTTGACATGGTTACAAGACACAAGATCGGGGTGGAATCCTGGCCCCATTGAAGTCAATGGGAATTTTGCCACTGACTTGAGGGGAGCCAGGATTTCACTTACGTCTAGGTGAAAAGTGCAATGACCATTGGTAGGATCCAGCCAGTTTAACTGCCAAGGCCATTAAAATCAGGTGATCCATCCTGGTCTCACATCACCAGAGATGCTATAAAATTACAGGCAGGGGAAAATGGCTGTTCAGTTGCTGAGAATTTTTGGTCCTTTGCACGCTAAATTGTGAGCCGGTCATGCAGCCTGTGCCCTCTTAGCCCTTGGCATGACCTACCTGCCTTCTGAGGCAAGACATGGGAGGAAAGCCGCCACTGCTGGGCTGCTCCTCCCTGTCCCACCCAGGGGAGCAAGACGTTAGCAGGGGATTGGGTATAGCCTTGATTCCTCTTCCCCCACCCTGTCGGCCAGTGCAGGTGAGCTGACGTGGAGGGGGAAGCTGAGGCCAAACTATGAGTCTGCTCTGCTTTTGAGGAAGGGGCAGGGGTCTGTCTAGACCACGGCCCTTGATTTTCCATTAAACTTCTATCGTCCACCTTCCTGTACGGCTTGAAGAGTCACCTACATTTACAGAGAATTCTGGCCTCTTCTGCTGAGATATTTTTGCCCTCTACCTAAGAAAATCGTGTAGCTCACGGACCTCGGTGTCAGAAGCCGGACACACCAGACTCAGCCGTGCAGTGTTCTTTTGCAGCTGTGTTTATGACTGAGGCTATAGCTCCACACGCCAGCAGCAGTGCACTTTAGCAAAGTTACCCATCAACAGTCACACAACATCACAACAAAGTGAGAGAACCCAGCATAAGTTTCGCCTCATGGAGGTGGATGCGTGGAATAGGATGGGGGAGGTTTCAGATCTTTGCTGTTGATCTGAAGGCAGGTGTTTCCCATTCTGGAGGAACCGGGCGAGAATCAGTTTGTGCACCGCGGATGGCATCTTCTGAGTGGAAAAGGGCAGGAACTTCAAAGCTTCTGTAGAAAGACCCCAAAATACCAGGACCTGTGACCGCATTGTGCTCATGAATTACTGGTGTCCTTGTTCTTTGTTCCCTCCAGAGTGTGGGCGCGCTGTGGGAGACACACACAGCCAAGTTAGATTTTGTGAAGCACAGCTGGCCTGATCCATTGCCCCCTGAAGCCAAGGGGAATCTTTCCTCTGATTTGCAGTTAAGGCAGGAGCCTGCAACGGTGGAACAGCCAATTACGCTTTTGCCCAACCGATACATACATAGCTCATGTTTGCCACATCAATGCTTTGCATCCCTTTGTACGAGACTGTGATTCTCTGCTGACATTCTTAGCACCCCTCCAGCCAAATATTTCACAGAGAGTCACATTCATTGCACATTCAGCCTTCTCTTTGTTCCTAACTCAGTCCCAAATCCTGATCCTGGTTTCTGGCTGAATTAACTATTTTTGGCCTATAGCTGTTCATGAAGACTCATCTATTATTTATTACTTGTGGCCTGTGATTGGTCATTTATGTCACATGGCATTGTTTCTTCTCCTTTACTTGACAAGGGACACTTTTAAAATGGGAGAATACCAAATACCGAATGCTAGAGCTAATTGGGAATTTTCCTTCTGGGTGAGTTTTCAACAGAAAAGGCAGTTTTCTGTTTTTCTAGGGAAAAATTCATCCATCAGGAAAACCAAAATCTAGTATTTCATTTTGGGTTGGTTCCACCTGAATTCACATTTTTTTTGTTGAAATGAACCCAAAACATTTTGTTTCAAATCAGTTGAATGTTCAGCTGTATTTTCCTATGGTGGCGCATCCCCTCATGGGAGCTGTAGTTTCGGTCTCTCTAGCCCACTTTCACTCCTACAGATCGGGATCCTGGATGGACTACATCTCCTATGATGCAACGCCATCTAGTGGTGCGGTACAGTATGGCAGCCACATGGCTGAAAGTGCATCATGGGAAATGTAGTCCTAGGGATGGAAATGCCCCTTTTTGCTTGACTCTTGGGAATACTGTTTTCTACAAAATTCACCCCATCCAGTCTCAGAAAAAAGGTCCATTCCCCCTCACCCAAAGCCTGACTGTCCTCTCAAGCATACCCCCACCACCTGCCTGGCCCATGAGCCCCTACACCCACTCCTCCCCGGTGCCTGCCCGTACAGGGATCCCCCACCACCATTCCCTCTCAGGACTCCCTGCCTCCCCAACTCTGGCCCTCACCCCTCCTTGCCGGTGAGCCTCAGGTCTGTCCCTCCCACTTCCTGGTCCCCGTTGCTGAGGGGAACAGGAGGCTCAGTCACCCGGTGGCACATTAAGGGCCCAGCACACAGTGTGGGACCCAGGTGCTGCACTGACAGCACTCCCAGCAGCCACGTGGGCCACACAGCAATTGGCGTGTGCCCCCCCCAGCCCCCGAATGTGCACACAGCAACAACCTCAGGCCAGGTGCTTTTCGAGGTGTCTGTTTTACCTTGTTGTATCTGCACCACGACCGTGACCACTGTCCAGGCTTCAGTACACACAGGGATTGGCAGTGATGAGTTCTTTCTTGTTCATCGGCTCAGCGTCAGAATCTGGCAAGCTCATAGTGTATTTATATTTACTGCTGGATGGTCTCTGAAATAATGAAAACGCACGTGAGGATCTGATCACTTTTCAACGCGTGAAATGGCAAAGCACATGCTCCTTCCTTCTGTGTCAGCTTCTGTGACTCCATTTGGAAAGGAATCCCACTTGGGAAATGGTATTGTGCTGATTTCAATGTAAAAGCTTCTTAAAGTGAATTTGGTGTAAGTTGGGACTGGGGCAGCTCGCAGCAGATTGCTAAGTTATCCAGATAAGTGTCACTAGACATACAGCATAACACAGCTGGTCGTGTATTTCATTCATTGGAGTGGGATTCAAGAGATTTGCTCGGACCACTTGAGAAGGCAGATCAGGAGTTTCTGTTCTCCCTGTCTCAGAACACGAGAACAAGGGGACGTTGAAGGAAGTGAAAACGTGGGAAACTCAAAACTGAAAAAATGAACTACTTTTCCATACTGGAAGTGATTAAACTGTGGAACTCACTGCCACAGGAAGCCATTGAGACCAAAAACTTACCAAGATTCAAAAAGGGATTGGACATTTCTGTGCTTGTCAAGAATCTCCCGAGTTATCATAGTTACTGAAAGCAAAAATCTTGGCCAGGATATTAAACCTCCTGGGTCAGGGCTTAAGTTATTGTCTAACTATTAAAGACCAGGATGAGCGCTATGTGGGAGCAGATTGTCCCACTTCTGCTTATTGCGCTGTTCTTACTCCTGGCTCTGCAGCAGCTGGGTGCTAGCAATTGTCAGAGGGATACTGGGCTGGATGCACCTGGAGCCTGACCCACACTGGCAATTCTTATGCTCCTACTTCCTGACCTCGCGTTAGCATTGTGGGGATCAATCCAGGAGTGTCTATGAGCTGCTCAAGCATTACAATAGCGGGGTCCTTGCAAGTGCCGAGATAGAAAATGCAGAATGATATCAGTTAGCTCATTGCACTTTTCCAGCTCTGCTCTGCTGCAGATTCCAAACTATAATTGAGCCCCACAACCCTCTTGTGCGGTTGGGAAGGGGAACTCTCCCCTTTTACAGATGGGGGAAACTGAGGCAAAAGGCGGTGACTTGCAACGGGCCAAGCCATGGTCAGCTGGTGGAAAGGAGTCACGTGTGAAGGTTCCCATCAGTCACCCATGGAGCGGAGGGGCCAGCACAAGGCCTAAATTCTGCTGAAATGCCCCTTAATCCCTTCAAATTCCTGAATTCTAATCCCAGTTTACACTAGGAATTGAGGTGTGCATAAGCCTCATGCTGACCTCCCATAGGGCGGCAAATTCCATCCTTTGTGATGCCGAGGCAACCAGAGACTTGGATGATGGTCGCAAACGTCCCCACTGCCATTCCTCCCCTCCCACGCATATTTCCCCAGCAGCCTGGGGAAAGTTACCTTGGCAGGAGACGGCTCCTGCTGGACCAACTTCTTAAACTCGCACCTCCGGAACCTCTCTGATTCGCGGCCCTTTCTGGAGTTGCCCTGGTAGCTGTCAATCATATCTGCGATGGCCTTGATGAGGTTAGACATCCCGGGGTGATGGTGCAGATCCTGACAAAAGCAGGGGGGAGGAAGGGATCGTGATTCAATCCTTACGAACCCAGCACAACCTTCGTTGGGGGGCTGGCTCTCGAGAGTCATTCTGGGTTCTGCTCAATGGGCAGTGGAGGTGAGAGGAGCAAACAAAAGAAACAGGATGGGAAATAATGCTGGAAATATCTTCATGATACACTATGTATTAAGAGACTCTCTCTTCTGCGCCATTGAGCAAGATAAGTAGAAATCAAACGGATCCCGAGAGCGGGGACCAGAATCAGAAAATGCATCTTCTGTGTGCCAGGGCTGTGTGCAGACCACGGAACACAAAATGGGTTCCCAGCCCATGAGAATTTTCGAGATTTCAAAAAAAAAATTCCCATCCCAAATCAGGCCTAAAAGATGAAATCGCAAAAAGAGATTCATGAACCAGTATTCTGGGAAAAACCATTCAGACTGGATCAATTGAAATGTTTCATTTCAGTCATTGTTTTGAAATGGACTGTTTATAATGGTTTTCCCTTTTTAACAAAAAATCTGTAAATTAACTAAAATTTCAGAAAGAAAAGACATTTCCAACTGAAAAAAAAAATTTTATTTAAAAAATGTCAAAACAAGATACTCAATAAGTTCACATTTTTTTCGGAATGTTTTCGTATCAGGAGATTCATCACAACCGCCCCCTTTCCCGCCAACAGGTGACAAACTGACGTTTTTGTCAGAAATTGTACCAGAGAAATGTTTTTGGAAAAAGCATCGTTGGAAAGTCTCCCCCCCCACCCCCAGTTCTATCTCAGGTCTTCCCAGTTTGCATCAGTGCTGCGGCTCAAGGGGGTCCCTTCACCCACACAGAATCGGCCAGGCCTGTCAAGCTGTCAAACCAGACCCTATTTCTTCTCTGAAGCAGCCAGCAGAACTGATGGCGCAGGATCACTCCCACTCATCACAGGCGAGAGAGCGGGACGCCCAGCTCCATTCACGGCTTGCTGCTTCATGTGCCTGTTGTCTCTGCATTATGCAATACCCCAGAGGAAAAGGCAGGTTATGACTCAGCCAATGTGAGTGAAGCGTAGACATTCTGCATGCGAAAAATTGTGCAACGCCGCAGCCCATGTTGCTCTTGCAACACTTATACTTTGTTGTCCTTTGATCTTTACCTCCTATCACCAGGGCTTACATTTGGGTTAAAAGGCGTCTAACTCCCTTAGGTATCATTTCCCCCATTTTACAGGCTGGGAAACCAAGGCAGTGAGAGGTGAAGTGACTTACCCAAGGCAGCACAATCAGTCGGTGTCAGAGCTAGGAAACGAACTTAGGAGTGTTGACAACTAGCTCTAGGCTCTGTGCACTCGGCCTGGCTGCCTCCTCTGCTGGAAAGAAGCCATTGCAAGTTACACCAGGAATTAGAAGCTTGTTTCAAGGGAAAGAATCCCAGGGAGACTTACCCAGGTCACCAGTCCACACCAGCGAAGAGCAGCAGACAGGGATGGTGACGGCAGCTCTGTGCAGACGCAGTGCAGCCTCCCTACCCGAGTAGGAGGAAGGTGATTTTTATTCCTGGCCAAACCTGCTCTCCAGCTGCATCTCTCTAAATGACTCCACTTCCCAACGGCGCCCTCGCTCCTGATTATACGTGGGGCCAGGTGTTTCAGACGGCGCCCGGGGAAAGGTGTCAAGACAAAGGGGTTAAGGACAGTCTGTGGCAGGAGAGAAGCTACTGAGCTGAAACGTTTTGTGGATTAAGTTAAACCAGAACAAGGCACCTTATTCAGGGGCGGCTCTAGGAATCCCGCCGCCCCAAGCAGGGCAGCGCGCCGTGGGGCGCGCTCTGGCGGTGCTGGTCCAGTGGCTCCAGGGGACCTCTGACAGACATGCCTGCAGAGGTTCCGCTGGTCCCGCGGCTCCGGTGGAGCTTCCGCAGGCACGTCTGTGGGAGGTCCACCCGAGCCGCGGGACCAGCAAACCCTCCGCAGTCATGCCTGCGGGAGGTCGCCGGAAGCCGCGGCTCGGGTGGACCTCCCGCAGGCATGACTGTGGAACGTCCGCCGGAGCCGGCTGCCGCCCTGCCGGCAAAATGCCGCCCCAAGCGCGCGCTTGGCGCGCTGGGGTCTGGAGCCGGCCCTGACCTTATTCCGGAATGAAAGTGTCGCCGTGGGGAGCTGTTCCAGAATAGCGACTGGGCTTTAAATTCACACCCTCCCTTATTCCAGATTAGCTTCCTTCTGTAGACAAAACCCTTGGGCTCAAAGGGTGAAATTCCTCCTAGTACAGACACACAAATCTGATGCACAATTTAAATACCCCATAATCCCCTAGGGACTTCAGCGGTGCTTGGCCATTGTTCTAGCCCTCAGCAAAAGGGTGAATTACGTCTGCTTTGAACTGGGCTGTTCCCCAAGCCAGGGGTTCTTGCTGAGTCCCCCTCGTCCCCCCTCCCATGCTATAAAAACTCCACGGCCCAGCTGCCCCACAGCTGTTTTTCTGCATAGAAAAGCCAGGGCCAGCGTTGAGGGGCAGCAAGCAGGACAATTGCCCGGGGCCCCCCGCCACAGGGGAACCCATAGGGGGGGAACCTGGCGGGCCGCCAGACGGCTTCTTTACATTTGCACGGCCACCTGCAGCGCCCAGCGGCCGCCGTTCACTGTGCAAACGTAAACAAACCGTCTGGCGGGCGCCAGCGGATTTCCCTGATGGCGCGGGAACCCACCACTGCCACAGGTGGGTACCACGAAGCTGAGCTGCTCAGGCTTCGGCTGCAGGCCCATGTGGCAGGCTTTCTGCCCTGGGCCCTAGCGAGGCTAATGCCAGCCAGGCTTGTTGGCAGAGCCCCTGAAACCTGCTCACAGCCCCCCGGGGGGCCCTGGACCCCTGGTTGAGCACCACTGTCCTAAGAGACGGAAATCCAGCGTATGTTCAGACTGAAATAATAGTACCTGCTGCAATAGCAGCTTCCACCTGAGGGTCACAATGTGCTTCTACATTAACCACAGAATGAGTAACATCAGGCACACTTGTGGGCACCCAGCGAGCGTCACCGACCCTTGCAGTCTTATTCCAAGCTCTTTGGGCTGTTACCTAAAGTCCCATTGGGACACAGAAACCCTTTGGCAAAGGGACCCCTGTTCTTTGCAAACAACTCTCACCTCAGACCTGGCACACTCCTTCCACCAGACACGCCTTGCGAGATATTTATCCCTAGCGAATAGCGCACGAGGCGCTTACCGAAAGTGCGTAACTTGTTCAGAATCATTCCAAGGTGTCTGCCTGGCAGTGCACTTGCTGGACTTGGAGTGAAAAGACAGGGGTTCGCCCTCTCCGTGATCAGAGACAAACGGTTGTTTTCAGTGTAATAGCGTGATGGGAAGGGCCCTGCCACGGCTGCGTCCACTCACTAGCAAAACCCCTGGAGGAGCAGAGGGTGATTCGTGGATCCTGGCTTTTCAGAAATCAGCCACAAAAGACTGAACTTCCGGGGGGAAATCTTTTGTGTTAGCTAGGAAAGGATACTGCCAGGCAGGTGTGCGTCTTTGTTTTCTTTCATATTGTAACCACGTGTCTGCCACTCTCTCTTATTTCTGGTTGATCCTTAGTCTGACTTTAATAAACCTCCCCTTGGTTTATTAGAAGTGCTCACAAGGGCTGAGTGTATTACAGAGCGGGAGTTTACGGTAAAATTGGTAACCTGGGGGACACGGCACCTTTGGGGACAGAGAAGCTGGAATTTCTGTGAGTAGCCAGTGTCAGGGGCTGGATATCGCAGGGGAAGGACTCAAAGGGACTCGGGAACTGGGACGCAGCTGTTGTTAAACTCCAAGGTGAAGGACACTCAGCCTAGCCCAGAGGACACTCAGTCACCACAGGAAAAACGCCTTCTGGCTGGAGCAGGGGGAACAAGTGACTTAGAGTCACCGAACGGTCACACCCAGATCCTGGAGTCAAGTAATGACAAAAGAATCTCAGCTTTTTTTTTTTTTTTACAAGTAAGCTTCCCTCTTCAAGGCTGCAGAGCACAACTGGAAACTGTGGCTTAAAAACCAGAACATGAATAGAAATCACCCAAGATTTTATTAGTAGTTCTTAAATCTCATGATTTATTAAGCCAAGCTTGAGATTGTTTTAGGGCCCGACTCATGATTGTTGACCGTAGGGGGTTGGCAGAGCTGGGCATACCTGTGCCAGCAGCCCCATGCTGATTTGCCGACCTCTGCGCTTTGCTTGTGGCAGGAGCTTTCAGTGGAGCCATCACAGCAAAATTAAACTTACTGAGCCGTCAGAACTAGAGCGGGGTGAATAATGGGCTTTTCAGTTTGTTGGCAATTTCAGAAAGTGAGGGGGAAACATTGCTTTGGGTCAGACCAAAACCGAAGCTTGGGGGGGGAGATAATTTGAGAATTAAAAAACATTTTTGTTTTGATTTTGACCAATTTTTGATGCTTTTTTAAATCAAACTAAAAGAATTTTTGAAACAAAACATCATTCCAAACCGAACAGTTGACACGTTTTCATTTTGAAAGAAAATGTTTCGATTCTTTTCAGAAATTTGGGGTGGGTTTTTTCCCCCCCAAAATGAACAAGTCAATGAAACTGACGCCAAGCTGTGGAACGTTTCATGCTCGCTGACCATGTCCTTGTCGCCAAAAGAAGTTTTGGCCTAAAAATTTCACCCAGCCGTCGTTGAAACTCAGTCAACAGCCTTTTGGATGCCCGAGGCATATCCTGGTAACCTACTAATGCAATGTGGCTAGTGGCTTCATTTTTAATCTTATTTGTTATTATCATTATTATTATTATACTTGTTCATCGTTTCATAGAATTTAAGGCCAGATCGTCTAGCCTGGCCCATCTGTTATATTTCACCCAGATGCCCCCTATTAAGCCCAAATTCCAGTTGGCTCAACACACCCCTGAAGGTTTAAGACCAGGTTGGACAAGTGGCAGGCTTACTTGGTCCTGCCTCAGCACAGGGGCTGGATTTAATGACTTGACAAGGTTCCATCCAGCCCTGCAGTGCTGTAATGTCAGTCCTCAGGGAACTAAACTGTGGGCCCCACAGGCAGAGAACAGGAGAGACCACGGTTCCTGCAGTGCCCGAGCCCCCTGCAATGGCATGGCAGGAATTGATGAGGTGAGAAAATGTTGGCCAGGAGGGGGGCACTGCCCCAGATTTTGGAGGTGTTTCCAGCTGGGCGGTTGGCTTATTGTGAACACAGGCGCGCTTTTTGCAAACTTCAGATCCAGGTTTGGATTCCACCCCCTCTTCCCTCTCTCCTCGCTGCTCAGCCAGAATTCAGGCACCTTTCATTGGGGGCAGGGGGAGGCAACCTATGGCACATGGGCTGAAGGCGGCACGTGAGCTGATTTTCAGTGGCACTCACACTGCCCAGGGCCTGGCCACCAGGTAAATGAAGCTTCTTAAACATTTTAAAAATCTTATTTACTTTACATACAACAGTAGTTCAGTTATATATTATAGACTTATAGAAAGAGGCCTTCTAAGAACGTTAAAATGTATCACCGGCACACGGAACCTTAAATTAGAGTGAATAAATGAAGACTCGGCACAGCACTTCTGAAGGGTTGCCGACCCCTGGTTTAGGGTAATGAGGCAGCAAGTGTGAAAAATCAGGATTGGGTGGGGGGTAATAGGAGCCTATATAAGCCAAAGCTCCAAATATCGAGACTGTCCCTATAAAAACGGGACATCTGGTCACCCTAGTTTCATTGGAGCTGAAGAAATCGTGCAGGGAGCAGGGACGTGGTCAGGGTTTGACGAGGATGGACTTCTGGAGGCCGGTGAGGACAAGAGGCTGCTGACTTCACGGATTAGCTTCAGAACCAAATACGGGAGAACATCAGAGTCACGAACACCTCGGGCCTGGAGCTTGTTCGTCACTCTGAGCAAAATGTTCCGGCTGCTCTTTCAAAACTTTGCAACTGAACATTGACTTAGGACAGCTTAGAAACTTTGCTATGCAGAAGATGCTTTTAAAATGCTGCCTTCCCTTTAGTTTTTCAATAGTTTACGTTTAATCCAGTACTGCGATTGCATCCTTCCAGTTCCAGCTGAGGTGTGTGGGTAACTGGTCACTTCATAACTCTGGTGTTTGTAACTCTGAGGTTCGTTCTGCTGTAAAACCTTTGCAGGGGAGTGAGGCTAAAGCAGGCACAGCCCAAGCCACAAATCCGAGGTATTTAGGTACCTAGGAGGATTTTCAAAAGCAACAAGGTGCCTAAAACACATTGAAATCAATGGGTTTCAGGTGCCTGAGCAGTCGGCAGAAGAATTTGCTCTGTTGGTCTGACACCAGGTCAGAATTTCAACGGGGCGGGGGGGACTCTCAACTGGCTGGATGCAGCCACATTGCTTCCCCCGTGCATTGCTCAGCAGACAGAACTGGGGCTGAGAATCCAACCCGAAAAATTGAAGAGTCAAACTATCTCTCTCTATATGTACTAAGCACATGAAAAGAGACGGATCCCTCAGCCAGCATCCTCGGCTTTCAACACCCACCCGCGTCCTTCACCAGGCTGGTGGCGCTCAGTGTTTATAATGCGGCCACGTCTTGAGGACCTTGCGGATGGGCTGCCCGGGAGAAATGGTGTTGCTGACGTCCCCGTGAGCCATGAGGAGGTAGTCAGAAGACAAGTAGCCATTCTCAACAGCGAAGTGGAGCAGGTGCTTCAAAGCTTTCCAGGCCGCTGCGTTGGGAGACCTTCCTGAAAGAGACCAGGAAGGGATTTGGCTCAGAGAACCTGCCTGGCTTCACCTCCTGGGGGCTGACTCGGGACAGACCCCAGGAATCAATATAATTTTTTCTGAGCAGGTGCCCAGGAGGGAGATGGGGAAGATGAACCGTGGAGACCTGCACAAGGCTGCTGCGCATCAGTTTGGGTTCACTTCACCAAGAGGCCAGTGAAATATAAGAAGTGTAATCACCAGCCAGCTCCTCCATCCCACTCACCCACCCCCCCACCCCCCACAAGTGATGCAGAGGGCTATGCACGGGTCATGGGGAGGAGGTCTGGAGCGCAGGACAGGCACCAGGCTGACGGAAGGGACCAAGCAGGCAGATATCCTGGGAGCCTTTAAGAAAGCTGCCCTCACCCCAGCGATGTCCTGTCCCTTTTGGCTTGTGGCTCTCTGTGTTTGTACAGCACCTTGCACAATGGGTGGAGTTCACCTCTCATGCGTTAGGCCTGATGCTGTCTCCCAGCACAGGGCTGAACTTGACCTACGGTTGGGAGATCCTCAGATCAAAAGCTCTGCCCCCCTCCGCCATCAATTCCTGTAAAATGCCCAGATCGATTCAACAAAATCTCCATAGTCCAACTTTTGCAGTGACCCCTATCGCCGAGTCTTGGAGCCAGGGGAAAATGGGAGCCAAGAAAGTTGCTTACCTGTAAAGTCGCCGATAAAGGCAATGCCCAGAGAGATGTCATTGTAACCATAAGTGTGGGCACCTTCTGTATTCCAGCCTCTGCCTTCGTACACCTTCCCATCCTCACCAATCAGGAAGCTGCAGGGATGGGAAAGGAAATGGTTCTAATCCAAAATTTGCCATCAGTTCTGCAGCTGAGGTTTCTACCCTAAGGCTGCCTAGAGAGCCGGACTCTAACTGCCATTCGTTTTAACCAGAATTGTACCTGTATCCCGCCGCCACCTGTCACCCTGCTATCACTGGGATCCAAACAGCAAAAGCAGGTTTGGAACGTCGCAGCTTAAATCCACAGCACAGGCAGATTTGCGGGTAAGAATCGGAAAAGCAGAGCCGGGTGAAAGTTTCTGAACAAGTTTCTGAACATTTTGTGAATAGAAACGTCATCATTTTCATAGAAATGCGGGGGGACTTTCTACCTACCCTAGCGCTGCTTGGAATTTTGCTGACGGTTGAGATATTTTGACACTATTTTGAAATTCTGAAATGTCAACAAAAAAATTTAAAAAGTTGGATACGTCCCACTAATTGTTGTTTGTTTGCATTCCCCAGCTCTGCAGGGTGGAACATTCATTTTCTTTGCAAGTGTTTTCTGGATGGGAGGGGGGAATCTTTATTCTTGAGGGTAGCTCCAAAGCTTTTGTTAAATAACAAAAACCTTAAATGGGTTGAGTCCTTTGTTATAGATTCATGGTGATTAGTTAAAAAAAATAAGACCAACATTCCCCAAGTTGGAAGCCTCCGGTAGCTTATTTAGCTGCCTAAACATGGATGCCTAATTCTAGGCTTTCAGATTTGAAAACATTGGCTCGTGTTATTCAGATTTCTCCTGCTTTTTCTTCATCTCTTGACCAGAATCAGCCTGAGTGAAAAGCAAGAGCTACCGCATGAAGCTGGTTATGTGCATTAGCTACACTGCTGAGCATGTGCGAATCGGCGCTACCTTAGAGCCTGATCCTGCAAAGGCTTGAAGCCTGTGCGTGACTTCACGCGCATGAGTAATCGCTTGATGCTAGTGCACACGCGCACGTTTCCCCTGGATCGGGGCCCAGAGAATGTGCTTTTGCCTCTTACTTGTAGGCAATGTTGCACCAGCCTTTGTTCATGTGGAAATGCTGGATATTCGTCATCTGCTGGTTGCATTCAGCACCCGTTTTGCAGCTTCTGCCGGCCGTGTGGAGGATAATGACGTATCCAGTCTGCACTGCCTTGAGAGGCGAAGAGCAGTTGGCGGGTCGGCCGCCCCATTTGCCTGGGGTGACAATGTGAAGACAGAGGAACCCTGGAGGGAGAGAGAGAAAGATGAACCAAAGGGATGTGGCCTCCATCAGCCTCAGGCTGCGTCACTGCCTGGCCCGGCAGCGCTCTCTGAACACCCCGGCACGCTGTAGCCAGATAGGATTATCCAGTGGACATGGAAACTGTCTTGGGGCCTCTATGTGGAACCCATGTGTAAATGCTGAGTGGCCCATGTACCAATTCCTGGGATTCAGTCTTGCAGGTTCCTTTGTTTCCTCCAATTCCCTCACATAAAACCCCGCTGTAAATTACTGACATTTCAGTGACTGTCACTACCAAAAAGTTTAAGACGCCCCTAATAGCCTTCCTAACTGCTACATTCTGGGCAGCTTCTCCTTGGTATAACTTTGTGCCACGTACCCGGCTGGCCAGACCTGCATTGCTACATTACTATTCTTGCTTTAGATGAGGAGAAACTGAGGGCGGTGAAGTGACTTGGTCTCGGTCAAACACCGAGAAACTGGTAGAGACAAGAACAGAACCCACTTCTGCCGGCTCCCACTCCACCGCCCTGCCTGCCCATGCCAAGGAACTGAAAGAACTGTGGGTAAGATAAACCCTGGACTCACCCCAGGACACAGCGCACAGAGCACAGAGGAACACCGCCAGCCTGAACATCCTGTGGAGCCTTCAGTTAAAATCTCCAAGCAAGAAGCACGACAAGGACCTGGGAACAAATATTGTACTTTACACCAGGAGAAAAAAATGTCTAGTGCTCCAAGGAGCAAAATCAATGCAGGGAAAGAAACTGACAAACGATGAAGTCCAAAACACAGAGCCACGTTGTCGGCGGCGTGGCTGGATGGACATCAGTGGAGTTACACCAGGGATGGATTTCCCCCTCTTGTGTTTCACCCCTGATCGTAACCTAGAATTCGGGTGTGCATGGAGAGGCAGCTCAAGGCCCAGGCTTCACTTCCACCTTCCAAACAGGGCTTGAGTGATGCAAGGACCTTCTGCCCACTGGGAGAATCCCCCTCCCTGCTCCCCTCCCCGAGTTCCCAAGCCAATGCAAGTGATTATAGCTAGTGATAATAATGCTGATGTTTGTGATTTGCTGTAGGGACCAGAGGTACCTACGGGCATCCAAAGACATAAGACGTGACAAACATTCATGGCAACAGGGCCTAGGTATATTCCTAGGGCTAGAGAAGAAAACAACTCAATCAATCCAACAGCCTTCCTGTGGGCAACCAACCAACCCACAGGCCCACCTCCATGAGGGTGGAAACAAACATCTCTTCAGTCTGGCTTGGCAGGAGGCTGAGAATGCACCAGGACACGGTTTGGAATGCTAGTTATTACTGGTATTATGGTAGCACCCACAGGCTCCAGCTATCATCAGGAACCTGCTGTGCTAGGAGCTGGTCAAACCCATAGGAAAACACAGTGCCTGCCCTTGGGCCCTGCTTTATAAAGGTATTTGGGGGTTCTCAGCTCCGCATTGCGACACCTCCTTGACTTCGGAGCCTCTGCCTTGCTTTCAACAGCCCGTCAAAAACATTAGAAAAACAATTTGGGGAAAATTTGCAAAAGGTCAAAGTTGTTTGTGTTCAGCGGAGCCCAACTTCCTGATTCTCTGGCTCATCCTCCCAGCCCTCCCTTATTTCATTCCTTCCTGCTGGTGACTCAGGCACTCCCCGCCCAGTCGTTACCATGGCATGGCAGCAACCTGCTATTTGTAATGTGTTTATCCTCCCCACCGCATCGCGAGGCCGGACAGGGCTGTTAGCTCCATTGCCCAGAAGAGGAAGTGAGGCCCAGAAAGACTAAGTGTCTTGCCCCGGGTCATGCAGTAAATCTGTGTCAGAGCAGGGTGCTGGACTACGGTCCCCTGAGTCCTAGGCTTCCCCTCTAACCATTGCACTCTCCTTCCTAGCCAGCTCCCAAAAGCAACCCACACACCCCTCTGGTAGCAGCTCCTAGGCAGGGAGCCGAGGGGGGGTGGGTCTCCATAAGCCACTTCCCACAGGTACCACCCCTGCAGCTCCGGGAACTGCGGCCAATGGATGCTGCAGAGTCGGTACTCGGGGTGGGGGCAGCACGTGGAGACACACCCCAAAGCTGCCTTAGCCCCACTGCACTGCCAGTGATGGCGGTAGCTGCCGGGGACTTCCATGTCAACCAATCGGCATTTTATGACCCCCAAAAAAATTCAAAAAATTCTGGCCCAGTTCTACCCCTGTTCTCAGGAGACTCTGCCTTGGTTCAAACACCAGTTCCAGTCCTCCAGAGCAGAGTTCTCACCACGAGACCCGGCCAGCAGTCTGATGCTTACAGGGCATGAGCCTGTGTTCTGGGGGGTTTGCGGCACCCCAGAGAAAATCCTGAAGGCCAGAGTAAATAGGCAGCCAGAGGCATTTGCCGTGGGGAGATGACCCTGACTCCCATGGGCTCGAGTCCCTGGAAATTTGGGCCTTCCCTATGTTCTTAAACACCTGCAGCTACTTTCTGACTCTCAGCAAGGTAGACAGAGGACTCAGTAGCTGGCGCAATTGTAACCAGCTGTACTTAGGCGGACAGCAGGGAATGAGCCCTTGTGAGCGGCAGAGTTCAAAGCAGGAGACACTGCAGCTTCGGCGAAAGGGAAGGGATAGCAACCGCTGGCTCCTAAGTTCTTACCCACACCGGCCACTAGAGGGGCCAGAGGCCTCCCTCTGGCGTGGGTTATTACACAGATATACCACAGGTCAGGAGCCCGTGCCCGCTGCAGGCTGAACGGCTCCATCACTTGCGACAGCCACCCTGAGGCTTGGACAGAAAGGGTGGGGTGGAAATGCCCAAGCAAAACGAAGAGCAAGGGAGCAGCGAAAAAGCATCTAGTATTTACCTGGGTCTCGCTCGAACTCCCCGAGTCTTCGTTCTGCAGGCACAGAGGGACGTGTCTCTTTTTATTGGCTGCGGACGTGAGGGAGAAAAGAGATGTTGAAACAGCCCTGGAAGGAAAAAGTCCCTTGGCCGGGAAATTGTGTGTTGTGATTCAAGAGAGAAGGGTGAGAGCTGGCAAGTGCACACGTCTCGAAACACCAGCTTTGGCGTGGGTGTGGGCCATGATGTCACGGAACAGAGGGCACAAGGGGGTTTTCTGTCTGGAACAGAAACAATGAAATGCCAGTCAGTGCAAGGAGCTATATTTATCCTTGAAAAAAACGGGATATTTGGGAAGCTTTTATGAGAAAAAATCCTTCAAAAACAAGAAGAAAAATTCTGTTATTTTGCCTGCTCAATAAAAGCATTCCTGAGGGAGTGTAAGAAAACACTGGGAGATTCGGTAGGATCTTCATAAGCCTTTTAGTGCAATTGGTCTTTAGAAACACTCCCAGATACAGTCACTTTTACCCAACTGCACTTTCCAAAGATTTGAGATTCTCCAGCAGGTTTCATCCATTTTGGCCAAGGTAACACCACCGAGTGGGGGCTCAGACCATCGTTAATTAAGGTTCCCATCACTGCCCCCTTCCGGGGAATCTCCATTTTACAGGTTTGCGGTCACAAATCTAGCTCTGAGCTGGGTTCAGGCTCGTGGCCCAGAGTAAAAGACTCCAGGGTTGAGTCCTGGCTCGCTGAGCCAGTAACAGGCCCGTTGTGGCAAGAGGCTGGCAGGGCCCATCACCCTCCCAGCTACGCCGGTCTGCCTGCGCCACTCCTCCTGCCAGACCGTGGAGCTTTAAGCCGCTCGCTCGCTGATCCCACCAGCTCGGCCCCCGGCCAGTCTCTTGGTACAGAACCCAGCAGTCTGAGGGCTGCTCTAAACTGCACTGACTGCCCCCTAACGCAGCCAGAGATCACTGAGGCGCAGGGGTGCCCTGGCCACACCCCCCTTTCCTCAGCACTGGCAGCCTGGAAGGGGTTCACATAGGTGACACCAGGAGAGTTAGTACTGGTGAGTTCCTGGAGGCAGGGCGAATCCTCCACTTGTGGGGCCTGGCCCCTCCTGCTCAAGGACAGAGAGGGCTCCACTGGGCTCGGGTGGCCAGACATCCCGATATGATAGGGACCGTCCCAGTATTAGGGGGGGTGTCTTATATAGGACCCTATTTCCCCCTCCCCCACCCCAATTTTTCACACTTGCTCTCTGGTCACCTACGTTGGGCTCTTGTGTAAGGGAGGCCAAAGGGGCTCGGGATAAGCCCTCTGGGCCCGGATCAAAGGACCTGCATAAGTGAGAAGCGTTCACGTTTCCCTCATGAGTCACACTGCGCTCAGCGCATCAGGCCCCGTGCAAAGCTCTGGACAGAGGCCCTCTGCCAAGCCCAGCCCTGGCTGCATTTCACCACCAGGCGGCAGCGGAAACTTACATTAGTTGCCTTCTCCAACAGGCTGGCACCAGCCACCGCCGAGTCTGTCCTGCGTCAGTCCCGTCCCATTCGTACCACTGCACTGGGAAATGAGCCTGCACTCGGAGCCAGGGCTGGGGTCAAGGCTGAAACAGCAGCTGTGTCTCCAGCAACGTTTCCCCCCCTTGCCGTCATGGTCTTCTCAGTGGCAATTGGCTAATTGGTTAAAAGCAGCACTTCACACAACAGGACTAAAGGCAGAAGGAGGAGAAAGAGGGGGGCTGTATAATAATCCACAGGCTGTTCATGGTATGTCTGCCCTGCACACTGACCCTGGGCCTGTGGACAGGGGGTTTCTAAACCCACACTCCAGCATCCGCCCTGCGCTGTAAACTTGGGTTTCCAGTTGCTGGACCCGGGTCCACACTCCACCGTGCAGCCCTCACGACTCAGGTCTACACTTCAGTTGTGTCCACCCTGCCGAGTGACAGGGCTCAGACTCCAATCACAGCCGGGCTCGGGCTCCGACCCACCCGCTGGCGGGTCCGAGGACCCTGGCTCCTGAGTCCTCGCTGATCCAAGACTGATTTGTGTTTGGACTTGGGCTCAAACCAGAGTCAGAGCCTGGCCTGAGTGTGCCATGTAGACATGGCCAGTGGTGAGAGGCAGTTTAAGGGAAGCATTCACCAAGGGGCCCTGGCCTGCTCCTGCGCGGTGGATAAACAGAGGCCTTCAGACTCCAGGGCCAGGCCGCCAGCACCGTGCAGCAGCTGGGAGTTCATTTTCCAAATAACGTGGGAAAAGACCCCCGGGCGGCAAGCGTGGGATTGTTCCCAGAAGGATTCCCGCGGCCCAGGGCCCAGGGAGGGGTTATTTCTGAAGAGCGCTTTTCTTTGTGCTTGTTAAGGACGCTGTTGGCGTGAAACACTTACAATAGGCACAAGCTACAGAGCTAACCGAGACGCACGCGGGAGGCAATTCCGATTTGCCGTGGTGTCAAAACTGGGGGGGGTGTCTCCTGTTTGCCTAGAAATGTCTTGTAACCCGCTTGCTCCGCGTCCACCTTGGGACGGTTTCTCCATTGTTTGAGTAAGTGGATGAAGACAAATCAGATCCTAAAAGAGAAGCGGATAAATTCATGGAGGCTAAGTCCATAAATGGCTATTAGCCAGGATGGGTGAGGAATGGTGTCCCTAGCCTCTGTTTGTCAGAGGGTGTAGATGGACGGCAGGAGAGAGATCACTTGATCATTGCCTGTTAGGTTCACTCCGTCTGGGGCACCTGGCATTGGCTGCTGTCGGAAGACAGGATATTGGGCTGGATGGACCTTTGGTCTGACCCACTATGGCCGTTCTTATGTTCTTAGGATGGGACTGGTGTCCTGACCACATCTATTAGGGAGGACAATCGTTTGGGTTTGAGGCGGGGGTTGGTATGTGTGTTGGCTTCAGGCTAAGCAGAGACAGCAGCAAGCTGATGGGGCGAGCGAAGGACCAGCCCCGGGTGCCCCCAGAGCTCAGTGCCGCAGGGACATTCCAACACTCTCCAGGAAGGAGCTCAAATGACCCATTGAGGAGGAACTGGCGAACTCCTTGCAGGCCAGTGTGGTCCAGCAGCTTCATGGCAGGGTGGAGGGGTGGATGGCGGCATTGCTTCACCTAGGGTCGAGCAGCATGGCTCCGTTGGCATCGAGTTACACCAGCTCAGCACCTGACCCAAAGACCAGGGGCCAGCATCTGCTCCCAGTGGCACTGGTGTCACTCCAGAGTCACTCTGCTTAAGTCAGTGGGCTTATTCTGGATTTACAATGATGTAAATGAGAGTAGAATTTACCCTTTGCCTGCACTGGGGATGTCGCAGGCCTGATTTGCACCCATGCAAGTGAGATGAGACTCACGCTCTGAAAGGCCACACTATGCACCCTTTTCTACCCCTGGAGGGACCTCTCAGAACCCACAAGGAGCTTCCGGCCCAGTTCTGCCCAGGGCTGAACACGCTGCAGCCCTACTGACTTCAAGGCACTCTGCACCGTGCAGGATTGGGCCCTCTGTTGCCATAGGCAGGGTAAGGGATGGTGGGTCTGACTCTCTGTAGCCCAGCACCTCACACGGTCAAAGCGGGAGTGAAACCTTATCAGGCAGTGGTGAAGTGGGCCTGGGGTCTCTGCGATTTATTGACCTGATCCAAACACCACTGAAGGTTGGGAAAAATCTGAATCCATGTTTTCATCCAAGCTGCACACCCCTCGACTGACAGCTGAGGCTTTATGACACCCTGGCAAGCCATGGCACTGTTATAAAGCCCATTTTATAGGTGGGAAAACTGAGGCATGGAGCCATTAAAGTGACTTGCTCAGAAGCAGCACAGAAAACCAGAGCCAGGTGTAGAAACCAGCTGTTCTGAGGCTCAGGTCTGTGACCTTAACCACAGAACCACCCTTCCCTCCACAGCTGTGCACTCCCATAGCATGGAGTGAAGGAAGAGAGTGCCTTCCTGACCCCACCTGGGTCTCTGTTCATGCCCTGAAGCATGAGGGCTGGTGACCCACATTTTTTATTCCAGCAGATGCTGGTCTCATGATTCTGGTGGACATTGGATCCATTTCCGAATGGGGCGAGGCGACATTCCTCAGTGGTCCCCTGTGGCAATGAACTTCACGGGAAAATTGCGCAGTGTGTAAAAGACTCATCTCCTGGTGTTTATTTTTATCATCTGCTAATTTCATCAGCTTCCTGCTAAGGGACGTGTGTGTGTGTGTGTTGTTCTGCTGCCACATAGGCTGGGCGGGGGGGGGGGGGGCTGATCCCATTTATACTCTGCACTGAAGGAAGCAAGAATGGTGACAAGACATAACGAGGGCCTGATTCTGAGTTACACCCCCGTAAGTCACTGCAGCAGGAAAAAAGAGCCTTAAAGTGGCTGGAACCTCCCTTGGGCAGGGGGCCTCAGTAGCCCACCCTGCTCACTGCCGCTGGCCTGGGGACAGGATCAGGCCTGTGGCCTGGGAGAACCAGCACACAACTTAGATCAGCATTAAGACTGCTCTAACTGACCCAAGGAGCCAGGCGGGCCTTGGGCCAAAGCTAATCCCCCACACACACACATCCTGCCCCAAGGGCTGGAACCAGGTAGCAGATTTGGGTCCCTGGCGCGCTGTTCACCTCAGATCGGAAGCCCGGAGTGGCCAGAGCAGTGATGGTGATGGGGTGGAGGCTACACGAGGAGGAGTTTGGAATAGGCTGAAAGCTGAAGGTTACCTCAGGGGACGGACGCATGCAGCCAGCCGGCCTGTCCCCTGACACTCGTCAGCCCCTGGGCTCCAGGCGTACCCACAGAGCCGGGTGCTCCTCTGACACCTGTGCCTCTCCTTCGCCCCCGTGAAGTTCATGCATCTTATGCCACGTCAGACCGTGTCAAAAGCCCGAGAGAAATCCATGTCTACAGCTTCCCCTAGGCTGGTCACCCTGTCAAAGGAGCAAACGCAGGCAGGCATGGGCTGATCTGTCCTTGCTAAATCCAGGCTGCCTGCTCCTTGGCACCGCAAACGGATTGTCTAATACCGCACTGGGCTCCTAGGTACCGGCACAATCCACGATACGCTTCCCTTGAAGGCTCATCCTGGTTCTAGCACGGTATTTGCCACTCCCCGTTGCGACACTCCTGCGTCCCAGAACACGCTCGCTTGCTCTCGTGTAAGCCAGGCTGATCGCTGCAAAGTTGGGCCCTCTGGGCATGTGTGTTTCGATGGATTCTTAAGGCCCGGGGGAAATCATAGAGCCACAGGGTTAGAAGGGACCGCAAGGGCCATCGGGTCTAAGCCCCTATCAGTGACATCCATGGGGCTACATCAATTTATCCCAGCTGAGAATCAGGCCCCCTCGATTCCCAGCCCAGTGGAACTGTCCGTTCCAACCTCCGGCATAAGATAAGGCACAGAACTGACCCAGGGATCCCGACACGGAGCCTGATCCTTTGTAGTTGAACTAGAGGGTGCGTGTACATCTAAAGGTGTCTGCATCCTCTGGGGAAGGCGCCAATATGACCCTGATGTTCTCCCCACATTCCCCCTTGTCCTCCCCACCAACACACACACATACCTCAACCTACCTTATCTGGGGGGTGGTCTTCCACCCCGCTCCCATACTGAGGTATCTTCTCCCAGCATCCAAACAGGGGACTCGCACTGGAGGAGGTGGAGGTAACAGGCCTGTCTGCGTCTCCCCACCTGCCCAAAGAATTAACCCCCTCCGGGCCTGCTGCAGCGAAGCGGAGCTGCGAGGGAGGGGAAATGGCTGGGGTGGGGAGGGGAAGGCTTCCAAAGCATGGAGCATTTCGTTGCGTCTCTGAACCTAATCTGCAGGGGCCTGACTTTTCGGAGGCGCTCGGAGCAGTGGGTGCCCAGCCAGGCCCAAAGCTTTACGGGTGCTCCCTACGAGCGCTCTAGCCAGAGGAGTTCTGGGTCGTCAGCACCCTGAGGAGTAACTGTCTGGTGCAGGTCTGTGGCCATACAAGGGCGCAGGACTGGTAGCTCCCTTGTCTTGTTGCTTTCAAGGTGGCAAAGTCTACTCCGTGCCGTTCCAGAATCGGCCCCCGTGGGGCTGGAAGGGACCTCGAGAGGTTTGCTGGCCGAGCCGATCAACCTAGATCAGCCCTGACAGGGGGCTGTCCAACCCGTCCTGAAAAACCTCCAGTGATGGGGATCCCGCCCCTTGGTCGCCTGGTCCAGAGCGTAGCTCCCTTACGCTAGTGTGAGTGGCTCTTGCTGCGCATCAGGCCTGCTCCTCAGACTGACAACATAAAGGCGCTGGCATGCCTGCCAAAGCCCCTGCCTAGGGCAGGGGGGTGGCCTGGTGGGTAAGGTGTTGGCCTCCGTCTGTGGACACCAGGTTCTATTCCCAAACCTGTCACAGGCAAATCACTCCATCTCGCTGGGCCTCAGTTTCCTGTGAAATGGAGTCCCCTGGGGAGGTTGTGAGGCTAAGGACTGTGAGGGTGCAGCTAGTCTGGGGAAGGTGGAGCCCCATAAGAAATTAAACGAAGCCGGCCTGCATTCCTGGAAAGAGTCACCTTGGCTGAAACCACGTCTAATTCGGGAAGCAGTTATTTCAAACCCGCCGGGCAGCGTTCCGCACCCTTCTAGATTCAGCAGGCCCCTTCTTGCCCCTCCTCGGGGGTCCTGGGCCCCACTGGGGAATGCTGCGCCACCAGAATGTGGACGGTCGGGTTTTAACGAGGCCTCGTTTGGACAGCCCCCCGGGGCAGTGGTGCGGGAGACGTAATCCCTGTGCCCAGTGCCCCAGCAGCGCTGGGAACACCCCTCCGGCCCAGCACGGGAGATAACAGCCAATCTCAGGGCTGCCCAGAGGATTCAGGGGGCCTGGGGCAAAGCAATTTCGGGGGCCCCTTCCCTAAAAAAAAAGTTGCAATACTACAGAATTCTGTATTCTTGTGGGGGCTCCTGTGGGGCCCGGGGCCTGGGGCAAATTGCCCCACTTGCCCCCCTCCCACCCCCCAGGCAGCCCTGGCCAATCTGCAAACCTCAGGGCGAGTTACACCGAGCAAAGGGTGCAGGACCGAGCCCCTCCCATGGCAAATGGGATACTGGGCTTAGGTTCAGCCCTGGGTTATGCCAGTGCGACCCCCAGTACTGGGTCCCTGGCAGGAATGGTGGGGAGGCTCCCGCTGCAGCAGGGGACAGTGAAGAACGAAGCATGTGTGGCACAGAGCAGGCTGGAGAGGGGACAACTGAGTGCATCTCCCCCCTCCCCTTGGCACAGCTCCTCTGCCCTCCCACCCCACAGGCACGAACGCTGCCCACTCCCAGCCCAGCATCATCCCTCAATGAGGCAGGGGTGGAAAGACTGTCTGGCCCAGGAGGTGAATGCTCCTGGTGCCCAGCCGGCCTTGAACCTTGCACTGGGGTCAGTGCATCCCCCCCTTGCCTTTCCTGCACTGGGAGCGGGAGCCGGGATGGAGAACCGCTGATCTAGCCCAGGAGCAGCTCTGATTCAACGGGGCCCCGCCTGCCTCCGATGGGTCAGGAGGCAGCGTGATTGTCTTTCCCCACCGTGTCGGTCTAACAGCCCGGGATGTCGCAACGCGGCTCCATCGCCGGGAGTCCTGTAGGGATGCAACGGTCTGGCTCCATTAGCAAACGTCCGATTGTGTCAGCCTCCCGAAACTTCTCCTTTCTGGTTGCTCCTCGGCCACACCGTGGGGGAACAGCCTCGTCGGGCCAGTGGGGGAGAAGGCGCCGGACACCCCAACTGCAGGACCTCGGTTGTGTATAGGCCTCGGGCTGTCCTCTCTGCCCCACGTGGGGCGGGGGGGAAGGTTTGCCAAAGGGTTCATCGCCGTGGGGGCTGAGCTCTTTGGAAAACCTGACCCCCCCCCAGTGGGCTTCTCTTCGCAGTGTTCGCTCGAGTGTCACCCCCACCCGACTCCCATCCACACCCCAACACGGCTTCACTCCAGCCTGGCAGTGCCTTGAACCTGAGCTGGCCAACCCGGCAGGGGGAGCAGGCCGCAGCGAAGCCAGAGCCGAAAACCCCTTCCCCCCGGCTCATCAGTCTGAAGCAGTGAGGCTGCCTGGCCACTCCCCAGCTGCTATGGAACTTCTCACTTGAGCTGCTGTGTCAAAGGCAGGTGCAGGCTGCTTAGCTGGTAGCAGGTGGATCTTCTTAAGAGCCAGGCAGCAGGGGAGGGTAAAAACTCGGCTGTTCGCTTCCCAACAGGGGAGTGGTTCTGCTTTAGCAGGGCTTTGCTGAGAGCGGCTTTCTCCAGCCCATCCCTGCAGGCTATGCAATTGGGCTGGTGGTATTTAAGGTTATGATTGGGATTAATAAGGCCGGGCAATTCACATTACCTAGAAGGGTGTTTCTGTAGCTCTTCTCAGAAGCAGGCTAAGCCATTGTGCTGCCAGGAGCTGGAAGGCAGCTCTGATCTCAGTAACCACAGGGCTGCAACGGCCTTTTTCTTTGGCTGCAAAGCAGAGATTCTTAGGGGAGCCTAGTTCAGGGTTGATTCTTCCCAGAATAAAAGATCAAGGAAGATTTTTTACTCTCTAGACTTGCAGAAGAAAAGAGCACAGGACAGCCAGGAGCACAAACAGCTGGCAGACGAAAGGGTGACATTGATTTCCAAGCATGAGAGTCAGGCACCACTGAAGCTCAGGAGCCAAGGTACCCCAAGCTCACAGGAAGCAGCCCGCGCTGTGCTTAGATGGAGATAGCATTTACTCCAGGCTGGTGCACCGAGGGGGTGACATTTTGCCCTGTTGGCGTTCTTCCCCGTGGGCTTGATTTGGGGTAATCTCCCCTACTCAGGAGGAAGCCAGGTCCATCGTATGCAGCCGAAACACACTAACACTACAGGCTGCACGTAGCAAATTCTTTCTACCAGGGCCGGGATTTTCCACATTACAAGAAAAGGCACAAACTTTCCCCCCAGCCGACCTTTCAGCTTAGATGAAGGGCGCAGGGAATCCCTAGGGGAGCGTGAGAACGGTGGGGGTCTGCAGGAGGCTGCACTGAGCGGAACCCAAGGTGCTGGTCTGCAGAGCCCTCCGAGATTTAAAGGTGCAGGCCCTAGGAAATAAACGCACATGGTGTTACGTAGCTAAACACACACACTGCATGGTAAGAACGGCCAGAGCTCACATGCCGAGTTCGGGCCTGAATGAGAAGTCGGCAGCGCTCCGGCTATTGCCAAAGAAAGGGACGTGCTGTGGGTCTCATTCGTCGCAGGATTCCTGCCTCGAGTGAGGATTTTAACTTGCGCTTCAGTCTTCTGCTGCCCCAAAGCCTGTAAATGACATTGCTGCGGAGGGGGAGCAGAGATGTGGAGAATTTGTCCTTGTCCCTTCCATCTTGGTGCCCTTAAAACAAGGACTTTCGTGGGTGAATACCCCTTCTTTCAGATAAGACTTTGCATCTGAAGAAGTGTATTCTCTCATGCTACAAACTGTCTGTCTATAGATCTACAGAGCAGCCACAACACTCTTTTGCTACAGATCAGACCCCTCTGATACTTAAAACAAGCTGCAGCCTTTTGACATACAGACAGAATGATGTGGTAGGAGGGCAAGGCGTTTTGCCAAAAAACATTGGGATGTAAAAGGGCTTTTTGGAGGAAAAAAGGCAGAAATGTTCATGGGGGGGGAATTGCATTTTTGTCAATTTGGGGGGGTTTGTTTACAAAAACTAATAGATTTCAATTTTGAACTGAGGGAGCAGGGGGGAGCAGATCAGTTTTCAGTTTTTCAACAAAAATCCAAAAACTTTCCATGGAAAATTTAAACACACACAAAATGTGGGCTCTGTTGAAATTTTTAGGGAGGAGAAATGAGGATCATTTCCCTAGCAGCTGTGCGTGAAAGCTGAGGAGTAGCTTCATTATTAGCCTGTGATCCGGGATAGAGTCAGCCGAGATAGAAAACAGCTTTTAGTCCACACCTAGTAACCATGGCAGATTTGCTTCCTTGGAAGACTGATAGGAATTCAGAGCACTCCTGCGTCTATCCCCTTCCCTTGTTGGTTTAGATTAAGGCTTTGGGACTGTGTTGTTCTATGTTTGTGCAGCACCTAACACAATGGGACGCTGTTCGCAATTAGCCTCCAGGCACTGCCATACGAAACGGGATTCAGCATAATGTTATCTCTGATACCGACTCCCTGCGTGGCCTTGAGCAAGTTCCTTATCCTTTCTGCTCACACGTGGCTGCCATGCAGGGGTGTTTTGAGGGTGTGGAATATGAGTGTGTCACGGAGTCCCCGGGCGATGCTCTGGAACTGCTCCCCACCAAGCCAGTCAGGACTTTGGGGAGCCTCCTCTCCCTTGGAGCAGACTGTCTGCAGGGCAGGAGGCTCACACGTGGCATTCAGCATGTGCCCCTCCGTGCGCTTCCCACAGCGAGTCCACCCAGGCGGGGTCCTGGGGAAGTCACAGGGTCCTGCCCCCCCACTTCGCAGTCAGACGTGACTCTCAGCCAGCCAGTAAAACAGAAGGTTTATTTAGATGACAGGAACACAGTCCAAGACAGGTCTTGCCAGTACAGACAACAAGACCCCCCTTAGTTAGGTCCATCTGGGGCCCCAGGGAGGACACAGCCCCGCTGGGAGGCCCGAGCCTCCTTGGGGCTCCCCTTCATCTTCCAGCCAGCTTCCAAAAACTACCCAACCCCCCTCCAGCCCCTCCTCTCTGGGCTCTGTCTCTTTCCCGGGCCAGGAGGTCCCCTGATCTCTTTGTTCACCTTTAGCACCCCCTTGCAGGTGGGGAAGGGCCTGGCCATTAGTTGCCAGGTGACAGAGGGTCGGCCAGAGATGAGGCCCCCCCACAGTATTCAGAGGGAACATTAAAGCCATCCCACTTCGTCACAGAGTGCAACTCTTAAAATCATGGGAGCCATTCTCGAGTTTTCTGAACGAATGACTTGTCGGCAGAGACAGGAGGGGGAAATGTGGGTTGAAACAAACAAGGCCGGATCCTCAGCTAGTGCAAACCATGAAATTCCACGGAAGTCAATGGGCCTCCATCCATGTGCATCAGCGGAGAGTCTGCCCCGATTACTGCCCGACGCTGCAGCAGTAGCTCTGGCATGTGGGGATGAGGGTGACTTTACATCCTGGTTTCTGCAGGGACACCCAACTCGCAGACAAGTTACCTGACCGGAGTTTGGCTTTTACAGTGCAAAGAGACAGTTCCACGACTTGTGCACCTCACTGGCACTTAAGTGGTGCACATGTGATCTGCACAGGGGGCATTTCGCCACCTGAGTGGAAGTTTCAGAGGAACCTGTGGGATTTAGGTGTCCAAACCCCATTAATGCTGTTAGGCTCCTTTGACAATCCCAGTCAGAATGACTTACACCCCCTATTCTGCAAAGATTTATGTGCCTGCTTAATGTATGCAGGTGCTTAACTCAAAGTCGGTGAGTAGCTCTGTTGAGTTCAGTGGGTCTGCACATGTGCCTGAACCTTTGCGGGATCTCAGTCTCTGCCTTGCAGATGAGCTGCTGAGTTTATATCATATGCTATTAATGAAATTAACTCCTCAGAGCTTATTTTTCTTCTGAAATAATGCAGCCACTCAAAGCAGGTGAAGCAGGGTCTTGGGCGGGGTAAAGCCATTCAGCTCTTTCCAAAGTGAAATAAAGAGCTGGGCTTATTGTTCTGCAGATGTGGTTTTAGAAAGCAGTGCAAGCTGAGAACAAGACCCCCAGAATGTTACCGGATTCTTTCAAATCCCGACCAGGTTGGAATTTCCCTCAAAGGGTGCAAGCAATCACATTCAGCTCTCAGGAGGGATAATCACATCCAGCATACCTCAGATGTCAAAACCCACTCTGAAGAAAGCTGGAGCAACCTGTTTAGCAAGAGTAAGGTTAGTGAGGGGCCGTTTTATGGCAATCTCAGACTTTGCTTCAGAGTTATTGCTTCTGGTACCTTTGTGGCAAGTTTCTTAACAGGAATTGTCAGAAAGCTGGTCAGTTGCAGCATCCCGCTCAGCCTTGGGAAATTGTAACTGTTCTGAGTTTTTTAGATGCAAAAGATTTGCATGGTCGTGGCCAGAATGTATTTCTTAAGGAGAGAGCTAACCAAGAGAGGTCCTTTCATGGATGCATAGCTACACCTGGAGCACCTAGGCATTTCCAGCCAGGTATTTTTAAAAATGGCAAGTGATTTGGGATGTCTGTTTTCTAGGACCTGATTTTTAGAGGTGCTGAGCACCTGTAGCTCCCGCCGACTTCAGTTAGAACTGGAGGAGCGCAGTCCCAGGCCTAATGTCTTGCCCTAAAGGTAATAAAAAGGGTAATAATTGGAGATATACCAATCTCCTAGAACTGGAAGGGACCTTGAAAGGTCATTGAGTCCAGCCCCCTGCCTTCACTAGCAGGACCAATTTTTGCCCCAGATCCCTAAGTGGCCCCCTCAAGGATTGAACTCACAACCCTGGGTTTAGCAGGCCAATGCTCAAACCACTGAGCTAGCCTTCCCTGAGATCTGAAAACCGGATGCACCCAAAATCAGCATCATCTGGAAAATGCCAGACCAGTGGGTCCATCTAGCCCAATAGCCTGTCTCTGTCAGTGGCCAGCACCAGCTGCTTCAGGAAAAGGTGCAAGAAATGTTGCAGTAATGGGTTAACCTACCCCTAGGGAAGTTTTCTTCCTGACCCCATTAGTTAGAGGTGGTTTATGCTCTGAAGCATGAGGGTGTATTTCCCTTTGAACGCTCTTGATTACTTTTTATCCCTTACTGTTATAATTCTGAATATTCTCATTATCCAGATAACAGTCCAATCCTTTCTGGAATTCCCTCAACAGTGACCTCTGTGATAAGGGAATTCTGCACCCGTTAGAGGGCTGTAAGTGCTACATCCATAGAATGCATACAGTGTGGTACAGACTAATATGTATGTATTTGAATGGGGAGTTTTGCTTAACACCAGAAGATGGGAAATGGATCAATGAAACCTAAAGACCCTCACTTCTAATAGGCAATTCACTTTAACAGTGTGCCTGTGATTTCTCCTTCTGTTTTTGTCTTGTTTTAAAGACTAGCCTCTACCAGGAGAACAATATTTTTGTTAGTTTCACAGGTGAATGCTTAAGACAACCGCAACATTCTTCTATGCACGGGCTGCATTGTAAAGGGTATGGGCCAGATCCTCAGCCAGTGTAAATCAGTGCTGGTCCAGAGACAGCAGTAGAGTTAGGATGAAGGACTGTGTCGCTCTACATAAGTTCTTTGGAGAAGGGAGAATGTTTCCGTATCTATTCGCGAAATTCTCAGTGAGGCCTGGATCTTGAGTTGGTACTTCCATAATGGTTCATTGTCAAATGAGGAGGACAGATCAAGGGAGGTCCCTTGTCAATATCCTCATTAATGTCTTGGGTGATGGAGTGGAGAGTATACTTACAAATCTGCAGATGACATCACGCTGGGAGGGGTTGCAAGCACTTTGGAGGACAGGGTTAGAATTCAAAACAATCCTGCTGAATTGGAGAATTGGTCTGAAATGAATAAAAACAAGTGCAAAGTCCTTCGCTTAAGAAGGAAAAATCAAATGCAGCCATTCCAAATGGGGGAAACCGTCTGGGCAGCAGTGCTGCAGAAAAGGATCTGGGGAATTACGGTAAATCACAAACTGGATATGAGTCAACAGTGTGATGCTATTGCAAAAAAGACAAATGTCGTGCTGGGCTGTATTAACAAGAGGGTCATAAGACCCAGGAGGTCACTGTTGTGCTTTGCTCACCACTGGTGAGGCCTCAGCCGGAGTCCTGTGTCTAATGCTCCAGAAAGATACGAACAAACTGGAAAGTCCAGATGTGAGCAACAAAAATGTATCAGAGGTCTAGAAAACATGACCTCTGAGGAAAGGCCAGAAGAACTGGAGAACACTAGCTAGAGAAAAGGAGGTTGATGGACACATGATAACAGTCTTCCAGTATTTAAATGGTTGCTTTAAAGAGGACAATGATCAATTATTCTCCATCTCCAATGAGGGTAGGACAAGAAGAAATCAGCTTAGTTTGCAGCAGGAGTGATTCAGGTTAGATGTTAGGAAAAGCTTTCCAACAGCAAGGCTAGCTAAGCACTGGAACAGGGCACCTCGGGAGGTCATGGAATCCCCATCCCTGGAAGTTTTTAAGAACAAGTTAGCTAAACACCTGGCAGGGACAGTCTAGGGTATATTTAATCCTGCCTCGGCATGGGAAGATGGACTAGGCGACCTCTTGAGCTCCCTTGCTGCTCTTCATTTCTAGGATTTGATGATTCAATCATGCAAATAACCAGCAGAGTAATTAATCATCTTTAATCCTAATAAAACCAGCAGGACTTGCCACTATGGAGTTCTGTGTCCCCACAAAACTTTTCTTTCACCTGTTTCTCTTTTAAATAGTTTCCCTTTAGCATTTTACTACATTAAAATGAAGAACATCAGAATGGCCAGGCTGGGTCAGATCAGTTGTCCAGCTGGCCCAGTATCCTGCCTGCTGTGAGTGGCTAGCGCCAGATGCTTCAGAGGGAATGAATAGAACAGGGCAATTTGGATTGATCCATCCCCTCTTGTCAAGTTCCAGCAGTCAGAGGTTTAGGGACACCCAGTGCGTAGGGTCACGTCCCTGCCCATCTTGGCTAATAACCATTGATGGATCTATCCTCCATGAACTTATCTACTTCTCTTTTGAATCCTGTTATACTTTTTGGCCTTCGCAACATCCCCTGGCAATGAGTTCCACAGGTTGACTGTGGGTTGCGTGAAGAAATACTTCTTTTTGTTTGCTTGAAACCTGCTGCCTATTAATTTCGTTGTGTGACCCCTAGTTTGTGAAGGGGTGAATAACACTTCCTTACTCACGCTCTCTACACCAGTCATGTTATCATAAACCTCTATCATATCCCTCCTTAGTCATCTCTTTTCAAAGGTCTTTTCAAAGTCCCAGTCTTTTTCACCTCTCTTCATGTGGAAGCTGGGCCATACCCCTGATCATTTTGGTTGCCCTTCTCTGCACCTTTTCCAATTCTAACATTGCTTTTTTGAGATGGGGCGGCCAGAACTGCAGGCAATGTTCACAATGTGGGCGTCCCATGGATTTAGATAGTGGCATTATGATATTTTCTGTACTATTATGTATCCCTTTGCTATTGGTTCCTAACATTCTGTTTGCTTTTTTGACTGGAGGCAGTTCTTGGGGGGAAGGCACAGGGTGAGGGTCAGGAGATCTGAGTTCAATCCTAGCTCCACCGCAGACGCCAAGTGGGACCTCGGACAAGTCAATTGATCTCTCTGTGCCTCAGTTTCCCCTCAGTACAAAGGAGATAATAACCCATCCTTCGTCTGTCTTCATTGCGTGAGATCTCTGTGGCAGGGCCTGTCTCGTTCTATCAAGTGAGTGCCCAGCAGCATGAATCGTAGCTAGAGAGCGCTGAGGGCCAGATCCAGGAAGGTATTTAGGCTCCTGATTTCTGAGCCTTAGGTGCTAGCATAATAAATCGTAATCATGTAATTAAAGCCCTCGTCTAACGAATGTGGGTGCAGCTGCCAGGGGGAGTGTGGGCAGTGCTGTCTGTCTAGACAGATTCAATGGCTGCTGATAAATCACATATTCAGATCTGAGCCGGGGCTGTTGCTGCTCATTAGTTACATGATGTGGGGGGGGGGTCGTTATTTACGGTGCGGTTTCTCAGGAAGCGCTAATGTGGCTGAGAGGAGAATTACTTCTGCATTTCTGGGGCCATTGCTGGTATTAGGGAACAGCCTAATGCTCTGGGTGAACGCAGGGCCCTCCAGCACGGGGTGTCTGGGAAAGCCTGCGGGAACGAGGGCTGAGCATCCCCTTAACCCAGGCCTGGACCCCGCGAGGGTGAATTTCACTCACAGTGAATTATAAAGAGGCCTCGGAGCCTTTTCCATCCCCAGTTCCCCTTCTGTGTCCATAGACAATAGCCAGGAATCACTTCCCCCACCCCTGCAGTGCAGCCCCCTCCCAGGTCACGCACATCCGCTGCTCACCGCCCGCAGGCCTAGGCCAGGAAGCAAAGGAGAATAGTGTGCCCCAGCAAAAGTGCAGGGGACTTTTAGCCAGGCAGAATGTAACTCCACACTGGCCATTGGACTTTCTGGGACATGCTGCTACTGAGTCAATTCAACCTGGGTAACACGTATTTCCAGTAGCCACAATGTAATGTTGGTGCCAGGGGGGTGGGCCATTTCTCCGCATCCAGGGAACCCAGGGAGACCCCAGGGCTGCCCTTTCTCTTTGCTGCGGTCTGTAGGGTGAGTGTGTACCAAGAAATCCACACTGAGTATAAACCTGATCGGTCAGGAGCACTTCCTCCCGGACAAGGGGCTACTGCGCAGGCTCGGTATGTCGGGGAGCGGGACCACTGGCGGAGCCGAAGGGATTCCCAGCCACTCAGCAGGGATTCAAACCTAAATAGCAGAGGTTTGCCCAGGGAGATTCCTTTTCATGGGTGCAAGTTTTCCCCATTACTACACCTCAGCCTGGAGATATTTTGCTCATTATATTTCTCTCTGTGCATGACTCCTTGCCCCTTGAAGTCAGTGGAGTTCAGTGGGGCCAGAATTTCACCCTATGCCATTAGATTCTTGGGTTGGATACATGCCACATCGTGTCCATTCTTATACCTTGCAATGGACCTGTCTGATGGTTTTCACGTGTTATTCCCCATCATGGACATGCTGTGTATGTTTCGCCCATGACATTCCCGTTCATTGATGTACCTAGGACAGATCCTCAGCTGAGATCAACGAAGCTGGACATTTTCCCTCAGCGGGGATCTACCCTTATGTGTTTTGCCCGTTATATTCCTTTGCACAGACACACGTTTTGTCCATTGTTACACCTTGTCATGGATACATTATATGTTTTGATTATTGTAAATTTTGCCATTGATACAGATGTTCTGCCCATGGACCCCGGTGATGGATATGTGCATGGCAGCCTTGTACGAGATGTAGTAGGAAAACGAGATCGATTTCAATATGTTTCATTATCTTACATCTTTTGTTGAAATGTGCCTTGTTCTCCACCCACTCTCTCTTCTACAGACAGATAGATGCACCCCCCCACCACACACACACACACATAAATGGCTCTCGGTTTCCTCTGCTTCTGGGATTTTGAAAGCAGAAACTCCCTCCCTCACCCCGGAAAGCTGAAGCCCCACCGTGCTGGACCAGAGGGCTTTAGAAAAACAGACCAACTCTGAGAGCCCTGCCAGGGGGCACCAGCTGGCACATGGCACCAGTCTCCCGGGAAAACACAAATCAAAGGCAAAAACCTTGGAGAACTTTACAGCAAAACTTTATTGTCTCATGGCCGAATCATCAGACCCCAGCGAGGGAGAATCTCAGCAGCTTTGAGCTACTGTCTGGATGAGTTTCGCCCCAGCCTCAGACTTGGGCAGCCTGAGTTTAGTGCTGGTGCTGCTGCTGCCCTCCCTCTCCCTGGTGGATGTGCTCATGGGTGGCGACGGTCACCCTGGAGATCAGGACCATGAACTCCCCAAAGCTGAGCTGCTGGTCTCTGTTTTTGTCCAGTTCTTTGAACAGGCTATCGATGGAAGCTTGGTCCTTTTGTCTCTGTAGGAAAAGAGAGGAGGGGACAAGGGGCGTTAGTTGCAGCGGGCTCCTTGCGGCACGAGACGTGATGAGGACACAGGAAGCTCTCCCCCCGACAGCCCCACCAGGACCCTCAGGCACCCGTCTGGAGAATGAGCGAGAGGGACCAGAGGACTAAGCCAGGCTGGCCTTGCCTATGGTCTGAGGGCCAGGCGCCCTTCAGGGACCATGCAGCCCAGTGCTGAGGGTGCAGGAGTGGGAGCCTATTCCTGCCTGCTTTGCCTTTCGGTTTCCCCCAGGGATAATGCTCCCTCCCCCTTTGGTAAAGTACAGCTGCAAACCACTGTAGCAGAGCTGGGCGTTTCCCACCCCACCAGCCAACTGGGTCCTTAAACTCTGAGCACCTCTTCCCCTTCCCCTGATGGGCTCACTCCTGATTACCGACTGGAATGGCTCTGCCTGGGTCTCAAGGGAGAAGGATCAAATAACAGCCTCGCTCTTCTAATCTTTAGATTTCGAGGTGCTTTACAAAGGAAGCCAGTATCATTTTTCCCCATGGGAAACTGAGGCACAGAGCAAGCAGGGACTTGCCCAAGGTCACCAGCAGAGCTCGGAGGTGAACCGAGGTCTCCTGAGCCCCATCCAGTGCCCTGCCCGTGAGGCTGTATCACAGCTGGGGGGAGACATGCCAGCTTGCCATGGGGCATGAGCCACCAGGGCTGCTGCAACACAGAGCACACGATTGGTGTGATCACGCTGAAGAGGTGTGTAGAAAAGGGGTTTGGAATACACTGGGGGAGGGGAAGGGGATAGACAGCAGAAGTAAATACAATACGGAGCACAGGAGTGGTTATCTACTGCCATGCTGGCATCAAATGGTTCCTGGTGCCCTATCGGTCCCAAGAAGCCCTTTCAAGGTGTTCAGATACCACAGTGAGGAGGGCTTGCTAAGCCGAGATAGACTCTCTGCAACAAAACGGCACCTATTTGTCTGTTGTGAGACAGCTGCAAAGCAAAACACTCTGCTTTTTTACATTCCCAAATTCAACTGCCTTAGACCCTATGGCTCATGTACCAGATCTCGCCGGATTCCTTTGCAAAACTGCAGTCAGCTAAGGAAAGTCAAACACCGGGGAACTGGGGTGAACAGAGAGAGGAGGTGAAAGGATCTGAGCCCCCCGTTCCAGACCAAGAAGTGCTGGAGAATTGCCCCCACCCTGTTCTAGTTAAATTCAGTCTCTAGGCACATTCTGCTTTCCAGAACATGGGCCAGACCCTCGGCTACCCTATGTCAATGTTGCTCCATTCTTTGCAGAGGAAGATCTGGCCCTGCAGAGTACGAGTCAAGCTGCTCTGACTTCACTCACCTTCAGGAAGTTCACAAGGTGCTTGTCAATCAGCTGCTTCAGCTCCCCCCTGGTCAGGGTGTCGAAATGCCCGACGCGTACCGAATATTGGTGGAAAATGTTGATGATCGTCTCAATGGCTTTTTCCAGCTCAGAAAGATCCCCCTTGATCGTTTGCTGGGTTTGCTGGGTATGCTGAAAGGGAAACCGTTGGGCTGAATTTTAGAGGAGCCCAACTGGAAGAAACCTTAATGGACCTGATTTTCAGGCAGTGCTGAGCAGCCACCCTCTGAAAATCAGGTGCTTTTAAAATGCCTCACACTGGGCGGTCAAAAATTGAGGCTCCCGAAATAGCTCACTGCCAAGATGCATCCAAAATTAGACACATGCAAACTCAACCGGCAAGACAGAATTACCAATGAACCAAAGCAGCCAAGCTAGGTCTGAGAGTGCTTCCAGATACTGCAACGGTTCGCTGCATTCAGGAGTCACCCTCACAGATAAGGCAGGAAGAAATAGGCTGCTAAGGCTCCGTCTATATGCAGGAAATGTCCTCACCATTCCCCTTAAGCTACATGCTTTAAAAGAGAATATTAGCATGAGACATAGGAAATTCAGGTAACCTGTTACACTGGGACTCACCTGACTCATTTTGTGCAAGGGAAGAGCGAGGAAGAACCAAGAGCAAGAAAGAAGGTGGAATGAAGAGGGGCAGGAGGGTGGCCCCTTTTATAGTCTGTCCAGCGTTCTGCTCCGTCCCTCACTTGCGAAACGCTCCTATCTCACCTGATTGCAGTACAGCGCCGTTACGCATCCAGGCATTGCCTAAGGTTTTCGTGCAGTTCCTTAAATGGAATTCCTGTGGCTTTTTCTGCAACTTCAGATGCTTGGGGCTTGGCACACCAGTCAGTGGTGTTGTTCAGAGAGCGCAGAGCTGAGTCTCAGGGCTGTGGACCCCCCACCCCCCTTCTGCCACCACCTCTTCCCGATTGTGACTAAATGTTGCAACAGTTGATTCGGCCTGTGTTCTCTCTCTTTCCGAAGGCACCAAAGAGCAGGGGAGGGGGGCAATGGATGTTGAGTGTAGGTCTAAGTAATGGGTCGACTTTGGTCCCCTGCAATTTCTTGGGACCCTATTATTCAGTTTTCACACAAGCATGAGGTGTTAGTGGAACTGCCTGTGACTGCAGAGAGGTGCATGCCTGGGTCCCTTGCAAGCGTTCAGTATTTAGATTTCAGCAGCACTTCGATCCCCAGCAGAGCTCAGGGCCCCATTGTGCCAGACGCTGCACAGACGCACAGCGAGAGACAGACCCTCCTCCGAAGAGCTCACAGTCTAGCTAGACAAAGGGGGGGAGGACAAACAGAGGGGAGGTGACGGCCCAAGGTGGCCCGCCAGGTCACTGGCAGAGTTTGGAACAGGACTCAGTTCCCCTGAGTCGTAGTTTAATGCCCCTCCCACTGGACCAGGCTGACCCCCATCACTGGGGAATCTTGCCTCTACCTCTAGGCTGGGGAAGAGCGACCGCAGGCGGGTGGGACGGTCTGTGTGTGCATTTATTCTTGCTAATGACACGGCTGGGTTGGCAGCCGTCCCCACCCCTCCCCCCCGATACCAGCCCTGGGACTCCCTCGCTGACTGGGGCTGAGGCCAATGTCCAGGGGGCATTTTACGAGCCAGGCTGGAGGTGCCTGGCATGGTGTCATCGAGCCGGGGAATTGTCAAGTCTTTTCTATCCCCATTAAAGCGCCCTGTCCTGCAGCCTTCCCTCAGCCTCCCTACGCTCATTCCCGGGCTTCCTTCCCAGACCCACCCGGGTTACTGCAGCAGACGGTGCGTCCCCCTGCACCTCCATGCGGCCTGTTTTCATCACCACCCAGCCAAGCAGAGCAGCATGGCCATACAGAAAGCGGACGGCCCAGGGATGAGAGGCCTCCTGCTTCAGAAGTGTCTTAATGGTGCTTAGCTACAACGGTGACGGGCGAGTCAAAGCCGCAACGGCCGGATAGACAGATGGAGGGGTGCCTGGGTGGATGGAAGGAGGGAGGAATGGCGAGAAGGAAGAACCGGTCATCTTGAAACACTGCTTAAGATCCAACAAAGAAGAGAGAAAGCTGCTCTAAAGGGGCATCTTCTGATCTGGGGGACCTTGGGATGCTGTGCAATACCATCCTGGCTGGTGGTACATCACCTGCCCTCCCTGCTGTACAGGGGCACGTCGGAGGCGGACAAAGGTGGGCATGGCATTCTGCCCAGTCCTTAGTGGGCACAGACGTCCCCAGGGGATGGCTATAGTTACGTCAGGAGCGGCTCCTGCCCTCGATGGCCCCAGGAGCTGAGAGGTGGAGAGCTGGCTCAGAGCCCCCCCCATCCTTCGCTGCCCTGAGCATGGGGTTCAGCCATCAGGCTGGAACATGTTTATAACCCTGTGTGGTTCGGGGTATGTAGGTCACAACAATGCACTAGCCTTGCATTTTTCATGGCCAGTTTATCCCGAACTGCCTTAAGCTTAAATAGCTCTTCTGCCTCCCTGGTGTTTCTGTATTTATAGAGAGCAGTCCGACCCCCACCACCACCCTTTGCGTCCCCAGGCTAAGCAAGCAAGCTCCTTTCCTCTCCTCTCATATACTGACCCCGGCCCAGAGACCGAGCAGCAGGGAATTCACAGGGAGGATAAAGGCAAACGTCTCGGATTCTGTGGCTATAACACGAGAAAATCTAGAAATTGTGGAAGAACTGGAAGGTGGAAGGAGTTGCCCTAGTAGAAATTGCCATGAAGAGGCTTAGAGAACTGACAAGGAACTGATTATCTCAGCGCCACAGCTCACATCACCCCCAGCTCACGTCACCCGTAGCTACGTTTTCTCGTCCCATTCCACTTCCCTCCTCACTCACTGTTCTCTCGTTCTAAGGCAGCAAAAGGAAACCGCTGCTGGGTTTTGGGGAGTTCTAGGGGCTCACAGGTTTTCTTCCTGGAGGATGCCTTCGTGGCTAGTGATCATGACCATGAATTCACTGGAGCGGAGCGGTTGGTCTTTGTTGCTGTCCCAGTCTTTGGAGATAGCATTTCATTTCTGTTGGAGAAGGAGGTAACAGAAATCTTTGACTAGGAAAAGAAATGACCATGATGCAGCAAATTCCTCCATCCCACAACCACGATGGAGCCTTTGCCCAGTCGTCTTAGGGTACGTCTACCCTGCACACACACACAAAGCGTGTGCGTAACTTGAGTTAAAATGGCAGTGAAGACACGGCAACTCTGCTTGTACCTTAGGTTAGCAGCTCAAGGTAAGGGCAGCCTGGGCTTGAAGACATAGCATTACGCAGGTGTGGTTGTCTACCAGTAAGAGCTGTGGGGATTGCTCTGCTGCGTACCCTACAGCATGCAGGGAAGTCACTCACAGCTGCTGGGTGCTCAGCATGTTTGAAATGAATAATGGGCATCTAGTGCCTATGTGCTAGTTACTGGGGCTGTAAATACCTTCGATAGGCTGCCGATTTATTTCTTAGCCTCTAGGTTTCTTCCATGAGAGATTAAAAGTTGAGACCAAACATATTAAAATTAGATTTACCTGACTCACCGAAAAACCCAGCAAAGCTAAAACAATCCAAGAGGCGTCAGGAGCCCTCGGGCTGGGAGAATTTCTGGATGAGCTGTGCACTGCCTGACGAGGAAAGGTTTCCTGCTGCACTGATTCTGGTCAGTTCTCCGCATATCCCCTCCCGTTGCTTAAGGGGTTCAGAGGGCCCTGATGCAAAGAAGTTCAAACTGCAGCAACTTGCATCTTCTTCTGGGGGTACCTGCCACTGTGACTCCCTTACGCCTGAGAGATTCAGGCCAAAGGAGCCCAGCGGTCAGATCCAGTGACTCAATGGGCTCTGTACCAGGCCCTAACTAAGAGCAAGGGATCTAACCCGCAGCACCTGCTTTGTCAATGTGTGGGCCACTGTCCAGCCAGGGGGGACGGCCTTGTCATTAAGACACTGGGGTAATAGCCAGAAGGTCCGGTGTCCGGTCCCAGCTCTGGACAAGTCCTTTGATCTCTCTATGGGTCAGTTTCCCCATCTGTGACATGAGGACGACGTTCTGCCTTCCGCAATTGGGTGGATTTGTCTATTTCGTTTAGAAGCCCTTTGGGGCAGGGATTCTCTTATGTGCATGGACAGCACCTCGCCAGGGGTCAGTTGTGGCCTTTGGCTTTTACTGTATATAAATAATAGCCCGGGCCCGATGCCCAGATGGTGATTGGCCTGTATTATTATTGACCTTTTTCAAATTGGCCTCGTCCCATTGACTTCAATGGAGCGTTGCTGATTTACAACAGCCGATAATAATGCTGATTTACCGGTGATTTCTGCCCGACACAACCCGCATTTCCAAGCCTCAGCGGCCAGGAGGAGTTGACAAGTTTACTTTTACGTTCCAAAAGGAGTTTCCGTGCTCAGTGGGATTTTTCAAGCTGTCAGCACTCCACTGTCTGCAGAGACGAGACCGTGACACTTGCCTGGAGGGCTCTCAGATCAAACGCGAAGCAAGATTTTCTGGTGGCCTTGTATCAAAATGCTTCCACTGTGGATTAACTCGGCTTTCACAAGGTTTTTATTTTCACCCGCCTTGGAATGAGAATTGCAAGGGCTCTGCTAAATGGAGCTCCGCAGCATGTTGTCTGCTGCACTGAACGGAGCTGCACGTCGGCTTGTTTCACTGCTGTGCCTTCAATTGCATTCGTATCTGCTGTCAGTGCAATTCTCTAACTCCCAGCCATCGTCCCCTCTCTGCAGTGATGGAAAGTCACCAGCGTCACTGTAAGTGACGGACCTCCTGGCGGGGGATCTTTTCCTGGGCTGCTAAGTCAGAGGTCGTTGCTCTATTCTGAGCATTGAGGTTACTTTTCCACCCCTGTAAAATCAGCTCCAGGATCATGGCTGCTGTCAATCATGGCATGCAAAACGCAGTAATGTCGGCAAGCCCTCTCCTGCCTCCTGGGCTGGGTCTGAGCCAGGCCACTCCTGAGCAGCCCTGAGGATGTCTGAGCTGCCAGGGTGGTTTGACACCATCAGGGATCAACCTGTAGGACAGTGATCTAGGGTGACCAAATGTCCTGATTTTATAGGGACAGTCCTGATTTTTGGGTCTTTTTCTTATATAGGCTCCTATTACCCCCCCCCCGACCCGCTTTTCCACACTTGCTGCCTGGTCGCCCTGCGGTGACCCTCCCAGGCCCAGGAGACGGTCTCTAAGGGCACCGCGGTGGCGGAGTAGCACGAAGCAGCTCTAAGAAGGAAGAGGGGCTGCGATGGGGAGCAGCTGGAGGGAGTCTCAACGTCCCTTTGCTGAGGACCCTAATAAAGGCACAAAGAATCCTGTGGCACCTTATAGACTAACAGACGTTTTGCAGCATGAGCTTTGGGGGGTGAATACCCACTTCTTCGGATGCAAGCAGTGGAAATTTCCAGGGGCAGGTGGAAGCAAGCTAGAGATAACGAGGTTAGTTCAATCAGGGAGGATGAGGCCCTGTTCTAGCAGCTGAGGTGTGAAAACCAACTTCAAAGAGAAATTGCTGAGCTCCAGTTCATCTGCAAATTTGACACCATCAGCTCAGGACTAAACAAAGACTGTGAATGGCTTGCCAACTGCAAAACCAGTTTCTCCTCCCTTGGTTTTCACACCTCAGCTGCTAGAACAGGGTCTCATCCTCCCTGATTGAACTAACCTCGTTATCTCTAGCTTGCTTCTTGCTTGCATACATATACCTGCCCCTGGAAATTTCCACTATTTGCATCCGACAATGTATTCACCCACGAAAGCTCATGCTGCAAAACGTCTGTTAGTCTATAAGGTGCCACAGGATTCTTTGCTGCTTTTACAGATCCAGACTAACACGGCTCCCCTCTGATACTAATAAAGATGGCGATTTTGAACGTCATCACCTGGCAGCACTTAGGCTGGGCGCAGATCCAGAGTGCGACAGCCCCTGCCTCAAAGCACTCGCACTCCAAGGGGTGGAGGAGGCAGCATCCCCCTTTTTACAGATGGGGGAGAGGGGAAGAGACTTGCCCCGGTCACAGGGAGTCTGCAGCAGAGCCAGGAAAAGACCCAACATCCCCTGAGCTATCAGCCAGGTGCCTTATCTGTAAGACCAACCTTCTTCACAGAGTCCAGCCCAGGTGCTCAGCGGATGTAGATCGGCGTCATTATCACAGCATCATAGAATCACAGACTGTCAGGGTTGGACGGGACCTCAGGAGGGATCTAGTCCACCTCCCTGCTCAAAGCAGGACCAATCCCAACTAAATCATCCCAGCCAGTTATGCTGGCTTGTAGCAGCTGTGAATCTGGCCCTGCATTGTCCAGGATCACCGTGCCGTGATTTGCATTAACGCTATATAGTCCTTCGCTGCTGTTCCCTGGATTTCTGTTCTGTAGCTATAAGGCTGTTTACTGTCTAATTATTCTGTTTTCAAAGCATGTTTGACCTAGTAAATTATCCAGGTTAGTAAAGTGACATTACAATAAATGGTGGCATTTGCTCCCTGTTACACAATATAACCAGCCTATTTCTCTTCATCCTCGGGCTTGACATTAATGCATTCTCATTCATCTGCTGCAAGACTGAAATGACGGGGTTGGTTTTTTTCCAAGCAAAGTGCTGATTTCTTGCCACATCCCGTCCACCAAGGTTTAATTCTGATCTCTGTGCCGGAAAGGAAATGGCCCCTCGACACATCCGGAGGGCGGCGGTGCGTGCACCCAGCCCCGTGCTCTTTGTTTCACAAGATCTCGGTAAGGGGGCTTGATCCCAAGTCTGATTCTCCATCTCAGGAGGTGCTACACACAGGGAGGAGGAAGGGTTGACTTGTAGCGAAGTCGGCAGACTTAGGTTCGAGTCCTAACTCTGCTGCCTTAATCAAGTCACTTAGGCCAAAATATTTACAAGGCCTCTAATGATGGATGCTTCCGTTTTTGGCCTCTTGTTCTGTTTGTACAGCTCCTAGCACGATGGAGTCCTGATCCGTGGCTAGGGCTCCTAGCTGGCCTGATGGTGGGTGCTGGCCATTAGCTAATCTCAGCCCCAAGCTCTTTTGAAAATCTAGCTCCTAGGGCCTGATTTTCAGAGCACCTGGAGCTCCCGTTGACTTCAACTGGCACTCCCATAGATCACGCCGAAGGGGTCTTAAGTGGAGTGTCCAAACAGCAAGGCATGCAAAACCAGAAGCCACTCTTAGAAACACTGGCTAGACAGAGGCTGACTCCCAGGGGTGCAAGCTGCAGCTGTGGGCCCACCCCTTGGGAAAACCAGACCTTTTCATGGCATGATCCTGCAAAAACTGCCAAGCCCCCTCAGTTGCCATTGGGGCAGTGGGAACTGAGAGAGATCAGCATCTCTCAGGGGCACCCAACACTTTGCATCTCTCTGGGCCTTGGACAGGTAAAATAGGGACTTATGGAGGACATAGGAATAGCCAGACTGGCTCAGCCCAGTGGGTCCTTCCAGTCCAGGAGCTTGTCTCTGACAGAGGCCAGCACCAGTTGCTGCAGCAGAAGGTCTAGGAACCCTGCAGAAGATGGTTCTAGAATGAGCAACCCAAGTGGAGATTTTGTTCTTGAATTCAATTGCCTAAATGTCAGCAGGGAGTTTAGACGGACACAGTGGGGGAGGCCAGATCTTTTACTGGACCAACTGGAGCAATTAGACAGAGAAGCTTTTGAGCTTACCCAGAGCTCCTCCCCAGGCCTGCAGAAGAGCTCAGTGTATCTCGAAAGTGGGTCTCTCTCCCCAGCAGAAGTTGATCCAGTAAAAGATATCGCCTCCCCCACCGTGTCTCTCTAATAGCCTGGGACCAACCCGGCTACACCAGCACTGCACCAGGGGCGGCTGAATTTATTACTGTTTGTAAGGGGCATTAAGCTCCAAAGCTCTGGGGAAGTGCAAAATGGTCTTCTGAGTCCAAAGAATGCGAGCTAATTTCACAACCGAAACAAATGGGAAGCCTGCAACAGCTGGCAGGGGGCCCATTTCTCAACAGGTTTGTCAGCTAACTACCAGTTGCAGCATTTCTGGCTGAGCTCAGGAAATTGGGTTTGTCACTTTGTGTTCTGAGCTGCAGGCAGCTGGCCGGGAAGCAGCAGATTTACCGGAGAGGCAGCATTCTTAGCAAGACTCAACTGGCCGTGCCCGGCCATGTTCTGGTTTGAAAGGGGACCATTCCAATTGCTCTCTCCTGCTCCTCACTGGAATTTCTCTGCCTTTCTGTTTGCAGCCGGTCTAACAAGGCATGTTTGCACACCATCAGCCACACGCAGCATAAAGATATATTCAAAGGGAGTCTTTCCTCCAAGCACTGAATACACTCTCCATGTGTATCACTGTATACTGAAGAGGAAAGAGTGTCTTGCAGTCATGACACTAGACTGGGATTCAGCAGTTGTTGAATACTGGGTGAATTGGGACCAGTTCACTGTGGGGTAGATTTTTTTTCAAAGAAGCTCAATTCCCATTTAGCCACCAAAATAACTGGCCTTTATTTAGTGCCTTCTGGCCTCAACATCCATGAATCAATGAAATGCAGTGCAAGGAAACCGTGTTTTCCTTGTCTCATATTCAGCTTCTCTGCAAGCTGATCTGCTCGGACAGCCCCTGCACCCCACTGATTTCCCCAGGACTCTGCGCGTTGCTGAGGGTCTAATCATGCAAATCAGCTTGCAGAGTCAGAGGAACAAGGACCGTCAATGACTGTGGCACACCGAGGCCGTGATCCTGACTGGAGTCTCTAGGCATTACTGCATTACAAATAACAACAACAAACTGGGTGCTTTAATGAAGCTTTATTATCTCATATCATAATTATCCCATGGCATTACATCGGTCAGACAAGCAGATAGTTCACGTCTCACTGTAACACAGTGGAAAGAAATCTGTGCTGGTCAGTTCATCTCTTTTTACAAATTACAAGATCTTTCCCTTGTTACACTGGAGGATGGGGATGGTGCTTCTATACGCTGTGTAATTTGTCATGGACACAAATGAGCAATGTGGTTATCAGTATCATATACTCCTTAAAGTTAATCTGCTGATCCTTATTTACGTCCAGGTCATCAAATATGGCTTTGAGTTGATGCGGGTCATTTGGATGCTGTTGAGAAAGTGGGGGAAGGGGGAACATGGCATTATTTGCAGCAGACTCTTTCTAGGAAAAGGGCTGATTAGAGCCGACTGAAAAATGCAAAACTAGCCGCTTACATTTGGATGTTTGTGTGTCTTTAATTTTGCCATCCACTAAAATTGTCAAGAGCGTCGTGATCATGTTTTCCATTTTTTACAAAGGCACCTCTTGTTTGCAAACTATGTCAAGTTTGTGCATCATTAACCATTTTTAAAAAGAAAAATGTGGGGTTTTTTTTAAAAAAGGCCTTTTTTGATTAAAAAAAATGTTTCATCTGGAAAATGTTGACCAGCTCTGGAAATGCAAATTATACAACAAGCTCCTAAACCTGGAGATTTCCCACAAATCCTCTTGGGCGGATGCTGATGTCTACAAGTAAAAGCCATGGGACTGTTACTGTCCCAAAGAGACCAGCTGTTGCTAGGGCGACCAGGCAGCAAATGTAAAAAATCAGGACAGGGGGGTGGGGGTAATAGGAGCCTATTTAAGAAAAAGACCCAAAAATCGTGACTGTCCCTATAAAATCGGGACATCTGGTCACCCTAGCTGTTGCATGGTGGTTCCAATCTTCCACCCTTGTAACGCCATTGATTTTACTGAAGCTACCCCTAATGTGCTCTGGTGCACCCGACAGCAGAATCAGGAGCAACAGCACCCTACAATTAAAAGAGGTGCAAACACTGAGACAGGACCAGCAACTTTTATTGGCGCACCCTTTCCCCAAGACTGCCCGGGGACCAGATTCGGATCTCAGCTGCACTGGGTTAGTCCAGATTCACGGGGAGTTCAGAATCTCGTCCTGTGTCCGGATTTGAATGGAATAAAGATGGGAGGCAGCAGACAGAGGCGAAATACTAGAACAGAGCTGCTTTTGACTTAAGAATGTCTAGGAATTGTGTCTAGCTGCATTGAAGCTAGGGACTGTGAATGAATTGCCTTCAAGTGGGTCATGCCGGTGTAATTAGAGCAGAATCCGGCCCATTGACCCAGTACCTACCCACTGAAATGTCCTGCCATTCCTCCCGGGGCAGGACAAGCTAACCCGTCTTGGGCTGACCCACCTGCAGAATGTTCCCAAGCTCTTTCTGAATCAGGCATTTCAGTTCCCCCTTGGAGAGCTTGTCATGATGAGGCTCATTGCATGAATATTTGTGGAAGATTTCCACAATGGTGGCAACAGCACCTTCCAGCGGGGTCAGCATCTTCCTGGAGAAACCTGAAAGGGGAGCGGGAGACCTGTAGCAGCAACTGGAGCATCTAAAACCCAAAGTGCCCCTCCCGCACACCCACACTCCTTTCAGCATTCGTTCATGGCAAAGAACCTCTATTAGGAAAAGGCAACTGGGGCCAGATCCTCAGCTGGTGCCAATGGGAAGAGCTCCACTAAGGCCAATATTATTATTATCTGCAGCTCTGTAGTACCTAGGGGTCCCATTGCGCTAGGCGCTGTACATAGTAAAAGACAATCCCTGTCCCAAAGAGTTTACAGTTGAAATAGACAAGACAAACCAAGGCAGAGAGCTAGGAAGTGACTTGTCTAAGGTCAGCCAGCAGATGAGTCCCAATCCTGAGTCCCAATCCTGTCCCCTACCCCAATGAATCATGCTGCCTCTTTAACCAATGGGGCCTCACTGATTTACACCAATTAAGAATCTGGTCCATGATGCTAACAGGGTTTGCTACACCTGCAAGCTCAGCTAAACCTGATTTGTGTTACAAAAGCTGTTAATTAACGCTACATTCATGAAAATTGGAATTAGCAACCAAAAACGTTCACTTCCTTCCTTACGGATGATGCATCCAAGATCTAAGCCAAAACAGGGAAAGAAGCAGGTAAAGAATATTTTGATAAGTTAGATGTAGTCAAGCCAGCGGGGCCTGATGAAGTTCATCCTAGGGTACTTGAGGAACTAGCTGAAGCAACCTCAGAGCCATTAGCAATTATTTGTGAGAACTCCTGGCTGTCAGGTGAGATCCCGGAAGGCTGGAGAAGGGCAAGCATAGCACCTGTCTTTAAAAAGGGGAAAGGAAAGACCCAAGGAATTATAGACCAGTCAGTCCGACTGGAAAGATACTGGAACAAACGATTAAGCAATGCATTAGTGAGCACCTAGAGGATAACGGGGTGTGATAAGGAATAGCCAGCGTGGATTTGTCAGGGACAAAGATGCTAAACTAACCTAGTTTCCTTCTTTGGGCAGGTTTCTGGCTTAGTGGGTGGGGGGAAGCAGTAGACGTGATATGTCCTGATTTTTAGCAAGGCTTTTGACACAGTCCACATGGCAGTCTCAGAAGCAAATCAGGGAAATGTGGCCTAGATGAAATTACTATAATGTGAGTGCACGACTGGTTGAAAGGCCAGAGTAGCTATCAGTGAGGCACTGTCAGACTGGGAAAGCATATCCAGCGGGGTTCTGCACAGGTCACTTCTGGATCGGGGACTATTCCATGAGTCCATCAATGACTTGGATAAGGGAGTGAAGAGTAGATTTATCAAAACTGGATGACACCGAGCTGGGAGGGGTTGCAAGCACTTTGGAGGACAGGATTTTAATTCAAAATGACCTTGGCAAATTCGAGAATTGGTCTGGAATCAACAAGATAATAAATATAAGATAAAGATAAGTAAAAAGTACTACATGTAGGAATTAAAAACCAAAATACATAACTACAAAATGGGGAACCACTGGCTAGGCTGTAGAACTGCTGAAAAGGCGCTGGGGGGTTTAGTGGATCACAAATTGAACATGAGTCAGCAGTGTGACGCAGCTGTGAAAAAGGCTAATATCAGTCTGGGCTGGATTAACAGGAGCGTCGTACGTAAGACATGGGGGGTAATTGTCCCACTCTACTCGGCTCTGGTGAGGCCTCGGCTGGAGTCCTGAGTCCAGTTCTGGGTGCTGCACTTTAGGAAAAATGTGGACAAATTGGAGAGAGTCCAGCAGGGAGCAACAGAAGTGAGAAAAGGTTCAGAAAACCTGACCTGTGAGGAAAGGTTAAAAAACCGGGGGCACGTTCAGTCTTGAGAAAAGAAACCTGAGAAGTCTTCAGCCATGCGCAGGGCTGTTATAAAGAGGATGGTGATCAATTGTTCTCCGTGTCCCCCTGAAGGTAGGACAAGAAGTAATGGGCTTAATCTGCAGCATGGAAGATTTAGGTTACGTATTAGAAAAAACATCTTAACTCTGAGGGTAAAGTTGTGGAACCAGCTTCCAAGGGAGGTTGTGGGATCCCCATCACTGGAGGGTTCTAAGAACAGGTTGGCCAAACCCTGTCAGGGTGGTCTAGGATTACTAGGTCCTGCTTCAGCGCAGGGGGCTGGACCTCATGACTTCTCAAGGTCCCTTCCAACCCGGCGTCCCGGTGATTCTAGGAAAGGTCGTCCCAGACAAAGCAAGTGTTAACTATGTGCCAGGCTACCTCCGTGGCACTGCTTGGTGAAAGCAACCAGGGAAGCAGCCAGCTGTATTACGTGCAGAGGATACAGCCTAGAGCACGACAACGTGTTTGTACGCTGGTTAGCCCATCCTGCCTCCTCCCACCCACACCTGTTCGGTCCGTTCACCTGCTACATTTTTTCACTGACTTCGCTCTTTGGAGCAGGAACACGTTTGTGCGGTGCCTCGCGCAATGGGGCCCTGATCTCGGTCAGGGCTGTTAGTCACTAAAATAATAAGTAACAATATTAGTTAATTCTATTCTAACCCACCGTTAATGTGGGTAGGAAGAGATACCTGGTACTTCTTGGTTTCTCTGTTCTTCTAGGTAACATGGATATTTCTGAGTTTAACTACGCGTTTAAAAATTGCTTCCCGAAGGCGAGAGATTAAAGTGGACAGGATGTCTTAAAATCGGACTTACCTGGCTCACCGAGAAAATGGAACGGCTGAAAATGCGCCCAAGCAAGAGTGAAGAGAGCGGGGGCTGGTGTCTCTTTTATATGCTATCCTGACTGGCAGCCACCACCCCTCATCTTCAAACACCTCGTAGGAGCCTGAGTGATGATAGTCAGTCAAAAATACATTCCCGGGCATTGCTTAAGGTTTTTCCGGTTCTCGGTGTTGAATGAGTGTTGGGATGTTTTCCAGCGCCATGTGTTTGTATGGGATTGCTCGCCCTTGCTCCCGCTCAAGTAGCTAATTATAATGAAGTTCCTAAGATGCTTGGAAGCAAATAAAATTCAAGCAGTAATTACCCAGCCTTTCATCCTCCCAGGATTAATTAATATTCCCTGCATAGGGAGGCCCCCTCTGTTCTGAATGGACATTAAAGATCCCAGTGGTGGTTGGGTTTGTTTTTTCATTTGATCAAGATTGGGGTTCCCCCTACTATCTTTGGCCAACATCTCTTGGACCCAGATGAAATCTTTGGCTAATCTGAGAGACCATATTATGCCTAGTAAGGTATTACTGGTGCTTTTGGAAATTGAGAATTTCCTGGAGAAGATTTTATCAGTAGACTTGGAAGACGTTTATTGGTAAAATGTTGGTAAACATCAGTTTGACTGTGCGCACGCAAACAGCAAAGAAATATTTCCATCTGTAATATCGAAATGTACCGATAGGCAAAGTTAGACAAACGCTGCTGGAGAACTTCTTAGAGTTTGATTTAAGGATATTTCCTGGGTGTATTTTGACTCCGGATGTCAAAAATTCGTATAAAACTTTGTTTGAATCTCAATAAACACTGTTTATTGCCTCACCTTCCCATGATTTCCTGCAACCAAGAAAATTGAAATGGATAAAAAATCCTTTTAAAAAATGCTTAAAAAGAAACATTATTATTATCCATCAAAATTATTATTATTTTTAAATTGAATTCTGCCAAGCCTATTTATCAAGTAGGGAGGTTTCCAAAAGGTGAGCAGACTCTGGACTCACAGAAATTTGCTGCACCACTGGATCCCATCATTTGACAATGCTCGGTCCCCAGGGCTCTCACTCACTCTTCTCAGCTATGCCATCTGCATTTTCCCAGGGGACCCCTTTCAGAGTGCTGCTGAGGCCTCGTTCACTAATGGCCTTGAAAAATAAGATCCCTGTCTTCAGCTGCCAACATGGGCGGGACTGAAACATAATCTTGATGATCACAACAGCATAAAATCTAGATCATAACTTCCTAATTATATTGTTTTAGCAAACTCAATACACTATTTACATATTAAATTAAAAGGCTGGGAGAAACAGATTCATTGTGTGAGTGTTATAAGTAGACTTGAAGGAACAGATTTTTATCAGTCAATGTTGGCAAACGTCAATTTCACACATACCCACACATAAACAAACCAACAAATATTTCCATAGATATTAATCAAAATGTACTGGTCGGCAAAGTAAGACGAATGCCGTTCGTGAATGTATTGAGTTTGAATTAAGGAAATTTATTTAGTATATTGTCACATGTGATCTTGACAGTTGGTGTTTTAAGGGTTATAAAGCTTTAATTGTTTGAATTCCAGCATCGACTGTCATTGCGTTATTATTGTCTGCCCCACCCCCAAAACTGTGAAAATGTAAATAGATTAAAAAAAAGTTGATATTATAAAAAAATAAAAATCAAATTCTGCTAAGCCAAGTCACAAGTATCCGTTTTCTCCTGTACTTTGAAGACCATAGGAATGGCCGTACTGGGTCCATCTACCCAGCAGCCTGTCTCTGACCGCGGCCAGTACCAGAGCTTCAGGGAGAGTGGACAGAACAGGGCAGCTGACGTTATCCACCCCTGTCTTCCTCTCCCAGCTTCTGGCAGTCAGAGATTCAAATCGCCGCAAGCTCAGCCTTGCATGGGGTTTCTAACCAGTTTTGGAGTCGTATTCGTGGTAGGTGTTGGCACAACCTCACTTCCCAGCCTTTGCTGTCGTTCTTTTTTGTGGTGTGTTTTGCACACTTCCGACCTGATCTTGCAAATCTCCCTCACCTAAGGGTGGCCTTTATGTCCTGCCATTGGTTTGGGAAGGAAGCAGGTTTCAATTTCTCCACTTCCAAAAGGTTTTCATAAATCGGGAGGAAAGGCATCATTGTCAAGATGCTGGTGACATACTCCTTGGCAGCATGAACCTAAAACAGAGCTCATATCAGCCAGGTGAGTTGGACTGGAAGCGGGTATATTTCATATTCTTGCAACTATCCTTGCCCCACTGTGGGGAAGATCCAGAAGGGATGTGGGGAGCTGGAACCGGTCAACATTTTCCCATCAAAAACATTTTTCAACCCCCCAAAAAATGGCCTTTTTAAAAGTGACGATTTCTCCCAAAATAGGAATATAGGACTTGGGAGGAACCTTCTGGCTCATTGAATCCAGCCCCCGATGTCAGAGTCAACCCCATCGTGTAATCCCCTTCATCAAGTCCCGTAACAGGGTATTGGCGTCTAAAGCCAGAAGAGCTAGCTTGAAAGACCAGTTACCCTGTATCCATCTGTCCACAACTCCCACTGGGAGGCTGCTCCAGACCCTCCCTCCTCTGATGACTAAGAATCTTCTTCTCATTTCCAGCCTCAATTTATTCATTCCCATTTGTCGTTGTACCAACATCGTCGTTTAGCTCCCAAGCATTTCCCCCGACTGATGTATTTCTAGAGAACAGCCAAGCCCCCCTCAGCCTTCCTTTCACTAAGCTAAACAAGCCACGTTCCCTTAGTCACCTCTCATCAATCTTAGTAGCTCCATCTCTGCACCTGTTCCAGTTTGAAATCGTCTTTCTTGAACAGGGGTGACCAGAAATGGGCCCTGTATTCCAGATGAACACCTTGTCCTGTGGCATCCGTCCTTCTCTTTCTCTATGACAAATATCTTGCCTGATACATCCAATATTAATTGATTTCAAAATATGCTTTTTTTTTTCAAATGAAACTTTGCAAACTCAAAATGTTCAGCTTTCAAAAACCAAAACAAACCAAACACCAAAATGTGGGAGTTTTTTAAAAACTTGGGAGGGGGGAATACATACAAAACATTACCTCCAAAAATGACATTATTTTAAATTTCTTGCCAACCTATTAACAGAAAATACCATTTTCTAGCCAACTTTTGTGACAGCAGCTAACTTCTACACTACATTGTGTGGCATTGTTTTTAACAAAACCCAAAGCTCTCACAAAACTCACCTGTTAGGAAGTTTTGATTGTAAATACAAAACTCAGGCTAAGGGTGGCCGAAAGGGTCACGAATCGTTGGATTCTGGGTCACGGCTTTCACGGGCACTGTGTGAATTCAGTGCTCCTTCCCTTATGATAGGTATTAAGTGTGCACCGTGCTTGGCAAAGATACAGCCCTGCTCCTCGGTTCCAACCGAGGTCTGCTCAACGCAGAACCCAGGGGATCGGGTGCTGTCACGGAGGGTGGGGGAGTCAGGGCCCTGCACCCCCACTTCCTGCGATTCACCGGAACTCTCAGCCAGCCAGTAAAACCGAAGGTTTATTAAATGACAAGAACACAGTCCCAAGCAGCCAGGTCCTCTCAGGGGGGCAAGGAGCTTAGACCCCAGACTTGGGGTTCCCTGTGTCTTCCCAGCCAGCCCAAAACTGAAACCAAAAACCCCTCCAGCCGGCTCCCTCCCCGTCCTTCTCTCCCTCCTCCCTTTGTCCAGTTTCCCGGGGAAAGGTGTCGACTCGCGTCCACCCCCCTTCCTGGCTCAGGTTACAGGCTCAGGTACCATCTCACACCTAAAGTCACCCCCTGCTCTCCCCTCCCCATGCAGACAGTCCCAGCGAAACAGGGTGGATTGACATTCCCAGGTCAGTCCACCCTGCTCCCTACTGCGTCCCAGGTGCTAAATTCCATCTTTGCACATTTCTAATTCCAGGACATCCAGAGACTAGTTCAGCCCCTAGCACATGTTAGAGCAGCCTCAGGATTGCTCTAACTTCCATGAGCTGATACCAGCCCCAGCAAAGAGCTCTTGCGTCATCAGGGGATTTTTGGAGCACAACACGCTCATGCCTTACTCCTCTGCCCCAGCGAGCCTCCGGGGGACCCCATCACTAAGGTAACCCAGCATGGAGGTGTGGCGAGCCGAAGGACCCCACTGCCGGCTATCCCTTTGGCACCCTTAAGCAGTGCAGAGAGCGGCAGTGGTGGGGCTGAGAACCTGCTTCAAGGCTTGTGTCTGAGAAACTTCCGACATAATGAACCAACCCTGTTCTCAGTTCAGTGGGGCTCAACCTTGTAATTAGACAGGAGATGATGAGCAATAACACTATGCAAAGGGGCAGGGTGGGGCTGCAGGTTCCAGTGCGGGTGGATCACATATCTTGTTTTTCACTTTGGTGAGCTCTGATTTGTTTGCTTAATGAGCCACGGTCTCTGTACAGTGGGAAGCGGAGGCAGAGGAATAGAGGGGCCTGGCTGCTGAGGAAGGAGATGTGAAAGCAGAGGGGGATTAGGGAGAGTTTTAAGCAAGGAGGGACCATCAGTTCAGCAAATCTGACCTCCTGTAGAACACAGGCCATTTCGCCCAGCTAGCTCTATATCGAGCCTGAAGACTTTAGTTAGACTAAAATATTTCAGTCCTCAGGAAAGTAGGACGACAGGCAGAGAACAGGAGAGAACGAGGTGCCACCAATATCAGAGGCCCTGATTGATAAGGTGAGACCTGCCCAGGTGATCCTAGTAGTGAAGCACTCCCCAGGCTGCAGAGGAAAGTGAAAAACCCCCAAGGTCCCTGCCAGTCTGATGCGTCAGAGAAAGGTGGGGGGGGGACCCAGAATACATCTAACCGCTTGTGCATCAGGGAGGAAATATTCCTTCCTGACCCCCACAGGCAACCTGATGAAGCCCTGAAGCATGAGACTGGATTACAGGTTTGATTTAAGGAGGTGAGAGAGGTAAAGGGCGTGTGACGTCCCAGCAAAACGCAAGGCCGGAGCCTCAGCTGGCATAAATCAGTGTCACTCTGTCGACTTTGACGGAGCTCAAACTGTTACTGTCCCCAACCGTAATTCTCCGCTGAAATCAATGGAGCTACACGGATCCGCACCAAATGAGGATCTGCCCTTCAGCTCGTGGGTTTGTTTGAGCACGAAATGCCCGGCCAGGAGCAGGCACAAGATGGAACCAATCTGTGTGAAAGCCTGAAAATGGAACCCCCTGCTTAAATCTTATCTCCGGATTTCACATTCGTTGTGGATGTTATTGCTGTTCTTATCTAACCACCAGGCCCCCAGGCATGCAGCTTGCACAAGAATTAAAAGCCCTTCAAAGCGGAGGATGACAGGGTCAGACGCCCAGCCGGTGCCATTGAAGTCAATGAGGTTATGCCCATTTACACCAGCTGAGGATCCGGCCCCAAATATACAGGACCAGGTTCCAAGCTGAGTGGTGGCCACAGAAGAACTGTTCATGGCCCCCGGATCATTCAGTATTTGGGTCTTACCCCACAGACAGCGCCTGTAGCCAGGCCTGTAATAAGCTAAAGGTTTATTAGCCCGGAAGAAGAAAGACGAGTTATTTACAGGTTACAGCAAGCGAACATAGACACCCCAGTGAGTTCCCATCTAAATCCTGTGCGTGGCAGAGTTGGCGTGATCTGTCCATTCCAAGTGTCTTTCAGGGCAGACCCAGGAAGCAGCCCGTGGGGATTTCTGGCTTCAGATCAGCGTCTCTGGCCCCTGCGAGTTCAAACAGCCCAAAAGATGCCGTTTTTTCTTGTTGGGGATTTTTATTCCCTTCCCCCAGAGCCCAAGAGGCTGGGACAAGTTCACGTGCCCGTCTCCTCTTCATGGGCGGGGCAATCAGCCACGGCTTTTGTCCTCATGGGGTTCCCCAATGGGTTGTTGGGTGTCTACGGACCTTGCTTTGTGGGCAGGGGATGATACCTCCCGTGGCAAACCCGTAGCCTGCACCGGGTAACGCTTCTCTCCGACCTGCAGGCGTCCGCAGGTTCAGAGCCCTGAAACCCTGAAACGTTACCTTTAAACACGGGCTACAGACACTGTGAGTGTGATCCATACATGCAGCAACATACAAGCACTGTCGGGCCTACACACTGCAGGCATTTGGATAAGCCCCGTGCAAAACGTACACCCCGGTGACCTGGTGGGGACAGGGCCGGCTCCAGGCACCAGCGCAGGAAGCAGGTGCTTGGGGCAGCCAATGGAAAGGGGCGGCACATCCGGCTCTTTGGCGGCAATCTGGCGGCGGGTCCCTCAGTCCCTCTCGGAGGGAAGGAGCGGCCACCGAATTGCCGATGAAGAATGCAGCGGCGCGGTAGAGCAGCCGCCGAAGTGCCGCCAATCACGGCTTCTTCTTTTTTTCCCCCTCTTCATCGTTCGGGGCAGCAAAAAGGCTGGAGCTGGCCCTGGGTCAGGTCCCCAGGGATGAGGCCGTCAGTTCCTAGCCGGTGCCTGCAGCCTGGGCTAGCGCTGCCTTCTGGCCTGCCAGCGTCACGCCGGGTCTCACTGCCGCGCCAATGCATCCACACTGCCCTGCGCAGACCCTCGGAGGGGGCTCTGTGGCTTGAGCTGCATCCACACTGTAGAATGCCAGGGCTTGGACCCACGGCACAGAGGGACTGGGCTCTGACCCACCCCCCTTGCAGGGTCCCAGGCCCCAGGTCCGCAGTGCTGGCTGACCCGAGTCAGATGGGTTTGTGTGTGGACAGAAAGGGGGCTCGGGCTCAAACCTGAGCTAGATCCCAGGCTTAGAGTGCCAACGTGCCCTCGATGTTCCAGTTCCCCGTCTGTAAATGAGCCTTCCTCCAAACCCTTCACTTGTCTGATCGAGTTCGACCGTCAGCTGTGCAGAGCGGGGACTGTCTCCCCGTGTGTCTGGCAGCGCCTGGCACAATGGGACCCAGTCTTGGCTGGAGCCTTTGGACATTCCTGTAACACAAAGGATAAGAGTGACCTGGGCCAGATCCTGAACTGGTGTAAACTGGCCTAGCTCCATTGACTTCAGTGAAGCTTGGCTGGTTTCTATCGGCTGATAATAACAATTAGCCAGTGATCTCGCTGTTCAGCTAACTTACATCTCCGGTTCTCAGGAGCCAGGTCGAGATGAAAAGTTTATTTAATGCCGTTGTAAATCTGCCAGTGCTTGACTCTCTTACTATGTGTCTGTACAGCACTTTGCACAGCGGCACCCCGATCTCAGTAGGGAGGTGAATACTAAACACTGAAGCTACTGACTTGCTCAGGCTGCCTGGCCTTTCTTGTTCGCTATCACTCGCTTTACGCGTCTCCCAGAGAAACCCACGTCTGCAGGGTTCCAAGGGTCTGTACTGTCGGCACCTTTCTTCATTTCTTAGTGTCAAGGTTTGTGAAATTGCCATTTTGTAATGTTGCTTGGGCTGTGCAAACCCTCCCTAAAATGCCACATGCAGCAGGCTGGAGTAACCTGCCCAGGACCATCTAGAAACAACTCACCCAGGCACAGATGGGTGCTAGAAATACAGTAACCAAAATCCTGGGTATCTAGCAATAGAGGAAGGGGGCATCCTGTGTAGCTTGAGCATTGTCATCCCAAAAGTGTGTGACGCTGCCATTAAGAACCAAGAGTCCATTTGGCTAAGCTACTAAGAGAAATGAACCAGCACAACTGGGTGTTACCTAATACCAGTGCGATATTACAGGAGTGTTTACTGTCACCAACGGATCAGCATGTCGCAACTTGCAGCTGGGTCTGGGCTGAACAGGGCTCCCCCAAAGCTTTCCATACACGCCATCAGTAAGCTGCTGCAACAAGTTTTCAAAATATATTGACTGCCCCAGAAAGTAGAAGACCACGTGTCCCGTTGCTGCTGCCAATAGAAGACCACAAACAAATTGTGCTGCAGATGAAATTATGGGATGGAGAACACTGCATTATGGGAATTTGACTCCAGGCTCTGTCACACCTGTGGTTCATTTCAGACCCATTAGGCATTGCAAAAACTACCCCAAACACTCTGTTCTAGCTGGTGCACTGCATTCTGCACCAACACAAGTGCTCGTAGTGAGGCTGCACACTGCTAACACAAGGAGCAAAGCCTGTATGTGCACAAGCCATGTAACAAGCAGGGAGTTTGTTGCTACAAGGCTTACCCCCGTTTTACTGAGTTTATGACCCAAGATCAGACGAAGGACTTGAGAATTGTCCAAAGTCCTTGGGGCTTTTTCTAACAGCATCTCAGACCCCAAGTCCTCACTGATTTACCATCTCTATTTTTAACCCTTTGTTGAACCATCGTCTCACACTGGTATTCTGGATGAAAAGTTGCTAACTATGAAGGCAGTCAAGCATTTGATCAAGTTACCAAGGGATGGGCTGGAATCGCCATCATTTGCAATCTATAAATCAAGATGAGACATATTTGTTTGGGTTTGATGTAGGAATCATTGGGAGAAATTCTCTGGCCTGCTCCACAGGAAATCAGGCTAGGTAATCGTAATGGTCCTTCGCAGTCTTAAACGCTCTGATTTTTAGAGATGACACCAATAAATGACATGACCACAGAGCACAATTGTAGGACTGGAAGGGACCTCAAGAGGTATCTAGTCCAGTCCCCTGCACTCGTGGCAGGACTAAGTATTACCTAGACCATCCCTGACAGGGGTTTGTCTAACCTGCTCTTAAAAATCTCCAATGATGGAGATTCCACAACATCCCCAGGCAATTTGTTCCAGTGCTTAACCACTCTGACAGTTAGGGAGTTTTTCCTAATGTCCAACCTAAACCTCCCTTGCTGCAATTTAAGCCCATTGCTTCTTGTCTTATCCTCCGAGGTAAAGAACAATTCTTCTCCCTCCTCCTTGTAACAATCTTTTATGTACTTGAAAACTGTTATCATGCCCCTCTCAGTCTTCTCTTCTCCAGATTAAACAAACTCAATTTTTCAATCTTCCCTCAGAGGTCATGTTTTCTAGACCTTTCATCATTTTCGTTGCTCTTCTCTGGACTTTCTCCAATTTCTCCACATCTTTCCTGAAATGAGGCACCCAGAACTGGACACAATACTCCAGCTGAGGCCTGAGTAGAGCGGAAGAATTACTCCTCGTGTCTTGCTGACACGTGCCTTGCATCGCTGCAATGAATGCAGACGTGACAGAGCTCTGAGAAGGCTGAAGACAAGCAGTATATGACACCACAGATTAAAAGTTTCCATAAAAAAGGAGGAACAATATAAACTTTTGCACAGGTATCATCTTCCAATTTTCACTCGTGCAAAATTACAGATTTCCCATGTCTCCTTGCACACTCCCACGTGTAAGTGACATTTCTAGAGCCACCCCTTTCTGAAACCATCTACAATTAAGTGAGGGCTTGGGTTTTTTAATGGATGAACAAAGAAATGGAAAGCCATGGTTCTCGATCTTTTCTAAAGCAGGACCCCACGTTGCAGCAGAAAAATGGGTCACAGGTCCCAGTTCCCACCCAGCCATAAAGAGAGTGAGAGTGACGGCAACCCCAAGATTTATTATAATTCTCATTAGTATTGTTTGGTTGTCTTGTGGTAGCACCGAGGAGCTCACAATTAGGGTCAATCCGTAGGCCCGGAAATCCCAACGGTTCTTTGGTGACAGCTCACGCACTTGGCATTCAGAGAGCCGTACGTTCTGAGGGCCTCTCGTCTGACTCCTATAGGAAATCCAGGCCACAGACCTTCCCTGCGTTAATTCCTGTTTGAACAGAGGCTCGCTTCTAGGAAAAAAGCCCAGCTCGACTTAAAAAATGCTATGATGCAGACGGCACCAAAAATACGCCTCTTCCTTTCATCTGAATTAACTTCAGCGTGTCAGCAGGCGGGGGCACAGACTGGTTCCAGAATACAGGATCTAGACCATTCTCAGTGGTACCTGATGACAGAACAAGGAGTAATGGTCTCAAGTTGCAGTGGGGGAGGTTTAGGTTGGATATTAGGAAAAACTTTTTCCCTAGGAGGGTGGTGAAGCACTGGAATGGGTTCCCTAGGGAGGTAGTGGAATCTCCTTCCTTAGAGGTTTTTAAGGCCTGGCTGGACAAAGCCCTGGCTGGGATGATTTAGTTGGGGATTGGTCCTGCTTTGAGCAGGGGGGGTGGACTAGATGCCTCCTGAGGTCCCTTCCAACCCTGAGATTCTAGGGTTCTATGAAACAGGGTTCTGGAGCTTGGTGGCCAGCTGCTTAGAGACGAAATCTTTTTCTCATCCAGTTTTTGGTGTCGGTTCAAGCCGATGGGAGGTGCTGGGTGGACAGCGCCACCAACTCGCCTCAGCAGAGAAAAAACTTGCTGATATGCAGCGTCTGCTGCCACCTAGAGATACGTCCTGCAGCTGAACAGACAAACTTCCCCACTGGCCTGGCAGCACAGATGGAGTGTGACTGTTCCCTCCCCAGGGCCAGCATGCAGGGGACCCTCGGCACTGGCCTCCCCCATGCTGTAGGGAGTGGGGGGTAGGACTCCACCAAGGGCCCCTGCGGGGATCCATGGTAGGGCAGGAGGATGCCGAATATTAAGCTACACCAAGGTGCACTAGCTTTTGTGCACCCTCCCGGGGAGGGGGGCTACAAACCCCATCGTAATGGGCAGCCAGTGGCTCAGACAGAGGGGCCCCCAGAGCTTGCACAGATGCCCAAGCTCAGGGGTCATGTAAAGCTGGGGTGCAGCACCGTGAACTGTCCCACCGAGCGGGCAAACACCCCTACACCAAAACAACCCCCCGAGTCCTCACGGAGGTTTCCTCCCCTTCCTGTGTCCATGGTGGAGGGAGCAGCCTGGACCCCTGGCTGCTTCGCACATAAGCCAGAGGGTAAAGAAGTGCCCTGCCAGTCCCCCCGGGAGCCAGGAGCTGCCCAGAGCAGATGAGCAGAGCCGGCTTCCCCACGGCTGAGGAGGAGGCTCCAGTCGCGGTTTCCGCCCGGGGCGAGGAGAGAGAGGTTGCTGCAGCGTGGTATGGAGAGCTCGGAGCTGCCTTCTGCACCCGGACTTACCCCCGCGCCGGGAGCTCTGGGGACTTTCCAGCCACTCAGTGGAATTGGCAGCAGGGAAAATAACAACAAATCGTCCTTCCCCTAAACCTGATCCCCTGGGACACTCGGACCCCTCCCGGCCACTCTGGCAGCGGGAAGGGGCCTTCAAGTGAGTGGAAGTGGCCCCCTGAGATTCTCCCACAATCAGGGACTCCCCAGCTAGTGAGGAGCTGGCATCACCCCGCTCACACCTCCTGGGGTAGGGAGTAGATTGGGGTGTGGCCAAAGCATCCTGCACTGTGACTCTTCCCTGCTCCTCAGGACTTCTAAGGGCCAATGGGAAGAGCATATGTTAGAGCAGCCCTGAGGCCGCTCTAATTTACCCCAAGGCCAAGCAAAGATCTCTTTGCTACGGTGGCTGACTAGGAGGGTGCTCGGTCCCTGCACGCTAATTCCACGTGGATGTTTCCAGCATGCAAAAGCACCTGACTGCGCAGCAGCCGCGCACTGCTGTGCCGAACTCTCTCTGCAGGATGCTGCTAAGAATTGCCCTGGCTGGGAGATCTGGAGGCTTCACAGAAAAGAAGTGGGGTATGGCTATGGGAAATCCTAGATGGAACCCCCCCCACACACACACACACACACCCCTTTACCTCCCCTCCACGTGCACACATGCTGCATTGTGCTGTCTGATCCTCACCGAATGTGAATCTCCCCAAGCCAAAGCCAAGAGGACTTGATGGTCCTAACCAGAAGGGGTTTGACATTAACAGTGGGGTAATGGAAACGTTTCATTTCAATTGTGACTTTTTTATCCTCTAAAATAACCAAAGAAAAGAGAAACCGAAATGTTCTGTTCCAAACGCTTCCTTTCACAACTGACACGTTCCCGCAGAAAATTGTCCACTAGCTGCACTATTTCCATCTACACAGAGATAACGCTCCCTTGTAACACCTCCCGCCCTGTCACGGAAGCAGAGTAATTTCTCTTAGCTGGGGTCTTTCAGAGCCCCCAGGTCTCAGTGACATGTATAAGGGCTGCACAAACCGGAGCCGCCTTTAGTTATTTGAATGGGGGAAGATTTCATCCAGCACCTTTATTTCTGCCACAGTTTCATGGCAATGGTGCTGCAAGGAGTGAAAGCTGAACCTGAGAGGGAGCATCGCGAACGGACCGTAGGGCCAGGGTGGAACGACTGAGTTTTGGTTCCAAATAAGCCACGGGCGAGCGCTGTGCTTGGGAAGGGCCAAACGCAAGTGCCACCAGTGCTGTGAAACGCCATTCCGGCTCTCCAAAAGCGGGGCTGGCACGGCATCCCGGCATGTTCTGCAAAGAAACGTCCTTTACGGCCTTTAGCAAGTTACTTGGACTCACTCTCTTTGCCATCTCTGCAAGGGTAACAATAACATACACCACACAGGGGCGCTCTGAGTTTAGCAAATGCAGCGCGGAAGTCAAGCCCTGCAGAGCGTTACTGACATTGGCATCAGAGGGCTTGGGTTGAAGGCTGCAGACTGAAGCTCAGGAGAGCTGTGTTCAGTGCCCCTCCCTGCATCACCTTGGGTGAGCCACGTAATCTCACTGGTCTCGGGTCGCATCAGTAACATGGAGATAACGGATGACTTGCATCCGACGCAGTGGGGATTCACCCATGGAAGCTCATGCTCCCAAACGTCTGTTAGTCTATAAGGTGCCACAGGACTCTTTGCTGCTCTTACAGATCCAGACTAACACGGCTCCCCTCTGATACATGGAGATAACGATTCTGCCTTGTCCATTTAGAGCAGTGGTTCTCAGACGTGTGTGATCGCGCACCCCCCTTCTTTGAGTCTGTGGCGGTTTGCACCCCGCCCTCCCCGCTCCCCACACAAGTACATATCCCCAGCTCTGAAGGCAGCGCTGCAGCCAGCAGCAGCACAGAAGTAAGGGTAGCAATACCACACCCGGCCACCCTTACTTCTCTGTGGCTGCTGGCAGCGGCGCTGCCTTCGGAGCTGGGCGCCGGCCAGCAGCCACTGCTCCCCTAATGCTTCTCATGTGCCCCCATCCCACCCCAGTTTGAGAACCTCTGATTTAGGCTGTAAATGCGTCGGGTCCAGGACTGCCCCTGATTAGATGTCTGAACAGTGCCCAGAGCAGTGGGAGCTCCAATCTCAACTGGGGCCTCGAGGTGTTTGCATCATTCCCAGGAAGACGTTCATACCAAGGGGAGGGTGTCAGGATCTGGGGTGTCCCATGAAATATCACCCAGGAACGCATGCGGCGCTGGAGGGGAGGAGCGCACACTGCATGAGCATGAGCAGAAGTCAGAGGGAATCTTAGCAAAGCCACATCGTGAGACCAGCTCTTTTATTTGGGGGGCAGGGGAGGCTCTACCCCACCCCCGAGTTTAGTCCCTGAGGTCTGCTCCCAGCACACGCCCTAGCCCCAGAGACCTCTGAACGGCAACACAGCTGGAGTGTGGAAAGTGATGAGTTCTGTGCTGCTCCCAGCTGCCGCCCTTGGGGCAGGGAGTTTGTTTCTGAACAGCGGCAGGGTGATTAAGATAACCAAAGCTTGTCATTAAATTAAAATTAAGGCTCCTTAGATGATCCTGGAAGCACTGCCAGGCACTCCAGGTGAAAGCCAGGAATTAAGGGTGAGAATGGAGCGAGGTAAATAGCGGAGTCGCCCAGGGGCCTGTACTGGGACCAGGGCTCTGCAACATATTGATAAATGATCTGGGAAAAGGGGTAAACGGGGGGGGGGGGGGTGGCAACATTTGCAGATGATACAAATTTACTCACGCTCGTTGAGTCCAAAGCAGATTGCAAAGAGTTACAAAGGGATCTCACACAACTGGGTGACTGGGCAACGCAAGAGCAAATGAAATTCAGTGCGGATAAATGCAACGGAATGCACATGGCACAATAGAATCCCAACTCTACCTACAAACGTGGGGGTGCTGGGGGCCCGTGATATACAGGAGGTCAGGCTAGCCGGTCTGGTGGGCCCTTCTGCCCTTAAACTCTAAGATTCGGGGGTCTCTCCTGGGTACGTACCCAAGGTGGCTAGTCCCCTGGGCTGTTGCAACCACGCCCTATGCAGCTAGCGCTGGTGTGTCTCCTCGAGCCGGGCACCTCACCCGGCAGCACAGCCTCTCCTACGATAAATAGGGGTCAGGAGACGGGAGAGCGCATGAGCTCTGTTTCTGGGTTTCCGTCATGCCCAGAGGCCAGGAGGAAGCTGTATCTTTGCCTTTTCCTCCTGCCTGTCAGGGAATGTTTGCAACCAGAACCCACATCCTGGTGCCTCTGTCGGCCTTGCCAAACCGGCTCAAGGGCTCTCTTCAGTGGGACCTTGCATCATTTTTCTGCACAGACCCACCTGTCCTGCTGCACCCCGCTCGTCGCATTCCAGCTCAAGGTGTGTGGCGTGCACGTGACTGTCGGAAGAACAGCGCGCCTGGGGGATGAGCGAGCCCCCGAGCTCTGCTTGGTGTCTGTGCCAGCCCAGGTGTGGGTGAGGGCCACGCAAGTCAATACTGGCCTAGCTCCTACGGGGGGGGCAGGGGCAGGGGCGTGCGCAGGAATTTAAATTTGACCCCTTTTGGAGGGGCACCTTCTGTGAACCCCCAGGAGCTCGCTCTTCACTCCACTGTCCCCTCTTCCACCGCGGCAGGATCTCCTCACCCCCCCACCCCCCACCACCGCGGCAGGATCTCCTCAGCCCCCCCACCCCCCACCACGGCTGGATCTCCTCACCCCTCCCCGCCCCCCCACGGCTGGATCTCCCCACCCTGCCCCCAGCAGGAGCTAGCTGCCCCCATCTCCCGCCCCCAGGGCTGGAGGAGTTCTGTGCCCCCGGATGATTATCGGGGGGGGCTGTGCCCCTGCTTGCCCCCGCTTGTGCACGTCCCTGTGAGGGGGTGACATAGCACGGCTCTCTGAGGGCCAGCCCTTGCGATGCTGCCCAGCCAGAGGCCACAGGCAGACTCTGGCTCATGGGAGACCCGTCCCGGTCCCGGTCCCGGTCCCAGCAAGGAGAGGTTGGGGGGCTGGTGTGCCCTGTGATGCTGGGGCTCCAGCGGTGGAGTCTGAGCTGCTGTTCACCGGCAGGGGGATGGTTGGGGAGATCTCCTGTCCCCAGGGGAATCCGGGCACTGCCCTCACAGCCGGAGCTTTCCGTCTCCTCCTGCTTAACTTCTGTCCGCTATTGTCCTAATTCCCGGACACATCCCATATTCTCTCCCCTACCCCTCTGGCCGCACCTGCCAGAACAGGACCTGAGGACACGTGTGGGAGAAGGTTGCATCTGAATCTGGGAGCGCACCGGCACCGTTATGATCCTCTCATCTGACCTCCTGCCAAGCGTGGGCCAGATAACTCCCCTCCTCCCCCCTTCCCCTGGGATTCCTGCACCGAGCCCAATAGCTTGTGGTGGAACTAGAGGCCATCTCTTCAAAGGGCCCAGCTGGACTGGAAACCTTCAGGCAGGGCCGGCTGATAACCTGCCATCAAACCCGGTTTTCGACAGGCCCCTCAGTTTTCAGTTCAATGAATTCTTTGAGGAAAAGCGTCTACTTTCCACAGAAACGTTCCGCTTCGCCTGAGGCAAAAGAACACCCACAAACGGACACATCGCAACTCAGGTCTCCTGGGAGTTGTCTGCTTCACGCCCCCTTCTTTTTCGAGGGGTCAGGTTCCCTAGCCAGGCTGCATCTCCCAGAATGCACTGCGGCTAGGAACTCCCATGGTACGCTGCAACAGCTGAGCAAGAGGGGAGGTCAAGGTGCATCATGGGAGATGTAGTCCAGTGAGGGACTCCAGCCTGTAGAGAAGAATCAGGGCATAAGAAATCCAAACTACAACCCCCATGAGGTGGCACGTGGCGGCAATTCTGAATAGAATTTTTCTAGCTTCAGCCAAAAGTTGTTGGGTTTTTTTTTCACTAACTTTCCATGGAGAAAACCTCATCCCTAGGCAAGAGATTTAGTTGGTGTTGGTCCTGCTTTGAACAGGGGATTGGACTAGATGACCTCCTGAGGTTCTTCCAACCCTAATATTCTTTGCAAGCTGTTCCAATAGTTAATTACCCTCGCTGCAAAAACTGCACGCCTTTCTTCCCCTTTGAAATTGCCTTTGTCATTTTGCAATGTACCTATTTAGTCAGCCCAAACAAGAGTGCACTGATTGGGCGTTAGACAGGTGGAGAGCAATCAGCAAAGGCTGTCAGGCCCCGAATACACTCAGAGCTGTCGTTCTTCGAAACTCCCTGGATTTGTCTCCCACCCCTGGACAGCTCAGACCCCAGTTTCACGTGGGACTGACTCTCGGTTTCAAGTGACTCCGGAAGATTTAGTATCAATTGCCTCCAAAATAGCCTCGCTTTTGTTTTTGCTCCTGATTTCATAGATCTTGGGAGCTAATCTAGAGAACATGTTCCGACCTGGTTGCTTGTTGCCCCATATCTACACAGACCAAAATCTTTTCTGCGCAGCCGGCAGCAATCTCCTTTAATGAGCCCATTTGACCAGGCTGAACATTTCTGCATTCCAATGAGCACATCTGCAAAACAATCAGCTCCAGCCTTCAGCCGTCCCCTTTGTTTGCCTCTGTGCCTAGACAGCCTTGGGACCCCAATGACAGGGCCTCCTCTTCAAAGTCCTAAAGTCACGGTCTACCATACCAGCCCCACTGGGTGGGATTTGCATGGCCTCAAAAAGCCTCCCGGGCCCTGTCTGCACACACTGGCTTAAAAACTTAAAAACCGATTTAAGGCAGACGAGCACAAACCTTGGTGTGGACACTCAGATCGGTTTAGCATCTCCCCAGGTGAAGGGAGTGAGTGAAGGAGTCAATGTCATAAGGGGAAGTTTGTTATTTGAAACCAGGCTTTGCTGGGGATTGTGGGAGGGGGCTAGTGGCTTTCCAGAGAGATGATCCTTCCTGAGCTCTCAGGCAGAGGGAAGGCGAGCGCAAGGAGCAGGAGTCAGGAAGGTTGTAGTTCAGTGTTAGCCAATACATCATGTTAACAGGTATTATGTGCTTGGTATTGTTACAGTACAATTATATACTATGTACTGCGCACCATATGCCCACAGTTCTGTTCATCCCGTCAGGTATCCCACAAACCCTTTGCAAAGCTGAAGTCAGCCTTGACATTCAAAAATAGGAACCGTGTCAGAGCAAAGGCACATGAATACTTTCTCCCCAGTCCACTTAGAGAGTCGTGTCATGGTTCATCACTATCTGGAGTGGAGTTTACCGAACCAGGCATGGGGCAATACGAGGACGTACCTTACGGACCAGTACCAGGAATTCTAACATGCAGAATAAAGCAAGATACAGAACAAGTTAAGGAACTGGTAGGAACTGGTGGATTGGCTGCAGAGAAAGGCTGGTAATAAATACTGCTGGCTGAAATGCATCTCTTTGAAGTGCACCTTGCGTGTAAGGTGAGAATATGCCTCCCAGACGGAGGGGCTGCATGTCATATTGTACGGTTCTGTCTTTCGACAATAAACGGGGCTACGCTTGGCTATTTGGTCTCTGGAACATTTTTAAGACTGAACCATGAGTGCAGCCAAACAAGCGGCTGCAGCTTTTAGTCAATATGTGGGATCAGGAGGTGTTGGCTGAGACACCCTGGCTAGGAGGGTTTCAAAAGTCTTTTGAGCCTATATGGAAAATGAGGGAGACTGGGAAAACCCACCTATAGGCACAATTCTGGACCCCAGAATGGGGTCGGCACTATTGGGATGAGATGCAGACACACGCCTAGGACAAAGGAAAGTCCATTGCCTGACAGCTGGCCGGCTCCTCTGTACCCATTTGCTAGGATAAGGTCTATCCTCATCACACCATTTAGGCTGGGAGTTCGTTGCCACACCATCCAGGATGCAGAACATGCCGGTCACTTTCCAGAAGCTGGTGATTCAGGGCTAAGTGATTTTATGGTGCTACATAAAAGTGACTGTACCCTATCCAGCCAGAGATGGGATGGGCATATTATAGCCATGGCTGCAAATGTAACCCGCTGGCTCAGTGGTTGTTGCATGTCCCACTCCAGTGGTTGCTCCAGGAGAGCATAAGAGTCTACTAACACTACCCATGAATGGAGTTACTCCTTTAGCTCAAGTGGTGAAGGCTCATCTTTTAGCACTGACGGTCCGGAGTTCAATTCTGCCTGACCATCCACCCAGCAAAGTGCCAGGTCACCAGAGCTAACATGGTGGATTTCGGAGGTGGGAACATCAGGATGGGACCATGTGCTCCAGTGAGAGCTGTGTGTCAGGGTGGTTTGCAAGCATGGATTCTTGTGCACATAAACACAGGGTATAAAGTGATAGGAGAGAACGGGTGCTCCAGAGAAGCTGACCCAGCATTAAGGAGACCGCTTCTGTCACAATACCTCTGCCTAGGAAGAGGAGTGAAGCCAGGGGTCGGCATGCACAGCTGAGCATCTCACTAGCACCATGAGGAAGATGCGTCAGGCCATGTCCTGCACTCTGCCTCCGCCACCTTGCAGGAAGCAGAAGACTTGCTGTCCACTGTATTCTGCTCACGCTTGTATCGGATCAGGTCCCATTTGCTCCCCAGTGTGAGTACAATGCGAGGACTTGAACGAACAAGGTGTGAATGCAACCTGATATGGCATTAGCCTGTATCTGAACAGCATTGCATGATTGTGTCATGTTTAATCCCCCGCTCACACTGCCCCAGCCTCACTGCTACTCAGCTGTAGTTCATTTCCTACGCCTTCCGCCTCGCCGTTTGGCAGAAGGCCAAGGCTGAGGCGTGCAGAAGGGAAGCAATTTGCCTACGTTTACCCAATGTCAGAGTGGAGCAGCAGTGGGAAGAGAACCCAGGAATCCTGGCTGGTGCTTAGACTAGAACCCGTGTGTCTCGACTCCCAGAACCTCCGTTTTACCCACCAGACAATCCTTCCTCCCAGCCCACTCAGATGAGAAGCAACGTGACATGGCTAAGTTTACCCCCTGAGTCAGTGGCAAATGTGAGAGCAGAACCCAGGAGTCCTGGCTCCCAGTCCTGTGCTGGGAATAGAGCTCAGACTGCCTGACTCCTGCTTGTATCTTATCTGCCGGGCCACCCTTCCTCTCCCACCCCCATTTACACAAGCCCTCACACGCCGTGATTAGCACACAAGCCCAGCAGATTACACCACTGTCAGGAGACCAAAGAACACAGCAAAGAGACACAAGGGATTGCGTGAGAGGCAAGTTTTATTGCTACGTTATCAGCCCAAACAGGCAAAGATTCTCTGGTTACATTTGATATTTGCAAAATTTCATCTTGTTTTAACTCAAAGAGTCTCCCTGACTTGGGTGGTTAGGATCATCGCTGGGGTTAGTGCCACAGCCATGACACCCATGCCCAGCAGCGGGGTCAGAATTAAGCTCATGCCCAAGTTAATTGGGGCCATGCCCATGGCCATGGCCATGGCCATGGCCATGCCCATCCTTCCCAGGCGTTTCGTCACAAGGCTCGTGTGAGATATTGTGAGCGTGTATGGCCAATTTCGCCAGCGTGGTAACGAACTCTTCGAAATGGAGGTATCCATTTCCGTTTTTGTCGGCCTTCTTAAACAGGTCTTCTATGTATTTGTCTTCCGTCGACCCGTGCTGCAAAAGAAGGAAGAGTCAAAGGAAGACTCCATTAGCAACACGGTGGTAGGAGGTTGCACTACCCGGTGCCAGCAGTGGTCACTGAACGCTCCTTGCAACTTTTAACAGCAAAATACTATTCTGCGACTTCGGCGTTTGGGGAAAGATTTGAAAGCTCCAACGGGCTGCTAGACACCCGGCCCCCGGTGACGTTCAGGGGGAGTTAGCTGACTACTAATCACTGACAGTGAAAATAGAAAAGTGAAAGTGCTTTGAGAAAACCCTCCGTGTGTACCAGGAAATCCCCATTTATCTCTCAATCTACTCAGCCATTCCTTTGGTCCTTACTAGCTGAGCCTGCTTTTCCGTCAAGGCATTTGCCTAAGACAGGAAGAGAGAAGGTCCAGAATAAAGTTCAGTCTCTCTTGCTCTCTGGATGTTTATCGGTCGAGTGTTCGTCTCCACACTGGCGGAGCAAACTTTGGGTTAAAGCAGCATAAATAGATTTGCTTTCAGATTAACTTCTTCTGCCCCCCTTGACTCTCGGGACACCAATGTGGTGAAGGTCTCCCCGAGAAGTAAAGCGAAGGGGAAGGCTAGGCCAGATCCCCAGGGGCGGTAAATCACCATCATGGAGACTCCCAGCACCTCCCCCCAGACAGTGCCGTGTCTCAGCTTACCGGCAGAGTGCACTTCAGAAATGACTTGGCGTTCTGCTTTAACAGCTGCTTGAACTCGTGCTTCTGCAGGAAATCGTCCGGGTTGGGCCTTTTCTCGGAGTACTGGTGGTACACTTCGATAACGTCATTCAAGGCATTTTCCAGCTTGCTCGTCATCTCGCTGAGTGTCTAGGGAACCTGCAACAGGAAGAGAGTTAGCGCACGAATGAACGCTCCCTTCTGTCTCAGTCCGCCTTGATCGACGCGTGGCCAGTCTGCGGACGGTGGCAAGAACAGTATCATGTTATTACTGGTTTTCAAATAGCTCCGAGAGGTCCCCACCATTGCTATAGGTGTTGTGTATAGACAGTCCCTGCCTCTAAGAGGGGATGAGGCAGAGAAAGGATTATTGATCCTATTTCACAGCTGGGGAATTGAGGCACAGAGAGATTACGATCACTCAGGGAGGCTATGGCAGAGTGGGAATTAACCCCAGCTCTCCTCAGCGTTAGTCCAGGAGCGTATCAATGAAGGCGTTTGGATGTTCCCTGACTTACCTTTCCCATGAGCCCTGCGTCTGACACCCCCCCACCCCCGATGTTCAAACACAAAATCTAAAGCCCTCTCCCTGTGCCTTGGAGACTATCCTGTACTTCCAGCAGCATTTCCTATCCCTGCTTCGGTGGGGGGATCCTGCTTCGTGATCTCCCCAAAGCAGCCCGGCAATACAAGACAGTTGGTTAGAAAATAATAGGGCTACTTCTCGTAAACGGCCTTACCTGAGTCTTGGAGAGCGGAAGAGGAGACAATCAGTCAGGTGTGGTGAGACAGCGCAGAGATCAGATGCTTTTATACTGTCCTCGAGCTGAGTTTTGCACACACAGACAACGCCCTCCAACAGTGACATTATTGTTTTCCTTCTTTAACGATATCTGGTTGTGCAATGCGCTGCACCCGGCACGCCCAGGCGAGAATTCTGGAACCTGTACAGAAAGTGACGCCTGCCGGGGTCGCTTCAGAGGCACGGTTTGAGTGTTTGCTCCGGGCGAGCAGCCAGCCAGGGGCACAGACAGGGGTGCAGAGGGGTTGCAGGAAATCCTGAGGCTGGTATGTGCGTTCTAGTTCCCCAAACAGCATTATGGGGTGGGGGTCTCAAAAGCCAGTGCCACACTGGTCATCAGTGTCATTGCAAAACACCCGTGTGGCTGTTGTGTAGGGAGTTATAGTCACTGAAAATACGTGTCGGGGGGAGGGTTGGTCACCGGCAAAGGTGAAAACCAAGTTCTGTCAGACAAGAGATGTTTAACCTGTAAAGCTGGTCCCCAGTGGGCCACCTACCACCAGTCTGAACTGAATGCAAAGGAAGGATAGTGAGAACTTCAGAAAGAAATGAAGAGGGAGAGAAAAACAGCAGGGTGGTGGGGGGGGGAGAACCTCACTTGCAAGGATTGCTCTACTATATCTGGGGCGCAGAGAAGACACCCCCCACCTAGGAAGTCAATGGATAGCGGATTTCCTTTATGAAAGTGGGATCTCAACCAGGCTTGGTTGAAAATGCTGCCAGATCTTCAGCTCCTATAAGTCAGTGTCGTTCATTGATTTCAATGGTGCAAAGTTGACTTAATACCAGCTGGGGGCTCTCTGGCCCATTGACTTCAATGGGGTGATGCCTCTTTACACCAGCTGGGGATTAGGCCCACTGACTTCAACAGATCCAGGCCCCTTTGTACAGCTTAAGATATGACTCGATGTCTTTAGTTTCTGGAGCCAAGAACACAATGTTCCAGGTCAATTTCTGCTTCCTGTATATGTGGGCGGTAGGTAATGGCCGATATTGCTTCATTCTCTTGCTCACACTTTTAAGCCCATGAACTATCGGCTCCACCCTCCATTCTGCATCTCCCTAGGGATTACTCCTTTCTCAACAGGTTTCTAAGGGAATAGGTTCTTGCAACGGAGGAGAGGGCTACGCCCCTGAAATCAGCCCAAGGCTTGTTAAATGGCTGGCATTTCACAGCAGTGTTTTTCGTTATCTTAACAGGAGCAAAACTGAGACAAGGTCAGCAATTAGCCCCCATTGGCATGGCCTCTTTTAACTCATCTGGTAAAAGAACAATTTGTGACCTACCCTGAATTCTCTGAGATGGACCTTTTTCCCCACTAGAAATCCATTCTCCATAAGCAGCATTTTGCTCTGTTGAGCATTTTCCTGCCTTCAGTAAAACTTGAAAGAAAGAACCGGACATTGCTCCAATAATCCCTTCTCGTGATGGGAGGGTTGCACGGCCTTCTTCCCGCCACTCGTTCTGGAAGGGGCATCCCAACCTTGTCCACCCAGGTCCCGAGCCCCCATTACTCCATGCACTTCATGGGAACAGAACAGTAACACAAAGTCATTCCGCCTGTCCCAATGCCAAAGTCTTGCATCGACTGGAGACTCTGCCAACCATGCGTGGATGAGCTGCCAAACTAAAGTCATCGCAGCACATGTTAAACTCTTTGGGCATTTCAATCAAGTGCATCATCCTTTTGATATAAAGTTCAATGCCACCTACTGAGTTATGCAGCCTTTTTTATTTCTCCAAGGGGTGGCCTCAGGCACCTCAGTTCGCAGGCGTGACCCCCTCCTTGGCCCGCTCTGTAAGGTAACAAAGACAGCTTAGCGCAGACAGTAACGTTCAGCTTGTCTTGATTTGGGATCAAAGCATTTCTGTCCCTCACCGACACTCCATCTCACCAGCTGAACTCCTGGTCGAGGAACACCCCATTAAAGCGACCAGCTGAGTCAACCATTCACCCGTAACCATTGACCCTCTCCATTACAGGGCAAAGTTTAACTTTTTTAAAAGAAACCTTCACACTGGACGGTCAAATGGCCCATGCATCAGTCTTTAAAATATGGCCACTGGCTGCCTTCTTCAATGGAAAATATCTTTGCCACACTTATCGACTGATTCATAGATTTTCTAAGGCCGGAAGGAGCCATCTAATCCAACATTCTCCATAATACAGCCCACAGAGTTGTACCCAGTAATTCCTGTATCCGGCCAATAGTTTGTGGGTGAACTAGGGTATGTCTACACTACCAAATTAGGTCAATTTTATAGAAGTCAATTTTTAGAAATGGATTTTATACAGTCAATGGCGTATGTCCACACTAAGCGCATTAAGTCGGCAGAGTGCGTCCTCACTACCGTGGCTAGCATCGATATACGGAGCAGAGCACTGTGGGTAGCTATCCCACAGTTCCCGCAGTCTGTACCTCCCATTGGAATTGTGGGTTAAGCTCCCAATGCCGGGTGGTTTTGGGTACATGTCGTCAGTCGCCCCTCCCTCCGTGAAAGCAACGGCAGACAATCGTTTCGTGCCTTTTTTCCATGCAGATGCCGTACCACAGCAAGCATGGAGCCCGCTCAGCTCAGCTCACCATCACCTCTGCTGTTGTGAGCATTGTAAACACCTCGCGCATTATCCTGCAGTATGTGCAGAACCGGGCTAAGAGACGCCAGCACGAGGACGATTGTGAGGAGGACATGGACACAGACGTTCCTGAAAGCACAGGCTGTGGCAACTGGGACATCATGGCGGCACTGGGGCTGGTTGATACAGTGGAACACCGATTCTGGGCCCGGCAAACAAGCACAGACCGGTGGGACCGCATAGTGTTGCAGGTCTGGGATGATTCACAGTGGCTGCGAAACTTTCGCATGCATAAGGCCACTTTCCTGGAGCTCTGTGCGGGAATACCAAGATGAGACCTGCCCCAACAGTTGAGAAGCGAGTGGCGATAGCCCTGTAGAAGCTTGCAACACCTGATTGCTACCAGTTGTCGGGAATCAATTTGCAACACCTGATTGCTACCAGGTAGTCGGGAATCAATTTGCAACACCTGATTGCTACCAGGTAGTCGGGAATCAATTTGGAGCGGGCAAGTCTACTGTGGGGGCTGCTGTGATCCAAGTAGCCAATGCAATCATTGACGCTCTGTTATCAAGGGTAGTGACTCGGGGAAAAGTGCAGGTCACAGTGGATGGCTTTGCCGCAGTGGGGTTCCCTAACTGTCGTGGGGTGATAGATGGAACGCAGATCCCCATCTCGGCACCGGGCCACCTTGCCAACCAGTACATAAACCGCAAGGGGTACTTCTCAATGGTGCTGCAAGCACTGGTGGATCACAAGGGACGTTTCACTGACATCAGTGTGGGATGGCCAGGAAAGGTGCATGACGCTCGCATATTTAGGAACTCCAGGCTGTTTGAGCAGCTGTCAGAAGGGACTTAGTTCCCAGACCACCAAATTACCACTGGGGATGTTGAAATGCCAATAGTTATCCTTGGGGACCCAGCCTACCCCTTGCTCCCATGGCTGCACAGATGCGTCTCGTGCCCTTCTTGTGAATTCCAGGGGTGGGGCCAGGAAAATCCTCCTCGAATGGAGGGTGGCGCGGCAGGGCAGAGGCGACGCTGGGAGCAGTGGATCCCAGGGGCTGAGTGGGAGAAGGGACTGTGGGAAGGGAAGACGGACTCCCTCCGCCACAGACCCCTGCGTGTCCTGGACCAGTCCCTTAGCTCCCCACCTGGGCAACGCTGGGATGATCCTTCCCTTGTCTGCCTGGGCCACCTAGACCGGGAGCTCTCTGAGGCAGGGGCTGTCTCCTGCCACGTCTGTGCAGTGCCCGGCCCGACCAGGCCCTGATTTCCATCGGGCTCGCTCGCAGGTGCCTCCACAGCCCAGGGGGAGGTCAGTGGTGCTGCCTGGGGAGAGCAAAGCGGGCTGGAAGGGAAGCGGCAATAGATCAGATCCTCAGCCTCAATTTTCCCCCTTCTCCGTCCCGCCCCAGTCCTGCTCCTTTGGGCAGCCGAAAACGAGCCCTGTCACAGGGTGGCTGGGCCCGTCAGGGGAGAGGGGCCCCAGCCCACCTGGGACAGCCTCACTCACCTCCCCAGGTGGGGCGAATACGGAGGCGGGAAGGCACAGCTGGCTTGAGCAAGCAGCTGCAGGCAAGTGCTGCAGAGAGCAAAGGGCTCTACACGGCGAAACCCCCCTGCAGGACAGGGCGACACATTCGGGCTCACGCTACGGCAGTGAAAATAGCCGCGGAGACATTCCTGCTCGGGCTGGGGCCTGGCTGTCAAACACGGCCGGGGCTCGGCTCTCGGAGCCTGAGCTCCGGCGCAATCAGAAACGTCTACGCAGCTATTTTTAGCGCCGTAGCTTGAACCCCGCACGGCTCTGAGCCTCACTGCTGCAGGGCAGGGAGGGCTTGGATGATAGCCCAGCTCCAGGAAGGAGGGCCAGGGCTCCTGGCTCAACGGTGAGAGAACTATTCGAACCACGGAATTGGTGCTTCAAGAGGCCTGGAAGATGAGTGTTTGTAGGGCCTAAATCCATTGGATCCCATCCCAAAGGGGAATGTCTTTAAATGAGACAGGCTGGGTGGAGTATGGAAGATTCCCCACAAGCAAGGGGAAACTGAGGCAGGGCACTGCAGTGCCACCCCAGGCCACAAAGGGGTGCTCAGGAGGCAGCTGATCATTTACAGCCCCTCTGTCTCCTTCCCGCCTACCCCTTCCAAGGACGTACAGACCATCATCCATCCACTCCTGGGCCTTGTCTACACTAGGGAATTAGCCAGCACCCAGCACTTGACACGCATTGACTCCTGTGGGGCTTTCAGGACCTTGCTGCTTCTAAAAACAATGAGCCCTTAATTAGCTCCTTTATCTCCCCTCGTTAGGCGATCCCCCGGGTACTTTGCTTCTCTCCGCACTGAGGCGCCGGGATCCAGAGGTCAGCTCCTTCCACCTCCAATGGGTCTTAATTATTTTTCCCGGCTGGTGGCCTCTGGGTTGGCCCCACCAGCGCACCCTGCATCGCTGCAGCCTATTTACATGAGTGGCGCGTTAGGACGCTGGCGACGGCTCCCTGGAGAGGCTGCGGAAGCAAAGCCCAGAGCCGCCCTGCCGCATGGAACCAAGGGAGAATCATCTACCCTGCCCGCTACTGACATGGAGCCCTCCGGCTTCTGGGACGCTGTCGGGGCCTCCTTTGGTAGCCCAGAAGCCATGCACCCACCCTGCAGACCGGCAGGGTTCAGAGGGATGTGCTGTCCCAACACAGGGTGCTACCTGGAGCAAGGAAACCCCCCACATAGGCCCTAACACACACGAGCGTGTGAATCTCCATCGACCTGGTATGCGCCGAGGACACGCCGTCCATAGCTTTGCTGCCATCTCGTGGCCTGTCCCGTACACACACCCCACTGCTAACACAGCCCACTCCCCACGCGTGCCTGTAAACCAGGCGTCGGCAACCTTTCAGAAGTGCTGGGCCAAGTCTTCATTTATTCACTCGGATTTAAGGTTTTGCGTGCCAGTAATTCATTTAAATGTTTTTAGAAGGCATCTTTCTATAAGTCTGTACTATAGAACTAAACTATTGTTGTATGTAAAGTAAATAAGGTTTTTAAAATATTTAAGAAGCTTCATTTAAAATTAAATTAAACTGCAGAGCCCCCCAGAGCGGTGGCCAGACCCCGGGCAGTGTGAGTGCCGCTGAAAATCAGCTCGTGTGACGCCTTCGGCACCCGTGCCATAGGCTGCCTCCCCCTGTGGTATACACAGGGAGCTCTGTCTCATGCCTGCCACCTGGGGGCACTGCAGATTGTTGCTCTTCTTTAAAGGCTGCAATAGGCCAGGTTCAATGGATTTCAATAGTTGGGCTGCTTTTTACACACAGGCCAGGCTGTACGATTCCCCCCATGCAGCTGTGCGCTGCCTGCAGCATGGAATCCCTCTCCCTCCAGCAAGCATGTCTCCCCCGAAGCCTGCATCCCTCTGAGCGAGTCCTGGCTGTGTTGGGGTGGCTGATTCATTGCAGATAAACAAGGTATTGCAGGTGGTGAGGAGATGGAAGGATGGCTGATGGGTGTATACGGATAGAGAGAGTGATTGCAGGGGGAAGGAAAGATAGCTGGATGGATAGACAGATAAGGATCTAGGAGGAGGGATGGGTAGTTTGTTTACAATATTGACAACCCCAAACATTTAAAATCATGAATGAAGCACCCAAACTATCACACTGGCTTCAAAACCATGAGATTTTAAAAAACAACTTGGGGAGTTTGGGGGGGTCTTTGGATTTTGAGCTTTCAGGTGCACTTGGATCCTGTTTTCAGGCTTTTCTCTGAAACAATAAGGACTAGAAACCTCTTTCTTTTTAATTAAAGCTGAGGTTCTCGTGTAATTAGGCCTGCCGCTGCTGTGGCTCTGAACTCTGGGCACTGAGGAAGAGAGAAGAACACAGCAGGAATACAGTGGAAATGAAAACGTTAAGATGGATGTTTGGCATCACAAGGCTGCACCATGTTCAGAACAAAAAGAATCCAGGGAAGGGGGAAGGTGGCCCCAGTTACAGAAAAGCTCCAGGAATCCAGGCTTCGATGGTCTAGGCCTGTGAAAAGAAGGGTGGAAGAACATATAGGAAACAGGGTGTTACACTTAGAAGCAGAGGAGCAAGAGAAGAGTTGGAAGACCCAAAACTAGATGGGTGGATGTCATACAAAAAATGCGCTTAACTACAGAATTAACGAGGGACCACTTCAAGACCAACCAGAATGGCAAAGAAGGGCTGCAAGACCCACTCCCATATAGGTGGGACTAAGGCTAGAAGAAGACAGTTCTCATGTAATCACAGGACTCCAGGAGCTGCTGATTTAAAATAAAAATACCAAAACACAAAACTTGGCAACAATGTAACAGTTTATGGGCTGCTGGTTGGAGGTTAGCAGAGGGACTGCACCAGATCCTCAGTGGCAACCTAGCTCTCTCTCTCTCTGGCCCAGAGGTGCTTGTTACTTTTTGGGACAAATCTGTTTCAGAGGCCAGCTGCCAGCCGGGGTAAGTCAGTGGGGCAGCTCCATGGACGTCAGCTGAGGATCTAGCCCAGAGCACTGTGTGTGCATCACTGAAACGCCCTAGTTCTCCCGCTGGCCTGCGCTCGCGCCAGTGTGGTTCATGCATTCCTGCTCCGGTTCGCTGTTTAAGCAGCAGAGGCCTGGCCATGCTGCTCTTCCCTGCGCATGGCGCGTGTACATGGACAGTGAGCTGTGTCTCCGCTGGCCGATTTCAAGGAACAAACAAACCCTGGTGCGTGCTGGACGCGTCACTCTGGGATCTCTGACCTCGGCTGGCGGGTTGGTAACGCTGAGTGCCTGGAACCCCTGGCTCTGGTGTCGGCGAAGGAGGCTTCCTGCTGGAACCACATTTGGGTCCCTGCTGAAGCCTAACTGTGCAAAATGAGCGGCGAGAGAGGCGGAGAACCTGCCTGAGGGGTTCCGGGGATCATTTAGCAGGGCCAGTATCCTCCCGAGTAGGGCAGTCCGGGAGGAGTGAGTGTGCGGCTTTCGTTGCTATGCGGCGTGTCTGAGCGCTGCGACACTGGCCTTCTCCTAACCACATCCTGAGCTGTTTGCACGGCTGGGCACGGAGGCTGGTTCGCATGGCGGCCGGGTGTCACACAGCGCTGCCTTGATTTACCCCAGCGGGGCAGCTGGCCCCAAATGTTTAGCAGTCACCTTTGCAAGCTTTGCTCTAGTGTCTTTTGGCTGACGACGATTCATTTAGCAACTAAAACCTGAATACCACAAACCCGCTCATTCCAGCCAGCCCACAACGGCAAAGGCGAGCCCCTCGGCGGCTGCACTGACCTCAGGCCCAAAGAGCTTCCCGGCAGCACCTGTGGTGTTAAAATTAACTTCTAAGGGGCCATCAAGCATGTGCATCGCTGCAAAGTTGGACACCCATCTCTGTAGTGAGCCGGTTTGTCCTGCAGGTGCCGCTGCTGAGTTCTGTTAGCTACACCAAAATACTGTCCCCCTTTCAGGAGTCTGATTGGTCCTGGTCACCCCCCAGTTTCATCTCACTTCAAAACGACTTGCTTACAAAATCAGCCCTAAAATGACAGACGTGTCCCAGCCGCTCGTACTGGCAAATTGCTGCCTTTTGCCCATATAATTATCAAATAAATGGACTGGACTGGACCTCTTCTACTTCCATGTCAGTGCACTGAGCCGGCTGAACAAGTCACTGTCTGGGTGAAATTCTAGTCGGTCCTGACTTCGCTAGTGCTTTTCACGGAGCCTGTTGCAAAACCAGGTAAGTATCTAACTGAAGTGACGTCCCCCCTGAAGACCCCTGCGTACCCCAGGGGTCAGAGGTGCTGGAGCTAGGGGGGCTGCTGCACCCCTGGCTGGAAATGGTTTCCCTCATACGCTGAGTTTACAGTTTGGTTCAATGGCTCTCAGCTCCCCCCCAGTGCCCCTGCCAGGGGTACACGTACCCCCGCTTGAGACCCACTGCTCTACAGTGCCCCAGAGCAGCAGCTTTCCAAGCAGACGGCTGCCCTGTGAAATCAGTCGTTACGTACCCCACGCTTAACTCTCCCCCTTCCTGAGAAGGGAGCAGTGCAGCGAGGGCAGGCAAGGGGCACCGGCCTCCTGGGTTTTAAGCCAGGCTCTGCCCCTTGCTCCAGTCTCTGTCCCTCCATTTCCTTTTCCACCACCCCACGTCCGTCTTGTTCACGCCATTGGAAGGGACTGGGTCATATTCCGGGCGTGCACACACCTCAGCAGGCACGACCAGGCCCTGATTTTAGCTGGGGCCTGCCGGTTCTCCTGCCGTACAAACAAGAACCATCCATCTCACTAGCAGGAAGCGTTTCCTTGCAGGGCAGCCCTAATATCCCTCTTGGTAATGGCTCCTCTGCCCTGGGGCGAGTGACGCTACGCTGGGACCGCACCTCTCCCTCTGCGCCATTCGCGCTCTGCCCAATACAAAACGCTCCGGCCCAGCCAGGATAAATACGCAGCCCTAGGGGTCGCTCTGGATTGGCCCAGAGGGCTACCGTGTGTGTGTGGGGGGGAGGCATATTACTCACTAGCTGATGGGGGTGGCTGGAGGCAGATCAACAGTTTGTCACTAGACAGAACCGCCCTGTACAAGGGTATCAGGTGTAGCCGGTCACCGCGGCATTCCCGAGAGGAACGAGTCCCTCCTTTGTTTGAGAGCCCGCTGGGGCCAAGCACTGTCAGAGCGACACCCCCGTCTGCCCAGGAGGGACCGCATCCTGCGCAGCACGGACCATAGAGCCGAGGGGGCTCAGGGCCCCTTTAAAGGAAGGTTCGTCAGCGGCACCCGGTGGCTTTTCTTGCCCTGGGATGGTGCCGGATCTCTCGCTGGCTGCGGGACTCGGGCTCAGACCAGGAATAGCTCTTCCCGTCACCTGACGCGCTGACAAGGCCCCTGGTGCCGGCGCTGAGCTCTGCCTCACAGGTATTGCCATAGTGACACCTGCAGCCCCACCCGCTCCCCTGAGCACCGACAGGGCTGCACTGCGGGGGTGGAGCGACGGCATCCTCCCCTAATGTTACAGGAACTGAGGAGCCTGGTGGTTAGGGACCAGGCTCAGCCACTAGCTTCCTATTTCATCTCTCTGCATGGGCAGAGCATGCCAGGGCATCTAGCCAGCTGCAGCCCTGTCGGGCACAGTGCTTAGGGAGCCCTGGGGCTCTCAGAGGCTCCAGCTGCCTCCATATCCCAGCGGGGTGGCTGCTGCGTGCAGGGCCGATCCGGGCAGCGAGGCAGACGGCTGGGTCAGCATCTCCCTGCAGTTCTCTGCTGGACAGCTCTGAGTGACCCACCCCACACAGGCCCCCGCGTCTCACAGGCCCGGCTGTGGCCACTAGCTCGCTCGGCGGCTCAGGGCTTGTGAGCCGGGGCGTGAATCTAGCCTGCCGCGGTCGGAGCGTCCGCGTGTGCCCTGCTGATGTATGTGAATAGTTTGTTAGGGTGTCTGACCTCGTCCTCGCTGACATGGGACTCACTCACAGGGCATTAAACCTTAACACGTCAGCAGGGTCCCCAGGAGTCTGCACCAGGCTCACATGGGGTGAATTCCCACCCCCGAGTGGGAGTCTGGAGACAAGCCCTCCCCCCCCCCCAGCTTGGTGCGTGTGATACTCAGACCCCTCCCAGGCAGGTGAAGTGCTGCAGCGTCTCCCTGGTGCTCATCCCCCGCTCCTGCCTTTCCGCCCTCACCCATTAAACCGACCCCTTGTGGAAACGGTTCGTCCCAGCCCCACCTGGAGCCCAACTCCTGAAACCCCCTCAAAACCAATGACGTTTATTGAGCTTTACAGAAACAGGCCCCATCAACAGCAGCAATGTACAAAACAAAATTTTATTGGCTACGCAGTGACTCAGCGGGGCGCAGTCCCCAGCATGCTGCTTCGGCCCGTCTACTTCTTATCCCGTCAAAACCTCGTTGTAAATCATGGCCAGGGCCCCTAGGAAAGTGATGTACTCCTGGAAGTTGACTTCCTGGTCCTTGTTCCGGTCCAGGTCGTCCATGAGCTTAATAATTTCAGCATCCTTCAGTTTCTAGAGCCAGAGGAAAGCACAGAACCATTCACAACCCAGGCAGGGGACAGTCCGGGTTCAGGTGCACTGGGTGGTGGGGGCGGGGGGGTGTTTAACATTTCCCAGAAGCCTCCTTTCCCAGCCCACAATTGCTGCTATGAGAGGAGAGGTTTTGGTGGTTGGGTTTAGCGTGTGGGGGGGGGGGGGGAGAAAGGGAGGGGGCTGGTGGCCCCTGCTATACGAGAAGTCCACCTAGATGATCTGGTGGCTGTTCCCGCCTTCCACTCTATGACTAACACGGTGACTTGGGACCTCCCATAGTTTCATCACGTCATTTTTTGTTGTGTAAAGTGCAAGCGACACCCGAACAGCCCAGTACACGCTGGGTGTGGCCAAGCAGGGAAGCCGTTACCTACGGCTCCTGGGGGGCACTCTGCCAGCTGGAGATTGCTGGAGTGCAGCGGCACTCTGGCCAAACACCCCCTTCACCCTGCTTGTTCCCCGTGACACGGGAGCAGACTACACTAGATCTACCCCCACGCTCGGGGAATTCTTAGCTGAGGAGATTTGCCACCTTTGTAGCAGTCAGTGATGCAGAGAGGGTGGAACAAGAGGCAGCTCTGGCCACAGGCAGCAATATTTCTGCATTCACAGAGAGCCACAAAGACCTCCAGGAGGGGCTCTGGGCAAGGGCTCTGGAGTGGAACTTGGGGACGCAGGTTCTGGTCCAGCTCTATGACTTTCTGCAGCCTCTCGCCCTCCTACACTGGGTCTAGTTAGGTTGTGAGCGTTTCAGGGCAGGGGCTCTCATTTGTACAGCACCTAACACAACAGAGCCCCAACCCTGCCCGGGGCCTCTCTGCACGAACGTAATGCAAACAACCCTAACGCGGCTCCTTCACTCACAGCAGAGCCAGCTGCAATCAACAGGGAGCTGGCCTGGGTCACTATGGGCTTACAACGATAATGAGAACAGAGGATGGGACTTTTCCGGGGGGTGATTTGCACCAAGTCCAACTTGCAAAGCCTCAAACACCTGTGACCCCGTCTCCAGCCACACTCACCGCCCCAAGGCTCAGCTCCTTCTGGATTAGCTCCTTCAGCTCCTTCTTGCTCAGCGTATGCTTCTCCCCTTCCTTTCCCGAGTACTTGTGGAAAATGGCAACCAAGACCCCGATGGCCTGGTCCAGAGGACATGCCATCTCTGCAGAGCTGGGTGGGTAGATCTGAGGGGAGAACAGTCGGTGAGCGAGGCCAGGACACGGAACTACCAGAACTGGAAGAGCAAAGCCAGCCCCAGAATCCCTGCCTGGGGGGAGAGACAAGCTGGCAAGCCCAAGGAGCTGGGAAGTTTGGGGAACTCCCCCCGGGAGGACTCTGCTCTGAGCCACGCCCGCCCATCCAGGGAGCGCTCCAGGCACCTGGGGCCCTTGCACCTGGCCTCCCGCCCAGCATCTCTCAGGAGAGCCGTGCAAACGTGGCATTCCCAGAAAAACGAGGGAGAGGAGTTTCTGCCCGTCTCAGCGCCCGGGGAGGGAGCCGACGGACAGCGGGCTGGGGGAAGGGACCCGCACAGAGTGAATGGCCAGACTGAGGGATTGGCTCGAATTTACACGGACCCTGGGCTTGGTCCGCCAGGCACTGGTCAGCGGACAGACTCCGGAGCACGTGGGCGTTGGGTGAGGCAGCCGCCCCCTCCCCGCTGCTGCGTGCGCCCCGGGGTGAGCTCGGCCCAGAGCCCCGCCGGGGAAGGTCAGAGGAAGAGGAAAGGCCGTAGGTGACCAGACCCCAGGGTGACGGGCTCCGTGGCACGGCCAGAGAGACCAAAGGAGGGCGACCAAGGGGCAAACCTGCCCCACCCGTCTGCCCCCAGGTCCATCACTCCGGAGGGGTCTACGCAGCAGGGGCAGAGGGGATTCAGACAGCCCCCCCCCCCCACCAGCCTCGTGCCATGCAAGGGGGGGCGGGACCCCGATTGTACCGCGAGTCCTGGTATAATGTGTGTGGGGGGGTCCAGTGTTTCCTCCCCCCGTCGCCACAAGGGGTCGCCAAACCCGACGCACCGGGCTGTGGCGCAAGTGACTTGGCCGCAGACTGAGTCACCCAGCCCCGCCCGGCGGTTTCCTCCCCTGCACCGAGCCGGGCCGGGGGGCGCAGACCCCGCGCAAGAGGCGCGCAGATCCCGCGCAGATCCCGGGCGCAGCCGCTTCTTTGCTTGCGAGGCGCCCGGCGCGGAGCGGAGCCGGGCTCGAGCGGCCCGGAGCTGCGGACCGTGGGAACGCGGATCGGGGAAGCCCCAGGCTAAGTGGGGGCTGCACAACCCGGGGGGCTGCGGGGACCCCGAGCTCGAGGGAACGGACCCGGACCCCGGGGCTCAGCTGCGTGGAGAGAGGAGCAGCCCCGCGCCCCCCGCCGGAGCCGGGCCGGGAGGGGAGGAACGAACCGGACTCACCCAAGACAACGGAGCGGGCAGCGGATGCGAAGGAGGCGCGGGGCTGGGGTGAGGCAGCCGCCCGCGGGCTGCCGTTATATAGCGGCCCGGAGCCCAGCCCAGCCCAGCAACCCTGCCCACGGCCCCGGGGAGAGGGGTGGGTGCGGCTTGGGGAGGCCACGCCCCCTCTGCCCCCTAGCCCCGCCCACTCACGTGGCTGCCCCCAATATGCCCTGCCCTGTACCTGCCCGGGCCCCCCTCCCTGTTCCCAGCCTCACCCAGCTCCCCGCCCCCAGCTGAGCCCAGCTCTGCTGCAGCAGGCGGGTGCCGGGGTGGGGTGGGGAAGGCCAGGTGCGATCAGCAATGCCGGCAGGTTCCCCGGGCCAGGAGCCAGGGGCACCAGTGAGCCAGGATAGCGGGGGGGGGCTGCCCTCCGTGACCCACGGGACCCCGATGGAGAGTGGTGGGAATTCCCCCAGACACACAGACCCCCCCCTCCCCAACTGACCCCAGAGCGCCGCCCATCCGGCCGCAGGACGGTCATCTCCAGCCCAGCTCCCTCCCGGGAGCCTGGAAAGCAGCCAATGCCCAGGGTGTGGTGTTATTACAGTTACAGGTGCCCTGAAGTCAGGGCCCCACCCACATCCTCACAGGGATCCACTGGGAGTCAGGCACCTAAATAACTCGAGGCTCTGGGCCATTGCGCCAGGGGCTGCAGAGACGCAGAGAGACAGCCCCCGCCCCCGCCCCCGGAGAGATTGCAAGCTAGATAGACGTGCATGGGGAATGGCTGGACAGACGGGCGAAGAGAAAAGAGGTCTGTCTGGCACGAAAAACAACAAGGAGTCCGGTGGCACCTTAAAGACTAACAGATTTATTTGGGCATAAGCTTTCGTGGGTAAAAAAGCCACTTCTTCAGCTGCAACCTGGCACGAGATATTCTAGCCTGGACAGATGGCACAGCAGGGGGGATGGAAGGACAGCTGGACAGCAGGAAACACATAACACTGGGAGAACGGTGGACAAAACGCTTTTTATTGCAAGCAGCCGGACAGTGCCCAGAGCCAGGGGCTCGGGGGCCCGGTCTCAGCCCCCCATCCCCCCAGCTACTTGCTCTGTCCCCGGAAGAAGTCGTTGTAGGCCATACACAAGGTGGACAGGAAAACCGAGTATTCCTTAAAGTCGATTTCCTGGTCGCTGTTCCGGTCTAGGCTTTTCATCAGCTGCTCAATGCCGCCCTCCTTCATCCTCTGCAGCAAAGGGCGAGAGAAGCCAAACGGACTAGATGAAACCTGCAGGGATCTGCACTGGCGCTAGGGGCTGGTTTTCTTTCCGTTTATTGTAATCTGGCTCGTTAATGATGCAGTGAACCCTGGAGCCTCGCTCCTGGGCTGCTGCTAACCATGCCGCAGAACAGGGAGGAGACGTTTCCGTTACTTTCCCTCCCGGTCGGGCAGCTGCTAAATGGGAGCAAAGCTTCCTTGGGAAGAAAACAGTCCCCAGGCCTGAAATGAGCACAGTGGGCAAAGATACCAGGCCAAATCCAGCCCTGGGGAAGGCATCCGGCCCCCAGGCGCAGGGACAGGGGATCTGCGAATCAGACCCCGCGTGTCTGATTTCACAAGATCAAACTGACCACTTGGTTGGGCCAAAAAACTTGAGGCGAAACTTTGAAAAATGTTCATATTTTCCCCCTAAATTTCCTGTGGATTTTTTTTTTCATGTTTTGGATGGGGAAAAACCCCAAATTTTCCAGTTCTGCAAAAATCTCAAATCTGATCCGTTTGGAGAGAAACCCAGGGGAGTTTGATCTGAACCAAAATGCTCATTTTGATCCCAAAAATTCCTCATTTTTCAGCCCCCCCAAAAGGTTTGCGAAGCACTCACCTCCCCCAGGCCCAGCTCGTTCTTCACCAGCTCCTTCAGTTCCCCCTTGCTCAGGGTCATCTTGTCACCTTCCTTCCCCGAGTACTTGTGGAAGGTGCAGACCAGGGTTGCCAAGGCCTTTTCCAGAGGCGTTTCCATGGCGCACGTCCACATTCGTCTGAAAGAGAGAGCAGGGCCTGGCAAGGTCTCGCGGCGCCTGCCACGGGAAGAACTGCAGACCAGCCCCAGGGAGCAAGGAGCGGACAGGCTGTGCTGGGGCAGAGACCGGCCCTGCAGCATTAATACTTAGCTTTCCACACAGCACTTTCCAGTTTCAAAGTGCTCTCCAGCCAATCGCTTCGTTCTTCTGGGTAGGACCCACCAAGCTCAGGGCCCCTGGGTGCTGGGTCTAAACAGCCCATGTCACAGGTGGGAGCCAGAGGCCCAGTCGGTGGTTTGCTCCGGGTCACATGCGGCAGAGCCGGGACTCAAACCCTTCTCCCGTGTCCCAGCCCAGTGCCTTACCACGAGCCCACCCTTCCTCCGATGCTGTTGGACTGAGGGTGAATGCAGAGCCCAGAGCAGCACCAACGCTTCTCCAGCGCTTTGCACGTTTCAAGTGCTCTGGGGCTAACGTTAGTTACCAGGCACCCGCGCCTGTTACGCTGGGAGATGAGCTCTACCATCTCATCTGGTATGGTAGATGAGATGGGAGATGAGCTCTACCAAACCAGGCTTTGGGTCTCCGTAGAGATTTCTCACCCACACCCCAAAGTGCCAGATGCTGGCTCAGGAATGTCACCCCACGTACCCCCAACCAGCCAGATGTGCACACCTGGACCTGTGCATCCAGCCAGATGTGCACACCTGGACCTGTGCATCCAGCCCCTGGAAGGGAGGGTCCCTTAGAGAGCACCTGGGGGCACGGATCAGCATTCACGTCGCACTCCCTGTCAGTACCCAGCCCAAGCCAGGGATGCTAATGAATCCCGGTCACGAGCCACCTGTGGCATGTTGCACATATGCTAAGAAGAAGCAGTAAAATGCCACATTGTCCTAATCGAGAGACCAGCTGCAGGGAGGGAGGGGGACCAACATCTTTTCTTGGACCAACATCTGTTGGTGAGAGAGACAAGAAGTTGATCCAGTAAAAGCTGAGACCTCACTAATACCCTGGGGCGGACGTGGCTCCACCACCACGGCGTACGCTCCTGTCATCAGACCTCCTCCTTTCTGCCCAGCGCTTGCACCGTCTGCCTGGCTGTGCACGGTACCTGGGTAGAGCGTGTGAGCTGCAAGCAGGCTCCGGAAGGAGCTCTGATTCATGGCACGGGGAGCCAGGCTGAAATGGAACCTGGGTGGCCAACCACATGCTGCATTAGAGGAAGCGGCTGCAAGGTGGTTAAGCCGGTTGCATCCAGTCCCTTCTGGGGCTGCCGGCTGCCTGTGCTGCCACGGACAGAGCCCAGACCTGCTGGATTCAGCCGTGACAGATGGGAAACGTGGGCACCTCATTCATATCCCCCGGGGGATGGCGCTTAGCTGTGCAGGTGGTGCTGTCCACGCCTTGCCATGGCCACTTCACTTCACTGGTTACGGCATTGGCCTCGGGCCCAGGTACACCAGCTTCAATCCCCCGCTCTGCCACTGCCTCCCTGCATGACCCTGGGCACATCCCCTCATCCCTGGGTCTCCATTAATAGCCCATCCTTTGCCTGTCTTGTCTATTCAGACTGGAGGCTCTTTGGAGCAGGGCTTGTGAGTGCTGCTGTAACAATCACATGGGAAGCTGCCTGGCAGACGGATGGTTAATAATTAAGAGTGAGGATTATGAGAAAGGTCCTGTCCAGGGCCCCAGGGCACTTGCACACGCTGGCTCATCCATTTCCCTTATCGGGCGCTGGCTCATAGGAAGTCAGGAGCTGTAAAATACAGGGCTTAGTGCCTCAGAGCACTGCAAAGCCATTAAGTGAGTAAACACCAGCAATACATTTAGCCACAGGGAGGGTGCGGCTGGGCATCTTGGGGCTAAGGCCCTGCCCGGAGATGCAGAGCTGTTCTGTTGACTCACCCGAGCAACCAGAGCAGGTGGGTCTTACTGACTGGGAATTTCAAATGCATTTAAGGGAATTCGGCATCAAATTTTGTTGTTTTCCAATCAAATCTGGGTTCCTAACTCTCTCGGTCCCCACCCCCTTCCAGTGAAAATCCCACCAACTCAGGTGTTGCAAATCTCTCCAGGACAGAGGGAACCAAGGGCAGCAGCAAAGATCCTGCAGGGGGAAGCAGCCAAGCTCAGGATGAGTTAACAAGGCAGGAATCTCCAAGAAGGGGGGTGAGTCTGGAGCACATCCAGTGCCTGGAGGGGGGGGAATGCCACTGTGCCCCCAGCCTTCAGGGCCAACCCGGCCTCTGGAAAATGAGCCACAGAGCATCCAGGCAAACAGAAAAACTGCTGCTGTAGCAGGCCAGGAATTCCCCCTGGGAATCTCAACATTCCCACGACGAGTTTAAAAAATCCTGGTTCCTCTTGGAAAAGTAGCTTCCCTTAGAGCAGTTGGGAGGGAGAGAACTGGAATGGAGCCAGCAGGGCACCGCCGGATGAAGCCAGTGCTGTTACCGAGCGTGCAAAGGAGGGAGCTAAGCCACCTTCCCTGGGACCCCCAGATGTTAGCGATGTAACCGGCGCAGCACCGTTATCCCCTAGCTCAGGAGCCGGAGCTGTGCCTGCACCAGCCGGAAAGCAGGTGAGCTCAGGCGATGTCTAAGCAGCCAGCCAGGGGAGAACTGTGCCAACGCCCAGAAGCATCTCAGAGCCAGTGTCCCCTGCAGCTCAGCCCGCGCCTCCTGGAGAGTGACTGCCACAGCTGGAGGGAGGCAGCCCCCTGGCACTGTGACTAACGGGGGGGGGAGGGGTTTGCACATCTGGAGAGAGGTCTGCACAGCTGTGGCAGGGATCCCCCAGCACTGGGCCTGCAAGGGAGGGGTGTGCACCTCTGGCGAGAGGGCCTTCTAACGCCGTGTGCCAGGGAGGGGCGTGCGCAGCTGCAGAGAGGATCTGCTAAGCCTGGGCACGCTGCCAAGGGCGTGGCACATCTGGCGAGGGGAGGGAGAGAGAACCCACTGAGGCGGCACTCTGGAGAGTCTGTTCTTTAAAGGCCACAACAGCCAATGTTATAAAACAAAACCAACTTACCAAGCCGAGAGCAAAGGGAAAAGCAGGGAGCCCGGAGCAGGGCAGGCAGCTCTCTTTTATACGCTCTGAGCTCCCCGAGGGAGCCCTGGCTTCTCGCACACCAGAGGACCAATGGAAGCGGTTCTTGTTGCCAGGATCCCAGTTGCCTACTGCCTCCCTGCCCGCTGCTCTCCAGGTGTTGCGTGGACTCAAATCTGAATTCTCCTGCACCTGCTCTTGGGATGGCCCACACCCGCTGCCCAGGCGAGCCTCTGACTTGTCCCGTTCTCAGTTACACCGGTGTCAATCCAGAGTGGCTCCACTCAAGCCAGAGGAGTGACTCCAGATTCACTCAGCAGAAGCCGGCCCCTGGCGTGCAGTGACTCGGGCGACGCCTCTCGCTAACAGCGCTTGGGGGGACGATCCCACCCAGGCCCAGGCGTGGAGCTGCCCGTTTATATGGGCACAGGCTGGGGCTAGGGCTAAAGGAAACAACCAGGGCACTATCGCCCACTTCCTCGGCAGCAGCTGCTGCCTGGCACCTGCGCCTGTGGCGACGGGATTTCCTGGTGAGCAGGATGCACAGGCACGTGGGGGATGAGCTCCAGCGATGAAGGTCGCTGGCCGATGCAAAGGGCCGTGAGCAGAGAGAGAATTGGAAGGTCAGGGGAGGAAATAAGGGGGGGGCAATAGCAGATTTGGGGGGCAGGTGCTCAGTGCAGAGTCGAGCTCGGAGAATTCGTGGTCGTCCGATCGCTGGGGAGGAGCAAGACGTGTTGCAGGGGGAAGACCGACTAACGGGGGGCTTCTGGGGAGGAGGCCGGTCCGTCGCTCACGGTCCCCGGGGCCTCTCTCTGCTCCCGTCACGCTCAGGCTCGGCCGCAGAGTCAGCCCGGGTGCTCAGCACCCGGGAGTGAGACGCCTCGGTGCCAGGCCCTGCCCCAGCGGCCGTGTCCTCGCTGGGGCTGCGCTCTCCTGCATGTGCCGCCAGCCCGGCCAGGACCTCAGGGGCTGATCCCGTGCTAAGCGGAGCCGCTCTGATCCTTTCCCAAGGGATTGGGGGAGAAGTCTGTCCTCCTGGGCACAGGACGGAGGCTCGTGGGAAGGTATTGCAGGACTATCAGCAGGCCAGTGGCTTAGCCTGCAGTTGCCACCCCGAGTGGAAGGAGAGCCTGGGCTTGGACCCAGCTAGCCAGCTAGGCCAGATTGCAAGCACCACGGAAGTGTGGGGCGAGGGGACAGGGTGAGAGTTTGGGGTAACTCTGCTGTGAAGACAGACGCTCAGGGCCCGGTTCATTGCTGTCCTGCAGCTGCCGTCGTTTGCAGCAGTGGGGGTGAGACTGCCAGGTCGGCACGGTGCCTTGCACACCCACTTGTGAGCACTGGTGCAAATGACGGCTGGAGGCACAGGACAATGGTGAGCCCGCCCCGGGTGTGTAATGTGTGGGGGCTCCCAGCCTGTCCTGACTGCGACAGGACTCAAAGGGGTGTCATGTGATCTGGGAGGTGGGCGGATGGCTCTGGATAGAATAACCAAGCCTTTGTGCTTGGCGTGCATTGCAAATGCACAGTAATCACGAGGGGCGTCTGTCCCTGCTGCCTGGCTCAGGCAGGACACGTCCGCGCCGCATTGCCAGCTCCTGCAACCTGACCGGGAGCCTTGTGATTTTGGGCAGGGTTTCTTAAAGCCATGAGCTGCTGGAATCATGTGATCACCTGCAAATCCCAGCTTCCACCTACAACACAACCCGGTGTCTAGCCCGCCTGGCTGCAGAGACCAGCTGGAAAGTGGCTGCTAGCATCTCTGAGACCAGAAGACAAATAAAGATTCCTGCGTTTATTATTTGTAAAAAGAAATCTCAGGACTTTTGAAGCCCCGGCTTGGCCGCGCTGCAAGCGCCCGTCCCTCCCCCCAGAACCCTGGGGAATGCCCCGTGCTCAGCACTATTGCAACCCACTGACAATGCAGCAAATTCTGTTTTAGCCCAGCTCAGCCCACCCCAGCTTGGCCCGTTTGCTGTTCTCTCTGCGCGGCCAAACTCTGAGGTCCTTACTCAGGCGGCGCTCCCATCAGCCCCAGGGCAGCTCTGCCTGGCTACCCACCGGCCACTGGGGTTGTCTGCACCTTCTTGGGTCTTCAGGGCCTGGGCTGCCGCTGCTTATTCCATATGCTGTAAGGTCACTGAGGCCCATGGATGGCAGTGAGCTTCGGCTCACACCCAAAATGTAAACCCCCCACACCAAATATTCCTGAGAAATGAGGGTCTGTGTTTATAATGGGTCACCCAGAGGGTTTTAACCCCAGACCTTTAGCAGAGACCCCTACCACACGAGCTAAAGGAGTAATTCTCTTAGCTGGTACTAGTAGTAGGTTGTTATCCTCTATGTGCCCCAGGCTCTAGGACCATTAGCTCTTTCTGCTGTTAGCTCAGCAGGCAAAGCAACAGAGGGGAGGGGAAATATCTGGGGTTCTGCAGGATTCATTTTTTGTCACTGTTATACATCAGGCCAGACCAGACTCAGAGAGCGAGGATCAGCCACGGTTCTATTTTTATCCATGCCGGTGACCCTGGACAATAAAGGAATCTGCCCATCAGCATGGTATCTGGGCACCAAGAAAAAAAAATCTGTTTGCAAAATACACCAGGGACCTTTATTGAAAGCACACCAGCCTCCTAACGCAGGGGCTGTGGGAGGGGACGGGCGCTATCCGCAGGGAACGGCAGGGAGGCAACCCAGCTATTGCCCCCGGAGCTGGGTTTCTGGGTGTCTGTCCCCCGCTGCCATCCAGGGCCAGGCTTCACATCTTCCGTGGCATCTTGTCAGGGAAGTCCTGGAAGTCCTCATTGCACATCATGGCGACGCAGGCCAGGAAGGTCGCGTACTCCTGGAAATCCACTTCCTTGTCCCGGTTGCTGTCCAGGTTGTTCATGAGCCGTTGGAAGCTGGCTTCATCCGTTTGTTTCTGCCGAGGGGAGGGGAAGATAAAAAGGGAGCTTTGCATTAAAGAGCTTGGTTCCTGAGCTGGTGCCAGGCGGACAACTCCTCTGACCCAACCCAATAGCCTCCTCCTCTGCAGCTCCCACTGCCTGGAGCAGCCTCCCGCCATCTCTCGGCATCAGCAGCTTCTCGTTGTGCGGTGCACGCTGAGCAGCTTGGGACGCAGAGAAGCCCACATCCAGCCAAAACGGGGAAGGGTATTTAAAGAGGCAGAACATAAATACCCCAGTTAATCTCTATGGCCGCGGCAGCTAACCCCCCGGCCCTTGGGGCAGGTGCCAGGGGACCTTTAATACCAACCCCGTCTGTGTGGGAAGGACCCCGCCACACCCCAGTAACAATCCCCAGCTCTTTGAGCGCTGCGCCAGGGAGGTCAGTATCTTTAGCCCCATTCTACAGACAGGGAAACTGAGGCAAAGACAGGTGAAATGACACGCCCACAGTCTCCAACAAGTTTTGAACCCAGGTCTCCTGAGTCTCACTCCAGTGCTCCGTCCACTAGGCTGCACTGTCATCAGTGCCTCCCACAAGGAGCCACCCACATGGGCCCAATGGCAGGATCAGGGCCTCTGTTTTCCCAGGCTATCTGAGCACACACCCTGGGCCACAGCAGTGGGCCAGGACTGGCAGAGAACATCCCCCCGTCTATCTGCTGCGTCCCGTGAACATCGCTAGCCAGCTCTTCGCCCGGCTGGAGCTTGTGACGTGTGTCAGGAGCGTGGCCCAGGCTGGTCCCATCCCACCACAGGTTAACGTGCCCCGACCGGATTCCCAGGTCGCTGCTCAGCCCAGCGGGGATGGTCCCAGACTCCCAGCCGAGCCTCCCCTGCCCTTACGCTGATGTAGCTGGGCAGCTCCTTCGTGACCAGCTCCTTCAGCTCAGCCCTGTTGAGCTTGAATTTATCGCCTTCCTTCCCAGCGTGCTTGTGGAACGTGGAGACCATCGTGTCCAGAGCCCGCTCCAGGGGCCGGGCCATCTCGCACCGCTAGCAAATCTGACAGGTAGACAAGGGATGCTGGTTAGAGGGGGGGGTCCACCAACCTGCCTGGCCAGGGCACAGAAGTTACATTGTAGGACGGAATGAGTGAGCTTAGCACGGCCTGCGTGGGTTTCCTTGTGCATTGCCAGCGAGGCAAGAGACACCAAGCCAGACAATGGGGCGAGGGGCTTCTGTTTTCATAACTGGGAGCCTCCTGGGGCCGGTGGTAACGGGGTGCAGCCAGACAAGGGAGCTAGACACGGGGACCTGTGACCCCGTCGCACAGCTAGGGTCTTGTCTTTCCAATGACTTGGGCACCATGTAGGACTTCGGCCTGGCCGGGAGGTGTTTATGGCCAATCAGACCTTCAGAAGCCACATATTAGCGATAACCCTCTTCCTGCACGCTACCAGCATTATGCCTCACAGACAAGCAGCTGTCAGGAATGGTCCAGATAATACTCAGTCCTGCCACGAGTGCAGGGGATGGGACTCGATACCTCTCGAGGTCCCTTCCAGTCCTACGATCCCTTAAACATCCCCAGCCCATGCGGTGACCTGAGCGCTCAGCCACAAAGGTGCTGAAAGTGGCTAATTATACGTCCATGCGGGTGGCACCTGCCTCCGTCAGCGGCCCAGTGCGATGTCCCACCGGCCCCAGCAGAGAGGGAGTCGCCCTCCTTCGGCTAGAACTAACTCAGGAGCGGGGCAGCCACTCGGAGGGGCAGCTCCTGATTCCTGTCGCACTGGGCTCAATCCAGGGTGACTCCACCGACTGTCCCAGGCCCTGCCAGCCCGGTGACGCGCCCCCCGGGCAGGGCACACCGATGTGTCACTCCTTCCTGCCTTCCGATGCCTCCCGCCTCCACCGCTCTCCTGCTGACAGCACAGGCGGGGCGTTGGCTTCTGGCACTGCTGCCGAATACCAGCCCCGAGGCTAGGAGGGGAAAAACCTGGGGACCGAGGGGTGGCAGCAGGGGATGGAGGAGAAAAGCCCCATTGAGAAGCAGGGACTCTCCAGCCGCACCATGTGCCTTGGCTGAGTCCTGCTGCAAGAACTGATTCCTGGCTCCTGCCCGGAGAGACGGGGACGGTTACTGGCCCTTGCAGGAGCCCGCCTAGCGCTGTCTGGAGAGGCTCGGCTGCCCCACATCTGCAGCAGAAGGGAGCAGCGCAAGCAGCCAGCTGCAAAACGCAGCCTCTGAACTAAAGTCCGCCTGCTCGGGAGCTGCAGAGTTAGCGACTGGCTTTCCCTGCTGACTCACAGAAACCGTTGGCGCTGCTGCCCTCAAAGCCAGCCCCCCGCCGGTTGCCCAGGGCAGCCCCCGCACATGGTGCCTCCAGGCAGCCCCGAAATGCAAACTGCTGGCAGCAAACCCAACTTACCCAGGCAGCAAACAGGAAGAAGAGCAAGGGAAGGCCGGGCCGGAGTGAGGCTGAGTGACAGGGCTCAGTATTTATAGCCCTAGCGAGAGCTTCAAGGGACACCCCCTTGGGGGGGGTCGAATTAAAAAGAGGCCAATGAAAGTGCGAGTCTCTTTGCAGACGGTTGGCAGGAGAACACGGGTACCCCTGGACCATCACCCACCCAGCCCCGCCCTTGGATGATGCTTTCCAGCTGCTTGGCAAGGAGGGACTCTCCTCCTGGGCTAGGAGACAGGAAGGCCGGGGGGGTAGGGGAAGCCGCCAGCCACACAGCCATGAAATCCTGATTCCTGGCCTCCGCTAGACCAGGGAGCGGCAGGCGGGGGAAGGAAAATCAGCAGGGCTGGACAAAGGGTGCATGGGGGAATTAAGGAAAATAACATCTTCAAATCCCTTCCCAGGACACTCCGGCTCTGCGTGGCGACGGAGATGTCAGACCTGCGTCACTTTGCAGCTTCGAGAGAAATGCACCTGCCACCTCGCTGCCTAAGCAGTTCTATAGGCCTCCCTCACCCTAGGGTCAGCGTGCCCGGCGCGTCTTCTCGTCCCACTCGTCCCCAGCTAGGAGCCACTTTCCACACTGCCTGCGCTCACATGTTCATCCCGGGGGGGCCTGGCCAACCACGCACTGAGCAGTCCCCACACCCAGGATCATACCCAGTCTTTATTAATATTTCAAACCAGCCAGTCCGACAGGACAAGCGAAGAAACCCCACAATCAGGAGAGAAAACCCAGAGCCGTCTCACCCTGCTGCAGGGGAAGGAATTAGCCCTGGACACGTTCCATGCTTATGGCAGATAATTCTGAATAGGGCAAATACGGCAAAAATACCTCCAGGATTGGAAACATTGGTGCATCTCCGGAGCCCGGCTCATGATATTATTTAACTAAAATGAGATGCGAATTATTCATATTTCATAACCGCAAGGACTGTGCGGTGGAATTCAGGGTTGTGTAACTTAATCCTGCTTGGGAATTTCTTGGGTTGGAGCGCTGCTGCCCTCTGCTGGGTGCAATCCGCTCAGTTCAACCATGTGTCATAAACCCTTTGCTGCAGCGTTGCTCAACATTTTCAGGCTGGCAAACTCTCATTCAGTCACAAATGTATGTGACACCCCCCTCCCCAACACACAACACATTAACTATGAAAGCAAGAGTACAACAATGTAACAGTGAAGCCAATATAACTGATCTGTGTGGCTGTGGCTGGACCAGGGCCTGCTGGGAGTGGGGAAAGGAGATTTGCTTTGCTGTAGACTAATACATTTTTTCAATGCCTCACGAACCCCCGGTTGCCTTTCATGACCCTCCTCTGCAGGACTGAGAAACAATGCTCTGCCGCTGCTCGCTGATGGACGGTCTCCTTTAGCTCAAGGGAGCGGCTCTGTGTATTTGGGGCAGGTAGACGTGAGTTCAGTCCTTGACACACCATGACCTTTCCCAGTGCGAGGTTCCCAGGTAGCTGCACAGTTCCTGCCAGACTTATAATTTTGCTCTCCTGCTTTGTATTCATGCCCTGCACAAAACCAGCTGCCTGTGCCCCAGCAGGGGTGGGTTTATTGTGCACGTGGCAGAACTACAGGGGAGTCCACGAAAAACTCGTGGCATAAGGTGCACGCCACCGCCACGAAGCGAATGTACTCCTGGAAGTCAACTTCCCCGTCTCTGTTAGCGTCCAGGATGCTCAGCAGTTCCTCAAAGGCGCCTTCCTTCGCTTGTACCTAGGGGCAAGAGTGAAGGTGAGTAACGGGGCAAGTGAAACCCCCTCAGGAGTCTTTCAAACTCGGTGACGGCCAGACCGCCTAGTGGTTAGGACAGCAGGCTCGGGTTCAGGAGACCCGCCTTCAAGTCCTGTCTTTGCCACCAATTCTGTGAGGGACCCTGGGCAAACCGCTCCGAGCTTTACTCCCCAGGGGTAATAAGGGACCAATAATTAGTCTGTTTAGGTTGCAAGCTCTTCGGGACGGGAACTGTCTCTCCCGCTGCGTTTGTACAGTGCTGGTTCAACGGGGCCGCTCGGAGCTACCGGAACCTACGTAATAATGAGCTTAGGAAGAAATGTCCGTCCCGAGCGTGTTGTGGAAATTCGACACCTTTCCCTGCTCGCTGTCACAGGCAGTTACCGTTCCTCTGCCCTGCGAGGAAATGCTGGTCCCCCACCACCACCCCGCTTTTCACAGGCCCGGCCAGATTCGGAAGGGGCTGATCTCGTCCCGCAAACTTGGCTCATAAGACACTGAAATTGGACCAAACTATCCTCAGTGCTGGTGTAACCCCGGGTGACAGCCCAGCGCCGGCGCACGGTCGCTGGGCAGCATTTGTACGGCAACACACGGGGTCTGCTTCCAGTCCAAGCCAGAATCCAGGGGAGCAGGTGTAAATCGTCATGTCCCAGTCCAGAGGCTGGTCCCCATAGAGGATAACAGCCTACTACTGTCATCCGCTACCAGGGCCACTCTTCTTGCTCAAGTGGCAGAGTCCAGGCTTTGGTCCTGGAAACTCAGGGCTCAGGCGGAGCTGGTGGGGATTCGTACATGTGACAAGGAAAGATACGTTGAAAACAAATAAAAAAGTCAAGAGGCAGCTTGGATTAGTGGATAGGGAACTAGGCTCTTTCCCGGCTCTGGCACTGACTTGCTGGGTGACCTTGGTCACCTCACTTCCCCTCTCCATGCCTGTTTCCCCTCCCACCCTGGGTCTATCAGACTGTGAGCTCCTGGACTGTCTCTCGTGCTGCGTCTGTGCAGCTGAGACCTCTAGGTGCTGGGAATTATTGTCATTCATGGTTTGTAACCGGTTCGGGGTGGAGACTGCTCTCGTCTCATCCCAACGGCTCCGTTCCAGCTTCCTCCACAAGCTTACTCACATCTCCCAGGCTGGGCAGCTCCTTCTCCAGCAGCTCCTTCAGCTCCCCTCTGCTGAGCGTGAATCTGTCGCCTTCCTGTTTGGAATAGCGCTGGAAAGTGCAAACCAGCACAGCCAGCGCCTGCTGCAGGGTCTGCGGAGCTGCCATGGCTGATGCCGGGGGGGGCTGAAAGGCAGGAGCAGAGCAGGTGGGTTAGCAGAGACCACACCCCCACTGGGGAGACAGAACGTGGGGGGCCCCTTGGGTGGGGCGTGTAGAGGAACTGACCCGGGGAGCCAGGTGTCCAGTTTTCGAATGGAACACCCGGTCGAAAAGGGACCCTGGCAGTTCCGGTCAGCACCGCCGACCAGGCCGTTAAAAGTCCAGTTGGCATCACTGCAGAGCTAAGGTAGGATAGTCCCTACCTGTCCTGGATCCGCGCTGCATCCCGGAAGCAGCCAGCAGGCCCGGCTCCTAAGTGGGGAGGCTACAGAGCTCCATGCGCTGCCCCCGCCCCAAGCACCAGCTCCGCACTCCCATTGGCAGGGAATTGTGGCCAATGGGAGCTGCAGGGGCGGTGCCTGCGGGCGAGAACAGTGTGCAGAGCTGCCTGCCATACCTCTGCCTAGGAGCCGGGCCTGCTGGCCGCTTCGAGGGCGCAGCACGGAGTCAGGAGAGGCAGAAACCCCCAGCCCGGCCTACCAGTTCTGAGGCCAATCCGTCTCTCTTTGTGGAGTCTAGAGGGGAACCCAGCATTGGCCTTTGAATGGAAACCCAGCCGCAAGCTCAGCTCTGAGGTGGCTCAGACGGGCCGGCGTGGCTCAGAGTCCACTGCAGCCTTCCCCTGATTTCAACAGGCTTTGCACCAGGCCCTGGAGCACTGAGGCTCCCTCCCCCGTGACACAGAAACACGGGAGAGGTGCCATGTTCTGCAGCTGATGCGTCCACTGGGGGATAGTGTCGGGACAGAGGCCCGAAACCCGACACACACGCATACACGAAGGAATTTCTGCTGGGAATATCAAGCCGCATCCAGCCACTGGGTCCCGCACTGGCTGCAAAACCAAACCTGGTAGCCCAGGAGATGCCTTGCTTTGGAAAGGGATTTGAATCGTACGGAGCTGAACCACAGCGGAGTGTTTCCTTCCCCTCCACACACCCACACACTGAGTCACTCCGGCCTGTGGCAGGCAGCGCCTGCCTTTCCGCCAGCTCCTCCAGCGTCCCTGCTCTGGCCCGCCCAGCTCGGAGGAGGCAAAGGAGCTGAGCTGTGAAGGGCCGGGGCTGGGGGTGTCCTCCAGGGAAAGGCCCCTCAGGTAGCTTTGGGCAGTTTGGTGATCAGTAGAAAACGTTAGAGAGAGAGAGACGTTGTGGAAGCATAGATAGATAGATAGATAGATAGATAGATAGATAGATAGATAGATAGATAGATAGAGGGGGTGTCTGGGGATAGATAGATAGATAGATAGATAGATAGATAGATGGGGTGTCTGGGGATAGATAGATAGATAGATAGATGGATGGGGTGTATGGGGATAGATAGATAGATAGATAGATAGATAGATAGATGGGGTGTCTGGGGATAGATAGATAGATAGATGGATGGGGTGTATGGGGATAGATAGATAGATAGATAGATAGATAGATAGATAGATAGATAGATAGATAGATAGATGGATGGGGTGTGTGGGGATAGATAGATAGATAGAGGGGGTGTGTGGGGATAGATAGATGGATAGACAGATAGATGGATGGGGTGTATGGGGATAGATAGATAGATAGATAGATAGATAGATAGAGGGGGTGCTCCCAGCCCTCCTTCCCCTCCTCCGCCAGGGCTTCCCCATTCCCCAGCTCCCCTGCTGTCTATGCAAACGCGGGCAGACTCGGCGGCCCATCACACCAGAAACCTCCACCGGCATCGCTTCCTGGGAGCTGCATCCCCACAGCTGGAACATCGGGGCAACCTCTGGAGTCCAGCCCAACCCCTCTGGGAAAGACGGCAGCATTTAGGAACAAAACTCACCGCCACCAACAACGAGGTTCAGGGTCCGGGAGAGCCAAGCGTGAGCAGGCGTGTCGGGAGGGTGGGAACCGTCCTGAAGCCACCTGCTTTACCAGCTCCCGGTTCAGACTCACATGGGCTCTCCCAGGCATCAGTGTTAATATCGCAGGCAGGTCTGGGAAACGGCCCCAAGCCAGATCCACCCAAAAATTGCATCAAATTGGCTTCGAATCCACGCCCTGAGCCGCGCATGGAGGTGGAGCGGCGTCATGGACGGTTTTGAAATCCAGGCTGGGCGTCTGTCTAAACACTCTGCTCTGGGAATTATGGGGCGGGGGGGGCAGCTCTCCGGCCCGTGTTATCCCGGAGGTCAGACAATGTCCGCAATGGTCCCCTCTGGCCATCTGTGACTCCATGAATCCCCCAGCACAAGGCGCTCCCAGGAGGGTCCTGGACTCTATTTACTGAGCACAAGCTCTTCGGCTGGGGGGGTCTCTCCCTTCCCATCCGTTCAAATCCTCCCCCCGCTGGTGGGGGGGAGGGAATTGAACCTGGGTCTCCCATGTCCCACTTGAGTGCTGTAGCCCCAGGGCAGAAAGTTATACGATGGGCACCGGGTGCTGCCCTCCAGCCCAGGACCCGACCTGAGGTGCGTTCGGAGCCCGCCTGCCGGCTCAGGCCCCGCACAGAACTGGGACAGCCAACGCCTCTCTGCTCCCGGCCCAGGGGCCTTTCTGGGTGGGGGCGCCCAGACACAGCAGTGGGGCTGGGGTCCGGGGCAGTGACGTGGGTGCCCAGGTAACTTTAGGTGCCTGCAAGGCCCAGCGGGTGTTTTGTGGATCCTAGTGGAGCCAAGACTGGGAGTTAGGCCCCTAAACCTGAAACTCGCTTGCCCAAGCACCTTCCTGGCCCCATTTGCTGTGCCTCGTTTCAGGGGTGACCAGCACTTCCCTGCTGCCCAGGGGGGTGCAGATAAACACATCAACCACTGTGAGATCCGACCAACAGCCTGTTCCGAGTGCTGAACGCCACTCACCCTGCAACAGGGCAACGCCAGTCAGACGGGGAGAGCCCATGACTATACTCCTGTCTAACGAGTCTGTAAACAAAAGACCACAGGGGCAGGGCTTGCCGTGCTTGGTGCCCACCCCCCAGGGATTTGTAAACTTGTTAAAACTTCCCAGATCAAGAACTTGTGAGCTGTTCAGCTACTCTGGTACCAGCGGCGCTGAGGGGCACACCGAGGAGCGAAGAGAGAGAGAGACGGGCTCATCGCGAGATGGTGGTTCAGGGCTGGGGAATGAAGTGTCATTAAACCTCCAGAGGCTCATTTTCTTACCCGGAGAATGCAGGGCTATGAAACTACCTCCCTTGGCAAACAAAAAATAACATCAAATAAATCCCAGCTCTGTGAATAATGCATCATAAATAAATAGAAAACAGGCACAAATTCCTGCGGCTGTATACAGCCCTCTGGAAATGCAGCTGCTTCTGGCACAGGGAGAGGATCCTGTCTGCAGCTTTACCTTTAAATAACTGATTTAAAGATCACTTTAGCAGAGCAACTCTCCCCCCGTTTGAATCTGGTCTCCCAATTAAGTAGGTTAAATCTGTTGTCTATTTCCTTACCCAATGTGGGAAGCTGATTGGTTCCCCTCAGGGGCGTGGGCCAGGCCAGCTGGGTTATAAAAGACCAGCTCAGGGGGCAGGGAAAAACAGGGGGAGATCTGAGTATTTTCAGTGCTGGGGAAGTTGTGGAAAAAGTGAGAAGGGAGGTTTTAAAGAGGAAAAAACCAGCTGCCTTTGTTTGCGGTTGAGAGCTTTATAAATAGCCCAGGCGGATGTCTCTGGGGTGCAGCGTTTCAAGGAAGGATTTTAATGCTGGTTCTCCGCATGCAGGCTCTTGCTCTGGGTAGATGAGCAGATCGTGTGGGTGTGGCACAGAGATGAGCAGCCTAGGCCCATAGCACACGATTACTCTGGTTTGCAGATGGGGCTGGGCAGGGGCAGGTGGGGGCTAGTTCAGAGCTCGCAGCCCCATAGGGTGGGATTGAAGTTTCTCCATCTTGTAGGAGATTTATCGATGGCCTGACTTGCAGGGGAGGTGTCCTGTTTCCTTTGTGGGGGGTTGCTAGGTCCTAGGCACCGTGTGGAGCCGGTAACTTAGCCCGGTTGCAATCAGGACACCGGGTGCTGCACAGGGACTTACCCAGGGCTTCATTTGTATTGAAAGAGGGGCCGGGGCTCAGGCAGTTTTTTAACCTTCATAACGATGGCAACGAGCCCAGAGGCCCTGGGGCGCAGAACGGCCGGGCCCAGGGCTCAGGCCTGGCACAGATTAAGCACCAGACTGAACTAGTTTGAAGACTCTTCCCCTGAAATAAAAGCCCCTCTCAGCAGCCGGACTCTCTCTGCTTCTGCTTTGCCTGGTAGCGCTGGGCACTGGGACGCGTGCGGGGAGCGTGCAGCCTGAGCCCTGAATAGCTCGTGAGCTCACTGACAGGCGGGATACACAAGGCTCTCATGGATCCCGGGGGGGCGGGGAAGGTGATGGGTTATGGCAATGCAGTGATGCAGTCCCCTGGTTTAGGCAGATGTTTGCCAGGGGCAGCTAAACCCCAGCCCCTGGAGCTCAGTTCCCTATGTGCCCTCTTCACCTTCCATCCCTATCTCCCCCCCGCCCCCCATGTCCTCTTCATATCCTCGGCCATGGAAGGTTTCAGCAGCAGGCGCCTGTCCTGTCCCCTCCCCTCCCCTAAAAGATCCTTGGCAGCTCTCCCTACCCGAGGGAAGAAGGTTATTTAGTGAGGACTCAGCCCAGCTTTCCTGCCTTCTGGCCTCTCCTCAGCACGGTGCAGCGCGGCTCCGTTCCCGGCTCTGATGCCGCGGCAGGGGACCGGTTGTTAGGAGAACTCGGGTCCATTCCAGCCCTCGGAGGGAGTGGGGTCTAGTGGCTATTACAGCCAGGGGCCAGTGACCAGGAAAACTAAGCTCCTGGCTCTGTGTAATAATAACTCCACCAAGCCAGAGAGGGGGGCTCATGGTCTGACGTTTGAAACCCCAGATCTCTGTGCAAGCCCAGGTCAGAATCCACCCTGCTGAGATTAAGCCGTGAGTTCCACCTAGTTTTAAGAGGCTGTGGCACTCTCAGCAAAGGCTCTGCCTGTTCTCCATGGCTCGTAAAATCCTCGACTGTGCAGCACTCTGGGGTTGCTGCCTGCCACCCTCCGCCTCAGAGGTGGCTGCATTTCAGTGGTGCTTGGCTTCCTACAGCACTCAGAGCTCCCCAAGGGGGACAGATGTTGTATAAAAGCAATAGATTCCCTACCCCTGGCTGGGGCGGGTAGGAATTGGGCAGTGGCCCTTTAACTAGTCGGGGAGCCCTCCAGCGTGTTCCAGTGCAGACACCCCCAGAACCGAGCAGGGCAGCCGGGGGGACGTGGCGTTCTTGCACCCGGCTGCGTCCCTGGGAGAGCACAGGCTCGCAAACCGTCCTACACTGGCCTGGGGCTGGAATCCGAGCTGGCCACGTTCAGAGTAGGACTAAGGGGTAAATTTTTCCAAGAGAGAGTCATTACCCAGAGGGATGATTTCCTAAGGAGCGGGGGCTGGGGGGATTCTCCATCACTGGCAATTTAAGAATCCCAATGGGATGTTTTCCAAAAAACTCTGCTCTGGGAATTCTGTGGGGGCCGTTCTCTGGCCGGAGCTACGCAGGAGGTGGTTTCACAGACGAGAGGATCACAACGGTCCCTCCTGGCCTTGGCATCTATGAATCTATGCCCCCGAGGCAGGCAGGTGCCTGCTCCCACTGTGTGTCTGCGAAACCAAGCCAGTCCCACATTCATGGGGCCAGGCTGGGGGAGGCGGGTTCAGGGGGGTTGGCACCACCCGGGGTGTTCTAGCCAGGTCCCGACACCCTGCCCGTCACTGGGGTATCTGGGCGCCTGCTGGGAAGGGAGGGTGTGTGAGGACCGGCCTGGCATGTGAGGTCCCTGTGAGTTGGCTCAGACTTGGGTTTTCTGCCCAGCACATGGTTTAACCCCCTCCCTTCTCCTCCTCCTGCCACGGAGGTTTCACGGGCTGTGTCAGGCGGGAAGCCAGGGGCGTTACGAGGGGGAAAGGGGAGCCTGCCAGGGGCCCGATCCCAGCCCCTGCTCATGAGACACAACGGAAACCTCTGGCTGAAGCATCTTTACTGTGCGTTGACCCCCTTTACACACAGCGGCCACGCAGGGCGGCTCGGGGTTCAGATCTTCCGGTTCCTCTCGTCGGCGCACTCCCGGAAGAACTCGTCGCACAGCTCGGCGGTGAGGGCCAGGAACACCGCGTACTCCTGGAAATCCAGCTCCTCGTCCCCGTTGGCATCCAGATTCCCCATCAGCTTCTTCAGGCCACTTTCGTCCACCTGATCCTGCAGCGGGGGGAGGGGAGAGACACGGGCGCTGAATGCAAAACCTGCGCAGCTTGGCCCCAGACCCTGGTCAAATAGGAAGCCGGGCGCCACAGGCTGATAGATGGGGCGGGGGAAGGATAGTATAGTGGTTACCGCACAGAGCTGGGAGCCAGGACTCCTGGGTTCTATTACTGCCTCTACCTGCTGCATGCTCTTAAGGACATCACTGCCCGTGACTCAGTTTCCCCATATGATACTTCCTTAGTAAAGAACTAAGGATTTAGCTGCTACATCAGCTGCTATTGTTATTTGGGAACCACATCGGGTGCGTGTCTGCTTGACGCCCGTTGGCTCTGAAAGCGTCAGGCCGAGCCTCTGTGGTCCAGCCCTGGAGTCCCCCGCCCGCATCTCCCTCCACTTACCCCGACAAAGCTGGGCAGCTCCGTGAGGAGCAACTCCTTCATCTCCGCCTTGCTGAGCTTGTACCGGTCCCCCTCCCTGCCGGAATACTTATGGAAGGTGCCCACCAGCACCGCGAGGGCCTGTTCCAGTGGAGACGCCATCCCGCCGCCGGCAGAGCTGAAAGGGGGCAGAAAAGAGCTGCCGGAATGACTCCAGGTCTTTAAAACACGAGCCGAATGGGCCTCCAGCCCTTTAGCCAAGAGCTGGTTCGGCAGTGAGGTGATCCCGCTCGGCGAGCACCCGCGTGAGCCCAGGCGCTGCTTTAACAGAACAAGGGACCCCAAGATCCACTGGCTGGAAGCTGAAGCTAGATACATTCAGCCTAGAAATATGGCACCAACTTTTAACCCTCTCTGAGGGGGTCTCCGTCCCCTGGCGTCACTGAAACAAGACTGGGTGCCTGTCTCCAACCAGCAGTGCTGGGCCGGATGCCGAAATCCCCGGGCAAGGTTCTGGGGCAGCCTGATCCAGGACTAGCTGGTCCCTTCTGGCCAGAGAATCTATGGACAGCAGAGTGCAGGGCTTGGGGGAGAGCAAATGGCTCTTTGGGGGGGGGTGATTCTCCAGCCTCCCCCCACGAGGTCTCACCTTGCAGCACCCCCACTGTGCTCTGGGGCACGTTGATGGAGCTAAAACGACATTATCTGGTGACCTCGCCGTGACCCCTGCCCCTCTGCCGGGAAATCGACTGAAAATGTGGCGTGCCAGGATCTTAGCCTCGGGAACGAGCCAGACAGAGGGAGGCAAAGCCCAGCCCTCGTGCATAACCCTGTCCTGGGGGCCGGGCCTGGGTCTGACCGATACCAGAGCAGCTCTGGCTTTTCCTGGTGCTTTGGCAGCGTTCGTCCTGCCCATCGAGTCCCACTGAACTGAACTCTCTGGGGCTGGCTCCGGGGTTCTGGGTTCTTCCTGCTGCAGGGGTGCCCAGCGGCTAGGGCCCTGCGCGGGTTTCATCCCACTACTGCTATTACGGCAGCGGGTCCCGCTGGATCCCAGTCCTGCTGCAGGGCCCAGGGAGAGTGCAAAGCAGCAAGGGGGCTAGAAAACCCTACATAATTCCCCTGCCTGCTTCGTGCCTTCGTTAGCAGAGCACCGTCCCCCCGCGCCCCTGGGAAGGGGGGGCCGTATCCCCACCCGGGTGCCTGTGGGGAAATAGAATGGTGAAAGACAGGCTCTGGGTTACGCGACAAGTCAGTGGCAAAGCCGGGATTCGAACCCAGGCGTCCTGGTTCAGGCTGCCCCGCTGGGCCTCTTTCCCCTCCCAGCGCCGGGCGTGGGAGACGCAGGCGGGGATTTCTGCTACACTAGGAAGCAGAGCTTGAGCTGCTGGGTCAGAATCATCCCCAGCCCAACAGCCCCCCTGCCCCCTTTGAACTCCGCCAGCAGCTCCGGGCGTGGCTCTGCAGCTCTGAGCTCAGCCCCGGTTGCCCGTCCGGAGTGGGGTTTGCACAGCTGGACCCAGCCCCCTCACTCTGCACCTGCCAGGGAGACCCCACGCCTCCCTTTGCAGACAGCTACGGAGCCAGGCCCTGCAATGAAACCAAATAATCCCCAGAAAACTTACCAAGCCAAGCGGAAGGGGGATCCGAGCAGCGAGGGAGGGGAATGGAGGCAGGGGAAGTGTGGCTCTCTACCCAATAGGGTGCAGCCTGCTTTCTCCAGCAGCTCTGGGAAGAGCAGACCTGTAAGAACCTGAATTCCCCTTCGAAGATGCCCTCTCCCCAGGCCAGCCTGCGGCGCGGCCTCCCTGATCTCATGCCTCCCGCGGGCTCTGCCAGCTGAATTTCCATCTTCAGCACCCAGCGTCTCTATTTCAGTTGTGTCCCGTCCTTGGGGAGGGAAGCTGGGTGGCTTGGACGGGGTTAGTTAATGTCCAGGGGGTGCGTTGGACCTGGATAAATGCTGCAAGTCTCTTGTGGTTTGGAGCGAGAACTGTCAGCTGAAAAGGCAGGGATCAAGCCTCATTCTGGGGTGGATCCAGCCCCCCCACAATGACACCCAGGCCTAGCAAGACCCCCAGATATCACCCCACAAAATTAAAAGGAATTTTCCCCTTGGGGCTCTGCGGCTTTGACTATTAACGGCAGCTTTTCCTGCTAACCAGCACAGGCCTGCCGCCCGCTAAGGAGGCCCTGGGCGAGCGAGCTGAAACCTGTCTAGCAGGTATTGCAGAGCTGAGCACACCTGGGTAAACTGCAGCCACCCCCACACACCTGAGCACAGCCCCGGCCCTGTGAGCTCCGCTGCTCCACGGGCCAGGAGGTGACGTGTAGAATTGCTCCCTGGAAACGTTACGGGGCAGGAATTCAGAGCGACCCCAGATTCAATTCCCAGAATAATCAGTTGCCCAAATACAAAATGGGAAATGGCCTGCGCGGCCCGGGGTACTGCAGAAACGGATCTGGGGGCTGTAGGGGGTCGCTGGCTCTGAGCCACGGGAGCGTCATCCCGGGGTGGACCAGCAGGAGTGTTAGAAGCGAGACGTAGGAAGCAATTCCGCTCTTCTCAGCGCTCATCGGGCTCGCCCGGAGCAGTGTCCAGATCTCAACCCTGCGCTTCGGGGAAGGGTGGGGACTGGAGAAAGCCCAGAGGAGAGCGGCTAGAAAACACGGCCTACAGGGAAAGACTGAAAAATTGGGTTTGTTTAGTGTGGATTAGGGTGACCAGACAGCAAATGGGAAAAATCGGGACGGGGGTTGGGGGTAATAGGAGCCTATATCAGAAAAAGACCCAAAGATCGGGACTGTCCCTAGAAAATCGGGACATCTGGTCACGCGAAGTGCGGAGGAGAGAGGCTGAGGGGGGACAGACCAGGCTTCAGACATGGGAAAGGTTGTTATAAAGAGGAGGGTGATAAATTGTTCTCCTGAACCGCTGGGGCCAGGCTGAGAAGTAAGGGGCTGAAATAGCAGCAGGGAGATGAGGAAAACCAGCCTGTCGGGGGCGTTAAGCGCTGGCACCGATTCCTGCCAGAGGCTGTGGAATCTCTGCCGCTGGAGCAGGTTGGACAAACCCCTGTTGGGGATGGTCTGGATAATCCTTAGTCCTGGCTGCAGGCAGGGGACTGGACTAGACGACCTCGCGAGGTCCCTTCCAGCCCCACATTTCTCTAATTCCAGCCTCTGAGATTCTCCTGGGGGGTCTAGTCCCTCTGGTGGCTCAGGGGACGTCTCCTCTCCAAGCCTCCAGCTGCTTCCCTGCTGCAAACAGCCCAGGCCTTGGGTCCCGCATCAGCCCTCAGAGTTTCAGCATCTTGGGAGCGGCAGATCCACTTGAGGGCCTTGCTTCCTGACCCCCTCACCCGCTCAGCCTAGCCCGGACGCCTGCCTTCGGGGTGGGGCAGGGCTGCCCCGTGGGTTTGTGTCCTCCTGCCTTGGGCCCCTGCTGCTCTAACTCGGGGCTCCAGGAGGGGTCGCTGCGTGTTTTAACCGACGCTCGGCATGAGCGAAGCAAGGGGTGGATGACGAATCTCAAAGCCCTGCATGAGCCTCCCGCCTGCTGCTTGTGAGCTCTCGAGACGGCTCATGTGGAAGCAAAGCGGCCTGGCTCATCGGTGGAAGGCGACCTCCGAACGTTCGTCCCGTGGCCTGATGCACAGCGGGAAGGCGCTCGGCTCCTACAGGGGGACGGGGGCACAAGAGCCTACAGGGAACTGAGCAGTGCAGGGCGGCTTTAGCCGCAGGGCTGTGCAGCTGACCCGGGCCACCGAGAATGCAGCCCAGCTTGGAGAATTCGGGGTTTTCGTTCCAGGCTGGCCTTGCACGCATGGGCCGCCAAAGCTCAGGCACCGAGAGTAGGGTGACCAGATGTCCCAATTTTATAGGGACATTCCCGATTTTGGGTCTTTTTCTTATATAGGCTCCTATTACCCCCCACCCCATGTCCCGATTTTTCACATTTGCTGTCTGATCACCGTAACCAAGAGCTTTGCAAGCCGCGTCGGCCTGCGATTGGGCCATATGGTTCGAGTTACAGGCGCGCCGAGGCTCTGCTCAGAACATGCAGAGCCCAGCGTGTGGGGTCCGTTTTTTTTTTTCCTTTTCTGCTTGCGTCACTCGGAAACAGCTTGAATGGTAAGGCTCAAAGTTTCCAAAACAATCGCCCCCGGGCTGGGACGCGGCGCGGGAAATCCTAGCCCCAACGGAATTGGCAGGGGGAATTGATGAGTCATTTTAAAAGGCTAATTAGCCAGGAAGTTAGACCTGAGCCTTCTCTACCGTGGCCACTGCTCCCTCCCCTCATTATCGGCTGGATTCTGAAAGGCTCCGATGAGACTCTGGGATCACAGAGCCCTGGAGACCAGCACAGAAAATCTTGCCCCTGAGGCACACCCTGGCATAAGCATCTTTAGAAAGACTTTTATTGAAAGCCCAGGTGATTACACTGGAAACAAGGGGGCCACAGCGGGGCGGAGGGGCTGAGGCTCAGGAATCCCGGCCCCGCAGGCGTCTGGGGTCACTTCTTACGCAGCTGTTTCTGGCAATGATCCTTGAAGAAGTCGTTGAAGCTCATGGCCACGCAGGCTAAGAAGCAGGCGAACTCCTGGAAATCCACCTCGTTGTCCTTGTTGACATCCAGGTCGTTCATGATCTTCTGGAATTCAGCGTCGTCCATTTGCTTCTGTGAGAAGCAGGGGGAGAGACGCCAGGTTAACTCAGGGGCCTGCTTCTATGTGGGGTCCCTGCCACCAGCAGGCTGCAGATCGGACGCTCAGCCAGTCAATGCTAGAGCATCCCAATGTCCTGGCTCCCTCCCTCCCTCCCCCTAACCACCCGCTTGGGTGATTCAGCTGCTGGCACCAGCAGCTTCAGAAGAGGGTGCAGGAAACCCCCAGCTGGCCAACCTGGGACAGTCCACCCAAGAGGCTAAGATTTATAGTCTAACTCGTGTAAGCCCGGAAGCACATGGTTCGTTAGCCCTTCCAAAATATTCACCCTCGTGAATTGACTGTAGTCTAGTTAAACTAGAGCCCGTTGGCTCTGGGACCATCACAATGAGCCCCTGATCTGGTGGAGACCTTGGGGTGCTAGCACCCTCCAAACATTAAATCCTGGTGCGTCTTCACGTAACCCGGGCTAACCGTGTTTGGCTCTTTGTTTCCCTCTAGTGGCTGCACCACATCTGGAAGCTCGAGTCTGCTCCTGCCTCTGGGTTAATGGGCTTAGTCTGAATCTGGGAGCATGAGCTGAAAGTCCCCAGGCTCTGTCCCCACACGTGACCAGTGCAGGGGCCTTGTTAAACGCAGACTGGGGGGTCCAGCTCTTCACGCGGGAGAGTGTCCGGCATTTCTGGAGATCTCACTGAGTAGTTCTGACTGCGGGAAAAGACCAACCTTTGTGGCAATTTGGAAAGCGTCGTAATTTGATTAGTCCTTGAAACTGGTGGATTTGGGGTACTGAACGTCTTCCCATGGAGCTTTTCTTTTTTTACTATTATTGAAATTTTCTTTTTGTTTTTTAAATTTGGTAACTTTTGAAAATGCAAATTGTTTTATTTCCAAACTCAAGGGGATTTCTGGGGAGGGGGAGGGTTTTCCAAAAATGAACATTTTGATCATTTAAAAAAGGTCCTTTTATAATTAAAAAAAAATTGTTTAAACTGACCAATCAGAGTTGAGAAACAAAGAGAGAAAGGAAGGAAGAAAGAATATTTGTCAGAAATTTTAAAAAATCAGTACATTTCTGTGAAAATGTCTGGTTTTGAAAGATGGTCAGGTTTCACCATAAATACTAGTTCAATCAAAACATTGTGACCATTTTGATTCTTTTCCCTAATATTCACCCGAACTCTTTCTTCTCTTAATTTCTTCCTGCTGTAATTGTCTGTCGAACTCCCTGAGGGCTTTGTAGTGGGGCCCATCACCACAGTATCTGGGCGCTTTGCACATGAACTAGGACAATAGTGGCGTCTGTGGCTTCTCTTCCCATTCAAGTTACTCTTCTCTGCGCCATGCTAAGGGCAGACGGGACTATGACCATCTGGCCTGGCCTCCTGCGTAACCACAGACCTCTATGCAGAGGAGCGTGGATCAGAACCCACCTCTCCATCCGGAGACCAGAGCACAAGCCTTAGACCAACCCGCCACTGGTAAACAATTCCTTCCTGCTCCTTGACTGACACCCTTCCTGGACAGGTGTCCCATCCCCCACCCCCTTTGAGACGTCACCCAACATGTCTCCGCGTTTCAGTCTTTCCCTGCACCGTGGCACTTACGCTCTGGACGCTCGGAAGCTCCTTGGTCAGCAGCTCCTTGAGTTCGGCCTTGCTGAGTTTGAATTTGTCGCCTTGCTTCGCCGAGTACTTGTGGAAGGTCGAGACCATCGTGGCCAGAGCCTGCTCCAGGGGACTTGTCATCCCGGTGAACCTGAGAAGCAGAAGCAGGGGGCGCGGGTTAGAGCCAGGGAGGGGAGCAAAGGGAAGGTGGGAACAGAGTCGTCCTCGTGTGCTCGCTGCCCCTCGCCCAGGCTCACAGAATTAGGAGGGAAGATGGTGCCTGGGGTGTCTCAAACTAGCTCCACCATCTTGGAAAGGGATTTGCACCACTGGATGCAACATCCTCCGTCATGGGGAGGAATGGCCACAGCTGGAGTCCAGGAAAGGGCCTTCACAGCTGGGGAGGGGCCTGGCAGCACAGCTGGAGACAACATCTGGGTGAGGGCTGCAGCAGACACTAACATGCAGCCCTGGCCTGAATCTAGAGCCACCTGCCCGGGGGGAGCTGCTTACTGAGATCTTACTGCTTACTGGCAGGCAAGGAGCAGAGATGCTGCTGCACAGCGGGAACTTGCTATTTATACCCTCCGAGCCCTGCCACCCAAATCCCCGGCAGCTTTCAAAAGAGCCAGTAACACGGGATCTCATCCCTCCCAGCCAGCCCCGCTCCGCAGCCAGTGAGGAAAGGAGATTCGCGCCTCGCCAGTTTCACCCACGCCCTGGGTTTGCCTAACGAGCCATGTGATCTCATTACCGGGGTGGCTGGCTCTTCACTCGGGTCGCTGGGCCCCTGTGCCGACAGGTGGGGAGGTGGAATTGACCGGGCTGAGATGCAAGCTGACACTTGGGCGCGGTCTCCGGGGCGGCAGGGCGGGGAGGCCGAGGTCAGCTCGGGCCAGCCAGTGCTTTCCTCACCCTCCCACCTCGCTCGTCACCGACCCAGCAGGCAGGGTCTAACCTGGGCCGTGGGACACCCGGGCTCGGTTCCCTGGGCTGCTGCAGACCCTGGGTGACCTTGGACCAGTCTCTGCTCCTCCCGGTGCCTTAATTTCCCACCTGCAAAATGTGGAGGGGAGTGGGGGGGTCTCTACATCACAGAGTAAAATCCCGGACTGACTGTGAGGGGCCCGGCTGCCGTGGCGGGGAGGGGCTGGGAGAGATTCGCAGCCGGAGGAGCGGCCCGTGGCTCTGCCGCTGTCCTTAAGGCTGCATGACCCGTAGCCCTGCTAGCCACAAAGTGACCATCCCGCCCCGGATCGCTCTGCCTGTGGTTCCCCTTTAGGCCCGTGTCACGGGGTCCCCAGGCGCTGCTCTGGAGTTGCTCCCCCCAAAGCCAGGCAGGACTCTGGGGAGCCTCCTCTCCCTCGGAGCAGCCTGTCTGCAGGGCAAGAAGCTCCCACGGCGTCACCTCCCGGGTCTCTCCTTGGAGCATTCAGCATCCCCTGCCCCTCTGTGCGCTTCCCACAGCGAGTCCGCCCAGGCGGGGTCCTGGGGGGGCCACAGGGTCCTGCCCCCCCACTTTGCAGTCAGACGTGACTCTCAGACAGCCAGTGACACAGAGGTTTATTCGATGACAGGAACACGGGCTAAAACAGAGCTTGTAGGTACAGAGAACAGGACCCCTCGGCCGGGTCCATTCTGGGGCCCAGTGAGCCAGACCCCCACGTCTGCTCTCACTTCCCGTCCCCAGCCAGCTCCAAACTGACACCCCCCCCAGCCCCCGCCCCTCTCTGCTCAGCTCCTTTCCTGGGCCAGGAGGTCACCTGACCTCTGTCCTCCCCCACCTTTAGCATCCCCTTGCAGGGGGAAGGGCCTGGCCATTAGTTGCCAGGAGACAGAGGGTCGGCCAGGAACTGAGGCCCCGACACTGTATTCAGCGGGATCATTAAGAACAGTCCCCCTGTGACACAGCCCGTGGGTGCTGTGCTGGGGGGAGCCAGAGCCCCTGGCTGCAGGGCTGTAAGCCAGGCTTCGGTTCAGGCCCGGCTTGCCAGCTCGCAGGGGTCACAAACGGCCAAGCTGCCATGGTGCAGGAGACCACGTGAGGCTTCTTCCGGCAAGCACAGGTCCTGCTCGAAGGCCTCCTGGAGCGTCTGCAGACAAGGCAGGAGAGCTTGTGCCCCACTGAGCTGCAAGAATGAAAGCAGACTTGTCCCAGCGTTTCGCTGCAGGCCAGGGGATCCCCCCACCCCTCGGCGCTGAGGCCTGCAGGGAGCTCGTTAGCTGTGGCTGACGGGCGAGGCCGTGGTTACAGGCAAGGGAGCCGGATCTCACTGGCCCAGGGGAATCTCCCAGCACAGAGAGCTCCCAGCAGCCCAGACAGGCAGGCAAGGTCTCCACCATCAGTGCACCGGGGCTCCCGGATCGGACGTGGGGCCCCCCTGCTCAAATATCACACCCGGGGCAGATGGGGGGTGCTGCTGCCCCAGTCTCCCAGTCTCAGCCCCTCGTGTCCCCAGTCCCCGGGGAGGACCGTGGCCCGACGGGACCAGCGCCCCAAACGGCCCCTAGCAAACGTCTTGCTCTTGAAGGCGCGGTTAGCCCCCAGTTCCCGGGCCCCTGGCAGGCTGGGTGAGGGGGGCAGGGCGCCCCGGGGCAGCTGGGCCGTCTGCCACCGGTTGCACATTGCTTGGCTCTGGGAGCAGCAGTGTTTGCTGAGTTGCGGGGCCGCGATTGTCTCTCCTGTTTGCCCAGCCCCACAATAGCAAGCGGCTGTTTGATTAGCAGGTGGCAGCCGGGTGGATCCCGTGCACCTGAAACGTGAGCTGGGCTCTCTGGGTCTGCCCCCGGGCCGGGGCTCCTCTCGGGGCAGGATCAGGTGATTCGCGGGCTGGGCCTGCAGTAGCTGCTTTTCTCACCTCTCCGTCAGCGCTTTGAAGGCAGCCAGGGCTGGGTAGCGAGCTGAGGTGTCAGAGCAGAGCCTGGGAAAGCCCCTCAAGGATCAGCGGCTCCTGGGTTATCAGGGCAGAGGGAACCATTAGCCCATCTAACGCACCGGCCCAGCCAGAGCATTTCACCCGCTCGCCCCGGTTCTGAGCTCCTGGACCCGGCCTCGAGCCGCGGAAACTCCACCCCAGCAGTGAATCCCCCTCGTGCCTGGTTGTTTTGTGAAATCTCACGAGTGCAGGGTGGGGGAGAGGCCACCGGACAGACGGTCCGGCCTGGGCCTGGGCCTGGGCCTGGGCCTGGGGAGAGCTCGCCAGGCGTCACTCCTGCCCTACCTGCACTAGTGTTAAAGGAAGGACGTGGGACTCCAGCGCTGACGTGCAGCAGCCATCAGCCCTGAAACTCACTAGCGGTGAAATCCCCCCCAATGCAAAGACTTAGGTCCTGCTTCCACCCAAGCTGCCCCCGACTCCAGGCCCTCGCCCAGGGGAGGGAGGTGTGCCAGCGCCTTCACCTCCCCGTGACTCTGGAGGCCCTGGGGGGGAGGGAGCAGGAAATTGCACGCTGGGTTTGCATGCTCCGAGGGTGGTTTGATTTCTCAGGGATGGGTGGGAAGCCACAAAAATTGCAATTTGCATCCAAGCTGGGTGTGCGCAGGGGAGTTTTGCTGTCGGTGTCACCACTGGACATGAGGGGGCGGGGGGCAGGGCGGGGGCCAGGAGAACCACAGGAGGCCTGTTTTGGCAGAGAGGAGAAAGCCGGGGTTTATCAAGGGTGCTGCTGCTCCCGGGGGATACAGTTCAGCGGGATCCACACGGCTCCTTGGCTTTGCCGCTGCATGAGCTGCTGCTCTCTCTGCTCTCTCTCAGGCGTGGGCGCGGGGCGGCGGGTGGGCGCGGGGCATGGCCCAGTGACAGGGTGCCACCAGTGCTCCTCCATCTCCCCTCTCCTCCATCCCCCCGGCGCCCCTCGGCACCCACGGGGACGGGATGAGCTGGGTGCTGAGGCGGGGGGGGAGGGGAGCAGCTGTGGAGTTCACCCCAGGATCTGCACCTTCCCAAGGCCCGGGGTGGCTGGGTGACGGGTCCTGGTTCTGCCCTAAAGGGAGCCAGTTTAAAGTGTGGGGAGCCCGTCTCTAGCTTACCTGTAAATGGGAGGCCCCCTTGGCAGCCCAGCTGTGCCCCTCCCCAGCCCACCTGTGCCCCCGATCCCAGCACCTGTGCAAATCACTCCCAGACGCTTTGCATGACAGGCTCTGGGTCTGGGTGTGGTGCCCCCAGCTGCCCCCACGCAGCCTCCTTCCCTTTCATCCTGGGGGTAACAACCGATTCCCGCCCAATGGGACCCAGAGCCACGTTCCCTCCCATGCACGAGGCGCTGGGGGCTTTTCGTTCAAACCCAGGTGGAGACGCTTCCTCCCAGAGCCGCGGGGATCTCTGCTCCCCGCCCAGGGGATGCGCTTGCGTGGCTGGGACAAATTTAAATCGGCCCCTGGACACGCGACCAGCTGCCCCCCACACGCAGCGCGTTCTGCATGCAGCCAGGGTGGGCCCCGGCCCCCTCGTCTGCCTCCGGCACGCCCGGCATTCACAGGGGCCTAGCTTAGAGCCGCTGCACTTCCCACCCCGCAGGAAGGCGACTGCCGGCCCTCGGGAGCCAGACCGCTAGCCACAAGCCACGCCCTGCCGTAGCGGGGGCCGGCTAAGTGCGAGGGGCGCCTGCGAGCCTGGCAGACGCGGTGCCCAGGGTTATGGCACTGGACGGACGCTCCCCCTGTGGCTGGAGACCGCGAGCGCTCTGGGGCAGGGCCTGGCTCCCTCTAGCCGCCATGGGGACATCCTTGGCCTCTCTGCTGAGACTGCGACCAAGAGGGGCAGTTCCAACCTGTCCCCCTGAGGGGCTCGATTCCCGCTCGTCCCTCCCCCGCCCAGACCCATTTCATTCAGGCCCCCAAACTGACGACAAATCCCCGGCCTGGGCCCGGGCCCCCCCAACCCAGGAGCAAAGAAGAGAGAGCTCTGTGGAACGGAGACTCAGGCCCGTGGTTGTTACCGCCCTGGGCTGGATTTGAACCCGTGGCCTAGAGGCGACTGGCTCTTCTCTGATGCAGGCAGCAGCACTCGGAGCCTCCGTGCCCCTCTGTGATCTCGGCTGTTATGAGAGCAACCAGGAAGGGGACGGCAGCGCTCAGCAGGGAGCAGCTGCACCGGGGGCTAAGAAAACCCGGCGACGTTGTCTTAGCGGCACAGGCCGGGCCACACCCCGCACCGCGGCACTCCGCGAACTCAGCCGCCCGCAGCCCGTGCCAGTGAGCTCCTGGCCTCTGCCCGCGCCAGGGAGGTCAGGACTGTGCATTTCCCCGGCGCGGACAGAGGGGATCGCAGGGCGGGAGGGCTGCTGGAGTCCGGGGCAGGGGCGAATGAGGGTAACCTGCCGCAGGCACATCACCGGGGCAGGTCAACTGCGGTGCAGCCACGGCGTGATGAGCCGTGCGACAATGGTGCGATGAGCCGTGCGACAATGGTGCGATGAGCCGTGCAACTGCAGTGCTTGTACCTTGCGCTCTCCTAAGCGCTTTAAGCCACACTAGCTGGCCCAGCCCGAGCCTCTGCCCCCCCCCCACACACACACACCCCTTTGCCCGGTGCAACGAGGTTCCCACGGCAGGCGGGCGAGCGACACCACCTTGCACTAGGGCGTGGGAAGCAGCAAGCGCCCTGGGTCGAGCTGCATCCTACCCAGCCTCCCCCGGGGGTGTTGGGGCGCAGGGTGGCTCCAGCCCAGCCCAAAAGCAGGCACACGAGAGGGGGCCCCAATCGACACGACCCCGGGGTAACCTCCCCGGGCCGGGCCCTGTCCATGAGCCGTGTCCCCCGCAGCGCTCAGAGCTGCTCCAGGCAGCAGGAACTGCATCGGAGAAGGCTCTCGCTTCTACAGGGGCAGAGAGGGACGGACGGTGCTGGATGAGCAGAGGGAGGAGGACGCAGGGCATGAGCTGGCTGGCAGGAGAGGTCCTTGCAGCCGCGGCAGGGAGGTGGTGTGCCGGGATGGAGAGGGAGGCTGGAGAAGACAGAAGGGGGCTCCCTGAAAGGTGGGGACAGCAGAGGCGAAGACTCTTGTGAGTGGTGGGGTGCTGGAGGGGTTTGAAAACCCAGGCCCCTCCAGAGCCAAAGCTTGTGGGTCTCTCCAGGGGCTCCCCCACTGCAAAACCCCTCCCCCTCCGCCAACGCCCAGCTCCCAGCCTCTCTGGCATCTCATGTGCCAGGGCGTGGTGCCTCCGGGGGGCGGGGGACTCTCACTCCCTGGGCTCCCAGCAGCTCAGAGCCGCTGAGGCCGTCTGCCCCCCATGGTGCCCCAGAGGACACACGCACCCCACCCCTGAGAGCGAGGGATGCTCAGGCCCTGGCCTGGCAGCCTCAGCAGGGGGAGGGGCACTCGGCTGGCTGCCAGCTGTTGGCCAAGGAGCTGAGGGCACCTTGCAGCAAGGTGGTTCAGGGAGACTCACCCCACGTGCCAGCCTCCCGCACAGGGCACAGCCAACACCTGGCAGGGAGTGAGGGCTGCTGGACAGAACCGGCTTTGTCTGGTCCTGGTGCAGATGGGTCCAGCAGGCCGCCCCCGGGCATCGGGTTGTTCTTGGTCACTGGGTGAGCGCACGAGTCTGCGCGTGGGAGCGTGCGTGCCTGCGTGTGCACCTTGGCAGGGGTATAGCAGGCTCCATTCTCCTGTATGCAACACCCCCCCTCCCCCCGCCGCTACGCACAGCACCACGTCACCCAGCCCCTGCACGCCACACCCCGGGGATCCACAACACACGCCCCACAAAGAGCCTGGGCTCTGGACACACGCATGAAACGCCACGGCCACGCTCGGCCGGCAACGCGGCCCCGGCTGCCCTTTGTCTCCCACCGCCCGGGTCCCGAGCCTGCCGGGGGCTCTGGTGCCGTCCCTTGGCTCCGGATAAACCCAGCTCGGGAGCCGGCGCTGCTCCCAGGCACGGGGGGCTCATTGCTCACAGCACCGGCCCGGATGCCTGGGTCCCACTGAGAAGGGAGGCGGAGGTGTATCCTGCAACTCTTACAAATGGTGGGGGGCTGGTTGGGGAAACCCGTCACCCTGCCCCCCCCAGTAGGGGGAGCAGTTCCCCCTTCGTTGCCCCCCAACAGACACTCAGAGCCCTCCCCCCATCCCCGGTAGGGTCTACACGGAGCTGCCTGGGCCATGGAGGGGAGGGGTGTCGAGTGGGCCGGGGCCCCAGAGAACCAGCCCCCCCACCCCAGAAAAAGGGGGGGGTTGGTAGGGAAATGTGCCCCGCCCTGCCCAATGCAGCACGAACTAGGGACCCTGTGTGCTGGCACGGTGCAGCTGGATGGGGCCTGGAGAGGTGGCAGATCTGGGCAGTGCCACGTTCCAAGCTGCCCCCGCGGCTCCGAGCCTCCTCCCGCCTGGTGTGTGCTGGAGCCCCCGCCCCTGCCCCTCCTCCCCGCGTCTGCTGGATCCCCGCATCCCCCAGGGCCTGCCATGAGTTCTGGGCCCCCCCCACCCCCACCATCACACTGGACCCCGCCCCTGCCCCTCCTCCCTGCGTCTGCTGGATCCCTGCATCCCCCCCAGGGCCTGCTGGATTCCCCCCCACCCAGGGCCTGCCATGAGTGCTGGGTCCCCCCACCCCACCATCACGTTGGAACCCCTGCCCCTGCCCCTGCCCCTGCCCCTCCTCCCCGCGTCTGCTGGATCCCCGCATCCCCCAGGGCCTGCCATGAGTTCTGGGCCCCACCCCACCATCACACTGGACCCCGCCCCTGCCCCTCCTCCCTGCGTCTGCTGGATCCCTGCATCCCAGGGCCTGCTGGATTCCCCACCCAGGGCCTGCCATGAGTGCTGGGTCCCCACCCCACCATCACGTTGGAACCCCTGCCCCTGCCCCTGCCCCTGCCCCTCCTCCCGCGTCTGCTGGATCCCTGCATCCCCAGGGCCTGCTGGATTCCCCCACCCACCCAGGGTCTGCCATGAGTGCTGGGTCCCCACCACCATCACGCTGGACCTCCTGCCCCTGCCCCTCCTCCCGCGTCTGCTGGATTCCCCAGGGTCCGCCATGAGTGCTGGGTCCACCCCCATCATCACACTGGACCCGCCCGCCCCTGCCCCTGCCCCTGCCCCTGCCCCTCCTCCCGCGTCTGCTGGATTCCCCTGCTGTGTGCTCAATTTCCCCCAGTGCTGTGTGCTGGATTCCCCCAGTGCTGTGTGCTGGATTCCCCCAGTGCTGTGTGCTGCCCCCCCCAGTGCTGTGTGCTAGATTCCCCCCCGTCTCCCCCCACACCCCGCTGTGTGCTGCATTCAGGCGCTCGGCTCAGTTAGCAGCAGCGTTCGGCACCGCCCCGGCCTTGTGGTTTCCCCGGCAAATTCCAGGGCAGTGACTCAGCCGCCCTGGCCCCAGTGCCAGGAGAGGGGCCGTGCCCAGCCCCCTCGCTCTCTGCACAGCCAGTCCCCCGCCCCCGGCTCATGACTGCCCCAGTGCCGGGGCCAGAGGTGCCCGTGGGGCATTGGCGCTGGGGGCGAGCAGGTGGCCACAGACACGCCTGGCGGGTAGCGGGTGCAGCTGCACCTGGGCCCTGCGGGGGGGGTGGGGAGGGCTCTGCCAGGCGCCTGCCCGGGGCGGTGACTCAGCCCAGAGGGTTCACACTCGGGGTGGGGCAGGGCCCCTGATCTGCAGAGGAAGCTTCTTCCCAGCTCCCCACCAGGCCTGTGCTCTGCTCACTTCAGGGTCTGTTGTGGGGTGGGGCGGGTCAGCTCAGGCCCTGACTCCAGCCCAGGCAGCCTGTGACTCTCCCCCCCCCACAGTGGAAAATCCCCAGCAGGACACCCCAGCTCTCCCTGGCCCCCGGCCAGCAATGCGGGCGGTGCTGCAACCCAGGGCCGGAAACTGGGGCTGCTGCTCTCGCTGCTGGGCTCTGAGACAGGCGACCCGGGAACCCCCCCTCCCAGGGAGGGCCCGATCCCCCCTCGCCAGATACCCCCCCTCGGCCCCGCCCAGGATCAGACTCCTCCCCCACCGCACACACACCGGGGCCCAATTTCTGGCAGCCTCAGCACAGAGACCGAGGGCTGCTTGGGTCCCCTCTTGGTGCCAGAGAGAGGGGCCCTGCAGGCCTGGGCCAAGGTGCACGGGTCGACTTATGGGGCGCACAGCTAGACTCACAGGTCGGGAGTGAGGGGCACCGGCAGAGGTGGGGGAGCCCTGGGCTGGGCTAGCAGGGGGCTGCGGGTCGGGAGTGAGGGGCCCCAGCAGAGCTGGGGGGACTCAGTAGGGGGCACCAGGCCGTGGGGCCAGGGGCCAGATGAGCGTTACAGCGGACGTCCTGCCCCCTCCTGCTCATTCCAGGTCTCTGGCTCTGTTCGCAGGAGCTGGGTTCTGAACCCCGGTGTCCTGGCCCCGTCCCAGCTCTGCTCATTCCATTCTGCCACCTCAGCCCTGCCTGCAGCATCTGCCGGACGCCGTCCCCTGCGCTGAGCCCCGGCCTGGACTCTCATGCGGTGTTGCTGTGGGCCTGTCAAACAGCTGCCCCTGCCCTCCCCAGAGGTGGCCGCATTGCAGCGGTGAAGAGTAAAACTGATTAACTACATAGACGTGGCCGCCCCATTGCAAAGCCCTTTGTGTTCTCGCCGGGCCTGGGGGGCTGCAGAATCGGCCGGCCGGTGCCTAGCGTCTGCGGCAGGGCTCACGTGTCGCCCCTTGGCTCAGAGCCTCGCTCGCACCGAATGTCTCTGTGTCACCCACCCACACCTCCCGTTCACACGCAGATGAGCAGGGCCGGATCCTCCAGCCGTTGAACTCAGGGGGAGCTGGGACACTGCCGTCACTGGCAGCAGTGATGTTCCCCTTACATTCCCCCAGGAGGAATGTAAGAAAAGAAAATGGGGGTGTCTCACCCACACCCCTGGGGCTCTAGCCTCTGATACACCCACACCCACACCCACACACACTCTGGGGCTCTGCCCTCCACACCTCAGGCGCTCTGACCCCACTCCAGCCCTACACACACACACACACACACACACACACACACACACACACTCTGGGGCTCTGGCCCCTGATACACCCACACCCCAGGATCTCTGCACACACACACACACACCCTGGGGCTCTGCCCTCCACACCTCAGGCGCTCTGACCCCACTCCAGCCCTACACACACACACACACACACACACACACACACACACACCCTGGGGCTCTGCCCTCCACACCTCAGGCGCTCTGACCCCACTCCAGCCCTACACACACACACACACACACACACACACACACACACACACACACACACTGGGGCTCTGCCCACCAGCCAGGAGTTCCCATTTGCACTAGGTTTTCCTTTCCTGTCTTTTTGCTCTCAAAGACGCCCCGGAGTGGCCAGCTGAGTCACCCGGCCCCACCCTGGGCACCTGCTTTCACTTGGCTCTGAGCCACTTTGCAGTGGGGGGGGGGGAGGCGAGCAGGAGGGAGGGTGGGGCTGTGGCATCTGCTCCCTGTCCGGGGGGCAGCCCACCCTTCCCAGGCATGGACAGAGGGGGGCATGGGGGAGGTGCCCACCAGGCTCTGGTTACCCAGGGTGAAATTGGGGGTGTCATACCAGTGCTGGGGGGGGGGGTGAGCCCACTGGGTGGGGTTTGCAACAAAGGAACCGTCAACCCCGGCCTGCAAACATCCCTTGTGTTGCCCCTCAATCCTTCCCCACAGCCCACAGACGGATCTGAGTCAGCAGTGGGTCCTTGTTGCCAAGAAGGCCAACGGCATGTTGGGCTGCATTAGTAGGATCATTGCCAGCAGATCGAGGGACGTGATCATTCCCCTCTACTCAGCACTGGTGAAGCCTCATCTGGATACTGTGTCCAGTTTTGGGCCCCACACTACAAGAAGGATGTGGATAAATTGGAAAGAGTCCAGCGGAGGGCAACAAAAATGATCAGGAGGCTGGAGCACATGAGTTATGAGGAGAGGCTGAGGGAACTGGGATTGTTTAGCCTGCAGAAGAGAAGAGTGAGGGGGGATTTGATAGCTGCTTTCAGCTACCTGAAGGGGGTTCCAAAGAGGATGGAGCTCGGCTGTTCTCAGTGGTACCAGATGACAGAACAAGGAGCAATGGTCTCAAGTTGCAGTGGGGGAGGTCTAGGCTGGATATTAGGAAACACTATTTCCCTAGGAGGGTGGTGAAGCCCTGGAATGGGTTCCCTAGGGAGGTGGTGGAATCTCCATCCTTAGAGGTTTTTAAGGCCCGGCTTGACAAAGCCCTGGCTGGGTGATTTAGCTGGGGTTGGTCCTGCTTTGAGCAGGGGGTGGGACTAGACACCTCCTGAGGTCCCTTCCAACCCTGAGATTCTAGGATTGTGTCATTCTAAGGACCCGCTGCTGCCGCGACTGCACATGTCCCAGGGGACCCGCTGCAGCCTGGCTGGTGCTGCCCGTTCCCAGGGACCCAGCGTGGCAGCTGGCACCAGGGCAGCGTCTCCTCCCTGTGCAGCAGGTTCCTCTGTGTTGCTTGCTCCTAAGACGCACTGGGAAATGATGCCACTGGACACCCCCCCCCCCAGAGCCACGGGGGATGCTGCCCGTCAGCCGCTGGGCCCAAGGCAGCGAGCCTCCGGGCCTCTGCTCCCTCTGCAGCCATGCGGGGGCCTGTTTGTCGGTATCCCACCCCCCCACAACCTTCGCCCCAGCACCAGGCTCAGCAGGAATATCCTGGGGGCTGCCCCGTACCGGGACGGGAGAGGCCACGGGGCCCCGAACCCTAATCCCAGCTCTGCCACTCCTGTGCCCCCTCTGTGCCTCGGGGCGACAATACTGTGGGGGCAGAGGGAGGTTGTGACGATGAATTAGCAGAGAGGGGCCGACCCCAGGCCTGCTTTGCAACGCTTCCCCCCACCCCCACAGGCCCAGCCTGCCCCAGATCGGTTCCCCGTTAGCCAAAGCCCACGGGCCCGGGCGTCCCTCTGTTGACTCCAACTGGCATCACAGGGCCTGGGGTTTGGGCCTTGGGGGGCAGCGGCACCCGCTCTGAGCCCCTGCGCCTGGCGGGGACTGGCCTGCCGAGCTCACGGCTGGCTGGTGCTAGTGTTTGCTGACACCTAGTGGTGGCACTAGAGCAAGGCAGGAGTTCGATTTAATAGTGCATCAGATGTGTGTGTGTGAGAGCGAGCGAGCAAGACCCACTGCTGCCTTCTGCTGGATGGGATCAGAACTGTCCATCCTTGTGTCATAGCCCCTATGTTGCAAACAACAGATGGAGATTCTCCATTAGCTCACGCGGCGAGGCCCTGGCTTTTAGAGCTGGGGTTGTGGGTTCGGTTCCCAGGGGTGCCCCGTGCGCACCGCACAGCAACTGTGGAGTCTCTGTGGCTTTGCGAGGCCCCCGAGGGCTGAGTCCTGCCGATAGAGAGGAGCCGGGGCCATGCCGGCAGACACTGCCTGGAGGTGCAGAGCTACATAACTGAGTCCGGCCCAGGAGTCGGGTCACGGTGACACACCGGCCGCTGCAGCCTGGGGGGCAGAGGGGATCACAGGGTCTGCCTGCACCCAGCCTCCCCCAGCTCCCCACTCAGCCCCAAGGGGCAGGCCGATAGAAAGCTCCAAGACCAGGCCTGTCTCTCATGGCAGGAGATATTTAGGCCCTGGCCTGGTTGTGACCCCCCCATCTCTTGGGGTCCCCCTCTGTGCTGAAGCCCCCACATCCTTCCCTGGGGGGACAGAGCACAAGCCCCCCAGAATCAGCCACTCCTGTTTAGATCCCTCCCCCAGGCGCCAGGTCCCTCCCATCCCAGTAGGGTGACCAGGTAGCAAGAGAGAAAAATCGGGACGGGGTGGGGGGTAATAGGAGCCTATATAAGACAAAGCCCCAAATATCGGGACTGTCCCTATGAAGGCAGGACATCTGGTCACCCTACATCCCAGCCCCCGTCTGCGGGCGGGAGCCAGGGGGGTGCTTCACCCTGGGGATCCATCCAGCCCCCTAGACTCAGTGTTTCCACCCGTCCAAATATTTAACGGAGGGCTCCTCAGTCCTGCGGAGGAAGGTCTAACCCGATCCAGCGGCTGGAAGCGGAAGCCAGCCAACTCCAGGCTGGAAACAAGCCGCACGTGTTTAAGAGGGAGGTCCCTACAATGTACCGAGGTTGGTGGTCGCGTCTCCATCGCTGGCCATGTTTAAATCAAGATGGGCTGGTTTTAGCAGCTCTGCACTGGGAATTCTGGTGAGGCCGGTCTCTGGCCTGGCCTAGGCAGCTGCCGGGTCCCAGTGGCCCTGTGGGGTGAGAGCCAGGCCGCGGAGCCCCTTTGGCAGCAGGGGAGGGTGGGGTCTCGCCCTGCTTCCAGCTGAGGGCTTCTCCGGTACAGTTGATCAGGGACACGGTGGCCCCGGGCTGATGGCCTCGCAGGCTCAGCGAACGCCCTGGCACGGCGCTGTGAGCTCCTCGCCCGCCCGGGGGAAGGCAGAGCCCCGGCACGAAGGACACAGACACCGATCCCACTGCAAACTTTATTGTTATGAATTTCACAGTCTGGCTTGTGCACCAGCCCCCGGGGGCGTTAGGGAAGGTCAGGCGAGCCCCAGGGGCCCCACAGAACTGTCACGATGCTCAGCAAAGGGGCAGGGCAGGATCCTTATCAGCTCGGACGGGTTGGTTTCTAACCAGCACGGGGGCTGGAATCCCGAGCCAGGCAGGTCTGAGAACGGGACCCATTCAAGTCACAGATGGGGGTCAATGCCCTGGAACCCCACCGGGGGGGCGGCCCGGGGGCGCTGCAGGGAAGGCACTGAGGGCAGGGTTTGGCACAATGGGGCTAAGAAGGAGAGTCACCAAGGGGCTGCATCCCTCCCTCGCCCGGCCTGGGCCTAGACCCCCAGCCAGGCCCGCGGGGCTTCTCCGCACAGAGGGAGGAGATGACGCGGCAGGAGACAGGCCCGGCTGGGAACCCGGCTTGTCCCACTCGGGGCCTCGGCGGGGGCGGGGGGGGATTTCACTCCTCCCTGCCAGCACAGGTCTCTCCAGCACGGGGCCAGGCAAGGCTCAGGGTTCAAACCAGCGCAGCCTCCTAAGCGCGAGAGAAGAATAGGGCCTCGTCCACCTGCACTGCGAACCCTGCACAGGCGGTGGGGCCTTTCCCCCAAGGGGTTAGCCCAGCCCCAGAGCCACCCCCGGGGCATTTGGTGCCAGGGCTGCAAGGCCAATACGGAATCAGCGAGCTACAGGGGAGCCCAGGAAAAGCAGCGACCGGGCTGTAACTGATTGGCGTGTGCGTGTGTGTGTGTCTGCGTGTGCCTGCGTGTATCCTTGCAACCCCCCTTCTTGCTGGGACAATGCGGACCTGCTTTCTTGGCACATCAGACCCACTGCAGCATGTGTCACATAAGCCCTGTACTGCAGAGAGCCACAAGCGATTCTCCTCCATCAGCTATGGCTCTGTGACTGCCAGCACCGTGGGCCCCGGTCAGGGATGAGGGTCCAGGAGGCCACGGATCTGCCACGTGACGTGGCAGGCGGCTTGCTAACAAGGCCAGGAGGATGGTATCTCTGCTGCCCTGTGGGCCGGCCCAGCAGTGGGCGAGAGGGGTGAACGAGCGCTGGCTGGGGGGGTGACTGATGGAGGGGGGCTGAGCCCCAGCTGGAAGGAGATCCGCTCTCCCTGGGAGGAGCCGGCCTCAGGGGCGCTGTGGGGGGCAGGGGATCACACATGGCCCAGGGAGAAGCAGCAAAGGGGAAGCTCCGAGCCGGGGGCCGGGGGGGGAGGGGGATCTAGGGGGCTGCCGCCGCCCTGGGGCCGCACTACTTGGTGAACTTGGTGCCATGTTCCTGCTGGCGGATGAGGCAGGCGATGGGGCTGGCGATGCCGCCGATCAGGGTCCAGTACTCGTCGAAGCTGATCAGCCCGTCCTTGTTCTCGTCCAGGTCGCAGATGAGCTTGTCGGCCGCGCGCTTGTTCCCGGTGTCCTGGGAAGAGAGCGCGGAGCCGTTCAAACGCCAGGAGGGGCTGGGGAGCCTGGGGGCGGCACTCGCCGGCCTGGCGTCTCCGTCAGCCGCTGCCAGGGCTCACACTCACACACTCGGGTTCCCCGTGACAGGGGCTCGTGCTGCCTGTGGGCTCACACTCACACACTAGGGTTCCCCGTGACAGGGGCTCGTGCTGCCTGTGGGCTCACACTCACACACTAGGGTTCCCCGTGACAGGGGCTCGTGCTGCCCGTGGGCTCACACACACACTAGGGTTCCCCGTGACAGGGCCTCGTGCTGCCCGTGGGCTCACGCTCACACACTAGGGTTCCCCATGGCAGGGGCTCATGCTGCCCGTGGGCTCACGCTCACACACTAGGGTTCCCCGTGACAGGGGCTCGTGCTGCCCGTGGGCTCACACTCACACACTAGGGTTCCCCGTGACAGGGCCTCGTGCTGCCTGTGGGTTCACACTCACACACTAGGGTTCCCCATGGCAGGGCCTCGTGCTGCCTGTGGGTTCACACTCACACACTAGGGTTCCCCATGGCAGGGGCTCATGCTGCCCGTGGGCTCACGCTCACAAACTAGGGTTCCCCGTGACAGGGCCTCGTGCTGCCCGTGGGCTCGCACACTAGGGTTCCCCGTGACAGGGCCTCGTGCTGCCCGTGGGCTCACACACTAGGGTTCCCCATGGCAGGGCCTCGTGCTGCCCATGGGCTCACACTCACAAACTAGGCGTCCCCATGACAGGGCCTCGTGCTGCCCGTGGGCTCGCACACTAGGGTTCCCCGTGACAGGGGCTCGTGCTGCCTGTGGGCTCACAGTCACACACTAGGGTTCCCCGTGACAGGGCCTCATGCTGCCCGTGGGCTCACACACTAGGGTTCCCCATGGCAGGGCCTCGTGCTGCCCATGGGCTCACACTCACATACTAGGGTTCCTTGTGGCAAGGCCTCGTGCTGTCCGTGGGCTCACACTCACGCACTAGGGTTCCCTGTGACAAGGCCTCGTGCTGCCCGTGGGCTCACACTCATGCACTAGGGTTCCCCGTGACACAGGGCCGCCCAGAGAATTCCGGGGGCCCGGGGTCTTCGGCGGCGGGGGGCCCCCGCTCAGGGGCGGCTCTAGACCCCAGCGCGCCGAAGACCTGGGGGGCGGCATTTGGCTCCACTTGACCCGCCGCAGTCATGCCTGCGGGAGGTCCAGCTGAGCTGCGGGACGAGCGCCCCCTCCGCAGTCATGCCTGCGGCAGGTCCACTCGTCCCGGGCTCGGTGGAGCCTCAACCGGAGCCGCAGGGGCCCCAGAAAACACTCGTGGGGGCCCCTGCGGGACGCGGGGCCCGGGGCAAATTGCCCCTCTTGCCCCCCCCTCTGGGCGGCCCTGCCGTGACAAGGCCTCGTGCTGCCTGTGGGCTCACACTCACGCACTAGGGTTCCCTGCGACAAGGCCTCGTGCTGTCCGTGGGCTCACACTCACGCACTAGGGTTCCCCGTGACAAGGCCTCGTGCTGCCCGTGGGCTCACACTCACATACTAGGGTTCCCTGTGGCAAGGCCTCGTGCTGTCCGTGGGCTCACACTCACGCACTAGGGTTCCCCGTGACAAGGCCTCGTGCTGCCTGTGGGCTCACACTCACGCACTAGGGTTGGCTCACACTCACATACTAGGGTGGGCTCACACTCACGCACTAGGGTTCCCCGTGACAAGGCCTCGTGCTGCCTGTGGGCTCACACTCACGCACTAGGGTTCCCCGTGGCATGGCTGGGCGCTGCCCGTGGGCTCACACTCACGCACTAGGGTTCCCCGTGGCATGGCTGGGCGCTGCCCGTGGGCTCACGCTCCCCACTAGCACCCCCCCCCGGTCTCACCGTCAGCATGTGGTTGAGCTCCCGGCTCAGCATCTTGCGGAAATCCTTCTTGCTGATGCGCCGGGGTTTCTTGCAGCACCCGCTGGCGTATTTGTCATAGTTCTTCACCAGCACGTGGAGGGCCCATTCCAGCTCCGACGACTCACCCGACATCTCTGTCCCCTTAGTCCCTGCAACGGTAACGGAGCCGATGCCTGAGCAGGGCAGCGGGGGGCTCGTTGTCCCAGCACCGGTGCAGCCAGGTGTTAGCGCCAGCCCGCGCTGCCTGCTGGGACAGGCTGGGTGCCGCAGACTCTGGCAGTGACCCCACTTCTATGCAGCAATGAACGCGGGGCTCCCATTTCCAGGGGGCCCCGTGAGAGTTCACCTGCTCTGGGCCAACTCTGATCTCGGTTCACCCTGGCCCATCCGTCGTCAATATCCCCCTGTATACGGCCCGTAGGCTCTCAGTGCTGCAGGGCTCGTTATAGTACGGGCCGTATACAGGATGTGTGCCCTGGATGTGTGCCCAGAAGCTGTGCAGCAGGGGAGCTGTGCCAAGCACGCCTGGCAGTAGGAGCTTGTCCCCTTAAAGCAGGGCAAGCCTAGTGGGTGACCCGGTCATTACAGGTGGAATACGGACTCGGGGATTTCGGAAGGGGGTGCAGGGATGGACTACAGATGTTAGTGGGGGGCTGCTGCAGGCGCTGGTGGGGAGAGCTCGGGGGACATGGGAGACGCTCGGAGGGAACAGCGGTGCCGAGCCAGGTGGAGGTCTGAAGGGGAGAATGGGGCAGGGAGAGGAAAGCAGAGAAGCCAGGTCCAAGCAGCAGGAGAAAGTGCAGCCCCCGCACTGCTGCTCCCAGTGAAAACCCCGGTAAATCCGGCATTGCCAGTGTCGGGAGTGGGACTGCGGCTCGGCCTGGGAGCAGAGCCTCTCTCGGGTCACTGCCTTTGTCTCCCCCTGTGCCACCCGGCAGATGCCGCCCTGCCTGGCTCAAACGGGAGCAACAAGAGGGGTTCCTTCTCCCCCGTACCGCCCCCTTGCCCCATCTCCGTCCAGCCCCGTGGCTGGGGTTAGCGTGTGAGCCACGCCCCGAGCCAGGGGGCAGCAAGAGCAGAGGGGGCCTGTCCCCTTTCCCAGTGAGTCTGGTTCTCCTTAAGGGGAGAGATCCCAGCCCGAGCTGGGAGTGGGTGGGGAGCCGTCTGGTTCCCGTGCGTTGATCTCATCACCCTGGAGCAGCGCTGCGCCCGGGGCTCAGCCAAAGGGCAAAGGGACAAGACGGGGCACGTCTGGGCATCGGGCCTGGAGGATCATTTCCATGGTGCCGAGCACAAAGAAATACCCAGGGAGAAACGGAGTTGGGGGCGGATCCAGCCTGGGAACTTGGCAACAAGGCTGGGCCGACAACAGAGCCCCAAGCTGGGGAGCGAGCCAGCATCCCGCGGTGAAATCGCTGCTGCCAACCCTGGCGAGTTTATCGCCAGTCACCCAGTATTTGATGTTGTCTTTCAAGTCCCAGCTCCTGGAGTCAGGAGATGATGTGTTAGCAGGTGTGTCGTGCAGGACACGGGAGGTCGTAGTCCCGCTCTGTTTGGCACTGGGGAGGCCTGAGCTGGGCACCGCATCCAGTCTGGGGCATCGAGCCTTAGGAAAGATGGGGAGAAACTGGAGAGAGCCCAGAGGAGAGCAGCAGAAAGGAGCCGAGGTTGAGACAATCTGATCCACGGGGAAAGGTTGGAAAACCTGGGCAGGCGGAGGGGAACCTGAGAGCAGCCTGCACAGCTGTTACGGGCCGTTACAGACAGGATGGCGATCAGCGGCGTCCCCTGAAGGCAGGACAAGCACGAATGGGCTGCATCTGCAGCAAGGGAGATGAAGGACAGAGACGAGGCAAAGCGTCTGACTCGCAGGGTCGGGAACACGTAACCTAGGGAGGTGGGGAACCCCCGTCTCTGCAGCTTTTTAAGAACAGGCTGGACAAAGCCCTGCCAGGGCTGGTCCAGGTTGCCTTGGTCCTGCCTCGGGGTGGGAGCTGGACTAGTGGCCTCGTGGGGCCCGGCCACCCCTGCATTGCCAGGAGTCTATAATCAGTTTCAAATCCAGCCGTTTTCAGCTCTTGGGGCTGTACGGGAGAGTGGGACAATGTGCCCCGGGGGCGCCCTAAAGGCTCCGACCCTGGAAAGTGAAGGGGAAAAAACCCAAATGTTGCGGGGGGGGGGGGTTAATCTCGTAATTTTTAAGCCCATCTCATGGTTTTTGGCTGTTTCCGGTTGGCAGGACGGGGGAATTCTCCAGCCTGGATTACGCAGTTGCTCAGGCTGGATTTTATTAACCGTCCCTTTGGGGTTTAGCATTTGATGCCGGGATCCGTGACTGGGGTTCTCTGGCCAGGTTCGTGCAGGTCACATGGGATAATCAAATGCTCCCTTCTGGCCTTACCATTGTGAATGGATCTATGAACTCCCCTGTGCCACAGCGCCTCCTCAGGCTGCGATGGGAACAACTCCCTGAATGTACAGCTCCCAACCCCGGCAGCTGTCTGGCTCCTCCCCTCGCCTGCCACTCCCGCCTCCTTTCCCCCAGGGCCCTGCCTCCTCCCAGCTGCAGACAATAACAATAATTACTCGACTGGCGTAACCTGCTGCCCACCTCATCTGAAAGGAATGAGGCTGGTTCCCAGCGGATCAGAGACGGCGGAGAAGGAGGAGGAGGAGAAGATGCAATGGGCTGTAATTACCCACCGGCCCTTGTCTTGCCACACCGCCCTGGGTGGCATCCCACTGGAGATGCCTCATGTCAAAACCCTCCCGGCTGGAACCCCCAGCCCAGCCCAGCCCAGCCCAGTGACATGGCACGAGGCAGGGCAGGGGATGAGGCAACCTGATTGCACGGGGGAAGAAGGACCCGCCCAGGGAATTGCAGCCCTGGCGCGGCCCCATTGCAGCCAGCGGCGCCGCCCCTGCGTGTGCAGGGCGAGGGGCCGAAGCCACCGCAGACCCAGCTCCTCTCTAGACACCGGCTCACCAAGGGGGAGCAGATCATGCAGGCAGGGGGAAGCTCGCCCTGCCCCTAGCTGGGCTGGGCTGGTTTGTCCTGCTATGCGGGGGACGGGGGGGGTTGCACCGGCCAGGCAGCGCGGCCTCTGTCCCCAGCAGACCAACGCCTTGGGCAGGACGCAGAGTCTAGTACGGGAGGTTCGTTACCTGCTGCTGCCAGGCGGTTCTCAGCTAGTCCTTTCGCCTGCAAAACCCCAGCCTCAAGTCGGCTCCCTCTGGGGGGACAGCCGAGCACCCTCTGGAGCGTGTGCTGCACACTCGAGCCAACGGGCAGGGCTTGCAGCGCGGCGGCCGCGTCCAGCACAGGATGTGCGGCAAGGGAAGTGCATCCCATTGTTCGCCTTTCCTCTTTCCTGCCCGCAGGCTGCCGCTGCCAGGGGCTGGCCGGCTCTGGCTCCGCGCTAGGCAGTGCACTGCCCTGGCCAAGGGGCGTGTGGCCATCCCGTGCTGAGATCTGCCGGCTGGCGCCCACTGAGGATCCGCCCCACGCGTCCCAGGGCCCGCTCCGGCCCTCACCTCACCCCGTCACTCCATTGGCTTCAGCGGGTTTGCTGGGTTCTGCCAGAGCAGGGCCTGGCTCAGACGAGCTGGGCCCAGGAAGGCGGCTAGGCCATTGCCTCTTCCCTGCCGGCACAAGGTGGCCCTCTCCCTCCCCACTGCACCCTGGTCTCGCTCCAAATGCCCCATGCGATGCACTCTGCTCCGGGAGGGAATCTGCCCTGGGCCTCGCCCCGGGACACGTCTCCAGGTGCATTTCCCTTTGCTCTGTTCCTAGGGCGCCTTTCCCCGGGCGCCCAAGAGCCAGCTCCAGCCTGTTCCTGCCCGTTACGTCCCCTCAGAGCCCCCAGGGGAGCTCCCGCTGAGGAAGGAAGGGACGGGGCTGGAGCAGCAGATCCAAAGCCTGCATTATGGGGGCCATGATCCACCAGCACCTGGCTACCCCCGACGGGTGACAGACAGGGCGGGGTAGGAAGCTGTGACATCAGCCTCACACCCAACAGGACAGGGCATGGGGACAGATGCCCAGGTCTGGGCTCAGGGTCGGCTCTATCTCTGGGGCAGGGCTTGGGGGATCACATGCCAGCAGAGTGCGTTACGACCCCCTCCAGCCTCAGAGGAAAGCCACCCGCTGCCGCCTGCTTGATCCCCCAGCTCCCCCGGGCTTTGCAGGGAGAGGTTGGGGGTCAGTCCCTGCTGACGACCCACCCAGGAGTGCTGTTGCAGGAGCAGAGGAGACGTTGCTGCTTTAGAAAACATCCCAGTGAGAGCATCCCATGTAGCCCACTAGAGCACAGCCTGTTCTGGGGCCCCTGCACTTGCTCCCCAAGTGAGGTGCTCCACCCCAGAGCCTGCATCACAGACACTCTCTGTTAGTGCTGGTCATTCTGCTGCATCTGCCAGAAGCTGGGAATGGGCGACAGGGGATGGATCACTTGATGATTCCCTGTTCTGCTCCCTCCCTCTGGGACACCTGGCACTGGCCACTGTTGGCAGACAGGACACTGGGCTGGATGGACCATTGGTCTGACCCAGTGTGGCCGTTCTTATGTTCTTATGCCGCTCCTGTGTGTTTCTTTCTCTGTTGGCCGCTGTCCCTTGCTTGGGCTCAGATCTCTTCTTCTTCTCTGTTTGCACCAAACACCTGGGGCCAGATCCTGCACTGGTGTAAATCAGCATCCTTCCACGGAAGTCAAAGACCTGTAGCACCCTGGCTGAAGTCAAGGGAGATATGCCGATTTACACCAGCAGTCCATCTGGCCCCTGATCTTTTATCTCCTGCGTGTCCGTCTCGAGTCCCTATCTCCTTGTTCTCTGTTTCCCCAGCTCTGGTCACTCCTTCGAGGTCTCCAGTGGTCCTCCGCCAGGGTGAGCCCTGCCCCCCAGCTGTCCTGAGCTGGCTTGGTGGCTTTCCAGGCCGGGCAGGCTCGCTCAGGAGGAACGTGATGAGCTTTGGGCCGACACTGTCTCCGGATCGGAAGCTACACGCCAGGATCCCACTCATAAAGGCTTGGCGGACGTGTCCGCACCGCACAGGGCCTTCAGCAGCAAGAAGTGCCGCTCCTCGGGCTCCTCCGGGCAATGGTTTGATGCGCTGAACCAGATTAATCCGCCTGGGCCGGTGCCAAACTGCCTGGCCTGACCAGAGCCGTCTGGGAGCCCTCAAGTAACCAGCCCTCTTGCTGGACGCAGGGCTTTGTCCATCTGAATTAGGCCCCCTGTTAGCCAGTCTTACCCAGTGGGCAGAGAAGTCCAGCTGTCACCTGGGTGTGGGCATGGGGTGGGGGAGCTGACGACACTAGGCCCCTTGGCACAGTACAGGGGACCGGAGCCGGGTTTCTGAGCCTGCCTACGGCTGCGCCCACGTGGGGTGGCGTGGGGGCACCAGCCGGCAGCAGGAGAGCCGTGTTAGCTGCCGGGGGCCGGGGGCAAGCAGCGAGGGTGAACGGACGCCAACACGACGCGGAGAGATTCATGCTTCTGTGTGAATTCTGCAGGTGGCGTCGGCGGGAAGCAGATCAGATAAGCAAGCCGGGACCTGCCGTTCCCCGGGGGAAGGCGGCCAGTTTCCCAACACCCCTTGTCTCACCCTCTCCCTCCCGTGCCCGCCTCCCCGGCACCGCAGCTCTGTTCCGCCCGCTCTCTCTCCTTCACAGTCCGCGAGGGGCCCAGCCCGGTACAGAGCCGCATCCGCTCACGCCAGGGCTGCGCTGGCACAGACCTCAGCCCCCAAAAGTCCCCGGTGTCAGGGACGGGTCTGGATTTGGTCCCAGAGTTCCCTGCATCCCACCCCACCCCCAGAACCAAAGGGGCATGAGGCTGAGGGCACAGAGGAGGGGTCGCTGATGCTGCGGCGCAGAGAATAGGAGGACCTGAGGTGCACCGCTGCCCGAGGCCCCTGCAATGGAAGGGAAGTGACCAGGGAGAGAGACCCAGGTAATCCTGGGGGTCTCGATTGCTCATGGCACCATGCCCCTGGCCCCTAGCGCTATCTCTCACCTCCCTCTCACCCCAGTGTGCGGCGGGGAGCCAGGAGCTGCAGAGCCCCCCGGAGCCCCTCCAGGTTTTCACTTAGTGCCTCCATGGCCGGGTGTGTAACTTGGGGAGAAGACAATGAATTCCCCTGGCTCCTGGGCTCTGGCCGGGCCCGTGGGCTAAGCACTTTCCCGTTCCCACACGCTATTACAGCCATGGGATTATTGTGCGTTCCCATGCAGGCTCCCCCGTGGCAGGCCCATCTCTGGCTCGTGATAATAAAGAGCAGTAGTGAATAAGGAGACGCTCTTGCTTTAGATTCTGTCCACCCAGCCGTCACCTCATTGTTGCCAGATCTATTGATCTATCATCTTCCCAATCCCAACGGCCTGTCTAGCTCTCCTCAGACACACCCATCTCTCTCTCTCTCCATCCCACACCCGGCACCATGGGGGCTCAGCTTCCAGACACCCCTTCTCGCTTTCTGTCTCTCCCCTTTACTCCTTCCTTCTCTCTCTGCCCCGTTCCTCTTCTCGGCCGTCTCCTCTTCCCCACTCCTGGCCATCCACAGCCCGCGGCAGCGTGCCAGGCCAGGCCGAGGGATCGGGCTTGCGGCCCCCAGGCCAGCTCTGTAGCACCAGCTGTGCACGTGGGGCTCTGAACTTGTGGCTCAGGCTGGTGCTCGGCCCCCGAAGCCCACCCTCCCCTTGGCTGCAGATGCGCTGGTTCAACGCGGAGCTCGAGCCCGAGTCCGGCCAGCCAGGGCAGCCAGGCCGGGCCGTGCAGATGTGCCCGTCGAGCCCTGCGCTGGCACGTCCTGCTGCTACCCACAGGGCAATTCAGTGCGAGGCACCAGGGCAAGAGCATTCCTTTTCCCGGCTCGCTCGGCCCGCTTACCTGCCATCCTCCCTTCCTCGTGCAGGAGCCGTCTGCCAAGAGCGGAGCTCACCGCGGGTCTGGCTCTCCCCTTCCGCCTGCTCCCAGATTTGCAGAGCAGGCAGGCTGAAGAATGTGCCTCCCACGCCTGCTCTATTCTGCGTACATATCGCGAGGCCTCGTCTTGGCTTTTAAAGAGACACAGCCCCACTTGGCAGAGGCTGACATTCCTGGGGTGTTTCTGCCTGGCTTCGGGGCTCGCCTCGGAAACGGCTTCAAGGATTCAACCGATTGCAAAACACAGGCCTGAGCGTCTGAGCAAAGCCAGCTCCCTCCCACGGGTGATGCACAGTATCGCTCACGTGAGGCCCAGAACACAGAGGTTGCACCAGCGTAACTTTCCGTGTGTGAATAGGGGGCAGGTGCATTTCTCCCATCAGCGGTTGCCTGGCCCTAGGTGGACGGATGCAACCCATGCAGCTGTGTCTGGGTGGGAGTTGCACTGATCTGGTGGCAAGGCAGACATATCCCACTGGAGAAAACAGACCCACGGGGCATCAGTGTCTGCAGAAGAGAAGACAAGGTCCAACTGCTGTTAAGTCAACGGTAAATTTCTGTTCACCTCAGTGCAGGAAGCAAGAGATATTTCCCTAGGGCTGCCCATTGTCCTGGGGGAAGGACAGCTCAGTGGTTTGAGCATTGGCCTACTAAACCCAGGGTTGTGAGTTCAATCCTTGAGGGGGCCATTTAGGGAACTGGGGTAAAAATCTGTCTGGGGATTGGTCCTGGTCTGAGCAGGGGGTTGGACTAGATACCTCCTGAGGTCCCTTCCCTTCCAACCCTGATATTCTATGATTCTACTCTGGGCCCTGGCCATGACGGGTGCTTGGTGCTCCAGAGGAAAGCAAGGAAACCCCACAGTCAGAAGGGCTGGGTCAGGTTCCGATCCCAGTAACAGAGGGGTGAATCAGAGTAACACCACTGACTTCAGCAGAACTAGGGCCAGAGTCTCATCCCAGTTACACCAATGTAAACTTGAGGCAAGGCCATCCAGCATAGGGGCATCGTGCATCAAATTCACCCATGTGAAACTGGAGCAACTCAGTTCGCAACAGTGGAATCCCTCTGAATTCGAACCAGCCCCAGCTGAAGCCCTGCTGCCCCAAACCGGCTAAGCCAGACAAACCATGAGTCTGGGCCTTTTCAGCGCTGGCCATTAGGCAGTTTACAAATCAAAGACTCTGGGTGCATTTGAGTGCCTCTTGGTTGGCATCCGCATTCACGGACTTGCCTCTGTAATTAACTGCATTTAGTAAGTTATGTCTCTTTGCACGTCTGCTTTAGAAACGCCAGAGACGAGACGCAGAGGTTAGATGGGTGAATTTCTTCTGAGATGCAAATTTGTGGGTACAAACTGGGCCACTTGGGTAAAAATACCAGACTATTAACCTGGGGAAAAACCAGATTTTGTTAGCTCAACATCTTGCCAGATTTTTTTGTGTGACGTAAGTTTTAAAGGAATGAAAGCTCATCATCCTCTGAATGTGCCATCCCATTCATGCAATATACCACAGAAGGGTGGAAATCCTGTCCTGATCCCTCCAGGCAAGCAGTTCACACCCTAAATCATGAGGTGTCATTACTCCTCTGTCATTGGCAGTGTCATAACTGCATCCAGCCCTTTATTTTAAAAGCCAGCCCAGGGTGGGTGTGCTCAGAGTAGCTGCATATGCAATAACATTCCCAGCCAGCTGGTGGTCCACAAAGAGAACTTTTCTCCCTGCTGACCCAATCCACTCACATCAGCTGGGAGGGTCAAAACCGGCTTTGGATTCTCCGTAGTGGCCGCTGACGTGAAGTGAAGTCAGTGAGGCACTGGGGGTCTGCCTGCATGGAGCAATTTGCCGAGCTGGGTTCTTGGGGCGCCCTAATTGAGCCACCAAGGGCCAGATGTTCTCAGGCCTTGGGCCCTGATGCATCTGGGCCTGGGACCCCCAACCTGCACCCAAGTACGAGCTGACCCCTAAGGGACAGGATTTTCAGGCCTGCAAGGGCCCCCACACACACACTCCAGCTGAAGTCAAGGGGAGCTGCAGATGCTCGGTACCCAGCTCTGAGGGGCAGGGGATCCATTGGTGCTCAGATAGCACCTACCTCCACGGGGCCCCGATCCCCAGTTGTTGCCTCTTGGAAAAGCTACTGCAGGCCAAAGAGTAACAAGAATTAAGCGGGCCCTTGCCATCAGTTGCCTCAGTGACCACAACAGGTTAAAGGCAACTGAGAGCTCATGGCAAGGCTGTAGGTGAAGCTAAGGGCAGGTTCTCCTAGGGAAGTGGATTTGTTTTTAGCAGCCAGGGGCCCTCGTCAGAGACCAGCACCCCGTTGTGTGAGGTGCTCTACAAACACCGACTCTGTGTTTCTCCAGAGGACGGTGAGTGCAGAATGACAAACGTTCTCCCCATGCTGGGAGCCGGGGCTGTGGAAAGGCACAAGAGCCGCGCACCAACACACGGCACACAGCCATTGCCACGAACGCTCAGCACACCGAAGTGTCCAGATACGGCGGGAGCGGAGAACCACAGCTGACTCGCCGGGATGTACTGCTTGCCCCATGAGGGCCTCATCTTCCATCCCAGGGTCTCCAAAGACTTTCCAAATGTTTCTCACTGACCGCTCCTGGGGCAGGTGACAATCGCTGGCACCGTTCCTGGAGCCGTTCACGGAGAAATAACTTGTAAGTAAGTGGCTGACCCAGGAATAGAATCCAGGAGCCCTGGCTGCTGGCCCCTTGCTCTATCCGTTACACCACCCTCCCCTCCCAGAGTTGGGAATAGAACCCAGGTGTCCGGGCTCCCACTTCCCCCTCTTCCTTCTCTAACCATTTGGCACAGAGAGTGGGGGGATACAAGGCCCTGCACTCCCGGCTTCCTGCGATTCACCAGGACTCTCAGGCAGCCGGTAAAACAGAAGGTTTATTTAGACGACAGGAACACAGTCCAAGACAGGTCTTGCAGGCACAGACAGCAGGACCCCCTTTAGTTAGGTCCATCTGGGGCCCCCAGGGAGGCCACAGCCCCGTTGGGAAGCCCAAGCCCCGTCGGGCCCCCTCTCCATTTCCAGCCAGCTTCAAACTGAAACCCCCTCCAGCCCCTCCTCTCTGGGCTTTTTCTCTTCCCTGGGCCAGGAGGTCACCTGATCTTTGTCTCCAACACCTTCGGTTGGCACCTTTGCAGGGGAGGGGCCCAGGCCATCAGTTGCCAGGAGACAGTGTCAGGCATTTAGGTGCACTGGCCCCTTCCTCTGCAGCAACCACACCCCCTGATCCCCCCACCTAGATACTTAAGAACTGCAGAGGGGACACTGAGGCACCAACGCCGTATTCAGAGCAAACATTAAGAACAGTCCCAGTTCGTCACACCATTTGGCACTAGTGTAAATGATGGATTCTCTGTAGCATGAAGCCTTTCAGTCATGAGCTGAGGACTTCAGTAACTGAGCCAGAATTTCTGGGTCTATTACAGGAGTGGGTGGGTGAGAGTCTCTGGCCTGCAACATGCAGGATGTCAAACCAGATGTTCATGATGGTCCCTTGTGACCCTTCAAGTCTATGAGACATGTTGCCTGTCTGTGTAATTAAAGATGCCCCACACCCTTCCGTTTTAATTTCCATTGATTTATTGTCATGGTAGCAACAATAAATATTCCTGCGCATTGTGAAATGTGCCCCCCGGGAGAGAACAGTCACACACAGCCTGTTCCCGGTGAACTGGGTCACTACACCCATTCACATGCTGCAGGAGCACCCGACACAGGTGTGACCCGCCAACCTTTCCCCAACCCCCTTGGGCCCTCCCATGTGCTCCAGGCAGGGCCCAAGGAGTTGCCTCTCCACTGGGGCGGCTTTCTGTTGTATTGGCATAGAGTGACTCAGCCCCACTTCCTGCAAACTCGACTCCCCCCTCAGGGGTCCAGCCCCCAAAGTCTGATCTGCGAAAACACCCATCAGCCAGTCGTGCGATGGAAGGGTTTCCATGGGACCACAAGGGAAGGGTGAGCTCAGCCCAAGGTGGGTTCAGAGGGCGAGGGAGGGTGTCTCGGTGGGATCTCAAACCAGACAGCCAAGGGGACGGGGATGTTCCCCACCCGGACGCAGTCGGAGTGGCACTGCTCTTCCACAACCTCATCCTGGACTCATCCTTCTCCCCGCAAACACCAGCGAGGGGGTGGGAGCTGTGGCAGAGGCACTTTGTTGGCTCTGGGCCCCGGGTGGGGAGGGTCGCGCCCCCTGAATTCCACCCAGGGCGTGAATGAACCTGAGACATGGCCCCTCCGCTGGGCTCCATGCTGAGAACATGCAAAGCACCAGGCGTTACGCAGCTACCCCCCCCCCCAATGGCCGCAACCCGGGACTGGGCTTCACCAGAAACTCGGCTCCCGGCCCCACCTCAGAACGCAGCCCCCGGGGCCTGAACCTCGCTCACCCCCAGCTTGGAACTCGGGCCCCTGGACTTGGTTTGGAAGATGGGAGCCAGGCCCCAGGGTCGCCCATCCCAGCTCGAGTCCCAGACCCCTGTCCCAGCTCAGGCCCCAGGCTCCCCCCAGCTCGAGTCCCAGACCCTCCCGCCCAGCTTAGGCCCTAGACACCCCCCATCACATCTCAGGCCCAGGCTCCCCCGCTCCCAGCTCAGGCCCAGACCACCACCCCCAATCCTAGCTCAGGCCCCAGACCCCCCCAGCTCAGGCCCAGACCCACCCACCCCCAGCTCAGGCCCAGACCCCCGTCTCAGGCCCCAGACCTCAGTCCCAGACCTTCCCTGTCCCAGCTCAGGCCCAGACCCACCCCCGCCCCGTCCCAGCTCAGGCCCAGACCCACCCCCACCCCAGCCCCACTCAGGCCCCAGGCTCCCCCCAGCTCGAGTCCCAGACCCACCCACCCCGTCTCAGGCCCCAGACCTGCCCGTCCCAGCTCAGGCCCAGACCCTGCCCCTGTCCCAGCTCAGGCCTCAGGCTCCTTCCCCCCAAGCTCAAGTTCCAGACCCCCCCATCCTAGCTCAGGCCCAGCCCCCCACCAGCTCAAGTCCCAGATCCCGCCCCCCCAGCTCAGGCCCAGACACCCCCATTTGAGCCCCAGACCCTGCCCCCGTCCAGCTCAGCCCCCCCAGCTCAGGCCCAGACGCGCACACCCCCAGCTCAGGCCCTGGGATTCCCTCCCAGTTTGGCCCGCCATGGAGCCAGCGAGCCGACCCGCAGTTGGGTTTTGTTCCCTGGCTGCGGCCGGGTTACCCCGCAGGGTCCCTCCCCGGGCTCCTCCCCCCACGCCGGGGTTCCCGCTGTGGGCTGGGCTCTGTGCGTCCCGCTCGCAGGTTCGCACGCCGACACACATCAGAGAACGGGGCCTTGGCCATTTTTTTTCCAGTTGTTTCTTTTATTGATTTATACAAAAACCTTAGCAAGCGACACAAGCAGCTGCCGGCCCAGCGCAGAGCCCCCTCCGGACCGGCTGGGGGCGGCAGGAGGGGGAGGTGTTTTCTCCCCAGTCCCAGCTCAGGGAGGAACTCTTAATACCAATAATCCTGTGCCCCATGTCTGCAGCCTGACAGTCCCCGCCCCTATTTTAGGGGTGGGTTATAAACCGAGGCGCGAAGGAGGGAAGGGACTGGCAAGGCCAATGGCAGAATCAGGAAAAGCACCCAGAAGTCCTGGCTTACCACAGGTCCCCTGCTCTAACCACTAGCCTGCACTGCCAGAGCTGGACTAGAACCCAGGAGTCCTGGCTCCCAGCCACCCCTGCTCTAACCACTGGCCTCTGCTTCCTTCCAGTGGAAAGTTCAACCCCCCCCCAGGATGCGCCTCGGTGGGGTCTGGGGTCAGAGTTGGTGTCAAGCGTGTTGGGGCTCCATAGAGAGAAGGGACGTCGGGGTGCGCAGTGCCCCCCCTCCCCGCAGCCTTCACGTGCTGGGGCTCTTACAATTCTGAGTGTCCAGCTGTCGGGGTGTGGGGGCGCTTGGGGGTGTTGCATGCTCATCGCACTGCAGAGGGGGTGGGACATGCTGCGGGAGGGGCTCCCATCCTGGGGGGGCCCCCACCCCCCAATCCTGCATGTGGCACTGGGACCACACGGTCAATCTAAAGAGCGGGGGTAGCCCCCTCCGCATGGAGCCAGAGTCACACTGAACCGAAGCCGAGCCCCACACTCCATAGACCAACCAAAGATCCCAGACCCACAACAGCCTCACGCTGAGCTCCCTCCAGCCGTCCCTGCCTCCCACCCTGGTCCCACACCTAACCCCAGCTCCTGGCTCCCTCCCCTCTCTTTCCAGCCCCCTCTCCCCATAGGTTCCACCCGATGCAGTGAGCTGCCCCAGGCCTGTCAGCCGCTTCCCAAACGCCCCGCCCCGGAGATTGACAGCGACCTGTAGGGGCGGAGGGTCCAATGCCCAGCTCTGAACCCCAAACCGCTGACAGCAAGTGTTCGGGGCGGTGATCCAAGGAGAGATCCTGGAACCAGGGAGAGGACGAGGGGAAGGTGCCAGGACTGGGCAGATGGAACCACAGAATCTAAAGGTTCCAGAGTAAAGTAGCTAAAACCCCTGCGTTTTAAGGTTCCAGAGCTGGGGAACCCCCCTCCCCAGAATGTAAAGGTTCTAGAGCAAGAGAGCTAGAAATTGGCACATTTTAAGGGTCCAAAACTGTCAAGATTCAAATCTAGGGCTTAAAGTTTCTACACTAAAGGGATTGATGTCCATGAATTTAAGGTTCCAGAGCTGGAGGGACAACACCCCCCTCCTCCCCAGCATTTATAGGTTCCAGAGTAAGGGAGAATGAAGAGGTTCTAGATCGGGTGAGTGGAGGGGGTTCTAGAGCAGGAATGAGAAGGTTCTAGACTTGGAGGAAGGGGGGAGAGCCCAGAATGAGGAGGTTCCAGAGCTGGGGGAAGGAGAGAGGAGACGTGCCCCAGAAGAATTAACACTGCATTTTCACAGCACATCATGGCCGACAGTCTCGCTCGCTCGCTCTCCATGCAGATGGTCTGAGGCCTCACGGTCCGTGTCTCCCCTCCGGCCTGTTACTTCTTCACCCGGCAGCCTTTGGCTGCCTCCCCGATGATGGCCCAGTACTCGCCGAACTCCAGCTTGGCCTCATCCGGATCCCCAAGGCACTCGATCTTCTCATCCAGCGAGCAGACATGCTGTGAAGGAGAGTGGGCCGAGCCATCAGAAACCAGCGGAGACCCTGGGGGGGGGGGGAGCAGGGAGCCACCCACCCAGACAGGAAGGTGGGTGGGAAGTGGGGGTGCAGTGAGGGAGGATGTTGTTGGGGTGGGTCTGCAGGACGAGATGGGGGCGCAGTATGGTGGAGGCGTTGGTGGAACTGGGGCAGTCTTGAGGACGCAGTGGGATGAGGCTGTTGCTCAAGTTGGGGGGTGCAGTGGGGAGGGAATGTTGCGTTGGGATCTTGGGGGGCAGTGGGGTCAGGGTCAGTAACACCCCCCCAGCTTAGTGGGTGGCCATGTCCCCCACCCTGCTGCATCCCCCCCACTCCACCACACCTCAGGTCAGTGGCCTGTCTCAGGCCTGACAATCTCCCAGCCCTGCTGGGGGGCAGGGGGCGGTGCCGAGGGCTCCCCTTACCTGTGACAGGTGAGGCAGCTGTTGCACCACCAGCTCCCTGAGCTCGTTGGGGGTCAGGCACTCCTTCCGCCCCTTCACCGCGTAGCGCTGGAAGTTGTTGATCACGATCTCGATCGCCCTCTCCACGTCGGTTAGCTCCTGGCTGTCCTAGAGCCCAGGGGCGGGAGGAGGAGACGTTTAGCGGGGGAGGGAGCAAGGAGGCCCAGCTGTGATGCAAGGAGCAGCTCAAGACCAAGGGAGAACGTCCCAGCCTCACTCGCCGAGATCCCGGGGAAGATCAAAGGGGGCCCACAGCCCACATCAGCCTGGCTGAGCGATATGGGGCTGGCTCTGCCTCTTCCCGGGAACTGCCGAGGAACAGCTCTGTGCTCCGTCTAGGCTGGCATCTCCCCACCCTGCCACACCACAACCAATGATCCATCTTCTCTGACACCCCCTCCTCCGCGTCTCACCAGAACCATGGCCCCCAGTCAGTGGAGCTAATTGACACCAGCTGAGAATGGTCCTACCTCCGGCCAGACCCAAATGAGAGACACAGTCCACCTAGTGCAGCCTGTCGTCTGCAGCAGTGGCTAGTGCTCCACACTTTGCCTAGCTGCTCCAGGACTCTGCCAGGAGGGGAAGTTCCCTCCTGCCCACCAGCTGCTGGTCAGCTTTGCCCTGAAGCCTGGAGATCAAAGGCCCTTGGTACGTTATCCTAGCTCCTGTCTAAGCAGACGCGGTTCCATTGGTCTGCTGCCAAGAGTTGCACCCAGAACTGAGATCGGGTCCTTCTGGCTCCCTGTACACGTAGCAGATGGATCAGTTGGTGCCCATCTGAAATGGGTTTTAGCTTCACCTATGAGTAGGGCACCTAGTATCTACCAGACAGACAGAGACTCTGGCTACCAGACAGAGCGTGGCACAGCGGCTGCCTAGCTTCTCTCCCCCCATTGGAGGCTGAAGGGGGGCAGTTAAACATGCCCAGATTTACATCCCTCGGAAGGTTTATCCAGAATTTCTTCTGCCGCTTTCATGAATTGCCCAAAGCTGCATGTCAAGGGAAGAGCTGCAGCAGTTTGCTTCAGCACAGAGGTTCTCCCTTTTACACACAGCTAAGCCAGTAACTACCAACTAAGCTATTAAAAATAACAGACCTTCAGAGTAGCTTTGAGCGGGTCTCCTACAGGGACCTGATCCCTCCTAGCAGGAGCTCAGATCCGGGGAGGGGGCAGATCCTCGGCTGGTGTAAATCAGCGTGACTCCTGGCCTCAGCACTGCTCCCGGACTCTGGGAATGACCCTCCCATTGGAACGCAGAGCAAAGCAGGAGACTTCCAAGGTTGTTTCCTTCGTTCCTCTGGTTAGTTTAACAGTTGCTGAAACAACTTTTAAACCAGCCCAGAACAATGTGACCTTTAGCTTTGCAAAAGCTGGGAAATGCCTCCTGATTTGCCGGGCTTTCAACTGGCCAGGGCAGCCTTGGAGCCCTGCTCTGTGTGGGACTCGCGAGAAAACAGCCTCTCGAATTGAAACAGATGCTGAAGATACTTGAGGCCAGACCCTCAGAACAGCTGATCCAAAGACCACTGGAGTCGCGGGGGAGGGTCTCTCCATTGGTTTCAGTGGACTTTGGATCAGGCCCCTAGCGAGTTCTTTTTTTCATCCTGAAGGCACAGGAGCTAGAGATGGGACAGACCCCAGAAGTCCCATCTCCCTGAGCCAGGGCAGGACTGTTCCCAGTGCACTGCTGGTCCCAAGTGCAGGTGAGGCGCCAGGTCCCTTCAGATATATCCTCAAGAAAGGCACCCTGCGCAGCCAGAGGGATCCCGTGAATTCTCCCCATGGGAAGTGGGGTGACACAGGGCGCACTACGGAGCTAATGGCTCTTTCATTGACCTTGCGCTTCTTGTGACAGTGGCACTGGCCCATGCTGCGTCTCTCCGGCGCTCCGGTTCCTCAGCTCCCTCTCCTGCTTGGCTTTCCCGTGGGATGCTGCTGGGAGCGGTGCGGGGGGGGACACGGGCTCCTCCTATGAGCCGAGCTGAGTCAAAGCGTTGGGTGAACTCCCAGGAGCTGGCTTCACATCAGGTGCTGGGGCTTTGCTGGTGAGGGAGAGAGAAGGGGGGAAAGCCCTGGTTAGTTCAGCGCTCCCCCAGATTTTCCCTCCGAAGCTGGAGTTTCAGATTGCAGGGCAGGTTGGAAGTGCACCGCAAGGAACTGCACTCTGGCTCGCAGGCAGCGGCTGAAACATGTCCCGTGCCTCTCCCCTAGCAACGGGTTGGGGCGAAGCCAGAGGGGCGCATGGGGGGCAGGGGTAGGGAGGTGGGGGACACCCAGCAGGTGTGATCCCCCAGCCAGAGTCGGGAAGGGGCTGGGAAAGGAAGAAGCCACTTACCTGCTCCAAAGGCTCTTCTGGGACGGGGCGGGCTGGTCCCCCGCCAGGGTTTTATACGCCGAGAGGTGTGAGTGGGAGACACCTCACCAAGTTACCTGCAAGTTATAGCTGTGGTGCAAGGTGTCTCATTTCATGCCTGGCATGGGGCCAGCGTGGGGCCGGGCCCCTCCCACTCCACGGCCTGGTTTGCCGTTCCCAGCCGTAGTCACCACCCAGCACAGACAGTACCAGGGACACAGGAAGCGCCAGCTTGTGGGGGCAGCTCACCTCCCCCCCCTCCCCCCACCACAGAGACACAAAGGGGAACCCCCCCGGCGGGGCCTGGGAGCTGGGCCCTGGCCGGCTTCGAGCCCAGCGCCCCGGCGGGGAGCTAGCATAGGCTGGCAGAAGGCGTGTTCCTGGCATTCAGCTGGAGCACCTGGAGCTGGGATTTCGTCAGCTTTCCTGAGCTGGGTGGGTGGGGTCGGCTCAGGATGTGTACTGGGGACCTCCGGGGCCAGGCCAGGACTGGCCAGCAGGGGTGGTCGGTGCTGGCCCTGAGGTCCTAGCCCCCACACCGCTCTCAGAGGAGATGCCTTCCGGGGGAACCTGACACTCAGAGCCACCTGTGTTCACTGACTAGCCCCTGCCCTGTCCACAAGACCAGGGAGTTGGCCCCCGCGGCCTGGCTAACCACCCGCATAGCTGACTCCAGCCAAGCTAAAACTCCCGGATCCTTTCCCGGGGCTAAGGAATCTTCCTGGCCTTCCTAAGCTGCTCTGGAATGGTGCGTTCTGAGGGGCTGGTAACCAGCTGCTGCCTCCACCCCAGAGCGTGAGGGGTCCCTGTGTGACCAGCTGCCACGCCTCAGCCAGCTGCCTCTCAGGTGGTGGCCATAGGGAGTGTGTGGGGGGAGGCCCCATGGGTTCGGCACGGCGCCTCGCAGAATTAGCAGAGTGGAAAGTGGTTCCTGGCCTGTGGTGCTGCAGGGTCCTCCGGGATGATTTCTCTTCTCAGCGCGACGGCCACCCCAGCAGGCCGCTCCGAGGGGCCCCGGTGTCCCGGTCTGCCCCGGGTGCGAAGGGCTGGCTGGGGAGACGCCCGGGACAGCAGTGCAGAGCAGACCGAAGGAACTTGTTCATGACTTTCCTCTGCTACCCAAAGGCCCCATCCCTCTCCTTAGCCCATCCCCTGCTAGGCACTGCCCCTCGAGCCTTCTCTGTATGTCTGAGGGGCCAGGTGATCTAGTGACGAGAGCAGGGGGACTGGGAGTCAGGACTCCTGGGTTCCATTCCTAGCTCTGGGAGGGGAGTGGGGACTAGTGACGAGAGCAGGGGGGCTGGGAGTCAGGACTCCTGGGTTCCATTCCTAGCTCTGGGAGGGGAGTGGGGACTAGTGGCTAGAGCAGGCAGGCTGGGAGTCAGGACTGATCTGCCAACAGTTTGCTGTTTGACCTTGTGCAAGTGGCTTCGCCATCTGTGGCCAGGACAGGGCTAAGGCTCCTCACATGGGGGCTGGAGGTTGGGACGCTGAGCCCCTCGGCTCTCGGGCACTGTCGGGGGTCTCAGCCCCAGACAGCCGCACCCATGGCTAAGTAAAGGTCCCTCGGAGAATGTAACCAGGCCCTGGGTTGGGGGGCAAGATTGCTGGTGGGGATTTCAAGGGGGTACCAGGGATCTCTGCAGCGACTCAGCATCCCCTAAGACCTGGTCGGGGAGGTCCAGCCAAGGCAGCCCTCCCCCACTCCCCCAGAGACCCTGCCTCCCATCGCCTCCCAGCCCCTCCGGCTGCTGAGCTCAGGTTGTGTGGGGCAGGGGCCTTGCACAGAGCCAGGGGGTGACTGGGCCAGGGAATCCCGGCCCCTCCTTCGCCCTAAGAAACGGAGCCATGCTCAGCCACGGAGGCAACGCTTTATTCATGGCTGGAGTGAGCAGGTCGGCCCAGGATGCCCCTCCAGCCCTCCCTGCCCCCGGTCACTTCTTCTTCCCCACTTTCTCCCTCTTGATGTCCTTGGCCAGCTCCCCGATCAGCCGCCAGTACTCGCTGAACTTCAGCTCCTCGTCGTTGTTCACATCCAGGCTGCTCATCTTCTCATCCAGGGAGCCCACGTCCTGCCAGGAAGGGCAGGGGGAGAGATGGTCAGTGCCCGGCGCCAGGGCCCAGCGGCTGCAGTGGAGCAAGGCCAGGGAGGGACGGAGCCCAGGGGGTCAGACCAGGGCTCAACAGAGAGTTATGGGGGGGCCGAGAGGGCTGGGAGCAGGGAGCTCGGCCCTGCAGCTGGGAGGCTCCTGGCAAGGGGAGGGAGGCGTCTCCACATCTGGGCACAGCTGCCTGCCGTCCCCAGCCCCCAGCGCTGAGCACCCCAGCAGCAGGGCAGAGCCCACTTCCTCTCCTGCCCACCAAGTGCCGACGGGGGCAGAGCGCGGGAGCCGGGGGCAGGCGGAGGCACTTGCAGGCTCACAGCAGGGGCAGATTGGTGCCAGGCGGCTTCTGGGCTCTGGGTTAGGTGGGGTCACTATGGTACCATGGTATCAGTTAGACGGACAGCAAGGGGGATAAAGAGAGGGGTTTATATGGGGATAGACAGACAGACAGACAGACAGACACTGTCTCACCCTGGTGCCTTGAGAGACCAGCACATGCAGGAACCTTAATTAGTATTTTATTTATTAACCTCCCTGGAAAACAGATGCAGCATCAGCACTGAGAGGAAAGAAATTATCGGGCCCCCCCAAAAAAATGCCCCCCATCCTCCCGCCCTGAGCGCCACCCCTAGCGTAGCCGTTCCTGCCAGTAAACACCCTCCCGCCCCATCACACATGCCCCCATCACACGCACCCTGCCCCCCCCACCCCCCGCTGGCACCTTCATGAGGTTGGGCAGCTGCAGCGTGACCAGCTCCTTGAACTCCCCCGCCGTCAGCGTCCCCTTCTTGCCCTCCCGGGCCGCGTAGGTGAAGAAGATGCTGACGATTTTCTCAATGGCCGTCTCCAGCTCGGTCAGCTCGCACGCGGCCATGGTGCCGGGGAGAGCTGGGCTCCGCTGCCCGGGGGCGGGCGGGGCAGGTGGGAGGTGGGGGCACCTTCAGCTCAGCCTGGCGCAGCTACTCAGAACGGTTAGTCTCTGCAGGAAAACGGGGCAGAGTGAGCCTGGCCTTAGGGCCAACCCCAGCGCAGAGAGAGAAGGAATGTACAGCGGGAAGGATAGATAGATAGATAGATAGATAGATAGATAGATAGATAGATAGATAGATAGATAGATAGATAGATAGATAGATAGATAGATAGATAGATAGATAGATGCGGGACCGGCTGGCTCACGGTCCCGTTAGGAGGTTACCAAGACGTTCCCCTCTCGCCCATGTCAGCAGGGACGGTGAGCCACTCAGCGGGACGGCTCTCTGGAACGTGTGCAATGCGTTTGGCGGGTCTCTGTCCGGTTCCGAGCGGGCAGGGGTTGCCGGGGCAGCAGCAGCACTGCGGGCCGGCTCCCAGCCGTGCTGGATGCGCTGGCTGACCGGCGCACACTCACCCAGCCTGGCTCAGAGCTGCATGTTTACATCATCCCCAGCCAGAGCCAGCCTGGCAGACAAAGGGCCCCAGTGTCCAGCCTGGGGCAGCCCAACTGGGGGGTACCAACAGCCTCGCTGGCTGGGCACGGTGCCAGGGGCAGGCGATGGGGCATGGCATCTCCATCCTTGGGACTTAAGAAAGTGCCACCCCTCTGCGCCCCCCGTCCCCCCAGCGCTCTCCTGGCCAGCTCACCACCGCCAGGCACAGGATGGCTGCCATGAAGCCAGACAACAGCCTGAGCTGCTGGGGCCCGGGGGCGGGAGTTAGGGTGATTTGGGGGGCTCAGCTCCTGAACTCCCCGTCACCCCCCAGACTTTCCTCTCCTCTTGGAACCAGACACAGTTAAATAGCACATAGGCCCCAGGACCTGAAGCAGCCGCACAAACACACCCAGTTCCAGGAACCTCTCCCCAGGCAACACCCTGGCCAGGCTGGGGAGGCAGAAGGGGGCGAATCCAGACCAGGGAGGGGAATCGCCACTTACCCCGGTTTGCTGCTTGGGAGGAAGCTGCAGACAGGGAGGGCTGCGTCCCCTAGCGATGGTTTTATACCCGGCCAGCGGGGAGGGGGAGCGGGCAGCCGGCCCTGGGGGGCAGAGCTCACCGCTCCAGTAGTTCAGCAGAGCGGTGTAATGTTTCCCATTCCAGTCGGACAAACGCCGCCCACGTCCCAACCCGCCCCCCCTTCTGCAGTCAACATCCGAAGTTTAGAGCGAGTCACTGCCCACCCCAGCGAGCGAGCGGTGATATCGTCCCGGCCAGGCGGCATCTAGGGATCAAAATGCACGGCCCATGCAAGGAACAGAGAGCAGGACAGACAGACTGAGGCGTCTGGTGGAGCAGGGCTAAGCCAGCAGAGGCGAGGGAAATGGGAGGAGGGGAGCGAGTTAACTCCAGGGACTCCTGGCAAACCCAGTGGAAGAGCTAACGCCAGGAAACTGTGCTTCACTTTGGGATGCAGCGGGATGTGCTTGGAGGGTGCAGCGAGGATAAAAGGCAACCAGTGTTTCCCTGTGACAAACCCCCTGCCCTGGGCAGCTGACTGCCCCTAGCACGAGCCCAGCTGGGCGGAGCTCATGCAGACCATTCTCGCTTTTGCTTCTTTTTTTGGCTAATGACAGGCCTGGCCTAAATCACTGGATTCAAATTTCCCTCCGTTCTTATCCTGGCTCCCTGCCACCTAGTCCCCCAAACCTCTGGGTCGCTAAAAAGATCCCAGCTCTGAGTCTGCATCTCACATTTCACCTGCCTCCCGGGGCCGGAAGGTGACTAGTCAGTTTCACCCGGGCCTCACTCACTCACTTACACTCTCTGGTACTTGCCAGGTGCCGCCAGGTCTCAGCGGCTGCAAACCCAGCAGGGGGCACAAAGTCAGACTCCCAGGCCTGAGAGAGTTTTGACTGAACTGTTTTTTGACTCCATGAAATCGCCTCTGTGATTATTAGGCTTTGAAAAATTCATTAGCCTGAGTTAATTTGGGGGTTCAAATTACCCAAGCGCTTCCCTTTGTTGGTCAGTTATTTATGAGGAGCATTGGCCTGAACATGTTCCCTCCAGCTCAGGACTAACGCGCTCCCCCTAACGTGGCCTTTGCCCCTTCCAGACCCTGTGCCCAGCGGCGGAGGGAGCCCCGGCAGGAAACGGCCAGAGGACGGGTCTGATCGAACAACAGTGTCCCTCTTGTTGGCCTCCAAGTGCTCGGGGGGAAACGTCACTAAACCCTGAAATTCAAAACTGGCAGCCTGGCCGGTGCCCCAGACACCCGGCAAGAAGCTGAGCCGCACTGAGCCACGCCAGGGAGAACGGCTGTGCCCTAGACTGGGTGGGCCTTGCCCACTGTTTAATATGTGCCAGGGCTGAGCCCTGGTACCTCTGGGCTTTGCAGTTCAGAGCCCGGCACCGCTGGGCCTGGCAGTTCATAGCCCCGGCACCGCTGGGCCTGGCAGTTCAGAGCCCCGGCACCGCTGGGCCTGGCAGTTCAGAGCCCCGGCACCGCTGGGCCTGGCAGTTCAGAGCCCGGCACCGCTGGGCCTGGCGGTTCATAGCCCCGGCACCTCTGGGCCTGGCAGTTCAGAGCCCCGTTACCTCTGGGCCTGGCAGTTCAGAGCCCCGGCACCTCTGGGCTTTGCAGTTCAGAGCCACGGCACCTCCGGGCCTGGCGGTTCAGAGCCACGGCACCTCTGGGCCTGGCAGTTCAGAGCCACGGCACCTCTGGGCTTTGCAGTTCATAGCCCCGGCACCGCTGGGCCTGGCGGTTCAGAGCCACGGCACCGCTGGGCCTGGCGGTTCAGAGCCCCGGCACCGCCGGGCCTGGTGGTTCAGAGCCCCGGCACTGCAGGTCTTGCTGCGTCAGTGATGAATGTAAAATATTGCTTGAGCCCCAGCCCCTCTTTCATTACAAAGTTAGCCCTGGCGTTGCCGCATCAGAGAGTGACAGATCCCAGGGTTAGGCCGGCACTGGGAGCTATTTCTGGAGGGCAGGGACTGCTCCTCCCTGAGACTGACTCCAGAGCACAAGCCCAATCCTGGCCCCCGGGTTAAGGTGCACAACGACCATCCTCTTTGTGAGCTCCAGGGATCAAAGTCCGGTGCCGCAGAGTGAAAGCCGGACACAGCACGTGCGGCTCGGGCTGAGTGTGGGTGCAGGTCAGAAAAATCAGGGGGAAACTTTCTTGAGTCAGCCCAAAACAACAAAAGTTTTATGTCGACGGACACGTCCCATCTGACCTAAGATGAAACGTCGCCTTTGGATTTTCAGGGGGTTTCAACATTTGTCTTAAATAAAACAGAGGGAAATTCTGGAACAAAACATCCAGAATGAAACATCCGAAGGAAAAGTCAAACCAGTTCCATGGTTCCAGTTATTATTTCTTTTCATCCAAAAGAATTTGCCAAAATTGACCCAAATTCACCTATTGTGTCAGTCGCCCCGAATCTGCATTTTTCAGTGATTTTCACAAAAATTTTGCCCAGCTACAACCATAAGCACGAGCCACTACAGTGTGAGCTAAAGGACTGGGTGCCCCCGGGTGGGGAAGGCCTGAGACGCTTCTCTGGGGGGCATCTCTGCCCCACACGGGTGAACGTCCCATTCAGTGGAGTTGGGCAGTGCCTCGGAGCTTCCCACCCTGGGGAGAGGGTTACCCAGCGGCCAGACCTCGACCCGAGGGAGCTGCTGGCTGTGGCACCAGACGGGAACGCGGGGCCGGTTCTCTGGCTAGTCCATCCCGATTGAACTTCTCCGGACTGCCCTGACCCAGAGGCCTCACCCCACCCAGCAGCCAACTCCCTGAGCTGTGGGGGTGGAGTCCCTGGCCACTAGCAAAATTCACTGCTCCCTGGGGCCTCCGAATCCCCCAGGGCCCAGCCAGAGGGGAAAGGCCAGGAGGCTGCATCTGGAAACAGGCTGGCAAAACCTGTTGGCTGATCCTGTGGAGATGCCACCCCCATAGCCCCTGCTCTGGGCAGGCCGTGGGGTCAGCGGGTGCTCTGGCTCCTGCCAGGTGGCCTGGGTCACTTCGGCTGGGATTTACTGGAGCAACGAGGAGTTTGTAGCCAGAGATCCCAAGGCCGGGAGGCCTTTCCGGAGCTCCCAGCTCCAGCCATGGAGGGAAGGGTGAAAAGTGCCCGTCCTGGTGGTGACAGCGCGTCTCAGCTGGGAGGGGCCCAGGAGTGCCAGGCAAGGGGTGACCACAGGCTATGGGGCAGCAGGCGCGACAAGGACCCGGGGGTAGGGGGGGGACTCAGCCCTCCAGAGATCGGGCTGCCGCCCCCACGCCGTGGAACACGTCCCATTTGAAGGCAGTGCCCCGGGCTGGATTGTGATGCCAGTTACCCCAGGGTAAAGCGGGAATCCTCCTGCTTACGTCATTTGGAGCAGAATCCAGCCCTTGGGAGGAGGCGGCGTGGGAGGGGGCCCAGCTGGGTGCACGGCTCAGGGCGTGTGGGCGGAGAAGGGAGGCGGCTGGGGAGCTGCCGCTCAGCCTGAGATCGGCAGGGGCGGCGCGGCCCACGGCGGCGGCTGGGGTATGTTAGTGGGGGGGCTATTTGCTGGGCCCCAGCAGAGAGCCACAGCCTGGCCCAACAGGGGGAGGGGCGTGACCCCAAGTCAACCCAGACTCCAGCCACGGGAAATTTTGCAGCATTTGTCATCAAGAAATGGAGCAACCGGTCCCTCCTTGCCCTGCTGCACACACCCAAGAGCTCGCACCTTCCCACCCACCCATGCCTGACACTGGGGAAAGGTTCCCCGGCACCTTGCAACACAGCCCACGGCAGCCTGCAGGGGGCGCCACGCTGGTAGCAAGAGGGGGGGCGGTTCCCCCACTGCCCCGGGTGGGATCCGCCACTGGGGTCGACCCGCGTCGCTGCCGTGAAGCCAACAGCGACTGACAGGAGCTGGCGCCGTGCAGTGTGGATGTGAAATGCCCCCAGGTCCGAACGCTCCTCTCACTCGCTCCCGCACAGCACGGCGGGAAGAGCCAGCATCGCATGAAGGGCCACGGAGAATCGGGCCCCGCGATCCAGGCAGTCAGGCTTCCTAGCTTTCCCCCCAGTCCCCACACCCCCGGCCATGGCTACTGTGAAATCCTGCCGTTCGCCAGCAAGGGGCTGTGTGGTCAGGAAGGGGGGGTCCATTTCTAGCTGTGCCGCAGCCCTCTGTATGGCACTGGGCCGGTCTCTGTTTCTTGGGGTGTCAGGTCCCCACCTCTAAAACAGGGACCATAAACCAGCCTTTGCCTGCTTAGATACTTCAGGGCAGGGTCGGTCTCCTGCTCTCTGTCCGTGCAGCACCCAGGACAGCTGGGAGCTCCCGGTGCCACCGGCGGCAATTGAAATCCTGAACCTTGCTCTGATCCAGCGCTCCTCGGCGGGGCTCAGGCCTCACTTTCTCACTGAGCCGGGACACACTCAGCTTCTCCATGAGGCTGGGAAACCCAGACGCGCACACACCTAGTTCTGAGTCCCACACAGAAACCTCGCACGCGCACTCAAACACACACACACTGGCTCATCTGGATGCTGGACCAGCAGTCGAGTTTGGCCAGTTCGTCCCCATTCCAAGCAGCCAGTGACATTGGCGCTGGATACAAGACGAAGGGTGATCAGCCCCAGGAGAGCTGGCGGTTGCTGACAAAACCCCTGGCAGTGAATCAGCGTCCCAGGGGACTGGATGAGTGACACCCTGATTCCAGGGCTCACCCACCATGAGCAATCCCATCACACTGCTGGAATGGATGGCCAGCACCCTGGGACCTGACCTGTGAGCTGTCAGGGAGGGAAGTGACACCATGCAGAAAGCATGCAGCCTAGCACCAGGTTAATCTTCACCCCGGGGGGTCGAGACTGAACCTCCCGGGAGGCTCGGGACATTAGAAGATCCAGGGTTTCCCCTCTCCCCAGGGAATCCCCAGGGCGGGGCCAGGAGAGCTGGGCCATATGCTGTCTCTGAGCTTGGCACAAATTCCCTTTGGCCTCGGGGATGGATGGCCTGTCTAGGGGAGCTCCTGGCTTGGGCCTGGGGGAGGGCGATGGGCCATGGGGAGAAGCTGTGATTTGAGACACCAGCCGTCCCCTACCCCACACCAGCCGCCCTGCCAGCCCCTGCATGAGACAGTTAATGTCTCAACGTTCTTTCCTGTCTCCCCTCATTTGGCAACGGACGCCTGGGCCCAATGCTCAGGGATGCCATTTGTCCACCGGGGCAGGAAATTGCTGGGGGATATAAGCCACCTTTAGCATGTGCTGTGTCCTGTCAAGAAAACGTGCAATCAGCCCTACTGGGTCAGACCAGTGGCCCATCTAGCCCAGAGTCCTGTCTCTGACGGGCCAATGCCAGGTGCTTCACAGGGAATGAACAGAACAGGTGATTCTCGAGTGATCCATCCCCTGTCGTCCAGTCCCAGCTTCTGGCAGTCAGAGGTTTGGGGCACCCAGAGCAGGGGGTTGTACCCCGACCATCTTAGCTAATAGCCATTGATAGACCTGTCCTCCATGAACTTCTCTCATTCATTTGGCCTTCACAACATCCCCGGCAATGAGTTCCACAGGTTGACTGGGTGTCTATACAGCCACAGTTGCACGATCCCGGTGAGCCAGGGTCAGGGGCTGGCTGTCGCGGGCTGAGTACCCACCCCCGCCCCCCCTCCCCCCAAAAGCCCTTTGCCTGCATGACTTGAGAGCACGCTGTAGGGGGCGCTCTCCCCAGGACTCCACCCAGGACTTCATCCTGTGCTTTTCCGATCCAGTGGGGCTGCTGGCACAGCCTACCCCCCAGCCCCGTCCAGCCCGTCTTCATCTCCCCTCCCATGACGCATTCCTCTCTGAGCCCTGGGCAGCGATGGGAGGAAGCACCCAGCAGAGGCAGTGAGCACAAGGCAGGGCCTGCCCCCTACCAGTGCTCGGGGGGCAGTGGGGATTCCCAGGAGCGGGGTCTCGGTGCCAGGTGGAGGGAGCTTGGTGTTACATACTCTGGGGCAGGCAAGCCGGACTCCGGATGGGGAGGACACTAGGGGGAAGCAAACTGGACCAGGCTGTCCCACTACCAAGGCTGGTTTCTTATGAGACAGGGGGTCCAGGGAGGGCTCAGAGCAGGGGCTCCAGGACTAGGGTGACCAGATGTCCCAATTTTATAGGGACAGTCCCGATTTTGGGGTCTTTTTCTTATATCGGCTCCTATTACCCCCCCAGCCCCTGTCCTGATTTTTCACACTTGCTGTTGGGTCGCCCTCCCTGGGGCAGGAGAAGGGGGCCGAGGTTGCAGGGAGGTAGAGATCCCGGGCCTGAAGCAGCAGCACAATACCAGCCCAGCAGCCGGAAGGATGAGACACCGACCGGGTCGTCTCCGCTCGTGCTCCAGTGGACAAGCGCCCACAGCATCGGGCCTGTCAGCAGCCTGACACGGCCACAGAGACTGAGCCAGGGGGTCCTGCGGAGGCCTGCGGGCAGCTCCTGTTGCCATTGGCTGTGGGCAGGCACCCAGCACAGCTGTCAGACCCCCAAGAGGAGCGGCAGTGTGGTTAATGGATTGCACACTGGGGTGGGCATCACGGATTCCTGGGTTCCGTGCCCACCTCGCAGTTTGGCCCTGGGGGAAGCCCTTCTGTGCCTCGGTTTCCCTAGCTGGACATGGGGTGAGTTCTAAGGCTGTCAGGAGGGCTAGCGAGGGGATGTTTGCAGAGGGATTTGGGCAGGAAAGGAGCTAAGTAAATCACATGATTATTCCCTCCCATCTGCCCTGGAGTCACACACGGAGACGCAACCCCTGCCCAGTGTTTGGGGGCTGTGGCTTGTGGGGATAAATAAAGCAGCTTTGTATCGTTTTGCTTCCCTCGGCCATGAATCCAGGGTCTGTTAGAGCCCAGCAGGGCTCTGGGGAAAGGGCTGGGCTGGGTTTTCTAAATACACAAACAGGCTGTTTATTTTCCAGCAGGTCGAATGTGAACTCCCTGGCCAAAGCCACGAAGAATTCAGTCTCTCACGGCCCTCTGCAGCCTGGGGAATGAGCCTGCCAGCCCGGGGCACTGTCGGTTCTGGGTCAGCTTCTCCAAACCTCCCGGGTTTAAAACCAGAGCAAGTGAAATCGGCCAAGCCCAGTGCTGTGTGACTGCTAAACAGCTGCTGCGTTCCACCCCAGAGGGGGCTGCACGGCGGTGGTGGGGCCGTGTGCTGCAAAGCACTTTCGGCTCCTTTCTGGATTCTAATAAGGAGTCTAATAAGGATCACGGTATTTTCCTTCTCTCCCCGGCCCGTTCCTCAGCTCCTCCGCTGCCCAGCAGGCTCCCGACATTGGCTGAGCGCTTCTGGGGCAGTTTAGCTTATTTAGGCCGAAAGAAAACAAACAGGAAACAAATAAACCCAGCGCAAAGGCACAGTGTGTTCCCAGCACTGCCCTCCCCCTCCGAACCCAGCCCAGCCAGACAGCTGGTGTGCACCAGGGGAGGATCGGTCCCAGTGTCACCCAAGGACTCCGCATTCAGGCCGCTGACACAGTCCTCCGGCACGAGCGTCGTGTACTGGGGCCCCGGCCTCCAGCACCTGCACCTTGACTTCTCATTTCCACCAGCGGGTGTAAAACACTCCTCAGCTGAGCTGTGTTTTACAGCCACTTTGCACGGGCGGGAACGATTGTGCAAGGTGAGGGGGGCAATGGTGAATTGGGCCCTTGGCGCCAGGTCGCTGGCTGGATTGGCCATCTCTGCTAGCCCTGAAATCAACCATGCATGTGTCAGTTTCTCCTCTCCAAAGCCCCAGAGCGGCAAAACCACCCTGTGGGTCGGGGGGTGCAGCCACCCCACTAGGATCCTGCTGCGTAACAGCAGCGGCTGCTCCCCACACTGATCGGGGAACGAGCCAAGCTCACCCAGCCCAGGCATTGGCAACAGGAGCGACTGGTTTATCTGGGTCAGTGCATAGCAAGGCAGAGGCTAAAACCTGTTCCGAGATACCGTAACCTGCTTGGCACGTCAGGCTGAGCTCCCCCGGAGCTCACACTGATAATTGCTTCTCCCAGGGATCTGCCAGTGTGGACATGTCGGGGACGGAGTTTCTGCAGCAGTTTTGCCAGGCCGATGTGCCAGGGCGCTGCACCCTTGGGAGGTGCTTTAGACGACAGCTCCTGATGGGCGGGATCCCCGTGGGAGAGGCCAGGAAGCCAGGAGACCCAGCACAAGGGGGTGTTTGTTCAAGGTTAGATTCTGAGCTCAGTTTTCCTGGTGTAAAGCCAGAGACATTCCATTGGAACTCAGTGCGGTGAGTCAGGATTTACGCCCAGATCAGAATCCGGCCTGGAAGGTTGAACATTTTAGGCAGAGATTTTTCAAACGCGCCTAAGGGGTTTTGGGGCTTAAATGCTTGGGAATCAGGAGTCAACCAAGAGCCTTGGGCAGCCCTGCTCCCCGCTCAGCTCGGTGCTTTAAGGGCCGTGCCAGAGAGGGAGGATGGTCTAGCAGTTCGGGCACCGTCGTCAGACTTGCGCTAAAACCAGGGCTCAAGTCCCTGCTGTGCCACTGAATTCCTGCGTGACCTTGGTCCACTCACTTAAGCTCAGCTCCACCCTCTATAGAACAGGGACATTAGCACTCCCTGCCTCAGAGGGGTTGCAAGGGTACATGCCTTAAATACTGTGAGGTGCTCTGATGCCACAGTGAGGGGCGCCAGCCAAGTACCTACAAAAGTATTTATCTTAGTCTGGTAAAAATTATGGTGCGGTTCTAGGCACTGACCCAAAACCCAGTGCAGACAAGGGGGTGGGGCAGGGCATGGGGGGATTTTGGTGGGCGTCAGATCTGGCCCCTTGCGTCTCTGCAGTTAAGCCCATTTCTGTGTGTGTGTTGTGATAGGGTCCCCCTTGCCAGGCACTGACCCGTCTGCACACAGGGAACTTCACCCTTCCGGTGCCAAGGCATAGGTCCTCTGCCATTCTTCCCCAACTCCATCCAGCCGCTAAAGGCCAGGACCGCTGTGAACTTGCTGTGTCAGAGACAGGGGTGGGGTGAGCCCAGGACTTGGAAGTTCTAATCCTCACATGAAAATCCTCCATGGCCAAGGGCAAGTCATTTGACCAGCTAGTGCCTCGGTTTCCCCATCTGTAAAATAATAATAACAGGATAGAACTTTAATTAGTTGCCATCTGGAAGATCAAACCACGGTGTTAAAATAATCCTCTACCCCATCAGGTCAAAGGGTTTAGACAAACATTGTTCAGTATTATCACCTTTCACGGGGGGGACAGGCACAGAGAATGGACGAGTCTGTGGCAGAGCTGGCATAAGAACCCAGAGCTCCCAGCATTCCTCCCCAGGATCAGGAAGGGAACCCAGGAGTCCTGGCTCCCAGTCCTGCGCTTTAACGGCTGGACCTGTCCCTGTCTCTGCTTTACTGCTCTAAGCCGAACCTTTTAGCCGTTCCAGCTTGGCGCGGGTACCAGCCTTTGTAGGGTAACGCCTGAGTGTCCACCCCCAGCACCCGGCCGGCCGCCAGACACTCAGCACCTGGCCTGGGCTCTCCCCTCCCCATCCTGCCCCCCGGGCCGGACAGTCGAAACGCCGAGGTTCAGAGGTTCCAGTCTCCGGCGCCAGATGGGCCCTGCCAGGGTATTTCCTCCTGTGCTTCCCGGCCTAGCGAAGACGCCAACGCCCCGTATCTGGTTCCCTTACCGGGGCCTGATTCTCAGCCGCATTAGTCCCGCAAGCCAGGGAGCCGGGCAGTCTGGGCCTGAGAAGCGAGCCGGGCTGGGGGCATTGGGGTGCTGGGCGGGGGACCTGAAGGAGAGGGGCTGGCCCCTGGAACTCCCAGCTCCTGGGCTGCCTCCAGCCCCGCACCATGCATTGCAGACGGGCGCCAGGCAGGGAGCGGGACGCAGAGCCAGAGTTTTCTGTCGAGAAACGGAAGGGCTCGGGCTCGAAGGGGTGCCGGGGGGGGGCAGAGCCTGCCAGCCAGGCAGAGAAAGCAGCTGTTGGTGCAGGCTGAGCCAGCCCCCCCGCCCCCAGCTCTGTCCAGCTGCCAGTTCCCCTTCTTAGGACATGGGCTGGGAGGCGAGGGCGGTGGGAAGGAGACGGGGGCCGCGGCAGTCAGGCTTAGCACACGCAGCAGGCAGGGGCACTCCGGCAGCACCAGTAAGTGCCAAACTACGGCTCCCAGGCAGACGGGCTGGGGGGACACTCAGGCTCGTGGGGTTTGGGGAAGGAAGGGCTCTCGCTCGCCATGGAGTGACTGGGGCCAGTGGACTTGGGGGCAGGGGAGCACAGGGGTGGGCTCAGCTAATTGACAGGAACTGGGGGAGGCAGGCTGGCCAGGTGTTAGCTGGTGGGGCTGGAGGGGGGATGGGGTGCTGCCCATGAGCCAGGGACCCACGGAGCTGGTGTGGGGCAGGGCCCACGGAGCGGTTGGGCCTGCTCCTGCTCCCATGTGAGGCGAAGCCCTCACTGGCGCCAATGGGGGCAGGACTGCGGCCTCATTTTGGGGGGGGGGGGGGATGGGAGCGGGTGTGTGGCGGGGCCAGGCCTGAGTTGGGGCGCAGTGGTGGCAGGAGGGCGCGCTCGCGAATGGGGCTGAGAGGAGGGTCGAGGGGGCTGTGCTTGCAGCATGGGGAGAAAGAGGGATCCCCCTGCTTTTGCTCCCCAAAGCGTTGGGTTGGGAGAGTGAACGGCCCCTGGGGTACGACCCCCGGCACCTGCCCACCCTGTTCCCTGGGGTAGGACTCCCGGCTGCTGCTGCCCACGCTCCCTGTCCCTGCCCCGAGGTATGACTGGCCCCAGCCCCTGGTGTACCCTCTGGCTGCCATAGCCAGCACCCTCCCCCTGCACTGAGGGGACCTCGGCTCTGGGGGGTGCATCCCCACCCCCCTCCGCTCCCTCTCCTTTGCTCCAAAGGGTCTGAGACTGAGATAGGGTTATGATGAGTTAATTCAAGCCACAGACTCGGGAGATGCCCCCCATGCCCCCTGCCCCCCCAGCTCAGACAGCTGCAGCCCCCTCCCTCCCACCCAGAGGGGGCGGTGTGTCCCCCCCCCAGCAGCCGCCCCACCCCTGCCCACACCGGGAGCTGCACCAGCCGAGGGGGCGAGTGGAAAAGCAGCCAGTGAATGAGCTCTGTGTCCAGCTGCAAACAGCTCCCCAGCCCAAGGGGGAGGCCAGGCCAGGCTGCCCTGGCCAGGGGACTTCCCAGCCCAGCTGTGTGGGGAATGAGAGGCTCCGTCCTGCCTGGCGCTGAGGGAGATCGGCTCTGTACTTCCCCCCATGGTACAGGACACCCAGATGGGGGTCAGCGCCCCAGCTGGACCCCAGCCGCAGGCCCAGGGACCGGGGTCAACCCTGCAATGCAACTCCCAGCCCGGGGACGTGGCTTTAAAGCCCTTTGGGAAGGTGTGTGGCCCAGCGAAATGCCAGCCGGCCGCCCCCACCCCGTCCGGCCATACCACACCCCAAACAGGGTGGGGGTGGCAGGGGGGGGTCTCCAGGGGCTGTCAGTCCAGATTGGGCCTGGGGGAGGGGGAACAGCAGGAGGAGGGAGAGGCAGCAGCTATCTCCTGCTCCCAGAAACCTGCTTCAGGTTGCACGGTGCTGCTGCCCATCCCTGTGGTGTCAGAGCTGCGGTGGGAGCTACAGGTGGGAGGCTGCTGGGGACGAGGACATACGTGGCGGGGGCAGGTTATCGCTTTTTTTAAAGGTGCAACTAAATATTGTCCCCGTTTGGGCTGCGCCACCTCGTGCTTTGCTCGTCTGCTTCAACTTGAAGCTTTGTGAAGCAGGGGCCATGCCCCCGCTCTGCCCCCTGCCCAGCCGGGCCTCGAGTCTCTGCACTGTTGTCCTCCCCTGCTCAGCTGTGTGTCATAGACTCTCCAGTACTAATGGAGAGTCTCCCTTTGTACAAGTGGCAGCGGCCCAGCTTTATGGGGCAGGAGGGCGCGAGCTGGCTGTCGAGGTGACGTTCTCAGGCACCGTTGGGGTACCGGGAGTTTCTGAGGTTGTCTTATACTGCTAGAGAGCCTGTCAGCTGCGGTCCCGGAGCACCGTACACAGAGGGCGGTGGGTGCCGAGGTGCCATGGGGCTGAGCAGGGTATAAATAGCTCTGCTCGCCAGCCGAGTGGATTAGACAGAAACATTTCACCCGGCTGTGAAATGCAGCCACCTCTGCGGTGGCATGCAGGGGCGGTGCTGGCCGGGAAGAAGAATGCCGTGTGTGACTGAACCCGCAGGTGGGGACCCAGGATATGATTAGCTCCCAAATTAGTGTCTGCATCGGCATTCAGGCCGGCCAGCCGGTTTCCACCTGGGGTCTTGTGCAACAGAGCCACGGGCTCAGGGACTCGGATTAATGTCTCATTGGAAACAACGGCATCTCCTGCCGCACAGCGCCCCCTAGTGCCACGCTGGGCCAGCACTGACGGCGAGGGAATAGCGCCCCCTACAGACCCCCAGCCCACCCCCTGCCGCACAGCGCCCCCTAGCGCCACGCCGGGCCAGCACTGACGGCGAGGGGAGAGCGCCCCCTATAGACCCCCACTCCCTGCCGCACAGCGCCCCCTAGCGCCATGCTGGGCCAGCACTGACGGCGAGGGGAGAGCGCCCCCTACGGACCCCCACTCCCTGCCGCGCAGCGCCCCCTAGTGCCACACCGGGCCCGCACTGACGGCGAGGGGAGCCGCCCCCGGACCCCCCCCGCACAGCGCCCCCTAGCGCCATGCTGGGCCAGCACTGACGGCGAGGGGAGAGCGCCCCCTACGGACCCCCACTCCCTGCCGCGCAGCGCCCCCTAGCGCCACGCCGGGCCAGCACTGACGGCGAGGGGAGAGCGCCCCCTATGGACCCCCACTCCCTGCCGCGCAGCGCCCCCTAGGGCAGGTCTCCCTCTTGGGCTCTGTATTTGCAGCAGAGGGAGAGAGGGGGAATCCCCTGCTTTTGCGGGTCTCGATCCCCAGAGCTTTGGGCTGGGAGGGTGGAACTGGCTCCCGCAGGGACGCTGGCCCCTGGGGTATGAGAACCCTGCCTCTGAGCATGAGATCAGGTATGGGGGCAGCCCCCGGGTATTACAACTTGGGGCTCACCCTGCAGGGGGGTCTGGGGGCAGCCAGGGGGCACTTCCCCTGGCAACACCCTTGTGCCCGCCCGGGCGGCGTTTCTCACAGGCTCCGTGTCTGTAACAGGAGCTGCGCTGAGCCCCCTCTATCAGCCAAGCTCCGGGCCAGGAATCTGGTTTCCTGGCTCCGCTGTTACCGCAGCAACCTTTCAAGCAGGGATTTTTTAATTTGACAAGGGGCCTTTATACAGACCTGCAGCGCTAGGCCGAGGGGGGCTCGGGTCCGTTACCCGATAGGGCCCCCCCACCACGCCACACCGGCTCCCATTGTCCAGCAGGCGCTGCCAGGAGACACCCGATACCCAGGGCCTTATCAGCACCGGGGGCAGAGTGAAAGCAGCAGGATGGGTTACAGGCGTCTGCGCCACCGCGGCTGGCACCGGTTCAGGAGCAAACATACCAGAGTGTTCCACCGCACCGAGCCAAGGTACTGGAGTAACACTCGGACATAGCACTGGAGTAACAGCCCTGGTCCATCTGGCGCAGCGACCCCGCAAATACTGTAGTAATGCCAAGCCAAGGTACTGCAGTACCACTCGGACACAGTGCTGGAGTAACAGAGCTGGGCCGTCTGGCGCAGCGACCCCAAGGCACCGGAGTAACACTCGGACATAGTGCTGGAGTAACAGAGCTGGGCCGTCTGGTGCAGCGACCCCACAAATACTGTAGTAATGCCAAGCCACATAGTGCTGGAGTAACAGCCCTGGGCCGTCTGGTGCAGCGACCCGCATAAATAAGTAATGCCAAGCCAAGGTACTGCAGTACCGCTCGGACACAGTGCTGGAGTAACAGAGCTGGGCCGTCTGGCGCAGCGACCCCAAGGCACCGGAGTAACACTCGGACATAGTGCTGGAGTAACAGTGCTGGGCCGTCTGGTGCAGCGACCCCACAAATACTGTAGTAATGCCAAGCCAAGGTACTGCAGTACCACTCGGACATAGTGCTGGAGTAACAGAGCTGGGCCGTCTGGTGCAGCGACCCCGCAAATACTGTAGTAATGCCAAGCCAAGTTACTGGAGTACCACTCGGACATAGTGCTGGAGTAACAGCCCTGGGCCGTCTGGTGCAGCGACCCCACAAATACTGTAGTAATGCCAAGCCGAGGTACTGGAGTACCACTCGGACATAGTGCTGGAGTAACACTGTTGTGCTGGCTGCGGTAATGACCCCAAATACTGTCACAGCCCCAGCCTGCTGCAGTCCTGGGTCCCCAGTACTGGAGCACCGTTGTGCTGGCCCCAGCGGCTGGAGGTTCGAGCTAGACAAATGCAGGCTGGAAATCAGGTGCCGGTCGTTAACGTTGAGGGTCATTAGCCAGTGGGACAATTTACCAAGGGCTGGGGGGATCAGTGGCCATCTTTGGGGTGTTTTCCTAAGGGCTCTGCTCTGGTTCCAGCAGGCATGAAGGCAGGGAAATCCTCTGACCTGGGCTACGGAGGAGGTCAGATGAGATTGTGGGGTCTCTGGGCCTGGGAATCTGAGCAGCTGCCGCTTCAGTCCCAGGGCAATGGTGGAGGAGACGGGGCCTGTTGTTGAGGCCCCACTGAGGAATGGGGTCAGTGGGATCGATGCAGCTGCCTGCACCCCTCACAACTGTTAAACGGCCCCAGAGAGCGAGGGGCTGCTCCCGGATTAGCCCCATGGATCCCCCCCACCCCTCAATTGGCCTTGGCTGGCGGGGGAGGGGGGTCCTTCAGCGTCAAATGTTGACTGATTTGTGCCCCAGTGGATTCTCTTCCCAGCACACGTTTATTGTCTTCTGGGCCCTACTGAAAATTCGAACCCCGCGTTGGCACTCGATGGGGCTGAGACGAGGCAGAGAGCGTGTGCACATGCAGGGAGAGGCGAGACACACGGAGCTCCGTGTGCGCGTGCACATGCAGGGAGAGGCGAGACACACGGAGCTCCGTGTGCGCGTGCACATGCAGGGAGAGGCGAGACACACGGAGCTCCGTGTGCGCGTGCACATGCAGGGAGAGGCGAGACACACGGAGCTCCGTGTGCGCGTGCACACGCAGGGAGAGGCGAGACACACGGAGCTCCGTGTGCGCGTGCACACGCAGGGAGAGGCGAGACACACGGAGCTCCGTGTGCGCGTGCACACGCAGGGAGAGGCGAGACACACGGAGCTCCGTGTGCGTGTGCACATGCAGGGAGAGGCGAGACACACGGAGCTCCGTGTGCGTGTGCACATGCAGGGAGAGGCGAGACACACGGAGCTCCGTGTGCGTGTGCACATGCAGGGAGAGGCGAGACACACGGAGCTCCGTGTGTGTGCATGCGTGTTACAGTCTGTGCAGCCCCTCACACGGACAGAGCTCCCCTGCTACAACCAGGCCCCTCCGCTGACTCTGTCCCTTTAAATCAGGTGAGCACTGGACCCGCATCAGCTGTCCAGTCTCTAGTATCAGATCCTCCTGATGGGGGGGCTTGGCTCTTATTTAAAGTGACTGACCAGCCAACTCAGGCTCACTCTGCAAGAGCGTGGAGCCAGCTGGCTGTGCAGGGGCGTCCAGGTGAGCCCAGGCAGCTATACAGGGTGGGGGGGAGCCCAGGGGCCAGGCGGCTGTTCAGGTGGGGCCCAGGGGAGCCCAGGGCCAGGCAGCTATATGGGGGGGAGCCCAGGTGAGCCCAGGAGCCAGGTAGCTATATGGGGGGGTGAGCCCAGGGGCCTGGTGGCTATATGGGGAGCCCAGGGGCCAGGCAGCTATATGTGGGGAGAAGCCAGCCCAGGAGCTGCTGGGGCCCAGGTGAGCCCGAGGCCTGGTGGTCCTACAGGAGTGAAGGGTGAGCCCTCCACTCCGCAAGGCCCCTGGCCTGGGGCAGAGAGGAGCAGGGGGCAGGGACAGGAAGGCCCCACCTGGGCAGGTGCCACTGCTGCCCCAAAAGTTTCCCTGGGGGACTGGCTGGCTGCAGGGCCTGATCCTGCCCTGCCCCCTGTGGGGCCTGTTCATCCTTCCCCGGCCCCTCGCGTTGGCCTTTCTGCCACAGCAAACCCTGTGGCATGAGAACGGGGCTGACCCCCACGTGGCGTGGGGCAGGGGGGGTCTCCTGGCCCAGGCCCAGCTCGTGGCTCTTTGGTGGCCTGGATCCCAGCCAGGTTCCCAGGTGCGCCCATCCCCAGAACCGCCCCCACTACTCAGCCCCACGTTGGCAGCCTCTGTGAAGAGACCAGGGGCTGGCTGGGCCCCGCAGGCTGCTCTCCCCACCCGTGGGTCCCTCCAGGCACGCTGGCAGGGTGGGGCTGTGCCCTTCCCCAGCCCCCCACCCGGGCTCCGGGATCCTCAGCCCTTCAAGGTGCTTCTTGCAGAGCCGGCGCGATGGCCTCTGAGCTGGAGCGTGCCATGGAGGGGCTGATCTCCGTCTTCCACAACTACTCGGGCAAGGAGGGCGACAAGCGCAAGCTGAGCAAGAAGGAGCTGAAGGAGCTGCTGCAGACAGAGCTGGGCTGCTTCCTGGAGGTAGGGCCCAGCCCCGGGGGTGGGAGCAGGCAGGCCTAGGGGACTGCCCCAGGCACTGGGTGCCCCCGCCATTCCAGCACAGGGGCCCCTGGGCCGTCACTCCCCGCGGGCGCTGGTCTCCCCTCTCATGGGTGGTCGCCAGCGGCGGAGCCGTGCCAGGGCCCGGGGCTGGACGGCTGTTCCCTCGGGCTTGGGCCGGAGAAGGTTCCCACATGCCCGGCGCTGGGCTCCCAGCCCCGCCCAGGCTGACGGGTCTCTCTGGTATGAAGCTTCCCAACATTCCTCTCTAAGCTCCCGGGCTCCTAATTGCTTCTCCTCCCCCACTGCAGCTCTAACCCTTCCCCTCCCCGCTGACCCCTGCCCTCTCCTGCTCCATCCAGGGCCAGGCAAATAGCTCATGCCTCCAGCTTCCCACTCACTCTCTGGCTTGTCCTGAGCACAGGACAGGGGCCTCTCACTGGGGCTCCCCCCCCAGCCGCCTGGGCCTCTTTCCTCTCCCAAAGGGGCGGCCCCACACGCTAACCCTGCCTCCCCCGGGGGTGTCTCCGCTGCAGACCCAGAAGGACGCGGGCACTGTGGATGGCATCATGCAGGACCTGGATGAGAACGGCGACGGGGAGGTGGATTTCAAGGAGTACGTGGTGCTGGTGGCTGCTCTCACCGTGGCCTGCAACTCCTTCTTCTGGGAGGACACCTGAGCAGGGAGCCTGCACCGCCTGGAGCCCCCTAGAGCCGCACACCCCTATTCTGAGCCAGCCGCCGGCATACCCTCTAACCAGCTAGACAGAGCTACTCATTAAAGGCACCGAACCCACCCCAGTGTCCCGTCCCTTCCTCGGAGCCTGGGAGTGCCGCTGAGCAGCGTGGGGAGGGGGACACTGCTGCAGTGGGGCTAGGGGAGTTTTGGCGTGAGGGGGAGCTCCTGCTCCCCAAGTCGACATTATCCCTGGTGTTAGAAAAGGGTGGAGGCCACGCTCTGGCCTGTGGGGCTGGGCTCAGGGCCCTCAGCCTTGGGGTTCCCTGGGGGGCATGAGCCATCCATTTCCAGGAGAGTCGCCTCTCCGATCACCCCGGCCACCAGCGAGACACACACCCCTTCGCTCTCCACACCCCTTCCCACCAGGCCTCTCGGACCCATGAGCCAAGCAACTGCCCCCATCCCCAGGCCTTGTCCCTTTGCTTGCCCCCCACTTCTGTGCTGGGAGCGCAGGCCGTAAGCTGTGGCGTAACCCCAGTGCCTCAGCCGGGATCACCACAAAGGCTAGTTTGACCCTTTCTCTTCCCACAGTCATGCCCAGTTGTAGCTGACACCACGTGGCACAGGGCCTGAAGCAGGCCGGTCTCTGTAGGAAAGGGAGGCAGGAGCCTGCTGGGAGGGAAACAGGGTCACAAGGGGGATGACTGGGAAAAGGGGCAGGAGAAACGTGGCTGACAGGTGGTGGCTGGACGGCCTCCTGCTGGGGTGGGAGGAAATTCACAAACATGGTGCTGCACCCATTCCCCAGGGGGAAGAACCTGTTCCTAGCTCCCTTCCCAAGAGCCAGGAGCCCAATAACCAGCCTCCTCTGACTGGTACCGGCTGAGCCGCACGCAGCGCAGGGGGGCTAGTGGGGCTGACACCGAGCGTGACAGGTGGACAGCTCCGAAGCCGCCCACCCATTCTGCGGATTTGACACTTCTCTGGGACGGTGCCAAAGCACTTTGCAAACTAGATACCGATGCTGCTGAGCTGCAGCCACCTCTGGGGTGGAGGGTGGTCATGTGTGCACAACGGTCAGGAACAGAAGGGGAGAGCCTAGACAAGAATTAGGTGGGCAAAGGGAATCTTTAGGAAGAATGCCCTGGCATCATTAATGTCTGTACAAAGCTGACAGGAGCTCAGCATTGACAAGCTCGTCAGAGGCAACCAAACTGCAGAGATTGATGTGTCTGTGAGCAGAAAGCAAAAGGACTGGAGAGAATCGGGTGGGATTTGAACCTGTGAACCCAAAGAATCTGATGCTGAGCTCTGGCGCCCCCCGTTCTTTGCAGCAGGTTCTCATCTTCCCTTCCCATCCTTTGCAAAAGAGAAGCTCGAAGCCTGTGATGCAGAAAACGGCATTGAACTCCTAGCAGCAGATAATAAACTGATCTGTCACAGCCACAGAGAGACACCCACCACATTTCAAGGGAACACAAGTACTCGGTGGGATGTGAGAGTTCTCTGACAACAACGTAAGCTAGGAGTAAATCCACTGCAGTCAGTGGAGTTACGGAGCAGGAGAATCAGGCCCACTAAGCAAGAAAGAACGCGATGAGCCAGTCAAGGGCTTGTTTAAAACATCTTTTAAAATTGTTTTTCCATAGTGAAAGTGATATTAACCGTGATTTCCCCAAGGCAATGTTGCCAAGTATGGTGATTTTATCATGAGCCTCCTGATATTTGGTGGTTTTCTTAAAGTCCCAGCTCCTGGAGTTAGGAGATGGCAGGACGCTCTCAGCTTTCATTTACAGACAAAAATCCTTAGGGTTGCAGAGAAAAGCTAGAGAACGTGACTCAATGCAACCCTAAAGGCTCCAGAACCAGCAGCGAAATAGAAAGAACCTCACGTTGATTACGTTTTAAAATCTCGGCATTTTTAATCCACTCTCAGGATTTTTTGAGGGCTGACTCACGGTTTTTGAAAGCTTGAGGTTGGCGCTAATGCTGCATGTGTAACACATGACATTCTTCACCACAGCCGCTCACTTCCGCAAATACAAAGCCACAAGGACAGTAGTGGGTGCATTCTCCCAGGAATGCACAAATCTTGATTAGAAACCGATGGTGCCACTGCCAGCTGAAGCAACGGAGCGCTGAAGTCTGCCCTCTGCAGTGCTGGTGCACATGTGGAGTAATTCAATGGGGATCAGCATCCATGGGAGTGAGCCTTATTTGCTTTTTCTTTGTTTTTACCATTTTGCTGCCAGTTTCACCCCCTTGGCAGGCCCAGAATGGTAAATGGGCTGGCACCTTTGCAAGCTGAGACTTTCTCCTGATGGTTGGCATCTCATGCACTACACTCAAAGCCTTCATTTTAATTAAACCCACGTCATTTTGAGGAAAATCTGCAAACCATGAACGGAGTGTAACTGATGCATCGACCTGTGCCTCTGCAGATAGCCTGAGCCAATAGCTCTGGGAGATGTCAGCTGTCCAGCTGACACAGAAGCGGGTTTGTGAGGGGGTTGTGTCAATGCTGCTAGCTGGTTTGCTGCTGAGCCGCATAGGCTGGAGGAATTTCATATTACACAGATCTGTACAATCAGCTGGACTTATTTTGGTGTTATGAGCGGGCAGGGCTTGGGCCAAGGACTTCTGACCCCTGAGCCGGGTCGGGTGAAGGGCCACAATCATCTATCTGATTGATAACTCACAGGAAGTGCGGGCTTCATCCACGCAGCATGCTAATCATCCAACCCCGGGGGATCCCCTTATGGGAGCCCGAGGGGGAGTTCAGTCCCCGAGGCCTCTGCTGATGGTCACTATCACCTGCGGTTGAGTCTCAACATGGACTTAGAGCGAGATCCTAACCCTGCCCCCCAACCCTCACACAGAAGCAGCCACCTGCTGGAACGGCTTTGGGGGCATGGCCGGACCTGCCACTCAGCAGGGTGCAGAGGCAGTTCTCCTAGCCCACCGCCCACCCTACAGGACAACAATGGCTGCCAGGTTATCCCAGCCAGAGCAGGGGAGCCCCCCATACCCAGCTGCTTCCAGAGGAGTCAGACCCCAGGATTCCCACAAGTGGGCTCCCTCCGCCCAGCCCAGGCCTCACACCCACCTTGCCCCCCCTTCCAGCCCAGGGTACCCCCCAGCTGCTCTGGGGCCCTGAGCTGCACCTCCTCAGGCCTGGGGCCCTGCCCTCTGCCCCAAGTCCCCCTATATCCCAACCTGCCCCCCCCCCTCCTCCAATACAAGGCTCTGCCCATGAGGCCCTCCCAGCCTCTGCCCCAAGTCCCCCTATATCCCAACCTGCCCCCCCCCTCCAATACAAGGCTCCGCCCATGAGGCCCTCCCAGGCCCCGCCCACTGCGCCAAGTCCCGCCCCCAACTGCCCCCTCCCGAAAAGGGAGTGGTCACATGGCTCAGCCCCCCCCCGGGGGAGGGGAAGAGCGGGAGTGATCACGTGGTGCAAGGCCCTGCGAGGGGAGAGGAGAGTCACGTGGGCGCGTTCTCGCGGCTGCGCAAAACGCGGCGGCCGGTCGCCATTTTCCCCGGCTCGGCGCGCGGGGGGAGTAGGGAAGGAAGCGGCGGCCATTTTGTTTTCAGCGCTCGAGCGTGAGTGCAGCGGGGAGCGGGCGGAGGGGACGGAGCCCCACGGAGCCAGCCCCGCGCCCCACCCCCGCCCCGCAGCCCCGCCCGGAGTCCTGGCGACCGTCTGCTTCGGTGACAGAGGGGCCCCGGGGGCAGGGAGAGCGGGGGAGGGGCCCGGCTGAGGCGGGGGTTACGGGGTGCTGTGATCACGGTGTGGGGAGGAGGGGGCTGGCCCCGCCCGGCGACTCCTCCCTTGAGCGGGGCCTGGGCAGTGTCACGGCCGGGGCGGGCTGGGGGCCTGGGGAGATCAGCCTAGCGGAGCCCCCCCCCCACGCTTGGGGCTAGCAGCCTTCCCGCCCTGCGAGCCCGGCGTGGGGCCGGGAACCGGGGCTCGCGAGGCCGGGCCTCCCTGACCCCCGCGAGCCCGGCGGGGGGCCGGGAACCGGGGCTCGCGAGGCCGGGCCTCCCGGACCCCCCCCCCCCCGAGCCCGGCGTGGGGCCGGGAGCCGGGGCTCGCGAGGCCGGGCCTCCCTGACACCCCCCGAGCCCGGCGTGGGGCCGGGAACCGGGGCTCGCGAGGCCGGGCCTCCCTGACACCCCCCGAGCCCGGCGTGGGGCCGGGAACCGGGGCTCGCGAGGCCGGGCCTCCCTGACACCCCCCGAGCCCGGCGTGGGGCCGGGATCCGGGGCTCGCGAGGCCGGGCCTCCTGACACCCCGAGCCCGGCGTGGGGCCGGGAACCAGGGCTCGCGAGGCCGGGCCTCCTGACACCCCGGTTGCAAGCTGCGCTGTGCAGGGGGCTCCGCATCTCCCCCCCTTGCGCCTCATCTGGGTGGCTCAGGGCGCTGCCGTGCTGGGACGAGCTCCCCGCATTAGGTGTGTGGCTAATAATAAAGCTGAATGGCTGGCGCGGGTCCGACCTTCCCTCGGGGATCGATGTCAGCCTCCCTTGGTGGCCAAAATCTCTCTGGGCTTGGGGCCCTGGCAGGGCAGTGGTTCAAAAGGCACTAACTAAATACCAGCTTTGTTGCTGTTGTTCCCTGCCCACTGGGACGGGGATTTTTTGTTGGAGAACCACGTTAGGCGGCCTGTGAACTGCCTGTTCAGACGCTGGGGTTATGGGGATGTAAGTATCTGAGCGCATCCCCGATCTGAAAATGGACATAACTGTACCGCTGCTCTCAAAGACTATCCCTGTCCAAGCAAACGATGGACATCACCAGTGTTTCTGACTGCTGGTGTGTTCGGCTGCAGCGTGGATGGGCCCATAACAGCAGAAATGTTGAATAAGGTCATAATGTGTTTGGTGTGCAGTTGCGGGGCATAGCCCTCTTCCCTGGGCCATCAGCCTAGTGCTTGGCACACCTAATACCTGTGCTGTGCAGGGGCTGCTTGCAGAGGAGGGAGCATTGGCGTAATTTGACTAGGGTCTGACAACTGATGTCACAGTTCCAACTGAGGTAATAACTTGGATAGAGGAAATAGTGCATCCAGAGCCTTAATGCCTAGTGCAGTGGTTCTCAAACTTCTGTACTGGTTGACCCCTTTCACAAAGCAACCCCCCGTTATAAGTTAAAAACACTTTTTTTATATATTTAACACCATTATAAATGCTGGAGGCAAAGCGGGGTTTGAGGTGGAGGCTGACAGCTTGTGACCCCCATGTAATAATCTCGCGGCCCCTTGAGGGGTCCCAACCCCCAGTTTGAGAACCCTCAACCTAGTGTATCAGAAACTGAATCCAGAATCACAAAGATTAATTCCTACTGCTCTCCTGCTTAGAAAAACATAACCTCCTTGAAACCAGCCAGTTAGAAATGATCGTCACCAGGCTGTTGTTGGCATAGGTAGGTGAGATCTTCACTGAAAGTGGAATTTAATGTTTGTGGCATTAACCTGACACACAGTTGAGAGATGAGATAGCATAACTCAACTAGTTTATTGAAACTTACCTTTTAGGATGTTTCGTGATGCTATGAAATGCACTGCTAGCACAGTCACATCACTGATTTACATGGTTCTTGGCTGTCTCCACACACACAAGTTTGGCATGGAAAATCTAGCCAAATAATTTCATGGGCTCAGTTCTTCTTACTAAATCTGGCTATTGTTTGTTTCAGACGATCGTGATCTGAAGATGGCTGCACAGTCAGCGCCGAAGGTTGTGCTAAAGAGCACCACCAAGATGTCTCTGAACGAGCGGTGAGGAAGCCAACAGCAACTTCAGCTCATAAGAAATTTTTACTTAATTGTCACTGTGTCCAGTGTCCAAAACCGACATGGTTTCTGCCCTGTTTTAACCTACCTAAAAAAGAAGCAGGTGGCTATGCACCTCTGTCTTAAGCTGCAACAAATGTGGTACACGAGGTTAAAAGGGCAATTATTTTGGAGGATTTTGTCAGTAGCTGTTAATATTAAACTATATGAGACGTAAATGTGGTGGGATGTCTTATTAAAAAAAGAGAAACCTCGCACCCTCCCTTTTTCTTCCACGTTTTTACATTTTATATAGTTGACCACTGCAGCATGGTAGCATGTTACCGAAGCTGCAGAAGGCTTGCTGCTTTGTCCAAGGGAGACACACGCATGTGGTCTGGCCTGTAAGAGGCATGCAGCAGGCCACCAAACCAGCCCAGAGGCCCTTTAACAATGTTCTTGGGCCTTGTAAGAGGCAAATGCTTTGCTTCATCTCCATCGCTTTCCTTTCTTGGCACTGCTTCTTTTTATTTCCTCTCTTAAAGAGCCCTCTGCTCTTTCATGCCATTAAGCTTTTGCAAATCTATAGTGATGAACTAACAGTGAAGCTTCTGTTCATATTTCACTTTCTCACTAACTCACTCTCCGATTAAATGTTAATATCATTAAGCCAAGGAGAAATGAAGCCGTTTACTTGCAGTCCCTATTCCAGTGTTCACTGCAGTGAGCAGTAGTCTTAGCCAGTGCTTGTGATTTATGGCCGGGCAGGCAGATCGTTAGGTACGGTACAGGGGAGTTACCTGCCTGTTAATTTTGTTAGTTCCAGCCAGACCACATTGAGCACTTTGTAGTGCTTAATTTCACTGTCATTTGTAGCTATTAGGATACTGTAGACACTGATTACTGGTGAGGAAGCCTACGTTCCTGGTGGTTTGTTCACACCACATAATTTTTAAAGGCAGAAAATCCCTAATGCACCAAAGAAATTCCCAAATGCCAACGAAATTGTAGTCTAAACAAATGCACTCATATGGTGGCATCTCTTATGGTGATAGAACTGTCGTCCTTATAAGTATTATGCCAGACCCTTGGTTTTCTGTTGTCAGAGTGATGCGACTCATAAATATGCTTACTGCCCTCAAACTATTAAACAGTTTCCCCCCTAAACTATCTGTCTTGGCTTTTGCAGTCAGATTTCAGTTTGCTTTCCTGTTTCGTTGTAATGTCTTCTCCTGTCTCTCATGACCATTTCTGCTTGTTGCTTGTTTTTCATAACTTCTTTCACCTTTAAAAGCAATAACTTAAAACTTTATCACTTTTGAATTAATATGTTGCACTTATCCAAATCTGCATTTCCTATTCTAGCACGTTTGTGGAAAACGAGGAATACATAACTCGCATATGACATGATCTAAGTGTGCCACTTTTTACATAAAGTTCATGGGATCTGGAGCTCCAGTCTTGAGAGCCATGAAATGCCATAAATGTTTGTAATAAAACTTTATTTAAACACCCATTTTGTTCGACCTTGAAGCTTTACTAATATGCTGAAGAACAAACAGCCGATGCCAGTGAATATTCGGGCTACCATGCAGCAGCAGCAGCAACTGGCCAGTGCCAGAAACAGAAGACTGGCCCAGCAGATGGAGAATAGACCTTCTGTTCAGGCTGCCTTGAAGCTTAAGCAGGTGAGAGAAAGTGTCCTATTCCACTGCAGACAGTTGATGATGCCTGTCAGCAGCTGGTGGCTTTTCAGGATATGAGAATTTTTCAAGATGTCACTTGAAAGTAAGAGCTGAGAATGTTTGGAGAGACTTCAAGAGAATTTCAGATTGTCACTGCAGATAAGTAATGCTTTATAGGTTGTTAATACCGTTGAGTTCAGTTAGTCTGTCATGTCTTCTGTTGGTTATTGTTTGTTTAAATCTCCTCCTTTGCTATTTTTCCAGAAGAGAGGACAACCTGAAATTTCACAGCTTTTTCCCTCTCCCCCACATAAATGGTCTGATTCCAGTTTTCTGGATCTGCTGAATTCTTAATGCCTTAATCTAGCTGCTTTCACATTGCAACATGTTAGCTCTTGTTCCCTGTTAGTGCCTTTTTTTTGAGGGGGCGGGGTCTGCCTGTTTTTTTCCCCTTGTTTTATGCTATTGCCAGCAGTTGTCTGAACAAGAACTACATGAACTAAAAATGAGTTCTTGGTTTCTCGTAAATTCTTGCTAAAGTAACAAGAATCTTACTATTCCTGTTATCCACATAGACTGACCAGAGCTGTATGCTACTGAGCAGCCCAAAAGTTGGCTTCCATTTGAAGGTCCAGTGTGGAACAGCAGATCTGAGCACAGTGTATTCATCTTGAGTTGTACATCACATTTAAATAGTACCTGTGCATTGCTCTGTGCTCAGTGAATGGGGTCTGCTAGATGTGAGCCCTCGTTGATAAGATAGTGATTAGAGTATGGTACCTAAGAGGCAATTAGCTATGTTACTGTGCCAAAGTGCTTCTTATCAGAGTATCTCAAACTGTAAAGAACGTAACGTGCTGTATAACTGTCTGTTAGTGCAGAGAGAGACTTGGAGAGTTTCTCTTGAAATTTGTGTATGTATGGTCCATGGAAATAATTAAAACATGGGTCTGGAGGGTCCTGCTATACTGCTGTGTGCTAGCTTTAAATAGCAGCCCTGCATGACTCGAATACAGTAGTCGTTAAATATAATCCCAGACATCTTGGGGCACACTAGGAGAGAACTGTGGAAGGTTCCTATTTGAGCGGCTTTGTCACATAACTACAATCTTTATCTGACTCTTGTGCTGGAGTTTGGTGTTTGTTCTTTCATGAAAAGGAATGTAACTGCATTGCACTCAGAGCCCAGGAGCCTGCTGTCCCTAAAATCAGAACCAGGTGCTAGTAAGAGAAACTTTTTGTCTGGAGCTTCTAAACAAAAGCTCTATATATGAATAATTTATGGTTTCCACAGAAAGGGTTTATAGTATAATCTCATAAGGGCTTCACTAGTGATATAAAAGGATAGGCAAGTCTCATTTCATAAAGTACATTGTTCCCTTTGTTTGCGGAGTCAGTGAGTGGCTGAATCTGTGTGAGGAAAATACAGACCCTTTCACTTTACTTCACTGGCACCTGTTTCACTTTTTCATTGGAACCATGTGCACACACGTGCACACATACACGCTATCTTTTAGGATTGAACACGGTTCTGGATCTTGCCCCGCAGTTCAAGATCAAAATGTATGTTGGGTTTGAGGTTCATGTTGGAACTTCTGATGGAAAAGAAGGTAGAGCACAGCTCCTTCTCGGTCAGCGTAGGTTACGGGGGTCCAGAGCTGCCTGTAGAGCCTCTAATGCCCTTTCTCGTGTTGAGGAACTTGGGCTGCATTGAGGAGCGTTATGGAAATGCGTACAAGTAAATCTCATGTGGCGGTAGAGCCAGCAGATCAAGTGGAGCATTGCATACTAGGACTCGTGGCCTGTGGGTCACACCTCCCTATTAAAGATGACAGCTGCAATGTGTTCCTCTGGGAAAATTTGGGGACTCTAGTTTAATAGTGTTGGGTTGCTCTTCAGCAGTCCTCACCAATTGACTTTGGAAGGTCTATTCGCTGGTACGTAGGGGAGCAGGGACTGTTCCTCTGGAGGAGCATCCTGTGAAGAATATTAGGGTCTTCTGCACCATTAGGGAGGCCATACAGTCACAGCTATGAACTTTCAAACTCACCCCACTTCACTCAGGACAGCACCATTTCCCCTAATGCATGACCATCCCTTCCTGTGTTTCACCAAGTGCCAGCCAATGTGCTTCAGTGTCCTGTTCCAATTCAGATAGTACAAGGGGCAGGTTTGGCTGCACAGGGTAAAGAGTTGGGTGTTGTAGACCTGTTGTGGTTCATCTAAAAGCTGTTATACTGCCTAAAACTGTGAAATGCCTGAAATCTTACGATTGTACTGAAAGACAGCAGGTATCTAGCATCATTCTAGCCCCTGCTGGCCACTCTCCAGAGAAGTTGGGCGAAAGCAGCTTTAAAATTTGTTTGACACACAGAACCAAATGTATGGTATAGCGCAAACAAATCCCCAAATTAAGCCCAAAATATATTGGGCTGTGTGGTATAAACTGGGTCTAAGTGTTTCCTTAACTGCCTTGAACTGAGTTATCGGTCATTTGAGAGGAGAAAACAATCTTGGTCTTAACTCTGAATTTCTTGGCTCTTGTGGTTTTTAAGTTGGAGCTTAATGCAGTTGTTTTGGAGGGGGTGAATATTCCTGTTTGTGCTAGCTTATAAAGACAAATATGGAAGGGTTTAGTCTCTGTGGATGTCTGGGGAAATCTAGACATAAGATTGTTCCAGTGAGATCACTGGATTTGAAACTTTGGGCATATAATTATCAGAGGCTGAGTGCACAAGTCTCCTGGCTGTAGACAATCTAACTTTTTCTCTAGGCGTTTGCAGCAGGCTCATCACTAGTGCCTGAGCACCTTTCTTAAAGGGAAGGCTGCAGCCCCCCTTGGGGATTAGAGTCTTTTTCACTTCCTAGCTGGGCTTACACTTGACAAGACAAGATCTTTCTTGAGACCTAAATACTTTGCAGTGGGCCTTGGGCCCTGTATAGATTCTGCTTCCTCCTTTGCTGGTGGAGGTATCTGCTTCCATCTATGCCAGTTGCATGATAACTCCCTGATAGCTACATGACTTTCCTGTTTTTAAAAAAACTTTCATTCCAGAAGAGCTTAAAGCAGCGCCTGGGTAAAAGTAACATCCAGGCACGATTAGGCCGGCCAGCAGGACCCCTGGCTCGTGGAGCTGTTGGAGGACGAGGGCTACCTATGGGTCAGAGAGGTTTACCACGAGGAGCCATGCGTGGTGGACGTGGCGCGAGGGCGTTGCTGAGAGGAGGCATTCCCCTCAGAGGTGAGTATATTGTTAATATGGGAAATAAAATATTCCTGGGGGAGGATATTCAGTGACTTCTTGCTAAGTTTGACAGCTAGCTTCTTGTTTTGATTACCTGCTTGACTTTTTTTCCTCACCCCATTAAAGGTCAGAGTTTACTTCGGGGAGGACGTGGTGTATCCCCTAGGATGGGCCTCAGAAGAGGTGGCGTTAGAGGCCGTGGTGGACCTGGGAGAGGTGGTCTAGGCAGAGGAGCCATGGGTCGTGGAGGAATTGGTGGCAGAGGTTAGTGTGCTGACATTTGGGAAGGCATGAGGGTATTGTTTAGAGAAGAATCTGAAGCAACCTTTAACTTCCACCTTCTTGGTTAAAATATAATGTATATTAGCACCTGTGAAGTAGAATCTCCACCATAAAGATACACTTGTTTGATACTATGCTGGATACAAACACATTATATTTTCATTTTCTGAATTGTTGGTTTTAGCAACATTTGTGCTGAAAGGCAAGATCCTAGTTGGTGTCATTGCTTCCCAGAGGGTTCTGGATAGCGGTGGTGAAACTGACCAGAGTCTTGTCAGTATCACACTCCTGCTCAGTGAGGCTTTGAGAAGTGGCAACGGCACTGGTGCAATTTCTGTACAAACGACTCTGCATTGTTTCACTTTCTAATCAGGAATGAAGTGTAACCTTCACAACCATATGGTGCTAGAAACGCATTCCTTAAGTGAAAGTCTAAATTATGCAGAAACTGAGGGCTTAGGCCTCCAACCTCAACAGGGAAGTGTCCTACTTGCTCCTTAAGTGGAAGTTTTTCAGGCCCTGGTTTTATTAGTTCACTGGGAGTTTGAAATGGAATCTGTTCCTTAAATACTCAATCCTTTTCAGAGTGCAAAGTATTAAATTACAACAGTCCCCAAACGGGATTGGCACTAGAACAAATGTAGGCTGCAATCGCAGCTGACCTAGTGGAATCATTAATGCCCAAACTAGAGAATTCTCAAATGGGACATCACAGTGATCAGAGCTCACTGAGCCACATGCTGTGGCTTTTTATTTTAGCAAAAGGCCCATTGATTTCTTTGCAGCACCTGTGTTCCTAGATGCGGGGGCAAATGGCAGGTAAGAACCTACAACTTCCTTGCTTTTGTGAATTAATATTGGAGATTAAACATTATTTCCTAGTCTTCCTTGTAGAATGACATTAATTCAGTCCTAGTGGGTTCTAATGCTGTAACAGGTCCCTCAGAACTAGTTTGACACCTAATGTAAAATTGGTGGGATATGTATCGAGCAAGCTTATTCCTAATTGTTAATGGCATTGCTGCTTTCTCTAAAGCTCAGTAGGAAGGGTGGTGGGGAATAAATGCTGATTATACTTGGCTAGTAACTGTCTGATGCATCAAGGCACTAATGTGTGTTAGGGATTAATGCCAGGCTAAAATGGTACCAAGCAATGTAAAGTGTACTATGGGGCTGCCCTATAGACCCTGCCTTGATGCTGATGGGCACGCACAGCCCTGTACAAGACTGCAACTTCAAACGCCATCTCAGGCAGTGGAGTCTTCGCTACTTTTAAAAGTACATACACTGTATGGAGTTTCAGCACTGTATGGGCTGCCACTATCTCCCGGAGGGACACAGGATCATTAGTGCTTTGATATGTAACAGGTATACAAAAAATAGTCCACACCAGCTGTTGGGTCTGCTTGGGCTCAGCTGCAAAAAAACATTCTTTAAGTCTCGCTCAATAATTCTTGATTACTGGCATTGCAATAGCAGGGTCTGGTGCAACACTAGATTATTTATACTTGTTCAAAGGAGAAAACTTCCTGTTTAATGTGACAAATAGTCTGTAACTTGCCCACAAGTAGGAAGTCATTAGTTCTCATACTACGTAAAGTAGACGCGTGTATTTAGAGTGCAGTAAACATATGTGGTGCTTTACAAAATGGGTTTAAAGAAAAGGTCTCCACTCCCAAGAGTTTGGTGTGATTCAGATAAACTTGCCTATAGCTCAGGGAAACATGGGAAGCTCTGTGAGAAGGAGACAGAGATGTAGGAAGGTTCATGAAAGTGGGTTTAAAGGAGGAAAAGAGGGTGCTTGTTACACCGGAGGAAGGAAACTATCCCATGCACAGGGTTGGGGGCAGCGTGGGAGGTAATAGGATATGGATATGGAAGAGTATAACGAGGTTGGAGGATGAACTGAGAGCAGAGATACTGTGGGGAGACAGTCGTCCAGAGATTTGAACAGACACTTGATGCACAAGGAGAGACACAACCAGGGGAGTGACTTGACCAAGGGGCTGATCTGGTCAGTAGCAGAAGCGGCACCGTTGGCTACCAGCTGTCTCCACCTTGCACGTGGCTCTCTCGCATACCACGTAGTGCACAGTGTGCCACTCGGTGGTCTCTACATTGAGCACTGTTATGTACCTGAGTGGCTGCTTCAGCGGACTGGCCACCCAGCTGTTGCCTTGCCTAGGTAGTATGGGGTGGCAAGTTGAGAGCGCACGGGCTCATGAGAGCGCATGAGCTAAACTCTCATTGGTGGGATTAGGTCAGATCCTGAATGTTTGTTGCTCCCTCTGTCCGAGTCTGGCAGTGCATTCCAGTGTGGTGTGTAACTGTAATCTTGTTTCACTGTAAGGTCGTGGCATGGCCGGCCGGGGAAGAGGGGGCTTCGGTGGTCGTGGCAGAGGCAGAGGACGAGGAAGAGGGTCTGCACGTCCTGCGTTGACCAAGGAACAACTGGACAACCAATTAGATGCTTACATGTCTAAAACAAAAGGACACCTCGATGCTGAGCTGGATGCTTACATGGCTCAGACAGATCCAGAAACTAATGACTGAAGGTCCTTCTGATAGACTCTCATTGAAGTTAATGTGTATGTCAATGCCCATAAGCTAAAAATGGAAAAACCTGATTCATGCTGGAAGGACCTGCAGGAACAGGGGCGGCCCTGTTCTACCAAGAGATCAGATTTTAGTGTGTTCCTCTTACATTTTGATACTATATGTTGTATGAAACCTTTTTTGGATTGTTTTTTATAATTTTTCCTAACTACTCTGAACATGAATGTGACAGACGAGCTGCAGATACAGCCACTGACATCAGTGCAGGGGTGTGCTCAGCACGCCAGCCTGGCTGCAATGGCACACTAAGTTCCTTTGTGTTTATGAAGGGAAAATGCTGCATGTATGCCACAATCTGTGCTTTTTTAGGTGAAGTGCTCGTTGGTGCTGAACACAAGCTGTGGGATCACATGGTTATACGTGCCTCTTACTCTTCATGGTTTGTTTCAGGATAGGAGTTGATCCCATAGTGTGGCTAAAGGGTAAATATCCACATTTGCAGTTTTATTGTTGCAATAACTCATTTGAAGTAAACATACCAAAACATCTCCCTCCAGGACTGCCTAATCAATCAAATTCAGGTTAAGGAAGATAGACATGTCAATCTTTTATTTTGTACCAAAAGTTCATCCCCACTGGTTGCTAGCATTCTAACGGCAGTACAGAGAGGATTTTCCAGGTTAAAGGCTGTTTTTCAGATAAAATTTGAATTTGTTTTGTATCATGTTTGAAGGGATGGCACTCTAATGGCTTCTGTGTACCAAAATCTAGAAAAAGAACTAGCTTCTGTTTTAAGGATCTTGAAATAAGCACATTAATGATGTCTGAAAGAAAATCATGGGTAGAATAGTCTCTCCAAAATCCTGGGTCCAAAATTGGTTTTATCAACAAGTGCTGTTACCTTTCAGTGTAACCAAAACTGAATTTTCAGTCCAGACCAACTTTGGTGGCTTCTGTGGTGCATTTAACCTAGGTTGGCTTTAGAAGTTGAGAAGGGGTTTGCTTTCCTCCCTACCCCCCCCCCCCCCGAAGATTTAAGTTTAACCATCCTGTGAACTGTTCCAGTTTCAATGGAATCTTGTATTTCTCGTTCGTTGTGACAAAGGAGAAACGATTATAAAAACAATATGTGGACTTTGTGGATTTTTTTTAAATGCAGTAAGTTGTAAGAATGGTATTCTCAAGCATTAATTGTTGATCGTAAACTCTGTGGGATGACTTTTCTAGTGGGTATGAGAAGACAGTGAACGATCATCCTCTCCTGAATGGAACGTCACAACTACGGTTAAAACAGCTTCCTCTCCACTGGCTGGCAGTCCATTATAGCTGGAATTTCATCTAAATCCCCAGTTCTCATGGTGTAGATTGGAGGGTGGGGGACTGCCTGGTCCTCCCTGCCTCCAAACCTTTGTTATGCATGCTGTTGCTTATCTAGGGCTCCCAGCTAATTTGTACAGGGCATCCTTGATGTTTGACTTAAGAGACAAACGGCACTTGCAATGTTTCTGAGTTGACACCCTGATTCAACTTACGACAATTGGTTTTGACTGTACAATGCTCAGTCCGGCAATGGAGTGGATTGCGGTTACAATGTTTCAACTCACCACACAATTTTCAGGAGCCAATTGTGGGTAAGTCCCAGGACTTCCTATATACAAGTTCAAAGAAGGAAACTGACATTTCTGCTCAACTTTCCTTGATTATCTCTGTGTGTCTGGCTGTGATAATTACTATAGTACGCAAGGGCATTCAGACTGCCAACTACCTTTTCACACGCATTAATGCTGTGATGTAACTTAGCGTTTGCACTTTCAACAAGGATCTGCTTTTCTAGTGGGGCCAGTAGATTTCAGTACTGCTATAGGATGTTTCTTCCCTAACCTCCAGTTATCTTTCTCTTGAAAATACTGTCCCCATAACTCCTGCTGCCAGTGCTTTTAGGTTGCCAGTTGAAGATATATCATTTTTAAACAAGTATCTTAATTGTTCATTAAAGGGACACGAGGTGCTAACGCAGCCCCCAACACTTATGTTGTGTTAATTTTCCTCCTTTTGGGTGGCAGAGACTGCAGGAGAGGGTTAGGTGCAGACATCACAGCATGCTGCTGCTTCAGGAATGGGCATATGAAACCTGAAAGATTAAAGTGACTGGGTTATGAGAAGGGGGACGCTATAAATAAGACCTCAAACTCTTTAGTGTTGTCTATTTACTGTGCTGCGTCCAGGCTTACTGTTTGAACAGAAAAATGTTTGCCGTGTTCCCTTAAATTATTTGAACGCTGAGCTTAAATACTCCATGAACAGAAAGGAACCTAGGCTTCAGACCAACAATACCGTGCATGCAAAGCAAGCCCTGGCACTACCCAGGTTCTCTGTACATCTCAATTTTAAACACTGAAATGCTGAATGAGCTTGCCTGACTTATTCCAGTCACTAGGTGCTGCTGCAGCTCTGCCAGTCATGTTACATGTAAGAAGGCCTTCTCGAAGCTTGTTCCAGCCAAATTTTCCCCACATCTCTGGCTTTCTGAACAGTGTTTTGTGGTGGATTGAGCTCATAAGACACACATCATCCTCCCCCTCCAAATCTATATCACACCAGTGCCTTCAAACTGATAGGTAGAGTAAATCCACCTACCTGGAACTAATGCGAGAGTTTACTGGGTATTTTTAGTTTTCTTTTGAGAAGGCTCCAAGTGAGTAGGGGGGCGGGGTGGCATTTGGCAGGGAAAAGGGCTTGCTAATGGGCTATGGAGCCTCTGGGTCTATCTACAGTGAGATTCTGCTGAGTAGTTCCAACCACATACGGGTCTGTCTAGGAGACTGGCAGTCAAGAGGGCCCCCAAAGAAGCAATAGGCCTGGGGACTGTTATCCTGGAGGTGTCTTCCTGCAAGGCTGGACCTGCTGCTCCTCTTGTTCTGTGGGTCAGGTTGGCTCTCAGGGCTGCAGCTCTCATCAGCTCTGGCATTTTTTATTTAAAAACAAAGTGAAGTGGGTCCTGCTGGCGGGGCCTAGCTGTCGCTGCGTGACCCCTGCTCCCAGCAGGGGCCAGGCAGGTAGAGGTGGTGCCTAGGAAAGCTGCTGGGTATGGCCCATCGCGCCTTTACTTCTGCATCAGCCTGCATGTTGGTCACAGACAGGAAGCTGCTATAGGGCAGTGTGGGGCATGCCCTCAGCTCCCCCCAGGGGAAATAGAAACAACCACACAGCTTAGCCTGAGCTAGGAACTCCCAGCCTGGATCAGACCCGTGGACCATCTAGTCCTGTATCCCGTCTGACAGTGGCTGGTATCGGCTACAGCAGAGGAACGGTGCAAGAAGACCCAGTGCGGGGATAACCTCACAAGGACACTTCCCTCCTAACATCCAATAGTTACAGGCTGACTTTGAGGCCAGGAGGGTTTGAAGAACAAGGGTTTTTAATGACAACAGTGGGTCCCTCCACCGTCCAAATGCAGGAGAAGCCCTGCTGAGCTCCATGGGACCGCTCATGCATGAGATGGGTCAGCGGGGGCTCAGGGTGCATCCACAGCAGGAAGATAATTCTCACCAGGGCTTAGTTTCACATGTGGTAAAATCCTCATGAAGACAAGGCAGCTTGTGGTTTTCCCCAGTGCTAGCAGGGTAAGGTAAACCTGAGCGAGAGCCTAACGTTTACCTTGAGCTGCTACGTGTTAAATTTACAGTGTCTTGGCTTGGCTTGTATAATTACCCCAGGGGAGGAACATCCTTTTCTGCCTCAGGAAGACCAGGATTTTGGCCTGACCTGAAGTTCTCCCCCCGCAGGCTTGGGAGATAGGTGTGTGATTGTTTTACTGACCTAGCTCTGCTGGTGGAAGCCCTGTTAAACATGTTACTGTGCTGTGCAGATAGAAGCACTTTTAGAGAGATGTAACTGCAGCAAAACCTTCCAGTGCAGCAGTATAACTACCTGTGAAACGCCCCCAAGTGTAGACAGAGGCCTGAGGCTATAGCTCTGCCCTTGTCTCACTGCTCTGAATTACTGGCAGCAAAAGTTGCTCAGTGAAAATAGTGTCAAAAATAGATTATTTGGGTTGGAAGGGACCTCAGGTGGTATCTAGTCCAACCCCCTGCTCAAAGCAGGACCAATCCCCAAATGGCCCCCTCAAGGATTGAGCTCACAACCCTGGGTTTAGCAGGCCAATGCTCAAACCACTGAGCTGTCCCCCCCATCTAAGTGGAGTAGCTGAAACTCCAGGAGAAGGGGCTAGCGCTGGCCCCCCACACCCTTGGGCTCCCTGCTGCTCTCCCTTCCCCTCTCCTCTCAGCCTTTTGGGTCGAAATCTGGGCTAAACCCCACTGTTGTTAAGGTCCCTCTGGTCTGCTGGGCTGAGGTGGAGCCCAGGCGTTGCCAGCTCTGTGGAGCAAGGAGGGGGTCATGCCGCATGAAAGCCAGGCCTGGCTGTGGGGCCAGGTGGAAAGACGAGCGGCAGGTGCTAGAGGGAGGCAGCTACAAACTGCCACTTTCCCCCATCGTTCTGGGTCCCCTGGCCTCAGTCCCCTCCAGTGCAGCCTTAGGGTGCTCTCTGCAGCCCTGCCCCAGATGCTGGGTCTCTCCCCCACCCAGGCCGGCTACTAGCCCCACTCACTGCCCCCTGCCCAGCTCCAGAGCCTGGGTTACCCCCGCCCCTCCCCCCCGCCCTGCTGCTAACCCCACTCACTGCCCCCTGCCCAGCTCCAGCGCCTGGGTTACCCCCGCCCCGCCCTACTGCTAACCCCACTCACTGCCCCTGCCCAGCTCCAGAGCCTGGGTTACCCCGCCCCTGCCCTGCTGCTAACCCCACTCACTGCCCCCTGCCCAGCTCCAGAGCCTGGGTTACCCCCGCCCTGCTGCTAGCCCCACTCACTGCCCCTGCCCAGCTCCAGAGCCTGGGTTTCCCCCAGCCCCCTCCCGCCCTGCTGCTAGCCCCACTCTCTGCCCCCTGCCCAGCTCCAGAGCCTGGGTTACCCCCAGCCCCACAGCCCTGCTGCTAACCCCACTCACTGCCCCCTGCCCAGCTCCAGAGCCTGGGTTACCCCCAGCCCCTCCCCCTGCCCTGCTGCTAGCCCCACTCACTGCCCCCTGCCCAGCTCCAGAGCCTGGGTTACCCCAGCCCCTGCCCTGCTGCTAACCCCACTCACTGCCCCTGCCCAGCTCCAGAGCCTGGGTTACCCCAGCCCCTGCCCTGCTGCTAGCCCCACTCACTGCCCCTGCCCAGCTCCAGAGCCTGGGTTACCCACCCCGCCGCTAACCCCACTCACTGCCCCCTGCCCAGCTCCAGAGCCTGTGTTACCCCCAGCCCCCCTGCCCTGCTGCTAGCCCCACTCACTGCCCCTGCCCAGCTCCAGAGCCTGTTACCCCAGCCCCTGCCCTGCTGCTAACCCCACACACTGCCCCCAGCCCAGCACCACAGCCAGGGTTACCCCCAGCCCCTGCCCTGCTGCTAACCCCACTCACTGCCCCCTGCCCAGCTCCAGAGCCTGGGTTACCCCCAGCCCCTCTGCCCTGCTGCTAGCCCCACTCACTGCCCCCTGCCCAGCTCCAGAGCCTGGGTTACCCCCCAGCCCCTCTGCCCTGCTGCTAGCCCCACTCACTGCCCCCTGCCCAGCTCCAGAGCCTGGGTTGCCCCAGCCCCTGCCCTGCTGCTAACCCCACTCACTGCCCCTGCCCAGCTCCAGAGCCTGGGTTACCCCAGCCCCTCCCCTGCCCTGCTGCTAGCCCCACTCACTGCCCCTGCCCAGCTCCAGAGCCTGGGTTACCCCCAGCCCCCCTGCCCTGCTGCTAGCCCCACTCACTGCCCCCTGCCCAGCTCCAGAGCCTGGGTTACCCCAGCCCCTGCCCTGCTGCTAACCCCACTCACTGCCCCTGCCCAGCTCCAGAGCCTGGGTTACCCCCAGCCCTCCCCTGCCCTGCTGCTAGCCCCACTCACTGCCCCTGCCCAGCTCCAGAGCCTGGGTTACCCCCAGCCCCTCTGCCCTGCTGCTAGCCCCACTCACTGCCCCTGCCCAGCTCCAGAGCCTGGGTTACCCCAGCCCCACGCCCTGCCCAGCTCCAGAGCCTGGGTTACCCCCAGCCCCTCCCCCTGCCCTGCTGCTAGCCCCACTCACTGCCCCCATCCCTGCTGCTAGCCCCACTCACTGCCCCCTGCCCAGCTCCAGAGCCTGGGTTACCCCCAGCCCCTCCCCCTGCCCTGCTGCTAACCCCACTCACTGCCCCCGCCCAGAGGCATCTGCCCTGTGCCCCCCCCCAGCTCCCCGGGGCCCAGCCCGGCGTGGGGCGGGCTGAGAAATGTGTCAGTCTGGGGAGCTGGCAGCAGCCCCGACTCGCTATGGTAGCTGGGTCGCTATTGGCCTGGAGCCGGGAGACCGCCCGTCACGGCGCCTCCCATTGGCTGCCGGGCTCCAGCGCCTCACGCGCTCCGGCTTCTCCTTTTGTTATTGTAGCGAACAAGTTGCGAAGCGGGGCCGGGCCGGGGGCGCAGCCGGGGGGATGCGGCGGGCGCCGGGGCCGGCGTGAGGCGAGACAGGGCGGCGGTGAGTACCCGGCCCGGCCCGGCAGCCCCCGGGCAGGGACCCCCAGATCTACCCCCGGGCAGAGACCCCGGGCAGGGACCCCCAGACCTACCCCCGGGCAGAGACCCCAGATCTACCTCCCCGGGCAGGGACCCCCAGATCTACCCCCCCCGGGCAGGGACCCCCCCCGATCTACCCCCTCGGGCAGGGACCCCCAGATCCCCACCCCCGGGACAGGGACCCCGCAGCTCTACCCCCCTCGGGCAGAGACCCCGGGCAGGGACCCCAGATCTACCCCCAGGCAGAGACCCCAGATCTACCCCCGGGACAGGGACCCCCAGATCTACCCCCAGGCAGAGACCCCGTGCAGAGACCCCCAGATCTACCCCCCGGGCAGAGACCCCCAGATCTACCCCCTCGGGCAGGGACCCCAGATCCCCACCCCGGGACAGGGACCCCAGATCTACCCCCAGGCAGAGACCCCCAGATCTACCCCGGGCAGGGAACCCCAGATCTACCCCCAGGCAGAGACCCCCGGGCAGAGACCCCCCAGATCACCCCCCCTCGGGCAGGGTCCCCCAGTTCCCCACCCCCGGGTCAGGGAACCCCCCAGATCTACCCCCCCAGGACAGGGATGCCCAGATCTACCCCCCGGGCCATGCGACCCCAGATCTACCCCCTCCCCCCGGGCAGAGACCCCCCAGTTCTCCCCCCCCCGGGCAGGGACCCCCAGATCTACCCCTCAAAGCAGGGACCCCCCAGACTAACCCCTGGGGCAGGAATCCTAGATCTGCTCCCACCCCAAGCTGTGCAGACCCCAGATCTACCCCCACTCCCTTCAAGGGGCAGTTAACCCCACCCCCACCCCTCCACACACACACCCTAGGGTCAGTGCAGACCCCAGATCTACCCGCTCCCCTAGGCCAGCCCTGGTACATCATGGCTGAGACCCAGACCCTTCCCCCAATCACTATACTAATGCATCCCACACCCAGATTCGATGAACCCCCAAACCCAGCCCATCTACCATGCAGCTCCCAGCCCTGCTCTCCCCAGGTGTCATGCACCTGGGTTTAATGCACCCAGCCCGGCACTCCCCCGGGGGTAATACACCCCCAAACCCAGCCCGGCACTCCCCTGGGGGTAATACACCCCCAAACCCAGCCCGGCATTCCCCCAGGGCTAATACACCCCCAAACCCAGCCCGGCACTCCCCTGGGGGTAATAGACCCCCAAACCCAGCCCGGCACTCCCCTGAGGGTAATAGACCCCCAAACCCAGCCTGGCACTCCCCTGGGGGTAATACAACCCCAAACCCAGCCCGGCACTCCCCCGGGGGTAATACAACCCCAAACCCAGCCCGGCACTCCCCCCAGGGTAATACACCCCCAAACCCAGCCCGGCACTCCCCTGGGGGTAATACACCCCCAAACCCAGCCCGGCATTCCCCCCAGGGTAATACACCCCCAAACCCAGCTCGGCACTCCCTGGGGCTAATACACCCCAAACCCAGCCCGGCACTCCCGGGGTAATACACCCCCAAACCCAGCCCAGCACTCCCAGGGTAATACACCCCAAACCCAGCCTGGCACTCCCGGGGTAATACACCCCAAACCCAGCCCGGCACTCCCAGGGTAATACAGCCCCAAACCCAGCCCGGCACTCCCCCGGGGGTAATACACCCCCAAACCCAGCCCGGCACTCCCCCCAGGGTAATACACCCCCAAACCCAGCCCGGCACTCCCCTGGGGGTAATACACCCCCAAACCCAGCCCGGCACTCCCCCGGGGCTAATACACCCCCAAACCCGGCCTGGCACTCCCCTGGGGGTAATACACCCCCAAACCCGGACCAGCACTCCCCTGGGGGTAATACACCCCCAAACCCGGCCCAGCACTCCCCTGGGGATAATACACCCCCAAACCCGGCCCGGTACTCCCCCGGGGGTAATACACCCCCAAACCCGGCCCGGGACTCCCCCCAGGGTAAGACACCCCCCAACCCGGCCCGGGACTCCCAGGGTAATACACCCCAAACCCGGCCCCGCACTCCCCCGGGGCTAATACACCCCCAAACCCGGCCCGGGACTCCCCAGGGGGTAATACACCCCCAAACCCAGCCCGGCACTCCCCCGGGGCTAATACACCCCCAAACCCGGCCCGGTACTCCCCCGGGGGTAATACACCCCCAAACCCGGCCCGGTACTCCCCCGGGGGTAATACACCCCCAAACCCAGCCCGGCACTCCCCCGGGGCTAATACACCCCCAAACCCGGCCCGGGACTCCCCCCAGGGTAATACACCCCCAAACCCGGCCCGGTACTCCCCCGGGGGTAATACACCCCCAAACACAGCCCGGGACTCCCCCTGTTTGAAAGGAATCCCTCCTGGATTCGCCCTGGAAGCTTTTACCGTTCACCCCATGTACGATGGGCCTGTGGAACTCATCGCCACATGGGGCCAGCGAGCTGAGCAGGATTCAGAGAGGGGTCTGGCGACGTGGCTAGCAGGAGCACCTGCAGCTCCGCCGCCGACCCAAGCGTTAATCCACCGGCCCCTCACGGGTGGGCGGGGCAGTCGGACCCTTCCCCACTGGGCAGGTGAGCCCCTGACTCGGGTGCTCCTGTCTCCGCAGCGTGTGGCCTGGTGGTCAGGGCGCTGGTGTTGGCATCGGCAGCCCTGGGTTCGATCCCACCGCTGCCCTGCTGGGTGATGTCACTTCGGCCGCCCCGCGCTTTGGGGCTCTGCCGCAGTGAGTGCGAGGGGCGAGATAGGAGCTCTGCTGCCTGCTCCGGAGCTCCTGCCCCTGGGCCACTGGCCAGTTGCCGTACGGGGCTGTCGGTCTGGGCTGGGGGCCAGAGGATTCCTGGACGTGCAGGGGCAGCAGTAAAGCCCCTGGTGGCCGGGCCCCTTTGCCTGGGTGCCCTTGGAGAGCAGGGGATAGCGCTGCCTGGGGGTGAGTTTCAAACCCTCGACGGGCGGTGCCGGGTCCCGGGCGCAGGCTGCGTCTGGGGCAGGAGCCGGCGTCTCTTACAAAGCCCAGCACGGGCGCGCTGAAGGCCTGGAGCGGGACATGGGCGGCCTGGCCTGGAGAGGAGCAGAGGGAGCTCGGTCCCCGGGGCCTCTCCTGGGCTCGTTGGGAGCGGGGGCTGAAGGGATCTGTGCTGGGCCGCCCGGGATGGGCCGTGGCGAGGTCAGAGCGGGGCTGGAAACGCCTAGTTGGGATCCTGGCTCCGGCACTGACTCAGGCTTCGTCCGGGCCAGAGTCCCAGCTGCGTGGGCCGTGGCCGAGGAAGGGGGAGGCTCCCCCCCCCCCCCGGGTTAACTGGGGCAGCTCGGCGGGGGCTGCTGGCCAGCCGCTTCGTCTTGGCGAGATTTTAGAAGGTGCTAATTAGACCCGAGTGAGTAGCTGCCCTTTGATCCCCCGTCTAGACAAGGCCCCAGTGCAGACGAGGCCTCGCTCTGCAGCCTGCACAGGGCCCTGCCCTGCTCTGTGCCTCAGTTTCCCCATTTGTGGAATGGAGATGAGGGGCGGCTGTGGCTAGCGAAGGGCTGGGCACTGACGACCCTCCTGCGGTCTCAGAACTGGGGGGTCCCCCTCCCCGAATCCCCACCACAGGCTCGCTGGTGGAGCAGGAGAGAGGGCCCAGCTCCCAGGGGATGGGGATGGAGGGTGAGGGAGGAAAGCCCTGGATGGGGGAGTTGCATTGGCAGGGCGCTGGGCGAGGCTGCAGTGGAGGGGAGCGTCTCCTTCCTGTAGCAGCGCCGACAGCTGGGGTCCCCCGGGGCACCGTCTCAGGGGCATCACTTGTGGGCAGACGCCCAGCGGGTGACTGGGCAGGGGATGGTGGGCAAGATGGCGACTCGGGGGATGCTTCGAATACCGGGGCCCGCGGGGTCAGGGAGTGGGGGCCCCTCACTGTGCCCAGGGAGAGGGGTGGGCGGTGCTCTCCCTGGCAGTCAGTGCTGCCCCCAGGGCCCTGGCTCGGTGCTAGGGGGTGCTGTGCTGCAGGGAGTGGGGGCCCGGGCCCTAGGGGGTGCAGGGAGAGGGGTGGGGGCTGGGTGGGGGGTGCTCTCCCCTGGCAGTCAGCCCTGGCCCAAGGTGGTGCCGGGAACGGGGACACGGTAGCAGTCGCTCTGTTGCTGCAGGGAACGTGTTCTGGTTCGTTGAGCTGCATGTCTGTGGCCGTCCCGATCCCCCAGCGCGGCTCCCGAGAAGCAAGGGCTGGGCCCCGGTGTCCCAGCCTAATTCCTGCTGGAGAAATTCCAGTCTGCCTTGCGCAGCCCCTTTGCAATTGCAGCCGGGTACAAGATTATTCTTTCTCTTCCCCTTCCAGCCCATGGTGCTGCGTCTCTGTGAGCTGGTGCACAGCGAATGCCCTCCGCCCCAGAGCTGGCTGCAGTTTAGTGGCAGGTTAGTGGTCTGTGATGGAGTGCAGCGCCTCCGCCAGGCAGGAGAAACGCCAGTACTTAGCCCTTGGCTGGTGCCGTGGGAGGGCTGTGCCAGTGTGGGATAGCCCCTTGGTGTTGCCCCATAGGGCATTGGCTCCCCGCTTTACAGGGGGGTGCACATGATGCCGAAAGAGGTGCAGCGACCCTCTCCGGCGAGCGGAGACGCCTTCAAGGCACCGCGCATCATTTCACTCCACGCAGCGCTTGGCTCGTGTGCAGTTCTGCCCCGCCCCCCTCTCACATCGCCCGCCCCCCAGCGCATCGGGACAAGCACCCCATGCTCAGATCTGCAAAGCCCTCAGCAGCCTGTGGTGGCTGCGGGTACCGGCTGGGCGAGACCCGCCTTTCTGCTGGTGCAGAGTGCGTCCCTCGCAGGATGGCCGAGCGCTGAGAGGCGCCAGCGCCTCGGGGCTTGTTCAAAACCGGCTGGTTCTTAGCCCGAGGTTAGACGATAGGGAAACTGAGGCACAGCGGTGGGGACGTGATTGGCCCAAGGCCGTGCAGCCAATCAGTGGCAGAGATTGGGCCTCATTCCCTGCTTGTCCCTTAGCCCATGCAGCAGCCGGCCTGGGAGCGGGGGTGTGGGACCCAGAAGTGCCCCCCCCCCCCGGATTCCAGCCATGGACGACAGCCCAGCTAAACGCTAGCGCTCGGGTGCGGGGGGCTGGGGGAGGGACACTCCGGATCCCGTCTCGGACAAGTCGAGCCGAGCGAGGGTTAAAGTTTTGTTATGTCTGCTGCGTGGCCAAGGATTTTCCCAGGGCCTGGGTGCGTCGCGCCCGCCCGCCCGTGACTCAGCCGCGGGGCGGCTGCGGAACAATAACAGAACTCCTTTTGGGGAGTGTCTGGGGCCGCTGGGCTGGGCCTGGAGCCACGGCCGCTGGGGGAGGAGGATGCTGAGGGCCCCCCCGGCACCCAGACACTCCCCCCCTCCCTTGGCGCGGCAGGGCTGCGTGCTGCGTGGCTGAGTTACACTCAACAGGAAAGCCCTGGCTGTGGCATTCCCGGGCCGGAGCAGCCCAGCAGGGGGGTTGCCGCATGCCCCACAGCGGCTCGGGGCCCAGAACCCGCCCCCGGGAACAGGGGTATGATCCCCCCGTGCACACTGACACGTGCTCCCTCTGGATCCTCTCTCTCCCCTTTCCCCCTTTCATCCATCCCGTCGGGCAGGGACGCACCCTGCGAGCTGAGCCCGCGCCAGCCCCACTGCACCCCCAGCCCTCGGTTCGGGGGGGCCAGTCTGCCGTCTCCCCTGAAGGAGCTGCCTGGTGTCTGCGGCTGGGACTGGGGCCGGTAAGTATCGGCTGAGTGGAGCAATCCGCTCCGGAGGGACAGTTCAAACCACCTGCTTGATGCTCTTCTCCCCCAGGCCTCGGGTGGTTGGGCCCGGCAGCCGGACTCCTGGGTTCTCTCCCGGTCTCTGCCCCAGGCTTCCTCTGCCCCGGGCGTGTCCCGTTTCTGAGCCTCAGTTCCCTATCTGTGAAATGGGGGAAGTGCCCTCTCCCTGCCCTGCTGTGCTTGGCTCTGTTGGTGGCGACTCTCAGGACGGAGCTGTCCCTGTTCGTACAGCGCCTGGCACAGTCCTCTAGCTCGGGGCCTGGAAGTGCTCCTGCAGTGCAGACAGGGCTGGCTGCTGGCAGAGCCGGGCTGGGTGCTCGGTGCTGTACAAGCCACTGCCCCGGGGGCTGGCAGCCTGCCCCGGAAGGAGGTTCTCACTCTGCTTGGTGCCGGTGCAGCGGTGGCCGAATGAGGCCGGGATCCCAGGGCTCTCTGCATCACCCCACCCAGGGGCTCCCCTGGCAGCTGCGATGGACCCCAGGGGCGAAGGAACCTCCCCATTCTCACTCCCCAGGTCAGCCCTGCCTTTAAACGTCTCCTCCTTGTTGGTCCAGCAGCAGGCGTTAACCATTTCACAGCCGCTGGCTCGTGCAGCAGCAGCCTGCGAATGTTGGCTGGCTGGGCTGGGCTGTCTGGAGGAGCCAGTTAGAGGGGTGCAGATGGGGAGAGACTGGAGAGCTATGGGGGGGAACCCCATGGAACCCCTCTGAGAAGCTCTCCCCCGGCCCTGGATTTCATCTATCCCTCCCTGCCCTAACTGGGGGCTGTTCAAAGCGGCGGCTGCATACCTCCCCAGAGGTGACCGCATTACATTGGGCGGGAAGTATTTCCAGAGTGGGGGCGGGGGGGGATTTTTCTGGCTGGAATACGGACACCCAAGGCAGGATCCAGCGTGGGCTCAGTGTAACTTCTGGGGCCAAGGGAAATGGATTCGATTTGGCTGGACTAGACTGTAAATCCTCAGGGCTGGGGCACAGCACGCAGGGACCCTGCTCTTGGGGCTTCTGTAGTAGGAATAATTCATAATTCGAGCAGGCCTGGGGTGCTCCGAAACCCCCTTGCTTAGGGCAGCGGTTCTCAGCCGGGGGACATGTACCCCTGGGGTACACAGAGGTTTTCTGGGGGTACGTCAGCTCAGCTAGAGATTTGCCTGGTTTGACAACAGGCTACATGAAAAGCACTAGCGAAGTCAGGACCGACCAAGCCCTGTGTGTCTATATATACTGCTCTGTGCACTGAAGTGGGAGTACAAGGTTTCTGTCCCGTGGGTTCCCGTTATAATGCCGTGCTACAGCGAGTGTCCGGTCCTAGCGCGCTGGGCCACTGTCGTGTTTTGATGTCGGATTTTGTAAGCAAGTCGTTTTGAAGTGAGGTGAACCTTGGGGGTACGCAGACCAATCAGGCTCTGGGCACGCATGGCGCGGCGTGTGCTGTGGGGGCGAAGCCCCGGCGGAGCTCAGGGCCTCGTGCTGGGCAGTAGAGACGGACAGCGAGACGCGGTCCCCCAGCCCATGAGTGTACAGCCCGGCACGGTGGGACAGAACAGGTGGGAAACTGAGATGCAACGAGGTTAAGTGAGTGGCCCAGGGCCATGCAGGGAGTGTGTAGCAGAGCAGGAAGCAGACTCCAATCTGCAGGGCCCAGCCCAGCCGGGCGTGCGGTGTTGTGTTGTGTTGTGTTGCTCTCCCTGCGCCAGGCTGGGGAGGGTCTGGGGGCTCAGGACCGTGCAGCGTCTTGGAGGGAGGGATTTGCTCCCGGTGCGCATGGACGGTGTGGGGGAGGGCAGCCTGTCTGTGCCCTTGACAACTGCGTGAGCTGGGCAGGACCAGCGCAGACCCCACGTCACCCTGCCGCCAGCAGCCCAGCTGGCCGGGGGAGGTGTGAAAGGCACTGGGGGGGTCCCATGTGGGGAGGGGGAGGGTCTCAGGCAGTGCAGGCAACTGAATGAATGAGCCCTTCCCCCCTCACCCGCAATGGGCCTCCCGGGATCTCCAGACCTGTCCCCTTGGACTGCGGCTGGGAGCTGTCTGGGGGGGGGGGTGTCATCCTGCTCGGGGTGCCACAGTTTGGGTTCCTCAGTTTCCCTGGGATTGTGTTAGTGGGGGGGAGGGGTCCAGCTGGGCCACCTCGACTCCCAGCCCTGTGTGTCTATCAGACGGGGAGGGGCTGGGAATGGGAGATTTTGGGGGGGGGTCTTTAAATTCCTGTTTGACAAATATAATAGAAACATCAAAAGTGCCCCCCCAGCAGAACAGACGGGGCGTCTCGGCCTTGGGGATCCCTCCAAGAGGTCGTTTCTTCTGAAACTCTAAATCTGGGCCGCGGGCACTGAAGGGGGGGAGAGCCCAGCGTGAGTGAGCGAGTGACGGGTTAATGGGCCCCCGGCCCCGCTCGCCGTGTTTAGTCTGCGCCCGCCCGCAGCCCTCCCCCCGGCCGAGCAGCACCGTGTGCCGCGCACACGCTCGCGCCTGGGCTGGGCCGAGCCGACTCCGGCCCGAGGTGAGTGACTTCCCGGCATGGCTGCCAGGAGCGGGGGTGGTTCCCGTCAGGGCTTGGCCTGTTTGTGACCAGCAGAATCGGGGCCCCGTCCCGCCCCCGAGGAGCAGCGCTCTGGCTGCTGGCCTGGGATGATCGCAGAACTCCCTGTTCCGCCGGGGGCGGGGGGGGGGGTCCCAAGTGAGCTGATGGAGCGGGGGTGGGATGAGACACCCCCCCCCGGGAAACGAGGCTGTTGCTTCGTTAGGGAAGACACGGGATTGAAATGCAGGGGGCTCTGCCCTGCCTAGCTCAGGGCACCCTTGTGCTCTCTGCTCCCCCCACGCAGACAGCCAGGCTCTGCCCATTCCCCTTGGGGTGCCCAGCCCAGCACTCGAGAGCAGTGGGCAGCCCTGTGCATGGCAGGACAAGGGGGTCGCCTCACACCCTCTAGCTGGGGATATAGAACCCAGGAGTCCTGGCTCCCGCCCCCCCCCCTTTCCCGGTGCTCTAACCACTAGACCCCACTCTTGTCCCACAGCTGGGAAGAGAACCCAGGAGTCCTGGCTCCTAGCCCCCTGCTCCAACCACTGCATAACCCACTGTCCCATTCGGCACGGCTGTGCCGGAAATGCTCTGACATGCCCCATCCGTGGCCGCCCGTCTGTGGGTTCCGGGGCCAATCCTCTAGTGCTGGGACCCAGCCGATCCCCCGCCCTGAGCGATCCCTGTGTAGGGGGAGGCCCCCACATCCGCTCCGTCAGGCTGTGCGAGCTCTGACCCGCCTGTGACCTTCCCCCACAGACCCAGTCTCCCGTTTAATGTGGTTAATTCCCGTCTGGGTGTCTCCATGCTGAGCTGGATGCACTGGCGAGGAGGGGCTGGTTGCTCCTGTTTTCCCTAATTCTTCACAGCCTTTGCTGAGAGCCGGGGCCGGGCGCAGAGACCTCTCCTGGGCCCCAGCAAATCCAGCCCCGGAGGCAGGATCCAGCGTGGGCTCCGTGTGACTTGTGGGCACTGCGCTGGTCTGCAGCCTCCCCGGTTACATGTGCTGCAGGTTGGTCTGTCCATCCGTGAGGGGTGTGTGTCGCCTTCCAGCACAAGCGCAGCTCAGGGTTATCTGTATCCCTGCGATGTCTTGGGGCCCCCGGCTGGGCCAGGCACCACGCAGACCCCGGGCTGGGATCGGGGCCTGGGCCGGGCACCGGGCAGACCCCGGGCTGGGATCAGGGCCTGGGCTGGGCCGGGCACCACGCAGACCCCGGGCTGGGATCGGGGCCCCGGGCCGGGCCGGGCACCACACAGACCCCGGGCTGGGATCGGGGCCTGGGCCGGGCACCACGCAGACCCCGGGCTGGGATCGGGGCCCCTGGCCGGGCTGGGCACCACACAGACCCCGGGCTGAGATCGGGGCCCTGGCCGGGCCGGGCACCACAGACCCCGGGCCGGGCTCGGGGCCTGGGCTGGGCACCACGCAGACCCCGGGCTGGGATCGGCGCCTGGGCTGGGCACCACGCAGACCCCGGGCTGGGATCGGGGCCCCTGGCCGGGCCGGGCACCACACAGACCCCGGGCTGGGATCGGGGCCCCTGGCCGGGCCGGGCACCACGCAGACCCCGGGCTGGGATCGGCGCCTGGGCCGGGCACCGGGCAGACCCCACGCCAGGACCGGGGGCTCAGGACAGGCGTCGCGCAGGCACAGGGAGAGCTGGCAGCGTGACTAGATACAGGGTGGAAGAACGGAAGGAGCGTTATGGGGAAACTGAGCCACAGAGAGAGGCAACGATGGGCCCAAGGTCATTGGCAGGGTGGGGCTGTGGCAGGGCTGGGAAGCCCCCTTGGTCCCAGCTCCCTCGTCCCCCTCCCAGGGCTGGGAGTCGGTTTATGGACGTCAGGCGGCCGATCCCTGGCACCGCAGTTACCTGCGGCGTCGGGGACACTAGGGGAGGGTCCCTCGTTCTGTCCGGGGGTGGGGGGGCAGCCATGGCCTGAGGCTCTAGCACTGAGGGGCTCGGACGGCCAGGTGGGGCAGAGCTGGGAGTGGAACCCAGAAGTCCTGACTCTCCAGCCACCCCCTCGAGCTCAGCAGAGGAGGGGGGCTGTTTCCAGGCTCTGCTAGGAGCCTTTCCCCCCATCCCCGGGGCCCAGGGCCCTCTCTGGACCTTGCCGGGAGCTGGCACTGCAGTGGGGGCTGACCCGGGTGGGGGCTTGGACTTGGCCGTGTCTCCAGGATGCTCAGGCATGTGTCTAGCAGGGGCTGTGGGGTCGGGGGGCTGCCTGCTGAGACTGGCATGTTACCGAGCTGTCCTGGTGTCCAGGCCACTGCTCCAGCCACTAGGCCCCACTCCCCTCCCAGAGCCGGGCGGCGGTGGGCACTGGGGGTGACGCCTGCCCCGCTGCGCTGTCTCTGCAGGCCAAGCAGCACCATGTCCCTGAACCCCCCCACCAGCAACGACGCCTGCCTGAGCATCGTCCACAGCCTGATGTGCCACCGGCAGGGCGGGGAAAATGAGACCTTCGCCAAACGGGCGATCGAGAGCCTGGTGAAGAAGCTGAAGGAGAAGAAGGACGAGCTGGACTCGCTCATCACGGCCATCACCACCAACGGTGCCCACCCCAGCAAGTGCGTCACCATCCAGCGCACCCTGGACGGGCGGCTGCAGGTAATGGGGCTCCCCGCACCGGGAGGGCAGAGAACCCAGGAGTCTGGGCGCCCAGCCCCCCCTGCTCTAACCACTAGACCCCACTCCCCACCCAGAGCTGGGGATAGAACCCAGGAGTCCGGATGCCCAGCCCCCCACCCCCGCTTTAACCACTAGACCCCACTCCCCACCCAGAGCTGGGGATAGAACCCAGGAGTCTGGGCGCCCAGCCCCCCCCCTCTAACCACTAGACCCCACTCCCCACCCAGAGCTGGGGATAGAACCCAGGAGTCTGGGTGCCCAGCCCCCCTGCTCTAACCACTAGACCCCACTCCCCACCCAGAGCTGGGGATAGAACCCAGGAGTCCGGGTGCCCAGCCCCCCCCACCCGTGCCCCCCAAACCAGGACGCCCTGCTGGGGAGGTCTGGACAGGGGAGTTCAGGGTAAGTTGGGGGGAAGGGAGGGAGGCTGCCCATAGGCAGGATGCCAGGGAGGGGCGGCAGGGGGTGTGAGTGCAGGGGGGCTCCGTGGCACGGCCGGGCACCGCGGGGGCCTGGGCTCTCGCTCGCTTGCCCTGGAGCTGGGTTTTTGTGACTGGCCCTCGGGGGCAGGGGGTGAGGGGAGGAAGGGGCCTGGGCTGGCACTGGGGGAGCAGAGGCCCCTCTCCCTGTGAGCTGCCGGCTCCGGGCTCCCCCTCCCCTCCCCGGCTCTGCACCGGACCCCCCCTTTCCGGGATGAGTCACTGTCTGGCAGCATCAAGGGCAGCAGGAGGGGGGGGGGTGTCTGGAAGCAGCAGCCAGCGAGGCTCATGTGGGGCAGCCCCCCAGCCCTGCGAGCGGAGACGGGGGCAGGGAGGCCCAGGAGTCTTTCCGCCCCCACCCCAGTCAGACCCCCCCCGAGGAGATGGGCTGCCCCAAAGCAGACCCCGGCCCAGTACAGATGGGCTCCCCTGGTGCGGGGGGGACTGGTCCCAGTTTCCCCTGGGGGAGGGGCTCTGTAGCCTGTGTGGGGTGGGGTTGTTGTGCCCCATTAGCAAAGGGGTGAGGTTCGAGCAGCGCCCCCTAGCGGCTCTGCCGGGGGGGGCAGGATGCCGAGGTGCTGTGCCCTCCCAGTGGCACAGGGGTGGGGGGCAGGGGTCTGCTGAGGGCCCAGCGGAGCCGCAGCCTCTCTGCTGACTGGGGCCGAGGGGGTGGGGTCCCCGGGGGGTGCTCTGGGAGGTGTCAGGTACAGGGGGAGCCCCGGCTGTTTGTAAGAGGTGGGGGCAGAGGAGGGGGGCGCTTGGTGTTGTGAGTTGGGGGGAGGCTGGTTCCTGGCGTTGGGGGATGCAGGGGGCAGTGGCAGAGGAGGAGGGAGCTCTGTGAGGGGGGAGGGGACGCTGGGGGGGTTGCAGGGGGCAGTGGTGATGGGGGAGCGCTGTGGTGGGGAGGGGCCCTGCAGGGGTTGCAGGGGCAGTGGTGATGGGGAGGGGAGCGCTGTGGTGGGGAGGGGCCCTGCAGGGGTTGCAGGGGCAGTGGTGATGGGGAGGGGAGCACTGTGGTGGGGAGGGGCCCTGGTGGGGGTTGCAAGGGCCAGTGGTGATGGGGAGGGGGCTCTGTGGTGGGGAGGGGCCGGGGGTTGCAAGGGGCAGTGGTGACCAGGAGGGGAGCTCTGTGGTGGGGAGGGTCCATGCAGGGGAGGGACCCTGTGGGCGGGGTGTTACAGGGGCAGTGGTGACAGGGGAGGGGAGCGCTGTGGTGGGGGAGGGCCCTGGTGGGGGCTGCAGGGGCAGTGGTGATGGGGAGGAGCTCTGCGGTGAGGAGGGGCCCTGTGGGGTTGCAGGGGAGGAGGCCTGCGGAGGGGGCTGCAGGGGCAGTGGTGACAGGGGAGGGGAGGGCTGTGGTGTGGGTGGGGCCCTGCCGGGGGGCTGCAGGGGGCAGTGGTGACGGGGAGGGGAGCTGCAGGGTGAGGTGAGGGGAGGCCCTGTGGTTGCAGGGGGAGGAGCCCTGCGGGGGGGCTGCAGGGGGCAGTGGTGACGGGGGAGGGGAGCTCTGTGGTGAGGGAGGGGCCCTGCGGGGGGGCTGCAGGGGGCAGTGGTGACGGGGGAGGGGAGCTCTGCGGTGGAGATGGGGCCCTGCGGGGAGGGGGGATCAGGACGGCGCCACCGCAGCCCTGTGACTGGATGGGTTTTGACATGTCCTCACAATAGGATAAACAAAGACGTGGGCGAGGGGTGGGCAGGACTGGGGGGGGGGGTCCGATTACATATGGAGAAGGGGGGGGCTGCACAGCCCCAGCTCCCGCCTGTGTCTGCAGGGGCCCTGGGGCTGTGCTGGGGGGGCGAAGGAGGAAGCACCGTCCCATCCAGTGCCGGGGTCTGTCTCCTCCCTGGTGCCCGTTCCCCAGCAGCCCTGCCTGCACCCCACCTAGTCCCCATCCCCCGCAGGCAGGACGCCTGGGTCCCCTCTGCACAGGCTGCATCTAGCTCCCAGTGAAATACATGGATCTTGGTGTTCCCCTCCCAGAGCCAGGGACAGAACCCAGGAGTCCGGGCTCCCAGGCCCCCCACTCTAATCCCCCAGACCCCACTCCCGTCCCAAATCTGGGACAGAACCCAGGAGTCCGGGCTCCCAGCCCCCACCCCGCTCTAATCCCCCAGACCCCACTCCCCTCCCAGAGCCGGGACAGAACCCAAGAGTCTGGGCTCCCAGCCCCCACCCCGCTCTAATCCCTCAGACCCCACTCCCCTCCCAGAGCCGGGGACAGAACCCAGGAGTCCGGGCTCCCAGCCCCCCGCTCTAATCCCCCAGACCCCACTCCCCTCCCAGAGCCGGGACAGAACCCAGGAGTCCGGGCTCCCAGCCCCCACCCCGCTCGAATCCCTCAGACCCCACTCCCCACCCAGAGCCGGGACAGAACCCAGGAGTCCGGGCTCCCCGCCCCCACCCCGCTCTAATCCCGCAGACCCCACACCCCGCCCACAGCCGGGGCCAGAACCCAGGCGTCCCGGCTCCCCGCCCTCCCCGCTCTAATCCCCAGCCCCACTCCTCCCAGAGCCGGGACAGCACCCAGGAGTCCGGGCTCCCAGCCCCCACCCCGCTCTAATCCCCCAGACCCCACTCCCCTCCCAGAGCCGGGGACAGAACCCAGGAGTCCTGGTGGCCGGGCCCCAGCCGTCCCCCTGCCCGGCTCCCCCTCTCTCCGCCCAGGTGGCCGGCCGCAAGGGCTTCCCCCACGTGATCTACGCCCGGCTCTGGCGCTGGCCCGACCTGCACAAGAACGAGCTGAAACACGTCAAGTTCTGCCAGTTCGCCTTCGACCTGAAGTACGACAGCGTCTGCGTGAACCCCTACCACTACGAGCGCGTGGTGTCGCCAGGCCTGGGTGAGCCTGGCACCGAGCCCGCTGCCCGGGGTGGGCATGGCAGGGCCTCCCGGGCGGCTGGCGTTCTCGGGCCCTGGGGATCAGGGTTGGGGGTGGCGCAGCTCCCGGAGGTTGGGGGAACATCCCCCCTTTCATGTCAAGCCCTCGGGGGAGCCGGGAGCCAGGTGTGGGGGGCTCTGGCAGCACGGGAGCTGCGGTGCTGCTGGGGTGCAGAGCGCGCCCGCCCTGCCATGCAGGGAGCAGCTCGGGAATGGCACCGCAGGCCCGGAGCAGCGTGTGCCCCTGGCACTGGGGCAGGCCCTTCAGAGCTGGCCCCCCCAAGACATGCACTGGCTCCCCCACCCCCGGCACCTGGCTAATGCACCGTTCTCTCTTTGCCGCAGGTCTGAGCATCCAGAACACAGGTGAGGGGCCCAGTGTGGGGCTGGGCCGGGGCCGTCACTGGGGTGTCCCTATGACACAGGGGAGCAGAGCCTCGAGGGTGTGGGGAGCTGGGGGTCCCTGCGACATGAGGGGAGCTGAGCCCTGTGGGGGTGAAGCAGAGCCCCAGGGGGTGTGGGGAGCTGGGGGGTCCCTGTGTCACAGGGGGGAGCAGAGCCCCAGGGTGTGGGGAGCTGGGGGGTCCCTGTGTCACGGGGGGAGCAGAGCCCCAGGGGGTGTGGGGAGCTGGGGGGTCCCTGTGTCACAGAGGGGAGCAGAGCCCTGGGGGTGTGGGGAGCTGGGGGGCCCCTGTGTCACGGGGGGGGCAGAGCCCCAGGGTGTGGGGAGCTGGGGGTCCCGGTGTCACAGAGGGGAGCAGAGCCCCCGGGTGTGGGGAGCTGGGGGGTCCCTGTGTCATGGGGGGAGCAGAGCCCCAGGGTGTGGGGAGCTGGGGGGTCCCTGTGTCACAGGGGGGAGCAGAGCCCCAGGGTGTGGGGAGCTGGGGGGTCCCTGTGTCACGGGGGGCAGCAGAGCCCCAGGGTGTGGGGAGCTGGGGGGTCCCGGTGTCACGGGGGGCAGCAGAGCCCCAGGGTGTGGGGAGCTGGGGGTCGCTGTGTCACGGGGGGAGCAGAGCCCCAGGGTGTGGGGAGCTGGGGGGTCCCTGTGTCATGGGGGGAGCAGAGCCCCAGGGTGTGGGGAGCTGGGGGGTCCCGGTGTCACGGAGGGGAGCAGAGCCCTGGGGGTGTGGGGAGCTGGGGGGTCCCTGTGTCACGGGGGGCAGCAGAGCCCCAGGGTGTGGGGAGCTGGGGGGTCCCTGTGTCACAGGGGGGAGCAGAGCCCCAGGGTGTGGGGAGCTGGGGGGTCCCTGTGTCACGGGGGGGAGCAGAGCCCCAGGGTGTGGGGAGCTGGGGGGTCCCTGTGTCACAGGGGGGAGCAGACCCCTGGGGGTGTGGGGAGCTGGGGGGTCCCTGTGTCACGGGGGGGAGCAGAGCCCCAGGGTGTGGGGAGCTGGGGGGTCCCTGTGTCATGGGGGCAGCAGAGCCCCAGGGTGTGGGGAGCTGGGGGTCCCTGTGTCACGGAGGGGAGCAGAGCCCCCGGGTGTGGGGAGCTGGGGGTCGCTGTGTCACGGGGGGGAGCAGAGCCCTGGGGGTGTGGGAGCTGGGGTCCCTGTGTCACAGGGGAGCAGAGCCCCCGGGTGTGGGGAGCTGGGGGTCCCTGTGTCACGGGGGGAGCAGAGCCCCAGGGTGTGGGGAGCTGGGGGGTCCCGGTGTCACAGGGGGGAGCAGAGCCCCAGGGTGTGGGGAGCTGGGGGGTCCCTGTGTCACAGGGGGGAGCAGAGCCCCAGGGTGTGGGGAGCTGGGGGGTCCCTGTGTCACAGAGGGGAGCAGAGCCCCAGGGTGTGGGGAGCTGGGGGGTCCCGGTGTCACAGGGGAGCAGAGCCCAGGGTGTGGGAGCTGGGGGTCCCTGTGTCACTGGGGGGAGCAGAGCCCCCGGGTGTGGGGAGCTGGGGGGTCGCTGTGTCACAGGGGGGAGCAGAGCCCTGGGGGTGTGGGGAGCTGGGGGGTCGCTGTGTCACGGGGGGAGCAGAGCCCCAGGGTGTGGGGAGCTGGGGGTCGCTGTGTCACGGGGGGGGCAGAGCCCCAGGGTGTGGGGAGCTGGGGGTCGCTGTGTCACGGGGGGGAGCAGAGCCCTGGGGGTGTGGGGAGCTGGGGGGTCGCTGTGTCACAGAGGGGAGCAGAGCCCCAGGGTGTGGGGAGCTGGGGGTCGCTGTGATGCCCATCACCCCCAGCCCTGCAGGCAGTGACCCCGTGGTTTCTCTCCCCCCGCAGCACCCCCTGCCCGCCTGGTGAAGGAGGAGTTTGTCCATGACTGTGTCCAGATGGAGGTGCCCACGGGGCTGGGCTCCCCCACCAGCGACCACGGCGCGGGGGCCAAGCTCCCACCCCGGGGGATGCCCCCCGCCGAATCCTACCACCAGCCACTGCCCCCCCTCCAGCTGCCCGAGCCCCCCCGCGCCCCCGTAAACATCTACCCGGCCCTGCCCATGTCACCCACGGGTGAGTACAGCGCCGGGCCCGTCTGTGGGGCGGGGGAGTGTTGGGAGGGGCCGGTTCTTTCTCTCTGGACTGGTCTGGAGCCCGGAGGGGGTCCCAAGCCCCCCCCCCCCACGTTGGAAGCACAGACCCCAGAAGGGCCGTGTCGGGGTCCCCTGCCCAGCGGGTGGCACTCAGGCTGGCTCGGGGGGGCTGCCTGCCCTTGCCCCCCAGGGTCCCATCTCGGGCTGGCTAGGACGGGTTCGGGGAGCGGCAGCCGGTTGATGGGTGTCTCTCCCCCTCTCCCCAGCAGTGGCCCCCGGGGGCCCCCTGTTGTCCATGGCACATGGCGAGGGACTGCAGCAGATGGCGCCCACCCCACCCCCAGCCCCCCCAGCCTCGCAGCAGAACGGCTACCCCGCGCCCCCCAAGCAGTCCTACCACAGTGAGTACCAGACCTCAGCCGGGATGGGGGGCAGGTCGGCCGCAGCGCAGGGGGATCAGCTGCCTGACTCTGGTCGGCACAGGTGGGGGCCTGGCATGGGTGTGCCCCAAATTCCTCCCCATCTCGGGTGCAGCACGTCGGGGGGGCTCCCCGGGCTGGGGGGGCGGGACATTGGGCTCTGGTTGGGGCGGGCTCCTCACTCTCTGCCCCCTTCTCAGACACGACAGCCAGCTGGACGGGCAGCAGCACAGCAGTCTACACCCCCAGCCTGGGGGGCCAGCAGCCCATCCCCCCGCCGCCCCCTCCACCACCGCCGCAGCAGAACGGACGGAGCCACCCGCAGCCCCCGCTCCATCACCCCAACCACTACTGTAGGTCTGGGGGGGGGGGGTGGCAGAGCGCTGGGGGGCGGGCATGGCGGGGGGTGGGGGTGAGCCCACCACCGGCCCTGGTCCTCAGCAGCTAATCGCTCCCTATTTCCATAGTCCCCCCCTCCCCCCCTGAGTGCTCCTGCCCTGGTGAAATGCAGCCACTTCTGGGGAGGAGGCCAGCGACGGGAGCTATGGGGCGGGGCAGAGTCTGCCTGTTACCTATGCGCCCTGCTGGGCCTGGAACCCGGCCCCAAGGCTCAGGCCCTGCCGCTGCTCCAGGCCAGCCCCAGCTGCCTCCGCTCCCTGCAGCTGCCTGACCGAGCCCTTCTCTGTCCCCCCAGGGCCCCCGCACCATACCGCGGCTCCCTACCAGCAGCCAGTCTCCAGCCACCCCGGTAAGTGACGCAGCCACAGATCCCCCCGCCAGCCCCCCAGGCCTCCCGCCTGCCTGAGCTCTGCCCCTTGCCCCCGCAGGGCCGGAGTTCTGGTGCTCCATCGCCTACTTCGAGATGGACGTGCAGGTCGGGGAGATCTTCAAGGTGCCGTCCAGCTGCCCCGTGGTGACGGTGGACGGCTACGTGGACCCCTCGGGGGGCGACCGCTTCTGCCTGGGGCAGCTCTCCAACGTGCACCGCACGGACGCCAGCGAGCGGGCCAGGTGAGGGGGGGCGGGGGCAGGGAGGTGCCGCCTGGGCGGGTCCCGCCCGGGCGCCAGGCTGAGCCAGGCTTCCTGTGCCGCAGGCTGCACATCGGCAAGGGGGTGCAGCTGGAGTGCCGGGGCGAGGGCGACGTCTGGATGCGCTGCCTGAGCGACCACGCCGTCTTCGTGCAGAGCTACTACCTGGACCGGGAGGCCGGGCGCGCCCCGGGCGACGCCGTGCACAAGATCTACCCCGGTGCCTACATCAAGGTAGGAGCAGGGCGGCGGGGGGGTTCGCTGCCCCGGCTGCTGGGTGTGGACAGACCCTCCGGTTCCCTGGGCTCCAGCGTGTCGCCCTTAATCCCGAGGGGCCGTAGGAGTCGGGCCCCGGCGCTGACGCTCTCGCCCCCTCCCAGGTGTTCGACCTGCGGCAGTGCCACCGCCAGATGCAGCAGCAGGCGGCCACGGCACAAGCGGCAGCTGCGGCACAGGCAGCGGCGGTAGCGGGAAACATCCCGGGGCCCGGCTCCGTGGGAGGCATCGCACCGGCTGTTAGTAAGTGACCGGGGGTGGAGCCCGCCAGAGGTGGGGCCACGGGGGGCTCGTCCAGACTGGAGGAGGGTCTGGCAACTGGGTATGAAGGGGGGAGAGCGGGCGGGGGGACTGCATGGCCAGGGGTCTGGGAGATGCCACTTGAGATAAGGGAGCAGTTGGGGTCCTAGTGGGAGATGGAGGGTAGGGCTGGGAGCCAGGACTCCTCGGATCTCTCCCCGGCTCTGGGAGGGGAGTGGGGGCTGGTGGGTTAGAGCACGGGCGGCTGGGAGCCAGGACTCCTGGGTTCTATCCTTGGTTCGGGGGCAGGGGGGTGAGTGGGTCTTGGGTTTAGAGTTGGGGGGAGGGGGAAGCCAAGACTCCTGGGTTCTGTCCCTGGCTCGGGGGGAGTGGGGTCTAGTGGTTAGTGCAGGGGGGCTGGGAGCCAGGACTCCTGGGTTCTCTCCCCGGTTCTGGGATGGGGAGGGTCAGATGGGTCAGAGCAGGGGGGGCTGGGAGCCAGGACTCTTGGGTTCTCTCCCTGGCTCTGGGAGGGGAGGGGGGCTGGTGGTTAGAGCGGCGGGGGCTGGGAGCCAGGACCCCCAGTATGTCCCAGCAGTGAGGGAGGGGCCCACATCCCCCGCACTCCGACCCTGCCTGTCTCTCCTTTGCCCCCTCCCAGGCCTCTCTGCTGCCGCCGGGATCGGCGTGGACGACCTGCGGCGCCTCTGCATCCTGCGTCTGAGCTTCGTGAAGGGCTGGGGGCCGGACTACCCCCGCCAGAGCATCAAGCACACCCCCTGCTGGATCGAGGTGCACCTGCACCGCGCCCTGCAGCTGCTGGACGAGGTGCTGCACACCATGCCCATGGCCGACCCCGGGCCCGTCAACTAGTGGGGCGCCGCCCGGCCACGGGGCTTCCAGCCTCTGCTTTAAAGGGCCGGTGCTGCCTTCAATCCGTGAGCGTCCATGGGGCCTTATCTTACCATGTGGGGTACCAGGACTCCCCCTCCCCCACGAGCGTGCCCCTCCCACTGAGCCCTGAGCCGGCTGCCACCCCGAGCCAAAGCGAGCCGGCCCCATCGGCGCGTCCCGGCTGCAGGGAGTCTCTGGGCTCGGTCGAGACTCTAACAAGGCAGCGACTGCCCAGATCTGCTGGTCCCCTCTGGGCTCTGCCCCAGCTCGCTCTGGGGGCCAGGACTCCTGGGTTCTCCTGGGGGCTGGCTAGCCTGCTGGGTCTCTTCCATCTCTGTGAGCTAGGAGGCGTTTCAGCCTTCCCTCCCCTGCTCCATCACCCACCCCAGCCCTCGGGTGACACGTCCTCCTTGCCAGCCCCTTTGCCCAGCGCTCGGCCAGGCGCTGCCCTGCGGGGAGGGGTTATGGGCGGCCGCTCTCCCCCCCATTAAACCCCTCCCGGGCGCACTCACTTCTTGGGGTGGTTTGATTTAAATTGTAATAAAAAGCCAAATAACTAGGGCCCTACCGAATTCACAGCCGTGAAAAACGCGTCCCGGACCGTGAAATCTCGTCCCCCCGTGAAATCGGGTCATTGTGTGCTTTTACCCCAGGCGATAGAGATTGCACAGGGACACCAGCGTTTCTCAGAGTGCGGCTCCTGACCCAGAATGGCGTTGCAGGGGGGTGTCACAAGGTTATTTTAAGGAGGTCGCGGTATTGCCACCCTCACTTCTGCGCTGCTGCCTTCAGAGCTGGGCGGCCGGAGTGCAGCAGCTGCTGACTGAGGGCCCAGCTCTGCAGGCAGCACCGCAGAGGTAGGGGTGGCAGTACCACAACCCCCCCCCCCCCCAACTCCTACAAGTACAACACTGTGAAATTTCAGAGTTAAATAGCTGAAATCATGAAACTTACGGTTTTTTAAATCCTGTGACCGTGACATTGACCACAATGGCCGGTGAATTCGGTAGGGCCCTACAAATAACTAAAAGTACCAAAAATCCCAGCCCGGCGCTGCTGGGGGCTGGCCGCCTTGGCCCACTGCAGGGAGCGCGGGTAACGGGGGATCCTGTAGCCAGTGCCCCCTTGTGGCCAGCTCTGCAGGTGCCGCTCATTGGCCTGCCCTGCAGTTCTGCCGTTCCCAGGAGCGCCCGAGGTCGGCTGGGTTTGCACCATGGGGAGCGTCTCAGTCCTGGGCCAGGCGTGGGGAAGGAGCCGGGCAAGTGGCGTGCTTTCCTCCCAGGCACTGGGCCCTCTCTGAGCGGGAATTCAGACACTTCATGTGGCTTTTTTAATTGTTATTTAAATGATCTGGGTTTTTTCCACTGGTCTCATGTCTGCTCCTTCCGGCCAGGGCGCGCTGGGGCGTGGGAGGGGGAGATTAGCCGGTTTCTTTCCCCGCAGCGGAGGCCGAGACAGGGGCAGCCACTCAGACCCGGTTACCTGGTGCTTTCTGTTCCTGAAGCTCTGTCCCAGCAGCTGCTCCACTAGCCGGGCAGGGAGGCGAGGTATTTGGGTCATGCTGCAGAGAGGGAGACAGGACGCCTGGGTCCCATTCCCGGGCTCAGTCCCATGGGAGCAGAGCAGAGCCCGGGGCTGTCTGCACTGGGGTCCTGTCTGTGCCAGTGGCCGGCTGGGGGAAGTGTGGGACCCCTGCACTGATGGGGTCAGCTGCTGGAGCCAGGTTCACGCTGAGGCAGGAGCTTTTCTCTAGGTTATTTTGTGTAACTGGATATTTCTGTTCTCCATGAAACCATCTGCATCCACCTGAGTCCTTGGCCTAAATGAGAGCTTGTGGCAGAGAGTTCCAAAGGCTAATTGTGCTTCCTCTGCTACGTAAGCCAATGGCCTCCTTTCCTCAGCAGCACACAGTGAGCCAGGCTCCTGAAACCTGCCACCCCCTTCCTGCCCCCTGGCTCCCAGTCCACCACCCTCAGTCCTGCTTGGCTGCAGAGTGGGTATGGGCTGAATCCGCAGTCCTCCTGTCGTGACAGATGCTTATGGAGCCCTGGGCCGTGGGGCTGGTCTGTTGGGGCTGGAGCTGTGAACTGGGTCTGTGCAGTTTGCGGGAAGCTCCCTGATTCCACGCAGCCTGCACACATTGCAGCGGGGCCACACAAGGAGGCTGCCAGGCCTGAAGGCGTCACTGACTCCTGTCCGAGGATGGCCAGGACAAAGATGGGCCCTGCCCAACAACAGGCAGATCAGCCCCGGGGCAAGGAAAGTGGCACAGCCAGTGCAGCACGAGGCCAGCTGGCAGGAAAGGGGAAGCGAGGCCTTTAAAACACTGGGGACGAGGCTTCAGAAATGTTTCCCCTCCTCCAGCCAGGGGAGGTTTGTGCCTCTCTCCCATCCAGGAGGAGCCCCGCCAGCCGCACCCACCACCAGCCTGTCTCCCAACAGCTCCTGGGGGCCGTGCTACATGTTTCCTTGGCTAGCCCCCCACCCCCTGAACATGCTATAAAAACTCCACAACCCACCTGCGCCACAACTTCTTCTGCATATAAAAGGCAGGGCCGGCAGTAGGAGGTAGCAAGCAGGGGCCTAGGGGTGCCGGGGGCCGTTAAAATTCCGGTGGGCAGCGCAGCGGGGCGAAGGCAGGCTCCCTGCCTGCACGTGGTTCCCAGAAGCTGCCGGCACGTCTGGCTCCTAGGTGCAGGGGCGGCCACGGGGGTCTGCGCGCTGCCCCACCCCAAGTTGTCTGGGAACGTGGCCAATGGGAGCTGCGGGGGCGGTGCCTTGCAGGCGAGGGCAGCGCGCAGAGCCCCTGGCTGCACTTAACCTAGGAGCCGAACATGCCGGCCGCTTCCGGGAACCCCGCGGGGCCGGGGCAGGCAGGGAGCCTGCCTTCGCCCCACTGTGCTGCCGACCGGGAACCGCCTGAGGTAAGTGCCGCCTAGCTGGGGCTCTCACCCTGAACCCCCTCCCACATCCCAGCCCCAATCCCGCACCCAACCCTCCTGCCCCATCCCAGACCCCCCACACACACCCTGCACCCCAAACCCCTCATCCCTGGCCCCACCCCAGAGCCCACACTCCCAGCCGGAGCCCTCACCTCCTCCTGCACCCCAGCCTCCTGCCCCAGCCCAGGGAGAGTGCGTGACGGGGGGGGGCACAGAAAAGGGGTGGGGCCTCTTGGAAGGGGCAGGGGGTGCTTAGCCACTCAGGTTTCAGCCCCGCATAGTGGGGCTCGGGCTTCAGCTTTCTGCCCTGGGCCCCAGGGAGTCTAACGCCCCCCCCAGCCCCGAAACCTGCTCACGGCCCCCCTTGAGAACAGCTGGTGTAGGGAACCCCAGGGGGGCGGAGTCCAGATGTGAGGGGGGTTGGGGAGGATGCCCCGTGTGCTCGGCGCTGGCTCTGGCTGCAGGGGGCTCGCCCCCCCACCCCATGACTGAGGCGCATCGGGACTGAGAGTTCTGACCCCTGGGAAACTACATTTCCCAGAGGCCTTTGCAACAGGGACACAGCCCCGGCACTACATTTCCCAGCGGGCTCCGCGGCGGCGCCGTTGCCGGGCCCCCGGAACTACATTTCCCAGGGGGCGCCGCGCGGGCGCTCCGCTTCCCGGCAGGCTGCGCGGCGGGGCGATGGCGGCGCTGGCCGGGCCTGGCGCGGGGACCCCGGGGTCCGGGGCTCGCGACCTCTTCGCCGAGGGGCTGCTGGAATTCCTGCGCCCGGCCGCGCGCCAGCTCGACTCGCACGTGCACGCGGACAGGTGCCTGATGGGGCGGGGCGGGCCAGGCCAGGCCAGGCCAGGCCAGCTGGGATCTAGCCCCACGGGATGGGGGCTGGGGCTGGGGGCAGGCCAAGCCAGCTGCAGCTGGGATCTAGCCCCATGGGATGGGGTTAGGAGGGCTGGGACCCGGGAGGGGGAGGCACTGGATGGGGGCGCTGCGAGGGCTGGGACCCGGGGCAGGCCAGCTGCAGCTGGGATCTAGCCCCACGGGATGGGGGCTAGGAGGGCTGGGCAGGCCAGCTGCAGCTGGGATCTAGGCACTGGATGGGGGGCTGGGACTGGGGGCTGGGACCGGGGCAGGCCAGCTGCAGCTGGGATCTCGCCCCACGGGATGGGGGGTTAGGAGGGCTGGGACCCGGGGGGGGCAGGCCAGCTGCAGCTGGGATCTAGCCCCATGGGCTGGGGCCCGGGAGGGGGAGGCACTGGATGGTGGGAGGTGCCGCTGGAGGGCTGGGAAGGGAGGCAGGCCAGCTGCAGCTGGGATCTACCCCATGGGATGGGGGGAGGCTGGGACCGGGAGGGGGCTGGGACCAGGGCAGGCCAGCTGCAGCTGGGATCTAGCCCCACGGGATGGGGGTTAGGAGGGCTGGGACCCGGGGCAGGCCAGCTGCAGCTGGGATCTAGCCCCATGGGCTGGGGCCCGGGAGGGGGGGAGGCACTGGATGGTGAGAGGTGCTGGGGGGGGGGGCGCTGCGAGGGCTGGGGCTGCGGGGGAAGGGGAGGCAGGCCAGCTGCAGCTGGGATCTACCCCATGGCGGGGGGAGGCTGGGCTGAGCCCAGTGGCGTTGGGGGCCCAGGGGCTGAGCCTGGGGCTGGGGGTGTTGCCCGGGCTGGGGGTCGCCCAGAGGCTCCTCGGGGGTGGGTCCGGGCAGGCCTCACTGGGCTCCCCTGGCTGGCTGGGGCTGGGGTGGGCAGCCCCCTCTGGGGAGCAGCATTGACTGATCACCTTTGTGCTTCCCCAGGGAGAGCCAGGTGGAGCTTCGGGAGCACATCGATAACCTGGCCACAGGTGAGCCCACGTGCTGGTGGGCGTGGTGCCGGCTGAGCGGCCTGAAGGGGGTGAATCCCCCAGGGCGAGGTGCTTGGGCCAGCGTGGGGCACGTAGGGGAAGCAGAATCCCGGCACGGGGTGGCGCTGAGCACAGCACGATTGGTGGCAAGGGGAAGGTAACTGTTGACAAGGTTCCCCAGGGGAGCCCCGTTGCTCGGCTAGTTAGCTCCGGCCTGGGGAAATACTGCAGCAAGGGCCTGCTGTGTTCTGCGTGGGGTTTGGGGTCGGGGTGGGGGGTGTCAGCCTGCTCCTGCCTGGCACTACAGTGTCCCTTCCCTCAGAGCTGTGCAGGATCAATGAAGACCAGAAGGTTGCGCTCGACTTGGACCCATACGTGAAGAAGCTGCTGAACGCCCGGCGCCGAGTTGTGCTGGTCAACAATATCCTGCAGAATGCACAGGTGGGTACCTCGCCCCCTGCCAGGTGCAGCAGGGGGGAGAGAGTCTGAGAACAAACCCCCAAGCTTTTGAGGGACTCTGAACTGATCCAGCTGCCACTGAGGACGCTGGAGCCTCGGCCTGGAGTCTGCTTCAGACCCACCCGCTACGGCTGACATGGAGGGGCTGAGAGATTGCAGACTTCTGGCTCTGCCATCACACGCGCTTGGCTGTGGGCCTGCCAGCCTGGCTCAGGATGGTGTCCGCAGACTTTGGCCCCCCACCCCCAGTTTGCCCTGCAAAAATTGCTTGCTGCTCCTCTGAGGATTATTGTGCTAGGCCCTGCCCCAGAGCACTGCACTGGGAGCTGCCTTTGGAAACTGACCGGTGCTTTCACTCCCCCCGAGGCAGCTCCAAGTTCTGGAGAGAATCCCGAGCTCCTGGTTGGCAGCCTGGGGCAGCAGCCCCTGTGTGCGAGGAAGGCTAGAGGTGCCATCCAGAGCCTGGGTATGGGAAGGAATCCATTTCCAAGGGACTAGGAGACTTCACCCTCTCATGCAGCTGTGGGTCTGGCAGGGCTACATGGGAAGAGGCAGCGTTTCTGCTACATGAGCATTACCTCCCCCCCCCACAGGAACGGCTGAGGAGACTCAATCACAACGTGGCCAAGGAGACTGCCCGCAGGAAGGCCGTCCTGGAGGCCTCCGGCAGCTACCCCCAGGGCTCGCCCAGCAAGTGAAGCATGGGGGGAGCCTGGCTGGAGCGTTGCTGGACTGATGCCCAGTGGCTTCTAGAGCTGGTACTAGGAGTTCGGGGGGAGGGGGAGACAAGAGCACCCGGCCCTGCAGAGCTGAAGTTAGTGTGTGTGTGGGGGGGTGGGACTGCAGGGGAGAGATGCACAGCTGGGTGTCAAATGGAGGGGTAGAGCCGCTCCCACCTTCCATGCTGCTTTCAGGGAGAGCTCAGCAAGCTGGGCAGGTGGCCCTTTCCTTGCCATCCCGGGGGAGGTAGCAGCTGCGCGTGTCTCCTTCACTGGCCAGGGGCTCTCAGACCTGCCCCCACGCACCGTACAGGCGGCTTGTACGAACGTAAGCTCCATTCATAGAGCCAAGGGGCCCATGTACAATAAAACTGCCTATTGCTTATGACTGATGCGTGATGTGTAGGGCAGGGGGGAGAGTCCTGCTAGAGCTGGGTGCTCATGGACCTGCTGCACACACTGTTCTCTCCTGCCCGCCGGAGGACACTGCTTTGACAGACACAGCAGTCTCTAGAGCCGGGGTGACCCTCCAAACCGCATACAACAAGTGTGAGATGTTTGAGAGCTGGGGCCTGTCTGCCACCCCTGCTGCAAGGCAGAGGGCTGGAGCTTCCCCACCTAAGTCTGGTAGGGGGAAGGCACAGGGAGCTCCGCACACCACATTTCAACTGCAGAAGTGCCGCCGGTAGCTCATGAGCCAGGGTTTGGCCACCCCAGCTCTAGAGGAAAGCGAAAGCCTTGCTCAAGTGCAGATTGGCTCTGGCTCAGGCCTGTCTCGGAGAGTCTTGTCATGCTGGGTGGAGATCCAGCATGAGATGAGCAGGCTGCTTTCCCAAAGCCCCTAGGCATGAAGTGCAGCTCTAGAGTGGATGGATGGACCAGTTTCAGCTCCTCCAAGATCTGGAATCGCCCGCACCCCCCCCATCCAGGCCTCCACCTGGGGAGGGGAGAAGGTTGTTTGCCCACATATGAATCAGAGGAGAGGCACTTAAAAGGGGGAACCATTTTAATATAACCTATAAAAACCAAGACAAAATACAAAGGACTGCTTCCGTCGTTCAGCGGGACGGATGGGTGAGGGCAGGCTCAGGCCTAGACGAGATTCTTCATGTGCTTCGGCCAGCAGGGTGCTTTACAGGTAGGGGTCAAACTGCAAGAGCCAAGCAAACACCACAACATGCAGGTGAGGCAGGAGCTTGTACCAGCCTTTTCAGAGTGCTCAGGTGCAGACAGGAGTCCTGAGCTTAGAGCCAGCTGCCTGAGGGACAAGATCTCACTAGTGAAAGAGCAGCAGCTGAGGTAAGAAGCTCCTATCACTTATTCCCAGGGAGCTGCCTGATCACATTAACGGGGGCTCACTAGCCAAGCGCAGAGGTTCCCGATAGTCCTGCATCCCAGCCAGTTTAAGCTTAGGGACTTCCCTGCAGTGTTAGACTCAAATGCTGCAGGTAAGAAGCCACCTGAGCAGCAGCAAGTTGGACTGTTAGTTTCTACTTACAGTCTCAGGCATTACAGGTAGGAGGTTGCGTTTAGAAGTGGGATGGGAATGGTGCAGCCCCAGACACTGGAACCAGGCTGAGACCCTTGAGTTCCAGGTAGACGTGCCCCTCAGACACCACGTACCTGGGCAGGTCACTCCTGAGTCTCCATGCTCTCCTCCTCCTCTCCTGCAGCTGTTTCTTCTTGATTCTCCTCTTCCTCCTCCCCTTCCTTCTTCTCTGGAGGCTTCTCATAAGCCTTCTCTGAAGGGGTGACTATCACCCCGTCCCAAGTGGACATTTCAGAGGCCAGGTCTGCAAAGCAAACAGAAGAAGCCATGTCAGCCTGCAGGGCAGGGTCCTGCCAGCGTAAGATCACCAGACCCCCAAACCCCAGGGCATTCCTCAGAGCGGTGCCGGTAACAAGTGCTGGGTGGGGAGGAGACCAGCTGAAGTAACCCAGAGCCCGCTGCCATTTCTCCTCCCGCTGCAGCTGTTACAGGAAGCTGACAGCAGACCCCTAGCGACTTACACTTACCAACTGGCATGAGCAAGCCCCTTGCCCTTGAGGAAAGAAGTGGACAAATGTAAGTTGTCAGGTTTCAAGGCAAGGCAAGAGGCTGCTCCAAGTTCTAGCAGCAGCCCCCACCATGCAGGGACCAGGCCTATCCTTGTCAGGTCGCAGGCTGGGTGTGCCTGCATGCTTGATTTGCTGAGTCTGACCAAGTCAAGCCATGTGGGATTGGTCTCTTCTGCCATATGCTCAGCTAAGGCCCCTTAAGTCTTCAACCTTCCACATCCTCCCTGAGGTGTCTCCAAATAAAGCCCCAGCACTTCCTGGCCATGCTGACCAGCAGTCATGAGCCACTGAGCTCCTACTTACAGCTGGCATCCCCCTCTTGTCCAAGGATCTTCCTGTAACCTCCGTGCGAGAGGATTCGGACGAGCGTCTGTGCCGTGTAACACACCATGTCCTATGATGGGAGTAGAGAATGAATGCACACGCTAGAGTCCCCTGCACTGGGAAGAGAGCCTTTCTGACTAGCTCTCTTGCTGGCCTTGTATCAGATACATCATCCAGGCATTACAGTGTTTGGCCCAGCCCATCACACGCTCTCAGTATGGCCTTGTTTTAGCCATAGGAGCCTGATCTGACTGCCCCATGCTACAGCAGCTCAGCTGGGGTAACCCAGCGCTGTTTTGTATGCACAGGGCTACGGCTTGGCTCTCCTCTCCCCAGGACAGGGGTGACATGAAGACTTGTCTGCTCTTCCCTCGTTTACAGATTAATTTTAAATTAAGACTTGGGCTCTGCAGGTCTTTGCTTTTACCCAGTGAGCCATGCTCCTGCCTACGAACTGCATCCCACCAGTGGCAGCTTCCCAGAGTATTGCCTCAGGGGTCATAAACCCTCTTTCACGCTGTACCCAGGGTCACAGCACCCTCCTGATCTAACCCCAGTGACAGGAAGGGTTGAGCCCCAGGCTGGAAGCCCCTGGGGATAAATGCAGCCAGAAAACCCACTAGCTCATTTTCATACAGCAAGTTGCACTTCCAGCAGAGTTTTACCCCTTTACAGAATGCCATGGGGCCAGGATATCCCCACCACCCCAGCCTCAGGGAGGCTGCATGCACAAAGATTAGTTCACCTGTTGTTCCAGGGTCATGACTGTATGGACTCTGAAGTTGCCACTCTCGCAGGGATCGGTGATCCCAACAGATCCCGGGAGGAACAGCCCAGCCGCCAGGATCTGAAGGCAGCGCCTGTGAAGCAGTCAGGTGTTAGCAACATAGACAGTTACCCCAGGGCTCTGCGAGAAAATGGTGCTGGGGGAGTCGCCAGTGTGGCATAGGATATGTTTAGCACTCGGCGCTAAGGAAAGTGGTCCAAGGTAGCACACTCCTAACATGGCGTAAGTGTGTGTGGCAGCAACTCACGGTGTTCGCAATAGGCTGTGAGTTTGCTTTGTCACCATATTTGAAAGGATTTAGACCTGAGAGCTCAAGGTAAGAAGTCCTGCGTTAATGGTACTGGCCAATGCTGTGATTACATACACGCAGCAGCAACCTGCTCATTTCAGGAGGTTCTGAAGAAGTGACAAGGGAGCTCACGCAGCATGAAACAGTCTTGAGAAAGCAGAGCCCACAGCACCAGCAGCAGAGGCAAGATTTCTACGCTGACATTCGCTTTAGCTGCAGCACACGTACCTGTACGCGACGTTGAGAGCCAAGGGCTGCCTGGTAGGGTTGTTCATCACAGCATAGTGCCCCTGAAGGGAAGGGGAGGAAGTTGTTAGACACAAGGGAGTGTTTATGAAAGATCAGTTTTAAGGCTCCTGTCCCTGCAGGAAGCGACAATCTGTGGGACTTGACTGCTTGAGCTGCTGCTGGGATTCGGAGTCGGGAGCTGCAGACCCACCAAATCCCTCCGAACATTGGCCAGGGAAGCCACAGTAGCACAGCAAATCAGAGTGAAAGAGTCTATATGGAAACTGTGCCTTTTAGATCAAAGCCTCCTTTCACTCACGTACCAGAAGGTCGAGGATCCACGGAGTGAGGGGCTCGAAGCCAGGGAATCGGATTCTCAAGTCCTTCAGCAATCGGATTAAGACTTTCACCCTGAAAGACGACGGTTTACAAGGACAATGCTCAGAGGGTTCCACAGGGCTCGGACCTCTCGCTGGCTGCCAAGGCCAGTCTAGAGTATTAGAGATGGGGCTGCTTTGGGGGCCTGGGCTCAGGTGCTGCACCTCTGCCCAGCATCAGCTCTGGAAGAACCCAAAGATTTTCCTCTACCAGTTACTCTGCTAGCCAACACTTCGTCAGAGGCAAACTCCCCTGCGCGTGCATGTGTGGGGTGGTGGCCTGCATGGATCCAAGCAAAGCCAGATTGCTACGTGCCTGCAGTATTAGAACTGGGCTTGAGCTCCGGTGTTAGGTCTCTGGCTAGACAGGGCTATGTCACATCACTACCTCAAGGAGTATGGGACTGGTGATGAAAGCCCTTCCCCAGAGGGGAAACAGCCTGTTCACTGCATACAGGGAAGCCTAGGTCAGCAAGGCCTCCCAGCTGCAGAGAAACTTACGTGGACTGAGAAGCGTTCTCTTCAAACCAGCGAGCGTGTCGGATGGCAGCCAGGGCGCTCTGCAGCACTTTGATATCCACTGGAAGAGGAGAGGTAGGCAGGTTTGATTCAGAACATTTGAGGAGAGTCAGCCCGCAGTAAAGCAAGCTGCTCCCCATGCTCCTGTGAACATGCTCTGGATTGTCACAGCTATGGGGTGCAGAATCAGCAAGCAAGCTGTACCCCCTGCCCCCCAAATCCTCCAGCAGGGCTGTGGGTAAACAGGGCTGCTCTGCAGTGGACAAATAGAAGCTCCCCATCCCCACACGCTAACTAAGCAGCCAAATAAGTTCTGAGAGGTTTCCTTACAGTGGAGCTCTGGGTCCAGCTTGCGAAGGTTGGGGGGCACGGTGGTAATGAGGATCTTCACCGTGGCATCAGCAGAGCTAATCTCAAAGCCAGTCTCGTTGGTTAACATGGTCAGGACTGAGGGAGAAAAACCAAGACAGTTACTGAGAGGGGGTCGTGAGACCCCACAGATCCCACACGGCTGAGCCCAAGACACCGAAGGCAAATAGAAGCAAAGAGGCTGGTCTCAGCCTTGACATTACGCTGGTTTTCAGTGAGCTCTCAGCTTTGCACTGGTTTGTGCATGAAGGAGCCCCTGCCACAGGGAGTCTATGGGGAGCGTCTCCCTATTTTATCAGGGAACATCAGTGTCATTGCTTATTCTGCTCATCTGCATCCCCTTCACATCACACTGCAAGTTAAGTTACTGACCTTCAGTAGGATCCTGTGCTCTCAGGCTTTCCACCACTTTGTTTCCTAAGGCAGCAACAGCTTCCACTAGAGAGAGAAATGGAATACAGAGTTACGTTCGTTCTGGCCACCGCCCCCAGTCAGCTACAGAGGAGAAGCCAATACTTACATGTGGGCAAGATTTTCAGGATCACTACCAGATCAGCCACGTTGTGCCCCGTTGTCATGGTACCCTTCTTGTAGGACCCCACCTGGCGGACTTCTTCGATTTGCTGATTTATGGGAGCAAACCAAGAGTTAATGCCATCAACTCTACTTATGTGGTCCCCTTATGCACCCCACCCTCCGGAGGGGAGATGGACTCCAGTCAGACCAAAGAAAGCCACTTTAATACCAGTTGTGCCTCTAATATTCTGATCTTGTACTAAGGCAGGAGAATCAAGAGCAACTCAATCAGAACATGACAGTCTCCCTGATCTGCCGGCACATCGTGCCGGATAGATTCTCCAAACAAACTCGTCTGACTCACCACTTCGAAAGTTCCTGGTGCTACAATCAGGTTGTCAATCACATTGTTTATTTTAGTCACCAGGGAAAGAATGGAAGCCTGAAAAGGAATCAGAGAAAGTGGCTGTAGCAGCAACAGACTGACTGGAGTCTTGAGACACCAAGCTAAATACACAAGCTTTGGAAGGATACGACTTAGACAACCCCAGTACAAGGGATGCAACAGACAGGTTAGTTCAAGTGTGTTTAGAAGCCACTTTCCAAATGTTGCATTTTCCCTCACCAGCATCCTACTGCAGGCTACAATACCCACCCCAGGACGTGCATCTCCCACAGGCTAGGGAGCTAGCCCTCCCTTTCTACGAAGATCATTTCTTGTACTCCTTACAACCGTAACAAAGTCAACACTCTACTGAAAGCAACCTGGCAACACCATGAACTCCTTTTGACATGTTTCCAAGGGCAAGCACCCAGCACACATGCTTTATTAACCTGTTCAGCAGAATTGGGAGCCAGATCCTGGTTTCTCTTCAGCAAGGCTTCACTGAATGCCGTCTCATCTGGGGCAGGTTTCACACGGGGGAAGGCCATTTCACACTGAAACGAGAGTAGACAGACATCAGACTGGTGTTGTGCCAGTGAGACAAGGTCTTCAAAGTGGCTCGTTTACCAGCAAGAAAATAATTATTCCATTTAACTCCACTGTTTACATCCATTAGTCACTTCAGTGTGTTTCCTTCTGCTAATGGCTGTTCCACTGTAGCAGTCAAGTTGGGCATTTCGTTTTTAGTGGGTTTTGAGTGGAGCACGGAAACCTTCAGTCCTGCCTACATATCTTCCCTGTGGCTCAAACAACAGAGAAGCACTAGAACTGGTGCATTACCACCACAAAGCATGTGTTCTACATAGAGCTGATTGGGAACCAAGAGCTATGAAAAGACAGTTGCGAGAAGCTGGATTAAAAAAAATTCTGAAGGATCCATCCTGAAAAGCCTTATTAGTAAAAGGAAGCAAAAAAAGGAAACCCATCAGCTGCTGTACCTGAGCTCGGAACATATATCCAAACCTTATAACTGTTGTGCCAGGGTGTACAGCCCCACCTTTGAAGGCAAGGAACCCATTAATCCCTTCTCCTTGGCGAGGACCACACCTGTGCATCTTTACTGCAGAGGCACTCAAGAGAGGATGGAAGCTGTAAGGAAGGGGAAACCTCCCCAATAAAAGGAAGCAGATCAAGCAGTCCTGTTAATCCTGAGAAGGGCCAAGACCAGGAAAGAGTCTGGAGGATACGCTGATTTCTTCTGGGAACTTGGCCAAGGTAACTCGTGCTTTGTTTGGACTATAGGCAGCAGAGTTGGGAAAAGAGATTTTCTCCTCTGTTTGGATCTTAAAGGGTGGGCCATATGTCATGATAAGAACCAGCTCTCTCCAGTCCGTTTACCCTTCACCTTGTGCCTCCACTGCCATTTGCCACACCCTGACAGCCATGCTAACCACTTATGGTCCTTTTGATTACTTCAAATTAGCCAAAAAAAATCTAACAGCAGGTCTGGCTTTCAGCAAACTTCCTGTCTCATACTGGACCACCAGCAGTTAAGCTATTAGATGCCACAGCCTGCAGAGTTTGTACTGGGAGCTTTATGGGTGTGTCTTCACAGCAGTTCGCTCAAGTTACCCCAACTTTATTCTTGTCCACACACAGGAGTTTCCAGCTCAAATTATGTGGTGGTTTGAACTCCCAGCTAGCCCATGAATGGCTAAGTGCAGTGAGGATGCCACAGCTCAAATTATAAAAAGCCAGCAGCAGCTAATCCAATCACTCTGGGTAACTGAATGGTTTGAAGTGTGGCAGCTCTGAGTCGCACTGGAGCTATTAAGGTGGATTAGCCCAAGTGCAGTTAACTCAGGTATGCCAACTGTGCTGTGAAAACACACCTTAAACTCAGTTTATTTTTAAACCAAGAATATAATTGCAATACAACATTCCTGCGCCTGGTTTATACAGCCAATGCCATGGACTGGCTAACCCAAGCTAGGTTACTCACCACATAGAAGTCAAAGGGGATGTGTGGCACAAAGGGCCTGAACCTGAAAAAGAAAAAGCCAAAGGTGAGTTCTTATGACAACGTTAACCACTCACTGCTGGGCAGACACCATACACCAGACAGAACCACTAGTCCATCAAATCCTACACTTCTGTTGGGAGGGTGTTCTAGAGAAAAGCAAACCCTTCTTCCCAGCCTCTCAGGGGGGAGCCTCTCACCCTGTTGGACAAGCTGAAATTCCTATTTACCTGGGAGACAGGAAGTTTAACACAGTTTAATACATTGGCTTAGACTCTTGCCATAGAGAATGGGGCCATCAAGATTCACCAGCAACGGTGCAGCAGTATTACTAGAGAAGGTTGTTTGACAACCTCCCCACCCCCCTTCAATCAACTGTTTACCAGTTTAGAATGGGTCTCACCTAAGCAAAGCTCTGAATAAGCTTTAGGACGGCCCTTGCCTGTGCAGTAGGCAGTTAGAGTTCTCATCCACACGCTGGATCGTAGCATTAGGAAGATTATGGGGTTTTGCTTCATAGCATATGGACAAAGCTGCACTTTCCCTCTACCTCCTACTGGTTTGCAGCAAGTTGGCGGCCGGCCCCCAATCCAGAAGTGGCGCATTTCCTCAGTATTTTGCCTCTACAGCATGATGAGCCAGCAGGCCCAATGGCTAGGACACACCGCACCTCCCCGCGGGAGGAGGACACCGGATTTCTGGATGGCGATGTTCACAGCTGCAGCCCAGCGCCCCCTGGGGCTGGTTCGCTCCGAGAGCGGCACTTACCCGCTGCCAGGGCCCCCCCTGGAGCCAAAACGCCCGCCACGGCCACGGCCTCGATCACCCCTGGGGAAGGATGAGAGCCCCGTGTCAGCAGAGCGAGGGGCCCGCAGACCCCGCCTTGGGAGAGGAACTGGGCCCCCCCCCCCGCCGCACTCCAGGGGGGCAGCTCGCCCACAGGTCCTCCCAGCACCATCCCCACCCACGGGGAAGCCCCCTGGCTCCATCCCCCTCATTCAGCACTGCCTGCCCCCTCCCCTCGGGCCCCGACCCCCCCCCCCGGGCCTCGCCCGCAGGCCGCCCCGGGATCCGCCCCCCCCCGAGCAGCGCCCTCAGGCAGCCCCTGGATCCGCCCCCTCCCCGGGCCTCTCCCTCAGGCAGCCCTGGATAGCCTGGATCCGCCCCCCGGCATCTCCCAGCTCCTCAGGCAGCCCCTGGATCCGCCCCCTCCCCGGGCCTCTCCCTCAGGCAGCCCCTGGATCCGCCCCCCCTCCCCCCCGGGCCTCTCCCTCAGGCAGCCCCTGGATCCGCCCCCCCTCCCCCCCGGGCCTCTCCCTCAGGCAGCCCCTGGATCCGCCCCCTCCCCAGGCCTCTCCTCAGGCAGCCCCTGGATCCGCCCCCTCCCCGGCCTCTCCCTCAGGCAGCCCCTGGATCCGCTCAGGCAGCCCCTGGATCCGCCCCCTCCCCGGGCCTCTCCTCAGGCAGCCCCTGGATCCGCCCCTCCCCCGGGCCTCTCCTCAGGCAGCCCCTGGATCCGCCCCTCCCCGGGCCTCTCCCTCAGGCAGCCCCTGGATCCGCCCCCTCCCCCGGGCCTCTCCTCAGGCAGCCCCTGGATCCGCCCCTCTCCCCGGGCCTCTCCTCAGGCAGCCCCTGGATCCGCCCCTCCCCCGGGCCTCTCCTCAGGCAGCCCCTGGATCCGCCCCCTCCCCCGGGCCTCTCCTCAGGCAGCCCCTGGATCCGCCCCCTCCCCCGGGCCTCTCCCTCAGGCAACCCCTGGATCCGCCCCTCCCCGGGCCTCTCCTCAGGCAGCCCCTGGATCCGCCCCCGGGCATCTCCTCAGGCAGCCCCTGGATCCGCCCCCAGTATCTCCCTCAGGCAGCCCCTGGATCCGCCCCCGGGCATCTCCTCAGGCAGCCCTGGATCCGCTCCCCCCGCCCAACCCCGGAGCTGCAGCCCGCGGCGCCCGGGCCCGAGCCCGGCCGCCCCTCACCTCATGGCGCCGCTGAACCCGAACAATGGAACCCGCCGCTATGGAGAGGAGAAGCCGCCGGCCTGCGTCGCTCACCCTCCAACAAGCTGCCCGCCTATTGGCTGCGCGCCGCCTCCCGCGCGACCAGCCCCAGAGGCCCCTCTCCGATTCCGGCTTTGCCATTGGTCTTCTCGCCTATCCATCGTGACGCGCCGGGAGGCGTCAGAGCGTCGGCCAATCACAGGCCGTTCCGGGGCGGGACCGAGGCGGGACCGTTGGAGAGCTGGAGCGCCGAGCGGGTTGTGGTCTCCGCGCGTGCCCCGAGTGGCCGCGCTCTGCAGTGACAGGTAATGACCGCCAGGTGGGGAGTCGGAAAAGAACCGGTGGGAGGCGCGCCGAGTGCGCATGCGTCTGTGTCCCTCACTCTTGCGCACAGCGATATGTAGGCGCTTGAGGCGAGCTCTGAGCGCGCAGCAGAGTGGCGCAGCGGAAGCGTGCTGGGCCCATAACCCAGAGGTCGATGGATCGAAACCATCCTCTGCTAGGCGACGTTTTTTAGCGCAGCGCTCTCCATTGGTGCAGGGCGGTAACAAGGGACCTGTTTTACTCCCCAGGCGTTTGCTTGTGACGTCACCACCCTGCAGGCTTTTGGTTGTGACATCATCTCGTTGCAGACACTCCGGTGTGACATCATCGCCAGTGTTACTGTGCTGCAGTGTTTGGATGTGATGTCATTGCACTGGTGTTCGGGTGTGACATCATGCCAGTGTCACGGTGCAATGGCATCTGGCTGAGAGGTCCTTCTTTGGGTGTGACATCACTGCCGGTGTCACCATGCGGTGTCTGGCTATGATGTCATTGTTCAGGTGTGACACCACTGTGCCGGTGTCGCCGTGCAATGGTGTCTGGCTGTGACGTCATTGTTTGGGTGTGACATCACTGTGCCAGTGTCACCATGAGGTGTCTGGGTATGATGTCATTGTTCAGATGTGACATCACTGTGCCATTGTTGCCGTGCGATGGTGTCTGGCTGTGATGTCATTGTTTGGGTGTGACATCACTGTGCCGCTGTCGCCGTGCAGTGTCTGGGTATGATGTCATTGTTCGGGTGTGACATCACCGTGCCGGTGTCACCATGCGACAGCATCTGGCAGTGATGTGGTGGTTCCTGCCGTTCCCACAAGTGATTTCACTGCAGCTCAGAGCACGCTGGAGCTGACAAACAGGCCAGGAAGTGACCCCCTGCCAAGGTGCCTGGGCTAAGGAAAGCAGAGTCAGCGGGACCTGCGCTCCATACCACACAGGGGCCAGCGCCTGAAATTCCAGTCCCTGGGATACCAACTTGTGCAATTTTTCCAAAATAGTGGGTGGTTTTTTTCTTAAAGCCCCAGCTCCTGGAGTCAGGTGATGGCACCAAGCATCTCAGCTTCCTTTTAAAAGTAATAAGACAAGCTTCTAGCCCTGGTGGCTGAGGAGAAAAGCTGGAAAACGCGGCCCAGAAGGTAAATAACCTAAACCCAATTTAGTGTATTGATTGAATCTCATGGGTTTTGGAAGCCCTGACTCATGATCTGTGAACACCTGGGGGTTGGAGAAGCTTCAGGCAGTCCCAGGGCCAAGGTGAGGACCCTGGTTATTTATTATTTATTTATTGACTGGTATCGCTGGGGCCTTGAAGCCCCAGCCACGGCCCCTGTGCCCATTGTGCCAGGCGCTGTACTTTGTGTACACTCTGCAGTTTGAATTGACAGCTGAACAAGTAGGATACAAACCTGCTTTGGACGGAGACAGAGACACTAATGAGAAAGCGAGGGCAGGAAATTAGGGGGCAATCAGATATGCGTAGTATGGAGTGGGCCCCAGATAAAACCAGGACCCCATTGGGCTATGCGTTTTACCACCATCAAAGAGAACCAGTCCCTGCCCCAAAGAATCTGCAAGCTCACCAGACCAGACAGACACTCGGCCTCTTTCCCACCCTGTGAGAATCTGAGAAATACTGAAAAATGTTCCCATCCCAAATTGGGCCCAAAAAGTCAAAACCTTGATAATTTTCACCAACCAAAAAACCAAATCTGAAAAAAGCCCATTGCATTCCAGTCACTGGTGATGTGTCGATTCCATCGGTGTAAATAGCCAGACAAGACGTTGCAGATCAAATGGCCCTGAAACGTCTCGTTTCAGAAAGATCGGAATAGGACACGTTGACCCTTTCAACACTCCGCCCCTCCCCTCCCCCCCCCCAAACGTGTTGAGCTGGGAGATCCCTTGCAGCCGACCCTGTTCTGTCAACGGGTTCGGGTCTGATGAATCGGCCTTTTCCGGCAAAAAAAAGTTTGTCTAAAACTTCCCAACCAGCTGGGCTCCCCACCCTGCATAAGCTCTGTGTGTCTGGTGCCGACAGACCTCTGGGTGGCGCCGGGACACCACAGAACATCTGCTCAGCCCAGCCAGTGGATGCCCCTTTCCTCCAGCCCCTGGCATCCGAAATGCCAGCAACGGGGCACTGAAAAAGGCCACGTTGGGGGCTTCTTCCCTGGGCATCTCCAAGGGGACAAGTGGGACTTGGGAGCATGGTGGGAGCGTGGTAACTGTGCCGGAGTTAGAGAGGAGTAGTTTAGACACAGCTCTGGGGAGAGGTAAATCCTGGCTGAGCCTCTCTGCCCCCTCCCAGGCGGTTTGGATGGGGGTAAAATCAGATGAATTCCCCACCCGCCGATGGCCCCGCTCAGTAACCCCGGCTCCCTGGAGCCATCCATCACGGGGGCAGCGCCGGCTGATCCACAAAGTCCAAATAACCAGCTCTCCCTCCCTCAGTCCCCAGCCGCCGACAGTGACTTTGGAGTCATTCATGCCCCCTCCCCAGGCTGCTAATACTGCAGCCCCCCCACGACCAGCCTCAGGTTCATCTCTGCAGATGTGGCTGGGGAGGGCACCGGGGGGGGGGGGCGCGATGCGCTCTCAGTGCCCGTGAGGGTGATTTCAGAGCAAGCAGGGCCTGTGGAGGAACGGGCCACGCATCCCACAGCGCGCCCTGGAACGAAAGACCAAGGCAGGCTGACCAGGGATCTCTGAGCACTTGGGAACCGTGACGTCACTCCCAGCACCTCTCCTGGGAGAAAGATTAGTGTCCTTACGATATTTAATTTGTGGGGAAACTGAGGCAGGGGAGGGGAAAGGGGCTCGCCCAAGGTCAGTCAATCAGTGGTAGGCACTCAGAAAAGAACCCAGGAGTCCTGTCTCCTAGTCTGTTACTCTAACCACTAGACCCCACTTCCCATAGATGGGAAGAGTACCCAGGAGTCCTGGCTCCTAACCCCCCCCTCCCATCTCCACAACCACAACCACAAGTCCCAGCTCCCCTCATGCAGTCAGGGGTAGAACCCAGGGGTCCTGGCCCCCAACCCCCACCCGGCTCTAACAAGACCCAGCTCCCCTCCTGGAGACAGGGGTAGGACCCAGGGGTCCTGGCTCCCTGTCCACTGCTCCTTCCACTACACACGCTTTCCGTGCAGCCCTGGCCACGGTCTTGGAAGCCTGCTCAGCGTTACCTACTCACTCCCCTCGCTAGCGCTGGTGCTGCTCAGGGTGCTTTGAGTTCTCCTGTTTCCCAGCGGTTTGCAATCCAGCAGGGGCAGGGGGCGACTTTTTTAACTATCCCCCAACATGCAGCCCCCCTCCTGAGTGCAGGGTCGAGGTTGCATTTAACAAAGAGCTGCCTTTCTCCACCTGCTTTTCCCATTCAGCCCCAGGAACAAATTCTCCCCAGACAATACGGACCCGGCGGTAACTAGATAAGCGCCTTGGAAACGAATTTACTTCTTTGCATGGAAAGCCTATTTGCAAGGCAAACGCTCCGGCCGCCCGTTCCCGTTAATAACCTGCCCTGACACAGGTTCCGGCCTCGCTGCGATGTTATTGTATCTCTGCCTCCCCCCGCCAATAATTGGCTCCATTAACTCCCTCTCCTCTAATGGGGGATTGGCTGATTATGGCCATATCCGTGCCCCCGCTGAGCCTGGTGGCGCATTCCCCACGTCGTCGTTAATAAACTGCCCCGGGGGTGCTAGTCGCTGGACGGCAATGGCAGCTAGAAATTCCAGCCGAAACAGGACGCCTGTTGCTGCAGACACAGCCTGGGTAGACTGGCTTTCTGCTACCTCCTTCTCTGCTACCTCCTTCTCAGCGCACCTGAGGTAGGAGGCAGCCACCATGTCTGCTTCCCGGCTCTCCAGCCCACCCCCACCTCCCGCCAAGGGGCCCAATCCCCCTCTTCTGCGGCATCGCTCATCACCGGGGCGCTCCTGACTTGCCCCGGGGTGAGTGAGCACCAGGCATGGAAGCAGCCCTGTGGTCTGCTATGCCGTGTCTCTGTGTGTGAAGCCCCTGCGTGTCTCTGGGGCAGTGCTCAGCCATGGGGGGGGTCTTTGTGCACGGCTCCCCTTTATCCTTTGAGGGACCCCCGCCAAAGACTGCCCGGGACTCAGTCCTACCCACCGCCAGTGCCCCAAAGCACCAGCCCGTTCCTCCAAATCATGAGGTCGGCTCCTCGGATCCCCCTTTCTGGTGCTGGGGCCGTCAGGGCTGCCCCTCTTTCCCATTGTCCAGCTTATCCCTGCACCCACAAGGGCCAGAGCCAGACTTGGATTTCACATGTGAGCTGAGAGTCTCCTGACTCCAGGAGCTGGGGATTTAAGAGAAAACGCCAAATATCATGAGACAATCACAAGAGCTGGTGATGCTGTAGGTCTGGATGCAGTAATAGCTGAGGAGGAGAGCTGCCGTCCCCACCGCTGCCCCCAGGGGGCGAAGGAGAGCTGGACCCTGGGGCCCATGGGGGAGGCGGGGACCTATCAGGATCAGGCCCTGGTCCCTGGCCCAGATCGGGCCCCCGCTCCAGCCTCCATGGAGGGCTCTGGAGACTTTATTTTCTTCAGCCCTGCCCCCCCAGCCCTCCTCCGCCTCCTCCCCCCATTGTCCCCCCAGCCCCTTCTCCCCACCCCTGGCCCATTGCCTCCCGCCCCAGCCTCTGCTGCCCCCCAACGGCTCCGTCTCAGGCACTGTGGGATCCTTTGGCTCCTTGCTCTGCGTGAAGTTTTATAAGCAGGGGGGAGCTGGGAGCTTCCCCTCGACCACCCCCCGGCCCAAGCCCTGCCTCCAGCTAGGCCTGTGCTCACCCCTCACCGGGGGCCCCGGGAGCCCCGGAGCTGGTGGCGGGACATGGGGGGCACCAGTTCTTTCCCTTTCACCCCCAGGCAGGAACGCTGCCCTCATGGGAGGAGTGGGGCAAACGGCGGGATCGAGCCACATGCCCCAGGGCGGCTGGGAACTGCCCTTTCCCCGCCCTGCCCCCCCATCTCATCCCATCCCACCCTGTCCTGGTCTCTGCCCGTTGGGATTTCCCCTCCCCCCCATCTCCTGTATCCCCCCCCAGTGGTCAACAAGTTACAGGCAGTGTTGCCAACCCCCCACCCCGGCCGCCCCCAGCTGTCGAACACCCCCTCTCATTTCAATTCCTGGGCAAAAACCCCCAAACCCTGTCCGTGTCCGGCAGCTCTGCTCAGTCCTGGGGGCGACCAGTGGGGGGCCAGCAGCCTTCTCCTCCCCCCTCACCGGGCTTTGGGAAACCGCCCCCCCACACCCCTTCCCTGTCCCCTCCCTTGGGCAGGTGCTCCCTGCCTGCGCTGGGGGGTTCTGGGCAGGAGGGGGTTAAGGAGCTGTGCATGATAACAGCCCTTTTGTCATTGAATGAGGGGAAGGAAAAGGCTGCCTGCCTGGGAGATAATCAGTCACTTTCGGCACCGGGAAGCGAAGCAGCGAAGGGAAGGGAAGGGAAGGGAAGGGAGCTCCCAGCGGCTGGAGTCCAGGGCAGTGGGGGGACGGGGCGCGGAGGGGCAGCGGGCGCGGGCAGACTCGGAGTTCCGGCCATGGTCCCGGGGCGGCCCGCCGGCGTCTAGGGGGCTGGAGCGGGGGAGCCTGGGGGCTGCACGTCGGGGGGCTGGGTCGGCGCGGGGGCAGCGATGCGCCAGTGACGCCATGCGGTGGGCGCTGGTGGTGCTGTGCGGGCTCCTGGGCCAGCTGGGCGGGTCGCGGGGCCAAGGGGCCAACCTGACGCTGGCCGTGCTGCTGCCAAAGCAAAATATGACCTACCCGTGGGCCTGGCCCCGCGTGGGCCCCGCCATCTGGCTGGCCATCGACCGGATCAACCGGCAGCCGGACCTGCTGCCGGGCCACACGGTGCGCTGGGTGTTCGGCAACAGCGAGGACAGGTACGGCGTCTGCTCCGACCAGGACGCCCCCGTGGCCGCCGTCGACCTCAAGCTGACCAACAACCCCGACGCCTTCATCGGCCCCGGCTGCGTCTACACCTCGGCGCCCGTGGCCCGCCTGACCACCCACTGGAAGCTGCCGCTGGTGACGGCCGGGGCGGAGGCCCACGGCTTCGACAACAAGGACATGTTCTCCCTGACCACGCGGGCCGGGCTGAGCCACCGCAAGCTGGGCGAGTACGCCGTGAAACTGCAACGCCGCTTCAACTGGACCCAGCGCGCCGCGCTGGTCTACTCGGACGAGAAGATGGACGACCGGCCCTGCTTCTTCGCCATCGAAGGGCTGTACATGCAGCTGCCCACCATCCGCAACCTCACCGTGCGGGACATCCCCTTCAAGGACCGAGACCAGGAGAACTACACCTCCCTCATCCAGGATATCAAGCAGAAGGGCAGAAGTAAGTGACCCTCCCACGCCAGCTTGGTACCGCTGCTGCCAGGGACCCCCCTGCCCCACGGTGCCACAAGCCCCCTATGCCACATCTCCCTATTGCAGCCTCCTCCCTCCCCGCAGCCCTGCTCCGCGGGGTGCAACTTCTCCCCGCTGCAGCCACCCCAGGGTTCACCTCCCCCAGTGCAGCCTTCCCACCATGACGCCCCCAGCAACACTCCCCATGACACTCTTCTTCAACCGAACAATGCAAGGGCCCCCGGTGCCATGCCGCCTCCTTAATGCACACGCACGGAAACGCTGCCCCCCTTCTCCCAGCCCCCCACGTGGAACAGATCCAGCCCCTTGGATTCCCAGTGGGCCGGGGGGGAAAGTTTTCTGCGAGTTGCTTTGTGTTAACTTTGTGGCGTGCTGCCGTTCCAGCCAGCCCAGCACAGGGTCTGTTTCCCCGGCTCCCTGCACACAGAGTGGGGGATCCGAGCGGAGTTGGGGGTGGCTCTGAATTGGAAAAGGCAAGGAGCTTGCTGGGATGGGGGTGACGGGGTCAGCCGCCCCTTTGAAATGTACACCCCTCCCCCGGGCAGTGAGAGAGGGGAGCTTGGACGGGACTTGTCGGGAGTCTGGCTGCAGGGAGATGGGGTGTGTTTGGTCTGCTCCCATCTGGCCCTGGTTGGGGGAATTCTGCTTGGGGGTTTGAATCTGGCCCCAGCCAAAGCCACTCGAGGTGCAATCCACGCGTCAGGTCCCATCTAATCCCCCAGGACAGGACCCTTCCCAACAGCCCGATCCCCAGGGCTCTGCCCCAGCGGCAGGGGGCTGGCTCCCCATGGGAGATGTAAGGGGATGCAGCCCAAGTGGGACAATCCCCCTGCCGGAGCCGTTCCCCAGCCGCTGCAGAGTGCAGGGCAGCTCGCTAGCTCGGGGCCCAGTGCACAGCCCCTGGGATGGGGCCGTGGGGCTGTGGGATTTTTGCTGAGCGTCTTTCATTCCAGACTCTCGGTCCCCACGGATGCCCCAGCCTGGCCACCAGAAGGCAGGTGGGCGCTTTGCAGGTGGGCACTGGGGTGCAGCGGGCAACTGCAGGGCAGAGCCCAGCCTGGGGCAGGGGAACCTGATGGGGAGACAAGCTCCGAATCCCCCCAGCCAGAGGACACTTGTGCACGTGGCTCTCGGCTCTAAGGGCGTGATCCAAACCCTGCTCCAGGAGGAGACTGTCCACGGACTTGGATCTGGCCCTGACAGCAGGGAACTGGGACGGAGCCTTCGCTCAAACCTGCACGTTGGGGAGCTGAGCCACAGATGGGCAGTGAAAGTCCCCCCCCACTCGCCTCCCACCTTGTGTCCAGCCGGACCACGGAGCCCTGGGCTTGGGAACGTCTAACTTTCCCGCTGGCTCGGAGACGCACGGCAGGGATTCAGTGCTGCCTGCCCCGGGCGGGCGTGTGTCTCTGGGTGTGTGCGGCTGGGGAGACAGATTGAGTCGCAGGGCGCCTGGAAATCCGCTGGCCGCGGAACTGGCCCCTTGACAGAGAATCTTCAGCTTTTACATTTTGTGAAAAAATAAAAACAGGCACCGTAGAACCCCTCTTAGCCGAGCCCCCGTTACCCGGCGCTCCCACGGGCAGCGGGGCCTGGGCTTCAGCTGTCAGCCCCGGTTCGGTTCCTGTGCAGAGCTGGATCATGCAGGATAAACGGGCTTCTGCTGGCTGTTACCAAACCCTCGTGTTCCGCGGATACCTGTGGATCCTGCGGCTGGGGAAAGTGAGGGTCAGCACTTGGCTTGAACCGTGGAAAAACACGGCTAGTTTTGTGTTTGTGTTGGAGAAAGTTGGGGTTTTATCACAGAAAACTAGGAGCCCCGGGGATTAGGCAGCGCGTGTGGATGTGTGGTTGTGTATGTGCGCATGCAGATGGATGGATTTGTGTGTGTGCTTTGGGGGGTGGGGGCAGGCTGATGGATCATCTCCCTGCCCAGGGTTTAATGTCCCCTCACTGGGTTTCTAACCCACCGAATCGTAGCCCCAACCTGCCCCGTGCTCCCTGACCCCATGGCCCGTCCCACAGAGCCACTCCTGGCCTGGCTGGGACAAAAGGCAAGAGACCTGGCTGTCTGGAAGTCAAAGCTGCTATGGCAACGCCCGGCCTCATCCGCGTGGCTGCTCCCAGAGGCCTGCCCGGCCCAGGGCTGACCGCCGGGCCGTGCTGCGGGGGAGCGCGGTACAGCAATGAGCTGCGTCAGCGCCTGCCCTGGGTTTGTGCCAACGTCATTCAGAGCAGGATCCGGCCCCCGAGGCTGTGAGCTCTGCGGGCCAGGGGCCGTCGCCGCGCTGCGTCTGTACAGCGCCTGGCGCAGTGGGGCCCTATCTGGGACCAGGCATCTCAGTGCTCCCTGAACACACCTAATGAGAACCGGGGGTCAACAGGCGACGGCTCCAGCCCGGGTCGGAGCCAGGCAGGAATTGCTGTGCGTGGGGAGGGGAGTCGCTGCTCAGATAGCAGGCGATGGGGGGAGGGCTGGGGTAAGCAGAGACACCCCTGGGGGGCAATAGCCTCCCTGCCTCCACCCAGCTGCCTGGCTCCCGAGGGGCCCAGCTGGGAAGCCTGACCCTGGGTGACAGAGCAGCCCGTGACCCCCTCCCTTCCCCCACCATACCCAGGCGGGAGGTGCGGATCCCTGGAGGCACAAGGGGGGCAGGGCTCGGGGGCAGCAACGGGTGGGTGCACAGCCAGTGTCATCCCTCCCTGTACAGCCTGCTCCATCTAGCCACTCCCCCGTCTGACCAGGGGTCCATGGGGGGGGCTGCCGGACATGGGGAGCTCAGCTCTGAGCCACGTCTCCCTGTCGGAGGGATGAGCCAGGCCCCGTGCCCACTTGCTGCCCACACAGAAGGGCAGGCCGGATGCCCAGCAGGCCCCACCCTGGCTGGGCAGGGCACACCAGAGCGAGGTGATGTTATTCGTGGAGGTTTTTCTAAGGGTGCCAGTGGATCACAGCCATTCTATCCTGCGAGTGAGGGACCCGGCTTCCTCCCAGGGTGCGAAGGACTGAGGACGCTGTGGTGGTGCTAATTAATGTCCTTAATCCTCGAGTGCCAGCTTTTCCAGGGCTGAGCATCTACCCTTGGGGCCAGATTTACCAAGGAGCCCGGCCCCCAGCTGACCCCCAGCAGGCCGGATTCTTCTGCAGCTGAATCGTTTTGAGACTCTGGCCCAAGAACTTCCTCAGTCCCCAAAATGCAGCCCTGTCTGGGGTGGGCCACAGCCACTGCATACCAGCCACAGAGGGACAGCTCAGTGGTTTGAGCATTGGCCTGCTTAAACCCAGGGTTCTGAGTTCAATCCTCAAGGAGGCCACCCAGGGATCTGGGGCAAAAAATTGGTCCTGCTAGTGAAGGCAGGGGGCTGGACTCAATGACCTTTCAAGGTCCCTTCCAGCTCTAGGAGATTGGTATATCTCCAATTATTACCTTTAGCCACATGGCAACGCTGCCCGATGTTTTAAGACAGGACGTGAAGAAGAATCCTGTAACGGGGAGTCCAGGGAGGCAGGATGCCGGGAGGCAGGCTGGAATTAGGGGTGATTATCTTGTCTCCAGGAGGAGGGGCACTTCCCTGTGTGCAGCCGCAACTTCTTTAGCGTTCCGCTCCCCCGGGTAGGCGTGGCAGTGCCGGATTCGCACCCGAGCTTGCAGAGGGGCACTTGTGCCGTTTATACAGGAGCGTGGAGCCCACTTACTCCCACCCGCCTCTTTCTCTGCTTCGTTTCCTAATGTGTGAGGGTTTCTGTATGCCTTCCACAGCTCACCCATGTGTCATGGGCCCTGCACTGCAGTCGCGTCATGAGAATTCCCCTTTTGTTCAGGTGCGTGGGCTTGTGCAGCAAGAGGATGTGAGTTCTATCCCTGCTGGTGCCATACAGTTCCAGCTGGCCCTTTAAGGGGTGCCTGGCCCTTTAAGGGGAGATGGGCACAGCCCCACCTGTGACCTGCTTAGTTCGCCTCCCCAGGAGCAAAGTCTGGTGATTGGCAGGTCAGGTGGCTAAATCAGGCCTCAGGGGTGGAAATAAAACCAGGTGAGCACGAAGGCCCTTGGGGGAAGTCTTGGGGGTTGCTGTTGGACAGAGTCCCGGGGCTGGCAGAGGGCTGCGGTGTAGGCACTAGGAGCCAGCAGAGCTGGCTGGAGAGTAGAGAGAAAATCCTCTAGTGGGAAGAAGCCACAGCAGGGCCGGGGCTTGGCTGGGGAACTTTGTGATTTCCCCCAGGCCCCAGGAAGGGCTGTGACCTGACCCAGGGAAGCCTGTGGTGACATTATTCAGTCGCCCTAGGAGGGGAAACTGAGGCAGTGCCTAGCCTGGAGCCAGAGTGGCTCGGTGGTGCTGCTGCGGTTTGCTATGAGGGGTGTGGCTCTGTGGCAGGAGTAGGAGAGACACAGAGATGGAGCCTGATGTCTGCTCCCCGGTTTAAATCCACAGCCTGGTTCCTGGGTTTGCTCTGGATTTGCACAGCTGTCGCTGAGCCTGGGATCAGGCCTGTGGTGTGTAAAGAGCTGTAGTGAAGCCCCCAGGTCCCTGAGCCAGATCCTCAGCTGGGGTAAACAGCGCGGCTCCATTGGCTTCAACTGGCTCTATCTGCTGAGCTCTGCCCAGCCTGGGGCCTGAGCTGCACCCATGGGCATGAGCTGAGTTCAGCAGGGCCGGGCGTGGTGGGGGGTGCCCGGGGGCAGGCTGGCTCCCGGGGCGCTGCAGGGCCGGGTGTGGTGGGGGGTGCCCGGGGCCAGGCTGGCTCCCGGGGCACTGTGGGGCCGGGCGTGGGGGTTCCTGGGAGCAGGCTGGCTCCCGGGGTGCTGCGGGGCCGGGCGTTTCGCGGGAGTCTCTGGGGGCAGGCTGGCTCCTGGGGCATTGCGGGGCCGGGCTTGGGGGTCCCCGGGGGCGGGGAGGCACCCGGGGCACTGCAGGGCCGGGCATGGGGGTCCCCAGGGGCAGGCTGGCTCCCGGGGCGCTGTGGGGCCGGGCATGGGGGTTCCTGGGAGCAGGCTGGCTCCCGGGGTGCTGCGGGGCTGGGCATGGGGGTTCCTGGGAGCAGGCTGGCTCCCGGGGCGCTGCGGGGCCGGGCGTTTCGCGGGCGTCTCTGGGGGCAGGCTGGCTCCTGGGGCTGTGCGGGGCCGGGCTTTGGAGTCCCCTGGGGCCGGCTGGCTCCCGGGGCGCTGCGGGGCCGGGCGTGGGGTGCCCTGGGGCAGGCTGGCTCCCGGGCGCTGCGGGGCCGGGCGTGGGGTGCCCTGGGGCAGGCTGGATCCCGGGGCGCTGCGGGGCTGGGCGTGGGGGTCCCTGGGGCAGGCTGGATCCCGGGCGCTGCGGGGCTGGGCGTGGGGTGCCCTGGGGCAGGCTGGCTCCCGGGGCGCTGCGGGGCCGGGCGTTTCGCGGGAGTCTCTGGGGGCAGGCTGGCTCCCGGGGTGCTGCGGGGCCGGGCCTGGCGTGGGAGTCCCCAGGGGCAGGCTGGCTCCCAGGGCGCTGCGGGGCCGGGCATGGGGGTCCCCAGGGGCAGGCTGGCTCCCAGGGCGCTGCGGGGCCGGGCATGGGGGTCCCCAGGGGCAGGCTGGCTCCCAGGGCGCTGCCGAGCTCTGTCTGCCCCTGGTGCCTGTATTTAACGACGTTTGTCCTGTGTCTGCCTGGGTTTGTTTTGTCTCGGCGGCGGCTATTTCTGGGGCCTGTCGCGCTCCCTGCCCGGCTTCGCACTCCCTCCAGGGACCTTCCCCGGAGCCCGTCGCTGCTACTGGACTGGGCAAGGAGCGGCCCCGCGGAGCAGCTCCTCGGCCGGGGGTGCGTGGGGTGGCCTAGGGCTGGAGGGCTGGGCTGCCTCTCCCACCTCTCTGCTTTCCCCCAGCAGGGGGCGGTGTGGTGGGCAGGGTGCTCACCCCCTGCAAAGCTCCCACCGAGCATCAGGGCGCAGGGCCCCCTTCCACACCCTGCCCTGCCCGCAGGCCCTCACCCCACCCTGGATGCACCCCTCAGGCCTGTGGGTCTCTCCCCAGCCGGCGCGAGAGGCGGCAGCTCTCCGAGCCGAGCTGGGACCCTGCCCCTGGCCGGTCTCCTGCTAAGGAGCCGGGGCGCGCGGGGCAGGGCCGGGCGCTGGGTGACCGCCTTGGATAAATCACCGCCTGAAGCCTGGGCTGGAGGGGAGGAGGCGCCGAGTCAGCACAACAGGAAGCCCCTGGGCTGGCGCCCCGGCTGTGGAGGGGCCGAGTGCTGACTCGGCCTGGCCGGGGCCCCGCTGACCGAACGCGTCCCCTGACCCCAGCCACGTTGGCTGACACGGCTGGGCCGGCAGCAGGGAAACAACAAGCCAGGCTGCACGCGGCCGGAAAATAACAGGATGTTCCTGGCCCGCGGAGGCCTAGGAGAGGGTGGGCTCCGACCCCCTCCCCGCTCCCCGTCCCCTGGGCACTGGGCTTTTTGGCGTCTCCTCCAGGGCGAGGTCGCTGGTCGGCCTCCTGGCCCCGTGTCTCGAGCGGCCCCAGCCCATCAGTGCCGGGCGCTCGTTCCGGTATCGTCTCCGGGGCGGCCCCCGGGCTGGCTGTGCTGGGGACGCTCTGGCCTGCCACCTGTGGCTCGTGGCACTGCCGCCCCCCGGCCACAGCGGGTGCAAGCAGGGCCGTGGTGTTGCATGCCCGTGGGCACAGCTGCCAGGGGCTGTGGAGAGTCAGACCCCCAGCTCCCGCTGGCCTCAGCCCTGCCCAGAGCGGTGGCTGTCCTGACGGTGGTTGGGCTGAGCGGGTGCCACCCTGGCTGCTGGCACCAGTGGGGGATTTTAGGATTAAGCAGCTGGCGTGGTGCCCCCACATGTGCAGCCCACCTCTCCCTGGGCCTGCTATTGCCACAGGGACAAACACCAGCTGTGGTTGGGAAGGGCCGGCTGAGCAACAGGATGGCCTGTCTCTGTCCACAGGCCTGGGGCCCCACCTCTCCGGCCTGACAGACGGGCAGCCGTGCCCCCGCCTGGCCCAGCGAGGACTGTGGCCACTGGGAGAGTGGGCAGGGGGCTGCTGCCCACAGCTTCAATGTTATAATCTACTTCGTCCTGCCAGGAGTGCAGGGGACTGGGCTAGACGAGGTCCCTTCCAGTCCTGCGATTCCATCCTAGGGGGGCCCCCACCCGCCTTTCGAGGCAGGGAAGTGGAGTTTGCTTCACACACTCATTCGTGACCCTCCCAGCAGTCCTGGACGTGTCCCCTTCATGGTGGGGGAAGGCTGGGGCAAGTGCAGGGGAAGGGACCTGCCCCCAAATCACAGTGAGCTGGGGCTAGAACCCAGGAGTCCTGCCTCCCAGCCCCTCCCCTCCCCTGCTCTAACCACTAGACCCCACTCCCCAGCCTGAGTCAGGGAGAGATCCCAGGAGTCCTGGTTCCCAGTCATTATATAGCGCACCCCCCCCCCATTCCCCCTCAGCCCTTTTGTGGTGTGTAGCTCTGGGCGCCTGGACAGCCAGGCCGAGCCCCCTCCCTCCGGCGCGGGCTGCGTCCTGGGGGCCTGGCACGGCCCTGGGCCCTGGTGAGGCGGGCTGGGGAACAGCGCGTGAAGCTCAGCTCCTCCAGATTTCACAACCGCGCCGGAGTGCGAAGGGCTCCCAGGGGAGGCGGCTCTGGCAGCTCGTGGCGGGGTGGGGCGGCGGGGGGTGGAGGCTTGTTGTCTTTGCAGCTCAGCATAGGAGGAATATGGAGAAAAGTGCAGGCAGAGCCCTGGGGGTTTGGCTTCCTGGCTGTGCCTGCCAAAGGCTGGAGCCCTGCTCCGGCATGGGCTAGCAGGAAGTCCTGGTGGCTCCTGGCTACTCCAGCCCTGGCCTCTTCCACAGGGGGCGCTGTGGGGCACAGGGCAGGAGGAGCACTGGCCTGGGGGGGAGGGTGTGTCTGGTGTGTGTGTGTGTGTGTGTGTGTGCACAGTGCATGGCGGGCTGTGTGGGTCACACACCGGCCCCTATGCCCGGCCACGCCCCACGGGGCGTCCCCGGCTCTCTGCTCTGCCAGCCCGCCCGGGGGACGGCCGGGGCCAGGGCAGTGACCCATCCAGCCTGGCGGCAGAACAGGGGGGGGAGTGGGGAGCATTAGGGTCAGGGCAGGATCTCGGGGCGCCTGGGGGTCCCCTTAGCTCTGACAGCGCCGGAGCGAGAGAATCCGGCCCAGGGTCCCCTCAGCGTCCTTGGAGCCGCCAGGCTGCCCAGGACAGAGGAGCCCCCAGCGATACAGGGCGCGTGTCCGGGGCCTGGTGCCGCTAACCCCGTCCTTGCCCCTTCAGTCGTGTACATTTGCTGCTCCCCGGACACCTTCCGCCAGTTCCTGCTGCAGGCCCGGCATGAGGGGCTCACGCAGGGGGACTACGCCTTCTTCTACATCGACATCTTCGGGGCCAGCCTGCAGGGCTCCCGCTTCCCCGACCCCCAGAGGCCCTGGAGACGCGGGGACAAGGACGACGCCAACGCCAGGGAGGCCTTTAAGGTGAGGCGTGCCCAGGGTGGAGCCCTCCAGCCAGGTAGCTGGGGAGCCAGAGCCCGGTTTGGCTGGGAGCTCGCCTGGATCTCGAGGAGAGGGCAGCACCGGCTGGGCCTGTTGTGGGTCACTGCGCTGGCACCATGGGTTCAAAGAGGGTTGGGTAGTAAGTCCAGCAAGGGGCTGGGAGCCAGGACGCCTGGGTTCTAGTCCCACCTCTGCCACCAATTTGCTATGTGACGTTGGGCCAGGTTCTGTGCCTCAGTTTCCCCATCTATAAAAGAAGGGCTAGTGATCCTGCTGCCCACCAGGGCTTCGGAGTCAGTGCCTGAGTCCCTTGCAGGATTATTGGGGCAGCTCTGCCAGCCCATAGAAACAGGGAGGCCCAATGATGCCAGGGGCTCCGGGGTGGAAGGGGAAAGAACCCAGTGTAGGAAGCAGCTGAGGTGCAGCACAGGGGACTTTACCGGAGCCTCGGCCGCTCATGACCTCCCAGGCTGCTGAGCTCGGTGGTGGTGGTCACGTGGGGTAGCTGGTACCTAGCTCAGGGGGCTGCCGCGGTGCCTGGGGCCAGAGCAGCAGGGCGTTGGTGCTGTCCCCCTTGCAGCCAGAACATGCCGTGTTTGCACCAGGCACAGGACAGTGACACTGGCACACGTGCTAAGGTGCACCCAGCTTCACCAGCATAAAGGTGCCGTGGGCAGGTTCCAGGGCAGTGCCCTGCCTTGCACTGGGCTGACGGGCTCTTTGCAGCTCTGGAGCCCTGGGTTCAAATCCTGCCGAATGCACTTGTGAAATGAGTTTGCTGGGCCTCAGCCCAAATTGCCCCAGCCAGGCCCCTCTGTTGCCCTAGAGACCAGGGGCCGTGGGGGCAGCTAGTGCCCCCCACCCTCCCTGCTTCTGGCCAGCCCCTGCCTGTTTGCTCTTTGCTGCAGGAGGGAGGAAGGAAGCGAGATCATTTCCCCAGGTCTGAGCACTGCCAGGGAAGGCTATTAATAGCCCGGGGGCGGGATGCTGCCCTCAACCTCCCCAGGGAGCCCAGGCCTGGAGGGGCCTGCGGGCTGCGATCCTGGAAGCAAGAGGGGCTGGAGGAAGCTTCTGCCCAGTGCCTAGGGGAGCTGGGCAGTGGCGGGGGGAGGCCCTGGGAGGTGCCAGGTCACCAGCCAGCCCAGCCACCCTCCCGTGGGGAGTCCTGGCACCCACCCACCCGTGGGGCTGCAGGCGCCATGTGGGAAACCCAGGCCCATCACCTCCCCCAGGCCTCCCATCTCAGCCCCTCTGCCCTCCACCCCCCCCCAGGCAGTGATGATTATCACCTGCAAGGAGCCCGAGAACCCCGAGTACCAGCCCTTCCTGGAGCAGCTCAAGCAGGAGACCCGCACCCACTTCAACGTCACCCTGCAGGACGGCCTGGTAAGACCTTGCCGCCCCTCCTTGGCCAGAGACAGCAGGGCCAGTCACCAGTAGGGAACGGGGGCGGGGGGAGCACAGAGACTCGCCCGCAGTCTGTGCATGGGGTGGCACCCCTCTGTCCTGGGGCAGCATGGGGCACCCCAGCTCTGCCCCCAGCCCATGGCACCACCCCAGCGGTTCTGAGCCGGCCCATCCCTTTCAGATGAACTACATCGCGGCGGCCTTCCACGACGGGGTGCTGCTGTACGCCCAGGCCGTGAACGAGACCCTCCAGCAGGGCGGCACCGTCCGGAACGCCAGCGCCATCACCCACCACATGTGGAACCGCACCTTCTACGGTGAGCGCCGCCGGCCGGCCGGCCGCAGGAGTCGCCAGTGGCTGCCCCTGGGAGGGGGCAGAGACCCCTTTGTGCAGCCTGAAGCCCTGGGGAACAGCTCGGGGAGAAGGGAGGCTCTGGGGGGACTCCCCTGGTGCTGGCCACTGAGCCAGGTACCAGCCGCCTCCCTGCCCTGCCCTGCCCTGCCCTGCCCAGCGCTGCCAGACGGATCCTTTCCCCGAGCCGCTTGTTCCTCCTCTCCGGAAATTCCAGGGCTGGTATCGTTAGCGGCTCGGGGCGTGAGCTGGGCCGGGAGCCACTGGGCCGGGCTACTCGGCGGGAGATGGATGGGCTGTGGCGTGATGGAGCCGCTCCCCTCACAGCCCTGCGCCCACGCTGGGGACCCCGCCGGAAAGCATCACGAATGCCCTGGCCGGGATCCACGTGGCTCCGGTCCCCCTCCTGGTGGGGCCCCTCCGCGGACGCTGGGCTGCCAGAGGGTCTGTCAGACAAACCCCAGCCCGGGGAGGGGCTGCGCTTTTTGGAGTCAGCCCCCAGCCACTTTCTAACACAGGGAGGGGGCGAAATTCCCGAGCAGTTCCAGCGGTGTGCAGGTTTCTCCTTCACTTTTTAGCCAGTACTGTGTGGTGTTGCTGTGCACTGCTGCGCTCCACCCCAGAGGCAGCTGCATCTCAGCACCAGTCAAGGGATCCCTGTATAACCAGCCTCGGGGCTGCATCTCAGAGCCATATGGTCCCCCCGATATCCCCTTCTCCACTTGTAGCCTCCAAGCCTGACTTCGGACCCTTCTGCCCTTTAACCCTGGGTGCTGCCCTGCGAGGGGGCTGGTCCCGCGGTCTCTCACCCCCCTCCCTTCCCCACAGGAGTCACTGGCTTCCTGAAGATTGATGAGAACGGAGACCGGGAGAGCGACTATTCGCTGTGGGACATGGACCCTGCGTCGGGCACATTCCAGGTCAGTGGGTGTCTGGGCCCAGTCTCCCAGCTAAGTCCTCTGCAGCCACCCCCGAGGCTGGGCTGGGACGGCTCCGAGCCGAACCCAGGGCCTCGTTGCCTGGGGGTTATAGCTGGCAGGGGGAGGGGGTGATGGCAGCCTGGGACCCTGGGGGGTTCCTGCTGCTGGCCCCCTCCCAGAGCCCCCCTCTCTCGCCCTCTGCAGATCATCTACAACTACAATGGCACCACCAAGAAGATGAGGGCGGTGCCCGGGCGTGAGATCCACTGGCCGGGGAAAGGCGTGCCCAGGGATGTCCCGCCCTGCGGCTTCGACAACAGCAACCCCCTGTGCCGCAAAGGTGGGGCCACCCCTTCCGCCCAGCCTTTGCAGAGCAAGTTCTGAGGGTTTCGTTCCCTTGCCCTGGTGCGCTGCCAGGCCAAATACCTTCCCGCAGGCAGAATCCAGCCTCCCCCGCTGGGCCGGCCACATGAAAACGAGCCCCTCCAGCCAGCCCAGTCGTGTGGTTCCTTCCCCCCCCCAGCAGGCTTTGCACCCCATATGGGGGTGTGGGGAGCGGCCCCCTTCCTGGGCTCCTCACCAGCAAAACCACGAGGTGGGACAAGTCTCCTAGCTGTTTCTCTGCACCTGGTACCCTGTGCCCCCAGAACAGGCCCAGCAACTGGGCACGCTCCTCCCCCAACCTGCTTTGGGCTTTGCTGCCTAGTGGGAACTTCCCTGGCTGAGACCTCCCCCCACCCTTCCTCACCAAACTCACCCAGCACAGACCAGCACATACAGCCCCTGGGTTGGATTCGAACTCAGGACTCTGAGCCAGCCGCTCCCCACCATCGCCCGCTGTGACGATACGGTTCTGGCAGGACCCAACTGAGAGGGCCAATTCAGGACAAATCGCTTAAAACAGGGCAGTCACAGCCCTAGGCTGGGGGTTTTCCACCTCTAAGGCACCAAACCAGCCAGACAAAAATGACTTCGGTTTCACCTCACTGGCTAACCACACGTCACACAAGCAATTCCCTTAGATACTCCAGTTTCCCAGTATCACCACCAGTGCACTCGTCCTGGGGATGAATGGTTATGAAAACCAACACCCCAATAAAGGAAAAAGGTTCTCTCGATCCCAAAGAATCAAGCCCCAGACCCAGGTCAATAAACAAGTCAGATCTGACCCACAAATCACGCTGTTGCCAATCCTTTAGAATCTCAAATCTAAAGGTTTATTCGTAAAAGGAAAAGGATAGAGATGAGAGTTAGAATTGGTTAAATGGAATCACTTACATCCAGTAATGGCAAAGTTCTTAGTTCAGGCTTGCAGCAGTGATGGAATAAACTGCAGGTTCAAATCAAGTCTCTGGAACATCCCCCGCTGGGATGGGTCAGTCAGTCCTTTGTGCAGAGCTTCAGTTTGTAGCAAAGTCCCTCCAGAGGTCAGAAGCAGGACTGAAGACAAGATGGAGATGAGGCATCAGCCTTATATAGGCTTTTCCAGGTGTAAGAACCTCTTTGTTCTTACTGTGGAAAATTACAGCAAAATGGAGTCTGGAGTCACATGGGCAAGTCCCTGCACTTTGCTGAGTCACAAGGCGTGTCTGCCTCCTCTCCATGGGTCAGTTGTGTAGCTGATGGTCCTTAATGGGCCATCAAGCAGGCTGGGCAGGGCTGACACCAACTTGTCTGGGGTGTCACCCAGCAGCACAGCACAAGTTTGAAGTACAGACAGAACAGAGCCAATATTCATAACTTCAACTACAAAATGACACATGCACCCAGGCAGCATCATCATCACCAGCAACCCAAGACACCTCATTTCACCCCTTTATACAAGATTCGGTGCCACTACAGGACCTTGGTTGCAACCATGTTCTATATGGTCCCAGATTGTATCAGTAACGTCACACCCACTGCCCTTGTTTTGCAGCCAGTTTAACCACCCTGGAGATCCTCTCTGTCATGGTGAGCCTCATCCTGCTGATTATCACCGTCACCTCCTTCTTCATCTACAGGTGCACCCCTGGGCTGGGCCGGGGAGGGGGATACGTCTGGGTAACCATGGCCGGGATGCAGGGGCAGGGATATGGGGCAGGGGCTTTACTGCAAATGCGGGGGGAGGGGCAGGGGGTCAAAGTGATGCTGGAGAAATGCTCCTGCTTTACAGGCAGATGTGGGGGGAGGAGACGCCAGGGGGTGGAGCTGGGAGGGGGTATTTGTCCTGGGTTTGGGCAGCGCCTGGCCCAAGGGGGTGGTTGGCCATGGCTTGGACAGGTGCTACCCCCATACAGATAACTAGCAGCATGGGGGGCACTGGGAGCTGGGCTGGCGCCCGACGCCCTTTCACATCCCCCCCCGGTGTGTCCCGGCACAGGAAGCTGAATCTGGAGAAGGAGCTGGCGGCCGAGCTGTGGCGTGTGTGCTGGGAGGACGTCCAGTCCAGCAGCCTGGAGAAACACCTGCGCAGCACCGGGAGCAAACTCACCCTGTCCCTGGTGAGGAGGGTGTGGTGTCCGGCTGGGACCCTGGGCCGAGCAGCCCCCCCGAGGGACCCCCTCTCCAGCCGGCACTGCATTGCGGGCGTCTCTGGGCGAAGGCAGCCAGGCCAGGGCCCCTGGTTACAGCTGTGGATCCAGGAGGTTAATTACAAGTAAATCCAGTCAGGGAGCCCTGAGCAGCTGCTGAGCCAGGCCAGGGGTTGGAGGGAGCCAGGGGAGGTGCGGGGGGAAGAGGGGGGCTGGGGGCGCCCAGGCTCCAGCTGGCTCTGAGTCCCCAGGGCCTGCTGGGGCCCCCTCCAGCCACTGTCACCCTTCCAAGCCATTGCCCTCCCCCCAGCCCTGGAGTGGTGGGGTGAGAGATGGGAGGGAGGGTTCCCCGAGCGCTGCGAGGGGGGTGCCCCAGAAACCCTGGGGTTCCATTCCCTGCAGGAGGGGGCGTGTTGGCCCTGCCCCCCCTCACACCGGCGCTTGCTCCTGCACAGAGAGGCTCCAACTACGGCTCCCTGCTGACCACGGAGGGGCAGTTCCAGGTCTACGCCAAGACGGCCTATTACAAGGTGGGTGCAGGGATCCTGCCTGAGCGCACGGGGGAGCAGCCGGGAGCTGTGGGGCGGGGAGCGGGGTGGGGTCAGTAGGGGGAGCAGGGCGGGGTCAGTAGGGGGCGCTGTGCTGGGGGGAGCAGGGCGGGGTCGGTGGGGGAGCGGGGCGGGGTCAGGAGGGGCGCTGTGCTGGGAGCAGGGGCGCTGTGCTGGGGAGCGGGCGGGGTCAGTAGGGCGCTGTGCTGGGGGAGCAGGGGCGCTGTGCTGGGAGCGGGCGGGGTCAGTAGGGGCGCTGTGCTGGGGAGCAGGGGCGCTGTGCTGGGGGAGCGGGGTGGGTCGGCAGGGGCGCTGTGCTGGGGAGCAGGGGCGCTGTGCTGGGGGAGCGGGAGTGCTCGGTGGGGCGCTGCGCTGGGGGAGCGGGGCGGGTCAGTAGGGGCGCTGTGCTGAGGGGAGCAGGGGCGCTGTGCTGGGGGAGCAGGGCGGGTCGGCAGAGGCGCTGTGCTGGGAGCAGGGGCGCTGTGCTGTGCTGGGGAGCAGGCGGGGTGCTGTGCTGGGGAGCGGGGCGGGGTCAGTAGGGGGCGCTGTGCTGGGGGGAGCAGGGCGGGTCAGTAGGGGCGCTGTGCTGGGGAGCGGGGCGGGTCGGTAGGGGCGCTGTGCTGGGGAGCAGGGGACGCTGTGCTGGGGGAGCAGGGCGGGGTCAGTAGGGGCGCTGTGCTGGAGGAGCGGGCGGGTCGGTAGGGGGCGCTGTGCTGGGGGAGCAGGGGCGCTGTGCTGGGGGAGCAGGGCGGGGTCAGTAGGGGCGCTGTGCTGGAGGGAGCGGGCGGGGCGGGTCGGTAGGGGCGCTGTGCTGGGGAGCGGGCGGGTCGGTAGGGGCGCTGTGCTGGGGGGAGCAGGGGGCGCTGTGCTGGGGGGAGCAGGGCGGGGTCAGTAGGGGGCGCTGTGCTGGGGGGAGCGGGGCGGGGTCGGTAGGGGGCGCTGTGCTGGGGGGAGCGGGGCGGGGTCGGTAGCCTGTGCTTTCCCCTGGCCGTCACTGTCCATAAATGTGAAACAGCTGCCCGGGGGGTGCGGGTACAGGACCTACCCCCCATCTGAGCCCCCCAATCTCTCGCCAGGGGAACATCGTGGCGGTGAAGCACATCAATCGGAAGAGAATTGAGCTGACGCGGAAGGTGCTGTTTGAGCTGAAACACGTAGGTACCCGGCCAGCGCGCGGGCAGGTGGCTGGGCTGAGGGGCTCGGTGCGGCTGGCTCTGGGGCTCGGCCTGAGTGGGCGTTGGCTGGGGCTCAGCGTGTTTCTGTTCGGCTCCGCGGGGGCTGGCCGGCTCGCACGGCTGAGGATCCAGGCGGTGCTGGCAAAGGGGCCACGTTACACCCTCACTCCCCTGCAGCGGCTATTCGCTGCCAGAACGTAGTGGTGGGGGAGTGAGGTCTGACACCCCCCCGCCCCCCCAGCATCCCCATTGCTGCCTCTGGTTGTGCCTGGGCCTGTGCGCCTGTGTTCGGAGAGGAGAAAATACTGCCCCCGCCCGGCCAGCCTCATGCCAAGAGCCTCTTGGCAGCCCCAGGCCTGGGCCGCAGCCACCACGCCCGGAGCTGGGCCTCTGGGCGCGAGTCCCACCCCCACCCCGGGGGCCCCTCGCTCTAGCCCCCCGCAGCCCAGCCTGCCCTGAGCGAGCCGAGCACCCGGCCTTGCCCTGGCTCCCTCCTGGGAGCCCAGCCTGGAGCCTTCCCTGGCCATGCACACGCGTGTGCGGATTCACACGTGTGCAGTCACGTGCACCCACTGAATTCCCAGGCTCCGACTGGCCCCTCCCGTTGGACCTGGCAGCCTGCTGCCTCCCGCGGGTGCCCAGTGGGCAGGGCAGGTCTCTGGCGCTTGCGGCTGCCCCCCAGATCCATGGGGGCCAGCCCAAGGCACCGGGAGAGCCCCCTCCAGCCTCTGTGCCCCGGCCTCTTGGCACGGGTTGATCAGTCCCTAGCGGAGGATCTGGGGTGGGAGTTCAGCGCAGTGTCCCTGCAGGGGAGCCTGTGGGCAGGTCCAGGCTGCAGCCACCACCCAGCCTGATGTGTCCTGCCCCCCTGCTTTGGGCCCCACACCCCTCTGTGTGCGAGGGGCTCTCCCAAGCCGCCCTGCCTCGGAGCCAGGGTGCAGGGGGCTGAAGCTGCTGTAAGTGGCTGCGCGAGGAGCAGGGGGCCTGGGGCAAGACCGGGGGGGTGGGGGGTAGCTGAAGCTGGGAGCTGCCTGGGGGCTCCTGCTGATGCTTGAGCCACTTGCATCCAATTATGCAGCCCCTGGAGAATCCCTGACGGGATCCATTCGCCTGGCCTGTGCAAGGCAGCTGCGAAGCTGTGCTGGGCATCAGGGTGTGGAGCAGCCGCCAGCAGACCTAAGTGGGGGCAAAAGGCAACGTGCCACTTTCACAGGCTGCGGGTCCACGTGTGGGACTCACTGCTGCAGGATACCTGGTGAGCTGGGATTGATCCAGCTCAGCTTCCGGCTGCCTGCTGGCTCGCCCGGGGAGGTGTGAATCAGCAGGACCGGAGCCCACAGGGACACGGCTCTGTGGGAGGTGTCTGTGCCAGTGCAAAGCCCTAGTGTGTCTGCACTAGGGGATGGCACCGGTGCAAAGAGGAGCCAGAGCACGTGGATCCCGTGTGACGAAGTGGGACTGTACTTAATGTTTCCTCTGAATACTGTGGGGGGGCCTCAGTTTCTGGCCGACCCTCTGTCTCCTGGCAACTAATGGCCAGGCCCTTCCCCCACTGCAAGGGGATGCTAAAGGTGGGGGAGGACAGAGGTCAGGTGACCTCCTGGCCCAGGAAAGGAACTGAGCAGAGAGGAGGGGCTGGAGGGGGTTTGAGTTTTGGGGCTGGCTGGGGACAGGAAGTGAGAGCAGACGGGGTGTCTGGCTCACTGCCCCCCAGAATGGACCCGGCCGAGGGGTCCTGTTCTCTGTACCTACAAGCTCTGTGTTAGACCCTGTTCCTGTCATCTAATAAACCTCTGTGTTACTGGCTGGCTGAGAGTCACGTCTGACTGCGCAGTGCGGGGGCAGGACCCTGTGGCCCCCCCCAGGACCCCACCTGGGGGGACTCGCTGTGGGAAGCGCACGGAGGGGCAGGGGATGCTGAATGCTCCAAGGAGAGACCCAGGAGGTGAAGCCGTGGGAGCTTCTTGCCCTGCAGACAGGCTGCTCCGAGGGAGAGGAGGCTCCCCAGAGTCCGTCTGGCTTGGTGGGGAGCAGTTCCAGAGCAGCGCCCGGGGACTCCGTGACACACCACCACTAGCAGGGGCGGCTCTAGGCACCAGCAAAACAAGCTGGTGCCTAGGGCGGCAAAATCTAGGGGGCGGCAAAAGGCTGGGGCCCCAGCTCATCCTGCCGCTGCGAGCCGAGGAGCGGCCCGTCCCCTGCAGCCAGGGGGGGCGGCAGGCTGGGCCGGTGGACCTGCCGCAGTCATGCCTGCGGGAGGTCCACCGGAGCCCCGGGACGACTGGACCTGCCGCAGGCATGACTGCGGAGGGGGTGCTCGTCCCGCGGCTCGGCTGGACCTCCCGCAGGCATGACTGCAGCAGCTCAAGCGGAGCCGCCGGACCCGCGAACCGTCCGCAGCCGCGGGAGGTCCAGCCGGGCCACGCGGGACCAGCGGTCCCTCTGCAGTCATGCCCGCGGGAGGCCCGCTGCTCCCGCGGCTCCGGGGCGCCTCCCGCGCATGACTGCTTGGGGCGGCCAAAAAGGTAGAGCCGCCCCTGACCACTAGCAGCTGCTGCTGGCATCACAACGCCATCGAGGCCCCGGCGTCAGGACAGATTGTCCCGGCACTGCGAGGTGCACTGGGACGAGTACTGGGGAGGGGGCAATTCTCAGCTGCTGCCTGAGGCAAAATGCCCCCCGCTCCCCCGTCAGCCCAGCAAGGCCTGGCCACTTGGCCCAGCCAGTCTGCCAGTGGGCCATTGCAGCGGGCAGGAGAAAGTCCTTTGGCCTGTCCAACCCTGTCCTGGGTGGCAGCCACTCCTAGGGCTCCCCAGTAAACTCCTCAGGCTCCTTGGGGCACCAGCGGGAGGCGGCGTCGCACACGCGGGCACTTTCTGTGCCGAGGGGAGGGACCCGCTCCCTGGCAGGCAGGCGGGGCTGGCTCAGGTTATCAGCAGGGCCTCTGCCACGCACAGGCTAATTACTCATTAGCAAGGAAGCAGCAGGGAAGCCACTGTCCTTTCCTTGCTAATTAGAAATCAGCCTGAGCCAAGGGGCAGCACTGGAAGGAGGGGGAGCTTCCTGGATCCCTGGTTGCCATATGGGGCGCTTGCCAGGCCCCATGCGGGAGCAGTAGCCTCCCCTCCTCCCAGATGGGGAAACTGAGGCACGGGGTGGTTCAGGCCTGACTTTTGCTGGGGGTTAAGGCTGGTTACCAGCACTCCACTTCAGGCTCCTGGAGTCCGGCTCCCCTCCCTCCCCCGACTCAGACCCATGGGAGCTGCTGGGCGTTATGAAAGCTGGTCCCTGGGCCCGGGCACCGGGCGCTCCTGTTGACATCAGCTGGAGCCGGGGGTGCTTGGCGCCAGTGAGTAGCAAGGTGCCCCTCCCGAACGCGGCCCAGCCTTGGCACTGCAGCTGGGGCCAGGGCAGGGCAGGGCAGGGCCGGCAGAGTCTGTGCAGCTGGATGGGACTTCACTGGCTGGACACGAGGCCTCCTGTGCGGGCCAGTCTCCCCCAGCGCAGGCTCCTGCACCGGGCGGGGGGCTCTCCGTCCCACGCAGGCCGGACAGGGATGGAGGCTCCATAGCCCCTGGCCACGGACACCGGCTGGGCCTGAGGGTGCTCTGACGATAGAGCCCATCCAGAGTTGGCGGCCGCGTGACCCATCTGGCTGCCCCGCCTCAGACAAGGGGGCGAATGGGGCGTGGATTTGTAACGGACGTGGGGCAGCGCTCTGGCCTGGGGCGGCGACGTGATCACAATGCTTCCCCCGGCCTCGGAACCGGGATCTCTGCTGCTTTCCCTGCTGGGCTGAGGGAGGCCAAGTCTCAGCCCCTCTGCCGGAGCTCCAGTGACCCGTGCGCGGCCCCAGAGCCATGACCGCAGCTTATGGGCCCCGTTCCCTTTCGGTCCCGGCTCCGGGGGAGACGCCGACCATGGCGACACGGCCGTGGGGCGGGGAGAGCTCCCAGATTAGAGCCACCCCAATCCATGGGGCGTCCAGCCTAGTGCGGCACGTGGGGTGAATTCCTGCAGCGTCTCGCCGAGCCGGGACGTTTCCTCTGCCCCCGCATATGGAGGAAGGTTTTAGCACATCGGGTCTTTTTAAATGTATGGGCTGGCCGGGGACCCTCTGTCCCTGTGCCAGCTGTGGGGAAAACATGCAGGGGTTGAGCCAGCGGGAGGAGTGGGGAGGTGACAGGCCAAGAGGAAACTGGCCACATGTCCCACAATCCCCATGTCCTGTGCACACGCAGGGCCTGGCTTGCAGGGTGCTGCGCTGCATCTCCCGACATCTGGCTGCAGCTGGAGATGCAGGGGGCGGGGGGGCGTTGCATTGGGTCATTCCTCTGCTTTTGGGACTGGAATTCAGCACAGGGAGTTGGGGCTGCTGATCACGGAGCGACCTTGGACCCCACCCGCACTCAGCTCGCCTCGTAAATATCACGCGCTTGGATGCCGGCCAAGCAATTTCCTGCCCACCTGACTGGCCTGATAAATCCTTCATTAGGCTGAGCAGAGGCTTCCTCCGCAGCTTCTGCCTGGTTAAACAGCTGCTGAGCCCCACCCCAGAGGTGGCTGCATCTCAGAGCTGAGTGAGGGGTCCCTTGTAGAAATGGTGTGACCCTCCCAACATGGGGACTATCCCACTTGGGGTCCCCCTCCCATGGGCACCGATGGGGCACAGACAGGCCTGCCCCACACGTGCCTTTCGGAGGCGGCTGCATCCCAGTGCTGGGTGCGTGGCCTGCAAAGCACTCTGGGAGGAAAGGCAGTAGGGACTCCAAGCGGCCTCCCCTTAACCCTGCCTTCTCCATCCCCCTGCAGATGAGGGACGTCCAGAATGAGCACCTGACCCGCTTCGTCGGAGCCTGCACGGACCCCCCGAACATCTGCATCCTGACGGAGTACTGCCCACGCGGGAGCCTCCAGGTATCGCCACGCAGGGGCCATGGGGTGGAGGAGATGCAGTCGTGGGTAGTGGATGGGACTGGGAGCTGGGACTCCTGGGTTCTCCCCCCAGCTCTGCGAGGGGAGTGGGGTCCAGTGGGTTGGAGCAGGGGGCCTGAGAGCCAGGACTCCTGGGCTCTGGGAGGGGAGTGGGGGCTGGTGGTTAGAGCAGGGGGGGCTGGGAGCCAGGACTCCTGGGTTCTCTCCCAGGCTCTGGGAGGGAAGTGGGGGCTAGTGGGTGGGAGCAGGGGGCCTGAGAGCCAGCTGAGGTGTCGGGGAGGCTCCATGTGGCAGCCGGTGAAGGTTTGCCTGGTGCTGTGCAGAGCCTGCTGGAAGGCGTTGGGGCAGCAGGGGAGGGGCCCGGTGGGATTCCTGAGGAGCCCCCAGGCCTGATCCCCAGTGCCCTGCGTGCTGCCGTTCCCGGGTGGGGTCGCCAGGCACCGATCCCCTGCCGACGGGAGGAGGAGAAGGGCTGTGACCTGGTGTCCAGGCTGGACTCGGTGCAAACATGCAGAGCAGTGGGCAGGCCTGTCCGTGCCCCAGCAGTGCCCATGGGAGCGGGGACCCCAGCGGGACGGTCCCCGTGTTGGGAGGGTCACACTTTGCAGCAGCGATGGCGGGGGCGGTGTCTGAATTAAAAGGAGGGGGCATGGCTGGGCCCTCCCAGGGCCCAGCGACTGCTGGTGCGGGGGCTGTTTCCAAGCGGGATGATTTGTGGGGGGGAGGGCGCTCCCCTCCCACGTTTCCTGTCTCATGACAGGCCTGGATTCCTGGCCGCGCGCTCTGGCGCAGATGCAGTTCCTCTAATGACCAAGAGAGAGGCCCCGGGGGTCCCTGCCGGGTACCCCATTGGCCGTGGGGCTCCCTGTCGGCCAGCCAGGCGCCATGGGGACATGCTCCCTTATTCTCCAGCTCTCTCTGAACACGGAGAGCCGTCAAGTCCCCCACTGCCCTCCGCCCGGCCTGCCCTGGACCGTCAGCGGGTGGCCACGCCCCAGCCGTGCCACGTGCGCTTTGCACCAGCGCAGCGCCCCCACTCCAGTGCCGGCTGCACGTACCACGCCCACGCCAGGGGTTGGCGCCAGGATAGACCAGCCAAGCCTGGTCCGGTGCCACCCCCACCCCAGTGACCAGCAGGTCTCACTGGTGCCACCGCCGGGGCTGGTGGGGAGATGGGGCTGTTGGGGGGAGTTTGCAGAAGGATCCAGAGCCCTAGCTGGGGGGAGGAGGGAGAGCGGCTCAGCCCCCACCCCTCTCTGTGCTTGTGCCCATCCCATGCAGGACATCCTGGAGAACGAGAGCATCACGCTGGACTGGATGTTCCGGTACTCGCTCACCACTGACATCGTCAAGGTAACGGCCGGCCTCCCGCCTGTGCCCCGCCCCCGCCCCCCCCAGCCCCCTGCGCCCAGCCCCCCGCCTGCCCCCTGCAGCCCTCGGCCCCGCCTGCCCCCAGCCCCAGCCCCCAGTCCCTTGCGCCTGGCCCCCGCCTCCCCACAGCCCTCGGCCCCTGCCTGCCCCCGCCTGCCGCCCCAGCCCCCATCCCCCAGTCCCTTGCGCCCAGCTCTCTGCCTGCCCCTTCAGCTCCCCGCCTGCCCCTGCAGCACCTGGCCCCCGTGCCCAGTCCTCTGCCTGCCCCTCACCTGCCTCCGCAGCCCCCAGCCTCCCATGCCCAGCCCTCTGCCTGCCCCCCGCCTGCCCCCAGCAACCCCAGGCCCCTGCCTCCCCACCCCACCTGCCTGCCCCTGCAGCGCCCCCTCCAGCTCCCTGCAGTGCCCAATGCCCATACGCAGCCCTTTGCCTTCCCCATGGGGCCTCTGAGCCCCGCTCTGACCCAGGCACCAGCTCTGCTGCCCCCCCAGCAAGGCCTGGCAGGGGATCTGGCCCTCGCTGCAGAAGGTCCCAGGCTGAGGCTCCAGCACCCCCCACCCCGCTTCTCTGCCCCCCCAGGGGATGCTGTTCCTGCACAACGGGGTGATCGTCTCCCATGGCAACCTCAAGTCCTCCAACTGCGTGGTGGACAGTCGCTTCGTGCTCAAGATCACGGACTACGGGCTGGAGAGCTTCCGCCTGGCCCCCGACTCCGACGACTCCCACGCGCTCTTCGCCAGTGAGGGCCGCGGTGCCCCTGGAAACGGGGGGGTGGGGTGGACACAGCCTGGCTCTAGCCTGCTCACTCGGCCTGGACCCTGCTGGGTCCCACCACTGCCTGCCCCATCCCTCCCCGCTGGGCCCAGCCATGCCCCCCGCCCCTCACCAGCCACGGGCCCCCAACCTCTGCTGGGCCCAGCCATGGCCCCCCCCATCCCAGCCATGCCCCCCGCCCCCGCCCCTCACCAGCCACGGGCCCCCAACCCCTGCTGGGCCCAGCCAGGGCCCCATCCCAGCCATGCCCACCCCGACCCTCACCAGCCACGGGCCCCAACCTCTGCTGGGCCCAGCCAGGGCCCCCATCCCAGCCATGCCCCCGATGCTTACTGGTCACCCCATCCCCCCCGCTGATCCCAGCCATGCCCCCCCGATGCTCACCGGCCACCCCATCCCCCTCCGCTAGTCCCAGTCCCAGGCCGGGTCAGCGGGGGGAAGCCCTGCGGCTCGGATCCAGGCTCTCCCAATCCCCAGCCCGGCTGGAAGGCCCCAGGTGGCGGTACCCACAATGCAGCGGGGCAGCCCCGCCAACCCGGGTATCTTCTGTCCTGCTGGCCTGGCCATGCCCCTCTCCCCTCTCTACCCCCGGCTCCGGCTGACCCTGTCTCCTCGCCCCCCCAGAGAAGCTCTGGACGGCGCCCGAGCTGCTGCGCATGGAGGTGCCTCTGGCCCGGGGCACCCAGAAGGGCGACGTATACAGCTTTGGGATCATCCTGCAGGAAATAGCCCTGCGCAACGGGGTCTTCTACGTGGAGGGGCTGGACCTGAGCCCCAAAGGTGAGAGTGGGGGGAGGGGAGCCCTGGGAGAGGGGGGTCCAAAAGGGAGAGTACTGGGGGAGGGGAGGAGCCCTGCAGGGGGGCTGGTGCCCAGCGCAGAGGGAGTGCCCTTCGGGGAGCTCACTCGTCTGGCTGTGTAAACGGGGTGTTTCCCCCCTCCCCCTCCCGGGCAGTGTGCTGGGAGAGGAGCCTCTGTGGGGCTGGTGGAGGCCAGGGAGCAGAGTGCCAGCGGGGCAGGTGCTGGCTGGAATCCTGGGCTGAGGGAAGCCGGGCTTGGCCTCCCCAGGAGAGCCCGTATTTGGGGCAGATGGGGCGGGGTCCGTTCCCTGGACAGGTGCCAGGAAAGCAGGGTTGAAGGAGGGGGGTGGGCAGCCAAGAGCCCCAACCCACCAGCCAGCTGGAAGGCAGGGGAAAGCGGCAGAGCCAGGCAGAGAACCCAGGAGTCCTGAGTCCTATCCTGTGCACTCAGCCCTAGAGCCAAGTGGGGCATTCAGGGGAGGCTGATGTGGGAAGTGAGCCTGGGCCGTGGCCCCTGGGGGGGCATCTGGGGCCTGTGCCTTGCTGCCCATGGAGCCCCCAGCTCACCCCCGCCCCCAGAGATCATCGAGCGGGTGCAGAGTGGCGAGCGCCCCTACTTCCGGCCATCCGTGAACGTGGCCTGCCACATCGAGGAGCTGGGGCAGCTCATGCAGCACTGCTGGGCCGAGGACGTGCTGGAGCGGCCGGACTTCAACCAGATCAAGATCCTGCTCCGCAAGTTCAACAGGTGAGCGCCCCCCCCCCCCGTCACTCCCAGCCCCCTCAAATCGGCCACATCAGCCCCCCCAAGCCACAGACTCCTCAGTCAGACCCTCCCCACCGCCTCCTGGCACAGGTCCCACTCGAGTCGCCCAGCCCATGGAGGGACGGGTGGGACTGCCCACCCCCGTGCCTGGGGCTGCAGGTCTGGCCCTGCCCCTGGAGCCTGCCCCCTGCTGGCTGGTCGTGGGGCCCTGCCCCGGCCGCTTCCACCCTGGTTATTCCATCGAGTCCCTGGGAGCGAGTGGGGGGCTGTGCTGGCTGCATGGCTGGCGTGGGGTGCCCCACCCCCGGCGAGGTCTGGAGGCGAGGGAGCTGCGAGGGTGGGAGAAAGGCCCATTCCCGTGGCCCAGCATCCTCACAGCCCGTGCGTTGCAGGGAGAACAGCAGCAACATCCTGGACAACCTGCTGTCGCGCATGGAGCACTACGCCAACAACCTGGAGGAGCTGGTGGAGGAGCGGACGCAGGCCTACCTGGAGGAGAAGCGCAAGGCCGAGGTCCTGCTCTACCAGATCCTGCCCCAGTGAGTGATGGGCCGGACCCCCCATCCACCCCCCAGGCAGGCTCCTTAACCCCCCGTACTCCCGAGGGCACCAGGCCTCATGCCTGAGACCAGATCCTAGACTGCCCCATTGGCACCCAGGCTCCACCCTCAGCCCCCCCAGTGCTATGGGGGCCTGCTCCTTCTTCCCCAGCCGGAGGTTCACCCTACTGTTTGCCAGGGAGCCCCCCAAACACCTGGGCATCCAGGCCCCTTCTGCCCCCGTCCCTCACCCTGCTCTCGCTGTCCCCCAGCTCTGTGGCCGAGCAGCTGAAGCGCGGGGAGACGGTGCAGGCTGAGGCCTTCGACAACGTCACCATCTACTTCAGCGACATCGTGGGGTTCACAGCCCTGTCGGCAGAGAGCACCCCCATGCAGGTAACCGGGGGGGGGGGGGTGAGAGCAGCCCCCTCATGCAGCACCCCCATGCAGGTAACCGGGAGGGCGGGGTGAGAGCAGCCCCCTCATGCAGCCCCCCCATGCAGGTAACCGGGGGGGGGTGAGAGCAGCCCCCTCATGCAGCCCCCCCATGCAGGTAACCGGGAGGGCGGGGTGAGAGCAGCCCCCCCCCACCCATGCAGGTAACCGGGGGGGGCGGGGTGAGAGCAGCCCCCCCCGCCCATGTAGGTAACCGGGGGGGCGGGGTGAGAGCCCCCATAGGTCGCTGGGGGAGGTCTGTGGTCTGTCCCAGCCCCCCAGGCACAGCCACTGTCTGGCCCCCGTGGGTTGGGGAGGGGAATCCTGCCTGCGGTTGCAGTGCCGGGGAGGAGGAAGGGGGCAGGAGAGAACGGGCGGAGTTTGGATCTGGCCAGGGTCCCCATCCCGGGGTTCAAAGCCCGCCCTGGGCAGAGCTGCGTGGAGGCTGGAGGGCCAAGCAGGGGGTTCCAGGCACAGGCAGGGCTGGCGGCGCTTGGAGCCCTGGCTCCCGCCCCCACCGGCGGGCACAGGCCTCTGCTTCGGCAGAGCTGCCAGGCTCCTGCCTGCGTCACTGCGTCATCCGTCAGCAGCCGGGGTCCCCTGGGCAGGAGCCTGCGGCCCAGCGGGGGGCTCAGCACTGCCCCCCACCTCCCTGGGGCTGGCGCGTAAGGGGGGGAGCGCTCACTGCCCCAGGGGTGGGGGGATCCGGCCAGGCCGAGCCCCTGCAGCCTCTCACCTCCCCCTCCCCCCTGCTGTGTGCGTTGCAGGTTGTGACCTTGCTCAACGACCTGTACACCTGCTTCGACGCCATCATCGACAACTTCGACGTCTACAAGGTGAGGGGGCTGCCTGGGCCGGGGGGGCCCTGCCAGGGGCGGGGGGATCTGGCCGACACCGGCCTTCAAATAGCTGCTCCCCACCCCGGGACAGCCCCCGGCATGAGACGCCATTGCCGAGAAGTGCCCCCAGCTCTGCCCTGGATCCGAGGCCGCCCCCTGCTGGCTGGATCTGCCCTCCTGGCCCTCGAAATCCTCACTCCTGAGGCAGCTGCTGCAGCTCCACGCCCCCCAGCCGTGCCCTGCTGCTCTGTCAGCGGAGCTGGCACTGCCCCCTGAGCCAGCCTCACTGCCAGGCCCTGCAAGGGCCAATGCCACGGAGCAGAGGCACTGCCAGGCCTGCCCAGCCCAGTCTCCTGTCGCTGGGGGAAGGGGCAGTTCTGGGGGAAGGAAGAGTTTCCTCCTGTCAGCTGGGGGCAAGAGGGCGCCTCTGCCGAGTGCAACGCTGGAGGCTCCTGGTCTGCTGAGGTTGCCTGGGCACAGGCGTGCGCACACGTGCGAGGGTGCGCGCACACGTGCGAGGGTGCGCGCACACGTGCGAGGGCGCGCACACACGCCCTTAAGCTGCCTGGACAGATATGCCCCCCCATTGCTCCATGGGCTCGAGCCTCACAACAAGGCCCGGAGCGAGAGCCGTCCGGGGAGGTGGGGGCAGCGTGTGCGGCTGATTTGCCCCAGGGCTGCGCTCCCCCCTCCCCCGCAGGTGGAGACGATCGGCGACGCCTACATGGTGGTGTCGGGGCTGCCGGTGCGCAACGGCAAACTGCACGCGCGGGAGGTGGCCCGCATGTCCCTGGCCCTGCTCGACGCCGTGCGCACCTTCAAGATCCGCCACCGGCCGGACCAGCAACTCAAACTGCGCATCGGGATCCACAGCGGTGAGGGGGGGGCCTTGAGCAAGCACAGCCTGGCCCCGGCAGTGCCAGGGAGTGGGCTGCAGGGAGCCCCAGGGGACCCCCATGCACACACTGACCCCCTGACAATACTCCAGTCAGCTCCAGCACAGAGCCAGGTTGGGCCAGGCCTCTCTGCAGTTCACTGAACCTGAGATTCACTCAGCCCAGGAGCGTCTCAGTTAACAGGGACTTTCCCAGTGCCCAGCGTTCAGCCTTTCTGGGAGCCTGAACCCCAAATCAATCCATTTTACTCTGTATAAAGCTCATACACGGTAAACTCATCAATTGTCCTCCCTCTCTAACACTGCTGGAGAGCGATGCACAGCTGTTTGCTCCCCCAGCTATCAGTCACTTCCTCTGGGTTTATTAATAAACAAAAGTGATTTTATGAAGTATAAAAAGTCGGATTTCAGTGGTTTCAAGTAATAACAGACAGAACAAAGTCAGTCACCAAGCAAAATAAAGCAAAAACACACAAGTCTAAGCTGACCCCATTAAGAAACTGATCACCTGTAATCTCGCACCCTCCAAGCTGTTCCAATGAGCTTCTTTCACAGACTAGACTCCTTCCTAGGCTGGGCCCAAGCCTTTCCCCGGTACCGTCCTTGTCAGGTCCAGCAGACATCTCAGGTGGTCAGCGGGGGGTTTCTCATGACTGGCAGCCCCCTTTGTCCTGCTCCACCCCCTCTTATAGCTTTGGCACAAGGCGGGAATCCTTTGTCTCTCTGGGTCCCCACCCCTCCTTCGAAATGGAAACGTACCAGGGTTAAGATGGATTCCAGTATCAGGTGACATGGTCACATGTCCTGTGAGACCCCCAGTCTCCATTCCCCACGGGCTGGCCCACACCTACACAGGGAGGCTTTCAAGTAACTAAGGCCATTTACAACTGATTGTTTCTGGAGCTCCCTTAATGGCCTCCACTTAATATGTTTACATCAGTGATACAAGTTCATATCTTATTCTCCAAACTCCAGATATAGGAATAAGACACTTAGTAGATTACAAGCTTTCTAATGGCACCACACAAGGGGTATTTAGTGTAAAGCAAATTCCAGTGATGTCATATTCATCAGCATATTTCCATAAAGTGTATGGAGTGCCACGTCACAGGACTAGTGGTTAGAGCAGGGGGGACTGGGAGCCAGGACTCCTGGGTTCCATTCCTAGCTCTACCACCGGCTAACTGGGGACCTTCCTTGCCGCACCCAGGGAGCCGCTAGCGTGCAAGGCCCTTTGCACAAGCCCAGCACTATCAGTGCGAGGGCTGGTTGATTTGAATGTATGTGAAGCGGGCCGGGGAGGGGTGAGCCCTGGTGGGGGGGTGAAGCAGCCCTGGGCGCAGCCTGCAGGGGGGTGCCCAACGCTCTGTCTCTCCTGTCCCAGGCCCGGTCTGCGCAGGGGTGGTCGGTCTGAAGATGCCTCGCTATTGTCTCTTTGGGGACACGGTGAACACGGCCTCACGGATGGAGTCCAATGGGGAAGGTAAAGGGGCCAGGCACAGGGCTGGGGGGGTGCCAGCACATGGGAGGCAGAGGGGAGCACTGGGTGGGGAGGGGTGCTGGGGAGCAGGGGGGCCAGCAGAGGGGAGCGGGTGGCTGGAGCTGGCTGGACTGGGCCAGTCGCCCTCAGCAGGAGCTGAGCTGAGGCCGGGCAGGTGGCTGCGGGGAGCTGGAGGGGGCTGGGTCACTGCGGGTGGGGGGGGTGTCCCTGCGCTACCCACAGCCCCGTGTCTGTGGTTCCAGCCCTGAAGATCCACCTGTCGTCGGCCACCAAGAGCGTCCTGGAGGAGGTCGGCTGCTTCGAGCTGGAGCTGCGTGGGGATGTGGAGATGAAGGTGATGGAAGCATGGCCTCCCCCTGCCCCCACCAGCCTCATCGCCCCCCTACTAGTCCCCCCACCACTGTCTTCCCCCGGGCACTAGTACCCTCCCCATGGAGTCCTGCTCCTGTGCACAGCCAGGACACATGCCCCCCCCCACGCTCCCCTCCCTTGAGCCCCGCCTGGGTTGGGCCAAGCAAGGGGGGGCTGCCCCGACCCTGCCACATCTCCTGACACCTGCCAGAGCAGCCTCTGCCCCTGGCCTGCACCCCCCTCCCAGGCCAGGCTGCCTGGGACCCTGCATGGGGGGAGCACCTCTGGGTCCTTCCCTGAGCTTCCTCTGCTCCCGCAGGGCAAGGGCAAGATGCAGACGTACTGGCTGCTGGGTGAGCGCTTGAGCAGCACGCGGGGCTGACCGGCTGCCTGCCTACTGAGGGACCAGCATCCACCTGCACGCCGGCCCGTCCTGCTTCTCCTCCGGGCATCGGCCCCTCCCACAGATGTAGAACTGATCAATGGAATTGTTTTTAATTCTTCACTTTATTAATGTAACTTCTGTTCACCATTCACTACACTTGCCTACATTGTAACTTTTGTTTACTGTTTGCCATATTGTAATTCAAACCCCATTTTAAAACACTCACTCCATTTTGTAAAAGCTTCCTCCAACCTTCATTTTTGCAAACCCTGCTGTAACCTTATTAGTTTAGTTTAGATGTGTGACTGAAGTATGAATGGATGATGGAATCAACCTCCAGCCCCAGCCTGTCCTGATGAAATAAAGTTCAAACCCCACTGGCTGAAGATGCAGACAAGAGCCCTAACAAAGTAAGCAGAGTCCACCCTAAAAAGAAAAGGTGCAATAGAAGGAAGATCAAAGCCAGGTCCCAGGCTGAAAGTCGCCTGCAATTGATGGGTGATCAATCACCAAACCCAGAGGCAGCCTGACACAGCAAGACCTATAGACTCTGGATTCAAACTAAAGCCTACAAAAAGGATGGGTGAGATGGGAGACTTTGGAGGGTAACATTCTGCTGCCAACATGGAAGGGCATCGGTGCAGGCCCAACAGAGACCCAGCTCGTCCTTGTGCCCGGCTTTCCTGGCCAGTTACCCGCCACAAGCTACGAACCCAAGCTGCAAACTCAAGCCATGAACTCAAGCTATTTCAGAACTGGTAACTATGCAGCAGCTGCAGAACATCTGATTTTGTGTGTGTGTGTGGGGGGGGGGGGTATTAGGTATAGTGTGTGTGTGTGTGTGTGTGTGTGTAAGAATTAAGATATTAGTTATTGGTCATAAATCAAATTATCATAATAAATGTGACATCTTTTGTCCTGCCCCCTGAAAAGATCCTGTGTAGTTTTGTCTGTACAACACAGATGCCCCAGCGGGGGGCTGAGCCCAGCAAGACACAGGCTGGGTGGGGACCCAGCCCTCCCAGCAGGGCCTCCACAGACACTTCAAACAACCTCCCGCCGCCAAGGGTCTCTGCCGCCCGCCAGCCTGAGTCAGGTGAGGGGGGAGCATGGAAGGGTTGGACTGAGGCCTGGGGGGTGATACCCCTGCAGCAGCGTGGCCCCCAACCCCACCCACCTCCCAGTGCCCCCACCCTTGGCTCGCACAAAGCCCTGGAGCAGAACCACTGGCCCATCCCTGTTCCCAGCCCTCAGCCTCAGGGAGCTGGACTCGGAGCTGCCCCCTTCTCTCCACCCCTGCGGTGGGGCCGGAGCCAGGAGCCGATCCCACCCCCGCAAGCCCCGAGCCTTGTACCCTGGGGGGCCTGTCCCCCAGACCCCGCCATGCTCGTCTTCGGAGCCACGGGTGGGGGGAGCTCACACAGCTGGGCATTGCCCCCCCCCCGCACACACACAGTGGGGGGCGCTCCCTGTCAGGGCGTCGTCACCAGAGCTCTACTCTTTGTCATAAAGCCTGTGTATCTTGCCCTCCGCGTGATGACGCCCGCGGGCCCTGGGGGGAGGGAGGGAAGGCCCCTGGCGGTGGGGGCTCGCGTGGGGAGGGAGGGCCAGCTCTGGGACTAGGGGAGCTTGCAGGGCAGAGGGGGCCAGGCAGTGCATGGGCGCTGCATCGCCAGGTTCAGTTAGGATCCCCTGTGGGCACCGTGGTGGCTCAGGGCTGCCCTGCCCCTGCAGCCCAGCCCCACAGCAGTGGCATCTCCCACCTGTGCTGCAGGCTGGGGGGTGCTGCCCCTCCTCCTGCCCCCTGGAGCCCCAGCTGGGTGGTGTCTGTCAGGCCAAGGGGCGCTGGCTGGTTGCACTAGGCGGCACCGACTGGCAGGTGGGGCCTCCTGCCTCACGGGGAATGGGATGAACTGGGCAGGGACCATAGTGGAACTCCAGCCTCCACCAGCTCTGCCAGCACCCCCGCTCCTGCCCTCCCTCAGACACAGCTGTGCCAGCGTCCCTGAGCCTGACCCACCGGGATTGTAGGGGCGCCAATCTGGGCATGTGGACACTGCCGGGAGGGAGGGCTCAGCCCAGTCCTGCCCCAGGACAGCCGGGAAGCCCTGGCCCCTGCCAGGAATGCGAGGGAGGCAGCAGGGCTGAGCAGGCACCTCCGGCCCTGCCAGGAACGCACAGGCCTGAACGGGACGTTCCCTGGGCTCATTTGTCAAAGTCAGCAGCCAGGCCAGCAGCAAAGCGCCCCCCCAGCCTGGGTGAGCGCCTGGCTGGCTGGGGCCCCGTGGCTGCAAAAACCTGCCTCTGACGCCCCCACCCCTGGGAACGGCATTTGTGCACTGTACCCTCCCCCCTCAATCTACCTGCTCCTGTAACCTGCCCCCAGTAGGCGCATAGGGAATCTCACTGGAGTTCCTGGCTCCCCCGGCTGGTCACTGGGGTCATGGCAGGAAACCTGGTCTAGCAGTGAGGGTGGCAGGCTTGGCGCCAGGACTCCTGGGTTCTATCCCCAGCTTTGGGTGGGAGGGGTGTGGGTTAGAGCAGGCAACGGGGGGTGGGCAGGACGCCTGGGTTCTGCCCTGGCTCTGGGTGAGAGAGGGCGCGGGGGGGGGGAGGCAGTCAGGACTCCTGGGTTCTGGCCCTAGCTTTTCTGCTGACTGACTTCTGTGCTTCAGTTTAGCCGCCTGTAAAGTGGGCTGATGACGCCTTCCCGGGAAGGCTGGGCCGTTTGCCTCTGGGCCCCAGCCACGTGGCTGGAGAGCGATGGGGAGCTGCGGCAGCCCACCCCGCCCCCCTGCAGGCCACAGCCTCACCACTGGGCAGCAATTCCCGGGAGCCCTCACCCCTGCTCAGAGGCGGCTGCTCCCGGGGACAGGCTGCATGGAGGACATTGCGGGGGGACAGCCTGGGGCCTGGGACGCCCAGAGCAGCCCAGCGAGTGAGCGCTGAGGTGGGGACGAACCCAGGCCTCATAGGGGCAGCGCTGGGCACCAGTGGGGCTGGCCACGCACCTGGCAGGGTGGGTCTGTAACATGCTGTACCTGCAGCAGGGCCGCGCTCGTGTCCCCTGGGCCAGCCCCATCGAGGGGTCACCCTTCTGCTGCCCTCATGCAGGCTGGGATGGGGAACCTGATCGTGCCTGTGCCTAGGGGGGAACCGCCAGGGAGGGTCAGATAATGGGAACCTCTGCTGTGGGGCTAATTCTGCAGTTGGAGGGTGAGGTGGGTCTCCCAGCGGGGGGGATGGGATCTCGAGGCAGACGGATGGACAGACAGACAGCGGGTGGGAGGGTCCTGGGAGCCTGGGCAGGTCAGAGGGGGAGGGGAGCTGGCCCCTGGGGTCTCAGGGCTCGCCTGCCCTAGGGAGCGGGTCCTCCTGAGCCGCGGGTGAGCTGCAGCCACAGACGGGACCAATCGTGCCCAGCCCCAGCCCGGCCCAGGGCCTGTGGCCCACAGCAGGCTCTCTTGGGGGGCCCAGGGCTGTAGGGGGAGCCGGGAAGGAAGTAGCTTTGCCAACCATGGGCTCCTGACCCCAGGCAGAGAAGAGCCACCCGCTGACCCCGTGACAATGGCAGGAAGCCTGGAACCGAGCTGGGGGGATGGGCTGGGGGCTGTGACCCTTACAGCTGCCATGGGGGAGCGACTGGGGGGCACGATCCCAGAGCCAGATTTTAGCTCCCACTGCAGTTTGCATCACAGCCAGGCCGGGGTCCTGTGGGGGGCAGGGAGAGGCAGTGAACAGCCCACACCAGGAATTGCCCTGACGGAGCATGGCTGGGGCGGGCACCCTGGGGACACCCCCCCCCCCCTCGCTGCAAGGGGGACCCTGCCTGGGATTGTGCTGTGACTGGGCCCTATGACGTCCACCGGGCACTGGAGCTGAGCAGCCAGGCTGGGCACGGCAGGCTCCCCTCACGCACGGCCCAAGTGGAGGGGGCTTGGTCTCCGTGGCCCAGGCAGGCTCTGGCCTCTCTGTGGAGGCGGCTGGCAAAGGGGCCAGTTAGCACCAGCCGTGATGGTGATTGATGTGACATGGGCACTTTGCCCCCGAGGAACTGGGCTGAGACCCACACGGGGCCACCGAGCGGCTGCCAGACAGGCCTGACTTTCAGCCCCTAGGGGCCTGTTCCGAACTGTCCTGGAGGTGGGGCGCTGCACCCTGGTACCCTGTTCCCCCCCCCAGCCCCCAACAGCTGTCGCTTAGGCCCTCGTGGTCAGATCTCCCTCACGCCTTCACTGTCCCCAAGCCCCCTGAGAGTCCCCCCCCCCCCGTGCCCACCCAAGGGAAACCAGGCCTGGCCCTGGCAGGGACCCAGCGCCGCCCAGGGGATCGGGCTTATCACCCCGGCTGCGGTGCTCTCTGCTGTGCCTGGCCGCCTCCTACACTTCCCCTTCTGGCTCCCAGTTCCCTGCACTCCTGTATCTGATCAGCGCTGGGACGGAGGGGAGGGGAGGCAGCTAGTGAAACTGTGGAACAAGTTATGTGCCAAACAGGCTCTGCTGGCTACCCTGGGAGGGATTCTGGCAGGATCCAGCCAGAGCAGTGAGTTTCTTTATCTCTGCAGCCTCAGTGCCCTGCTGGGGGCAGCCCCACGGCCTGTGAGGCCACAGAACCATGGCCGTGGTGAAGAGCCCTGGCTGAGAGCTGCAGGGGAGGGGGAGTGGAGAGCACGTGGCGTGGGGGGGGCAGTAAATCATACTGCGTCCTGCACATGGGGGGGGGGGCGGCAAAGCATATAGCACCCTGCACATGGGGGGATGGTAAATCGTACAGCGCCCTGCACGTGGGGGGGCGGCAAAGCATATAGCACCCTGCACATGGGGGGATGGTAAATCGTACAGCGCCCTGCACGTGGGGGGGCGGCAAAGCATACAGCACCCTGCACATGGGGGGGTCGGTAAATCATACAGCGCCCTGCACGCGGCGGGGGGCCGTAAATTGTACAGCGCCCTGCACGCGGCGGGGGGCGGTAAATTGTACAGCGCCCTGCATGCGGCGGGAGGGGCAGTAAATCATACAGCGCCCTGCACATGGGGGGCGGTAAATCGTACAGCGCCCTGCACGCGGCGGGGGGGGGGGCGCGCGCGCTGCGCAGGGAGGGGGGGTGGGGCGCTCCGACTCCCGGCCTCGCGCTTCTCCCGGCCCCAGCCTAGCAGGGCGAGACGCTCCAGCCCTACGGAAACCCCGCCCCCGCCCTCCTATTGGCCAGACCGCCTCGCCGGCCCAGCCCCCAGCTGTGACGAGCCGTTGGGGCGGAGCCACCTTCCCCGCCTGTCGCTCGGGGGCCTCTCCCCGCTGCCATTGGCCGGGGAGGGGTGGAGGGGCGGGTCCTTCCGGCGCGTGAGCCGCTTCCTCCTCCGCCCCCCCTCCTGTCGCTCCCAGTAACTTCCGGTCTGTGCTGCTGGGTGGGGGGTGTGGAGGCGCCTGCTCCCCCTCCCCGGGTACAGAGCCCCCGGTCCCCTCAGGAGACAGCCCCCTCGGGGAGAGCCCTCCCTGCCCCCCCCTCCAGCCTGGGGACCTGCCCCCGTTACACCGACCCAGCCCCCCCCCGAGCAGGCGCTGAGGGGCCCCCCAGGAAAGAGGCGGGAACCTGCCTCCCCCAGTCCCCCCCCCGCAGCCCTCCCTGAAGGTGCCAGGCAGGTGCTGGGAGGGGTCTCGGGGTGAGAGGAGCCCCCCCCATCCCATCCTCCTGGGGGGAGACGGGGCAGCCCCCCGTGGAGCCCTCCCCCCTCGGCCCCCGGGTTGTGAGTGACCGCGGGGAGCCCCCTGCCCAGCCATGGAGAAGGGGAAGGGGGGAGCAGCAGCGGCAGCAGCAGGAGGGAAGTTGCTGCTCTCCACCATCCTGGATGCCAAGGATGAGTTAGAGGAGGTAGGTGCAGGTGGCAGAGGGGGTGGGACGGAGGCTGGGGGCAAGGAGCTGGCCGGGGGCTTGCTGGAGAGGGGGCTGTAAGGGGTGGGAGGGAGGCTGGGGCAAGGAGCTGGCCAGGGGGCTTGCTGGAGAGGGGGCTGTAAGGGGTGGGACGGAGGCTGGGGCAAGGAGCTGGCCAGGGGGCTTGCTGGAGAGGGGGCTGTAAGGGGTGGGATGGAGGCTGGGGCAAGGAGCTGGCCAGGGGGCTTGCTGGAGAGGGGGCTGTAAGGGGTGGGACGGAGGCTGGGGGCAAGGAGCTGGCCAGGGGGCTTGCTGGAGAGGGGGCTGTAAGGGGTGGGACGGAGCCTGGGGCAAGGAGCTGGCCAGGGGGCTTGCTGGAGAGGGGGCTGTAAGGGGTGGGACGGAGCCTGGGGCAAGGAGCTGACATGGGGACACGCTGTGCCAGGACAGAGTGGTTCTCGCTCCCCAATGTGCTTTCCCCGCCTCAGCATTTCCTGGAGGAGAGAGGCAGCTCAGGCTGAAGCCAGTGTGCGTTTGGGTAAAGCTCCCTCGATTTTACTCCATTGCACTGGAGGGCAAGCGGTAGCATGTGGCCTGCTAATGTTCCCAATGGGCAAGTGGTTCTTCACTTCCTCATTGGTTTCTCCACCTTCCCTGGGGTCAGGCCCTGCTGCTTCACTGTGGGCACTTCGGAGGTGCACGGACTGTGCAACAGGATCACAGTCTGCTTTGGATTTCAGGCTTGACAGGATTCCTTATCTTTTCTTTCTGATAACAGGAAAACTGTCATTCAGGAACGTATTTCTACTGACTGCCAAAGCATTTTGGAGCCCTGGCAGGACCCAAAATATGAGACCTTGAAATCATGTCCTTCTGCTTATTGTCTTGCTTTTTTTCTCCACTATGGATAGGTGGTTAGAGAAGGGTTGGGAGCTAAGACTTTTGGGATCCGTTCCTGGTGCTGAGGCTCTGTAGTATAGTGGTTAGAACTGCTGAACAAGTTCTGGGTTTTATTCTGGCTCTTCTTTCAGACTTTCTGCCTGACCTTGGGCAAGTAATCTCCTGTACCTCCGTTTACTCATGGGTAATGTAGATAACTATTATTGTACCTTTCTCTCATGAGTGTTAATTAATGTTCATAAAGCATTTTGAGATCCTCTGAAAGGAGCTATTGTAGGGTGAAGTACTATCACTTTAGTTGTGACTTGATTTGAGCGGCTAATGTCTCATGAACTACTGGACTTGCAGAGCCAGCTTTTATTTACCATGAGCCAGAAGCAAATGTATTAGGGACTGTTGAAACAGTGCCAGCTAAAATCATATTGGAAATCAAGTGAAAAGAAAGACCCAAAGGTATTTGGAATTACTTGGTCTCAAGGTCTGATATATATCAACCTGCTGGGCCTGGAAACTCCTGTACCATTGGCAAAACTCTCAATTGTCCCTGTGTATTTTTGGTACTAGTCCAGGTCTGAATAAAACATCTCAGTCCTCAGAGCAATGCCACTTTGTGTGCCTGTCAGAGCTGAAAACTCAAATTCTCCTTGAAACCTCGCCAAGGACTTTCTCCGGGGCTTGTCTGGAATCTATGTAGCGCTATTATTTAGTGTTCTGTAGTGCCTCTTCTCCATGGATCTCAGGGCAGTACAACTCTCAAACCTTGCCTATCCAGTGAGGTAGGTATTGCTCTTTTACAGCTGGGGAAATTGAGACCCGGACAGGTGAAGTGACTTGTTCAAGGTCATGAAGTTGGGTAAGCACCAGAACTAGGAAGAGAATCCAGAAGTCCTGACAAATGGTCCCCTGCTTTAATTGTTAGGAATCTCTCCTTCGTGCGTGTACTTTAAATCACTGAAACGGTTAAAGGGACACCAACTCGAAATCTAGTCAGTTTGTAAGAACTGCGATAAAAATGGCAGCTATTACACCTGCTCCTGATTCCCCCAGCCAGTTTTAGTGGTTTACTATCACGTTTTCATGTTTAAAATAATAATAATCCTCTTCCATGCAGCGGGCATGTAAGACTCTCACAAATGGGGGAACAGGGCTGTCAAATGCCCAAAGTCAACACAGTGGCAAACTCAAGAGAAGTGTCTTTTCTAATCTTCTCCTTATAACAATGTGAGATGCGGATTATAACAACAGCAGGTTAAACAAAGATTTTGGAGGAGTTAAACATTGTTTAAGGTGACAGTGTTCCTCCAAAACGCATTACATATGGTATGGTAAACTAAAACGCAGAGAGAAAGCTGACCTCTTGTGAGCCTGCTGTGAGTTCTGATAAAGGAGACACAGCTCATCACTGGACAGCATGCTTTTAAAGCCCCTTTAAGGTAGGGGTAACATCTTTCTTTTAGACTAACCATTTAGCTACTCTTCAAGTTTGTGTGTCTCCTGTTTATTGTGACAGGGAGTTGCACTCTCTGTGTCTTACCTCCCTAGACCATGTGTTAGAAGAGAGTTATCTTCAAAACGTCAGCTCCTGCTGAGAGAGAAATACCCAGACCCTTTCTCTGCTATGGAGATACTGAAACTGTGTGTGTGTGGATGGGTGGTGGGGGAGAGGGGTGTATATATGCACACACGTTTGTGTATGTGCACTTTTTTCTATAGCTAAAAAAATTACTGTTCTAATACTGATTCCGCAGTTACTGCAGTGTGTATAGTCACTTCCCTGGTGACCCATCAGAGTATAGAATAAGTATGTGAGGATTGTTCCCTAAGATGTAACTATATCTGTTGCCATTTTCTTTAAGATTGATCCCTTAGAATTAGTGCTATATGTATTTGTTGTTTTAGTGTCTGGACAGCAGTGCTAGTCCTCAACAATATTCATGGATTTTAAAGCGAGAAGGGACCACTGTGTTCATATGGCCTGATCTCCTGCATAGCAGAGACCTCAGAATTTCAGTCAGTGAATCCTGCACTGGAGGGAATTATTCTTCCAACTGTACAAGTGACATTGTCAAGCCCAGTGACTTGGGGTTGAACTGGAGCGTACCATTAGAAAGTCAGTCAGTCTCCATTTAAAGACTGAGTGCTGATGAGCTTACCCCCTTCTTTGGGAACCTGCACTGTTAACATTGTCCTACTTGCAGTGTGAATTTTTCTGATTTCAGTTTGTGCTCACTGGATCTTGTTCTGCCTTTGCAAATGACGGAAATGAGTCTACCTGAGATCTGGGCTTTCAGATTCTTTTGGTCCTCTCTGATAGTTCTGTAGATCAGCTCTGAAAAAAGCCTTACTGAAAAGCAGTGTTACCCTTCTGCACTTGGCCCATGCGTGTTCATTTGCATCACCCTAGAAGGCAGACTTTGAAATGGAGATGTTCCCCTTTGCCAACAGCTTCCTTCTCATTCATGTTAGTGGGGGGATGTCACTAGCCAGTGCCATAATCAGCCTGGCAGATTTGCATTTTAAAGTGGTGCTAATCCAAAAGTTATTGTGTAGAGAGAACCCCTTCAGCTCCTGCATATCAGCTCCTGGAGTCACATCTGCCGGCTTTCCCTGGCACAAACAAGTCATTACCCCCTCAGCTCTGCAGGGTCCTTTTGTCTCACTTCTCACAGGTGGAGTAGGTGGCTGTGTTCCAGTTGCAGGGTCTTGCCAGTGGTGAAGGCAGAGCCAGAAACATTCCAGCTGGGTCTTCAGATCCTGCATGGAGTTTGTGGCACTGGTAGTTTGAATGATTGGCCCAAGTGACCAGGGGCACATCTCCCCTGGAAGGCAATGCACCTGTTTATGCCAGGGCTTAATCTACAACTTGCACAGCAAAATACTGGGCTGGAGAGACAATAACCTTAACTGCAGTGAAGCTGCCTCTCCACTATCGTAAGAGCCAAGGCTTAACTTGGGGGGACCCTGCAGGGTCACTTCTATACTCGGGCTGTAGCTACACTGGCAACAATGGGAACTGGTATTGGAGGGGGAGCCGTGTTAGTCTGGATCTGTAAAAGCAGCAGAGAGTCCTGTGGCACCTTATAGACTAACTGACATATTGGAGCATGAGCTTTCGTGGGTGAATACCCACTTCGTCGGGTGCATGCAATGGGAACTGGTTTGCGCCCCCTGTATAGCTCCCTGTGCAATAGCAGTGGCAGAAGCTGTAGCGTACACAGTTCTCAGGTGGGCTTAAGGTTTTAGTCACCATGTCACAAAACGCTGCTCGGAGTGGAATTAGGTGATGAGCGGGGTGCTGGTGGTAACGTCTGAGCGTTGTCTGTGGAGCTTCACTGCTGGGGCCATTGTAGACCTGTCTCGTTCTCTAACTGCACATCATTCCTGTTCCACTGCTCAGATTCTTCCTAATTCTCAGTCACTGACCTGCTAATCAGGCCCGACCTGCACTACAGAAATAGCCATCTTGTGAACACGGTTGTAGCTAAAACGTGGTTGCTCCTTTTCTGTGTGAACAGGAAAGAGACGCATTAACCGTATTCTATCACAGGTAGGACGTGGTTTCCGAAGGACGGTCATAACGTGTGTGGTTCTGTGTACGTAGGCAAGAATAAAGGATGGTTGACCATGGTGGTTCTTGTAGTGTGGATGGAGTATAACCCAGCACCAGCTCTTTCCCTCTAATGTCTGCCTGGTACCTGCAGACCTGCGCCTGGAAGGGTCTGTTGTCCTTGTGGCACATGCCTGGAGCCCCTCAGGTGAAGTCAGTGAGAGGCTCTGCACGTGCACTGGGAGGTGAGACGGTACCTACAGTTCTTACCCAGTGCTAGCTGGAAACGCTGGCTTGAAATGACAGCACGCCGGCCTACGGACGTTCACGTCCAAGCCACCCAAAGACGTCAGTCAGTCGGTGCAATGGGAGGGTTAATAACTTGCAAAAATCCAATTAAAATAACCCCTGTGGATTTCTCGGAGGGTGAGTGGAAGCTCTTTCCACTCATGCCTCAGACTTCTCCCTCTTGCACTGTTATAACTTAGCAACAGCAAGTGGGTCTTATTAGGCCATTCCAGTGCAGTGCCTTGTTCGGGAGGGAGGGAATCGGGTTTGGTTCTGATCGGGGGCAGCTGTCTGGGGTGCTGCAAAGCCAGCGTGCGCTCTCCTTCCCTCATCCCCGCTCCAGCCCAGTGCACATAGTGATTCTGAGGGTGTCTACGCTACACACTAGGCCTGGGGCTGTGACCCGGGCTTGTGGACTTGGTGTTTCCAAGCCCCTGCTTGAGTTTCCGCACTGCATTATGAATTTGGATTTACAGGGCTGGACCCATGTGTCACAGCTGTGCTAACACAGCCATACTGCACTTGTCAGCTCTCCTGACTCAGCTCTGGGGCTGGGCCTCCATCCGCACTGCAAAATGACAGGGCTTGGACCTGAGTCACAACAGGACTCGGGTTCTGACCCACCCCTGGCAGGTCCTGAGTGCTTTCGGGTGTGAGTCCTTCCGATGTGTGTAGCCAGAAGAGGGGCTTGGGTTCAAACCTGAGTCTGAGCCTGGCCTTAGTGGGCAGTGTAGGCTCCAGAATGGGACCCATCTGTCCCCTCAGTCAGAGCGATGGCCCACTGGGGTGTGTGTGGAGGGGTTGGGAAGGTCTGAGCCAAGACAAACGTCCTCCCCCTCAGAACCCTGCTCTGGGGCCTTGTGTGACAATTGGGAGCGCCCAGCCTGGCTTTGTTCATAATGGATCCTGCACCTCTCATGGACAAGCCCCCGTAGAAAGCCTCCTCTTGAGAGCCCCACAATGTCCTCAGGACAATCTCGTCATCTCTCTAAAGAGCCACCCCCATAAGAAACAGGCCTCTCTGTTGCCAAGGCAGGGTTCATTGGCTCTGCTTAGGTGCCACTTACCGGACTTACTGAGCTTTGTTCACCCCAAAGTCTCTGCTTTTCCGACGTTCCTAGCACCTTGCTGGCTGCCCTGCTCCTTTCCTGTGGCAGAGTCGTGCACACGGCTTGAGAAACTTAAGGCACTTACAGGCCGGTGTTCTGAGTTCACTAGACGCTGCCTTTGTCAGATGTTTGTCCCTTTCCCCAGCGCTGGCTCCGTTCTGTTGTTTAGCATTATTTGAGCACTAGGAAAATAGATTCATGTACTGACCTGCCCCCACTTCCCTGGCTAGTTCTTGCAGCTTTACAATCACATTTTGCTTTCCTCTCCCCTCTTGCCGTATACAAGACCGACAGCAGCAAAGGAAGCCGACCGGCTGACTACAGAGGAAAAGCGAAGTGGGCTGTGCACCCAATGCTCTCGAATGCACAAAGTGAAGTGAAATCACTTGTCATGATTTTCAGCAAGTCACAAGCGTTCCGGCAGACTCATCATACTTTAAGTTGACATTCTCCCTGGAGCCGCAGTAGGTCTGTAAGGCCTTTTCACATCACCTCTCACTCCAGTACCAGCGTGAGTGCCATCGAAGTGATTGTCTTGGTGATTTGCAGTGGGTCAGGGTGTTTAGCCAGAGCTGCTGCGCCAGACACGCAGAAACTATCATGACGCACTTACCAGCCAAGTGCCAGATGCTCCTGCCCTCTGTTTCCCATGACGACAGGAACAAATAAATGTTTTACTTGCTTGGGGTGAGCAGTCTGCTCCTTTTCGTGGGTAGGCAGGTGAGTGGGGCTCAGCGGGCTGGGGATGGCCTCAGAGAAGGATGGTGCTGTGGGTGAGGCGCTGGCATTGGACTTGGAAGAGCCGAATTCCATTCCTGTCTTTGCCACAAACTCCCAAGGTGACCTTGGGCAAATCACTTAACATCTCCGTTCCCCAACTTCAGAATGGTGGCAGTGGTGCTCTGTTCTGTGCCCCCTCCCCCGTCTTGTCTATTGAGATGTAAACACTTTTCCTGAGGGACTGTCTGTCTTCACTGGGCCCAGCGCAAGGCCACCTTGCTCTTTGGCTGAGGCTGGTGCTGCTGTAACACAAAGAACAGACGTAACCGCAGTGCTTGGAGCAGGGTACGGTCCCGTGGAGCAAAAGTCCCGAGTGTCACTCAGTGCTGTGAGCGGTTGGCAGTGGTGGTGCCTATGTATGTGTTTGTATTTCAGTCATGTCTACAGGTCCCAATCCAGGGTCAGGGCCCCGGTGTAGTAGCTGCTGCACTGCACGAGAGAAGCCAGTCCTCGGCTGTTGTCGTAGAAGACAGCTGTGCTGCTAGTAGAGCTTGTTGTGCATGGAGAGGACATGAGCAGCTGACAGCACCCTGGGAGTGCGTGCGTCTGATATGCTGTCGTAGTCAAACTCTGCTCCAAAGTTACCGTCAGGGGTTTGCAGTGGCAGAGGAACAGAATTTTGCCATGTGCTTTGCATTCTGGCTTCGTGTCCTTCTCGCTGTCGTTTCATTACCTGGGACATCCACATAAAAACATCTGCTCCTGCGGTTTCCTCACACCAGAAGCTACTTACAAAGCTAGTAATTAAAACGGAGGCCCTTGGACTCCAGCACCCGGCCCGAGCGCTAAAGTCACGTAAAATGAAAGCGTCTTGTATGTCTGCAGCGGGTCTTCAAGGGAACTCCACTTGCCGTTCAGTAAGGGGCACAGCCCTACAGTACATGCCCAGAATAGTCTTTGCCACTGTCTGTGAATTGTAGCTTCAGAGAGAATTGAACCTGTGAAACTATAGCTCTACTCTCAGAACAGGGACTGACGTCCCTGTGTCACCTTGGCCCGTGCATCCTGTTTGTTGGCCCCAAAGCCACAGGATGCCAGTATTAGCATTAGCGGGCGCTGCAGGCGGGGGAATGGCAGTGGAGTATTTCCAACACAGACTAGGAATATACGAGCAGCTATGAGGCAGTAGCTTCTCCAGTCAGCAGCTGGTTCTGGGGCCCCGGTGCAGGGGGAGAACGATTATCGTGCTGGTTTTACGCTGGGGGTTTGCATGGCCCCCATCACTGATGTGTATGTGGTGTCATGAGCATAGATGGCAATAGTCTCCCATCGCCTCTCTCATCCCCCTTTCCATGGCAGCAGGAAGTAGGAGGGCCCAGGTTTTCAAAGCTGGCTAGTGAGACATGTCCGAGTGGCCCTGTTTTCAGAGGCAGGAAACAAGCATGTTTGGAAAGTTGGGCCCCTTAAAGGCGTCTCAAATTAGGTTCCTCAAATCACTCCTGGGACCCTTGGCCCCCATGTTTTGTTACTTGCACAAGGCACCGTGAGTGGCCGAGGAGGCCGGGGCTCTGGGATACCTGTTCCTGCTAGCTGATGTATTGATTTATTTTGTCTATTTCAGAGACTAGAGAGGTGCATGGGCATTGTGACGTCGCTGACCAACGGGGTGTCGGAGAGGGAAGCTAACGATGCCCTAAATGCTCACGTAAGTGCCGGACGTGGTTTTCCAGGATCTGTTCTGGGGTAAGGCAGGGGTAGACGAGGGCTTGTGGGCTGACCAGCGAGGGGTGGCTACCCCTTCCAGTTTGGTGATGACCCATTCATGCAGCATAACCCCTCGTAACTAAGTTTTACTCCAAGTCCGTAAAGCATACGTTCAGTATAAATACATTATTCCTTAAATATTATCCACACATGCATCTCGCATGCCAAGATTGTGTCTTGGCAAGTTACCAGCTTTCTGCAGATACCTTACGTGTTACTCTTTAGGGATGAGTATCCTGTGAGACGCGTTTGGTGTAGGGAGCTTGTCAGGTGTGAGTTGTTTGCAAAGAACCAGGGACCCTTTGCCAAAGGGTTTCTGTGTCACAGAAGTTCTTCCTGACAAGAAGAAATAATTCACCCGGAGGCATCTCCAAGAGACAGCAGCCATGGGGGCTGTCAGCAAGCCAGTGTGTCACCCTGCTAGGAGCAGTGGAGCGGGTGCTGTGCCATCTTCACCAATCTGAACCCATACAAGAAGTTTTCCAGAGTTATTTTTTTTTAAAGAAAAACGCTAACTCAATGTCTAGTAAAATCCTCTGGCGGCAGTGCGACGCTGTGTTTCCTTGCTGAAACCTGGCTGGCTCTTTTTCTACCCCATCATAAACCCACCCTGTAAGGTTGCTCATGAATGCTGGACTGTTGGTACTGATCTACCACGAGAGGGGGGTGTGTGCATGTTTGTGAATACACACGTGCCCGTGGTGATGGTGACATGCCTGTGACTGCAGTTATCATGCACTTTTTTGCATGCTCCCTCTGCATACCTAGTTTGTCTTTGCTTGAGCTCCTTGGAATCCCAATTCCCGGTGGTACAATCTTCCCACTGCACTTGCTTCTAGTCCTGAAGAGACCCCAAATCCTCGCCTGCTCCCCGATGATGTTGCTGTGTAGAGAAAGCTCAAGTAATTTTTAGAGGTTCTAAAATGTATTGGCTGCAGTTTTCTCCTCCCTCGTATCTTTGGCCAGCTGGAGTCATGGCACTAGGGGAGCCTGGCTTAGCAGGAGGAGGGATGCAAATGTGGGGCCTGCCAAAGCCCACTGGTGCTAGTGGGAGCCTTTCCCATGTGGCTGAATGGCCAATAGCGTGTCTCACAATCCTGACACGCTTCCTGTGAAGCCCCAGCCGTGGGGAGGGTGCCGCACGGCACAGCACGGGGTGGCCCTGGAGGCCTTCAGGGTGATCCTGTGGAGTAACCTGCATCACTCAGGTGTGGCCTCGCTGCTTGTGGGTAATGTGGGCGTCTGGAAGTCCTGCCAGTAAAACCTTCAGACCGCTCCCCACCGCCATGGAGTCTCTCACTTAGGGAGAGCATTGAAACGTTGCTTGAACTACATATTTTAACTACAAAGTGTGTGTGTGTGAGAGTGAGAGAGACACACAGGCACAGGACTCAGTGGACTTTGCAGATATGAACGATGGGGAAGCTCTGTAACTTCCTGCTGCTGAATTCCCTGGGGGCTGGTCTGGAGCGTCCCTGCCCTAGAATCAAGAAGAGCCTCTTGTGTTGTCAACACCCCACCTGAGCGAGGCCTAGTGTTTATTACCCATGTGGCTTCCCCTTTCCTCTCGCAGGTGTGCAAAGGAGCCCCTCAGCATGAGGAGATTTGTCTTGGCCTCTTCACCCTGGTCCTCACAGAGCCTGCCCAGGCACAGAAGGTAAGGCCCGGCATGCCCAGCTCCTGCCTTGGGATGGCTTGTTTCACTGGGCGCTCCGCTTGCCAGACAAGGCATTGCTAACTGTGGCGGCTTTCCAGAGGCGCCTGCAGGCACCGAGGGCTCCCTGCGCTGGTGTCCTCAGCTGATCGTATGGAGGAGATTACTGAGCTCCTACTGTTCTACTTTCAGTGTGTTCACATGGCACAAACGTTGGCCTTTGTATTTTGCAGCAGCAGCAGCAGCTATGCTGGGGGACGCTAATGCTGTTGTACCAAGGAACGGCATCTTGGTGGCAGTATCTTTGGCAGATCTTGAGTTAATTGTTTTTGGTGGAGGTGTGGGGGGGTCCTAAATAACCGATGGAACTGGGGAAGGCTCTTACCTCCTGTCTCTGCAGTTCCGGAATGGAAATATTTGTTGGCTGGCCAGATGTATTTGCATACAAAAGTAGTTATCTAAAATCTAGATAATAAACAAATTCATTTCATAATAAAACTGTGTGAGAGCAGCCCAGCTCTAATAAGTTGGCAAGCTGGATTTTATTTTTAAATATCTTTTGGAATGAGGCTGTTAACGGCTATTTAATTGCCTGGATGCAGGTTAGACAATGTTGCTGCAAACCAATGAAGCATTTTGGGAATGAAATCAAGTATGTTTGGGTTTTTTTGTAGAAACTGGGACTGCATAGTAGGTAGAAGGATTTAGAAAAGGGATTTGCCCTGCTTTGCAAATGCAATGAAATGCCCTCCAAATACTTTCAGATGCAGATTGCGAACGGCTTCTCAGCAGGAGTAGCTAGGGCCCAAGATGGCCAAGCGACACTGCCAGAAACCCCGGGTCACGTGGTAGTGTTTGAAACTCCCATCCCAGGCTTCTCTACCTGCCGCCCTTTGCACTAGGCACTGACTGACACTGACTTTCTGCTGGAGTCTGCCTGCCCGGTCATCTTGAGCCGGAAACGGGAGGTCACTGAAAACAAGAGGAGAGCGTTTTGCTGTATTATTCCTGTTGCAAGCCCACAGTAGGAGACAGCCCCTTGTTCTGAAGAGCCCAGTCTAAGTGAAGCTGAAAGGCAACAAGTGTGTACAAGAGACGGCGAGAAGAGTGCTGGGGAGGTCTGATCAGAGAGACCAGCTAGGAGAGCTATTAGCTGTGTTAATGAAATGGGTTTGCTGTCTAGCCATTGGATTGGCAGGGAAAGCAGCTCTTTGTTGAACCCACTCAATCATTTTCCCCCTTTTCTCCTGTCACTTCTTTGGATGCCTTGGCTGCCATATAGAAATGAAGAACGTGAGTCACCAGTGTGTGTTTTGTTTAAACATGGCACTCTTGTTTGTCACTAGTACAGCCTGAAAATGGGTTTGAAACTGTTTTAAAATGAGTGTACATCTGAAATTGCTGGTGGTGTTGGTTGCTTTGGGAGGGAGGTTTCGGACGCAGCCCCTTGGAGATTGTGATCTGTTCTTGTGAACTGGAAAATATTCCAGAGCGTGATGATTCTCCACGAAGTGAGGTGGCCAGTGGATGCCTTGTGAGTGAGCGGGGAGGGTTCCCCTCTAAGGTACCTGGAGTGACAAGAGCTGGGGGAGCACAAAGGCCCTGAGCCATTGAGAAACAGGAGCAGTGGAGCATGTGCGTGTTGAGGGGGGCACTGTCTCTCCAGGTTATTGTTGCTGCTGAGGTTTGGCTGTGTGGCTGGATCCGCAGGTGTCGCAGGCCTTTCCCGGGGGTCCTGGAATACTGGCACTGTTCCTGACGGCTGCACGTTCGGAATTGGGTCATTGGCAGTGTTCTGGTGTGGAGTGAGTGACCTGCCCGTTCTCTCAGTACCATGACACATACCTGTGGCTTTCACTCGCCGCATTAGCCCAGCTGTGAGTTCAGTGATGCTGAGGGGTGTTTGGGTCGAATGCCGTTCAGTGGATCGGCAACGTGCCGAATTTAAAGGGATTGAAGTAAACTCTCGAGGTGAGGCCTCGTCGTGGTCTGGTGTGAGCAGGGCTGAGTGGCTGAGTGTGAGGGAGGCACTGATGGACTAAGAGCGACTCCTGCAATGTTCTCTCTCCATTGAGCCAGTGCTTTGAGGCTCGGGCTCTCTAAACCAGGGCCATAGGTCCCCATTCCCCACCGCGCCGGGATCGCTAAGTAGGGCGGTGTCTCTCTCAATGGAGTTGTAGCCATGTCCCCAAAATGACTCTTCTTAAAAAACCAAACAGCTCCCCTCCCTGATCACTAGACACCCCCCCCCACACACACACACCCATTTCTGATGCCAGCTGGCTTCCCCTCAGGAGAGGTGGGTTCCGCTCCGCCTCTCCCATCAGCCACCAAAGCTGCTTCCAAGTCCTGACTCTGGAGTTGCTGGTGCAGCCAGGACGCAAACCGATTCTCCCCGTCGGTGCCAGTGCTCGGAAATATCTCTGAACTAGGCCCCAGAGAGCTACTGCAGTGACCAATATCACGTAGCTGGTTCCTGCCTCCCACAACTTCTTCCCCTGCTCCAGCACCCCAGGCTGCATGCTCTGGTATGGAGACTTAAAGGCTTAAACTCTTCCAATTAGAGTGAAATCCCCTTCTGGTGAGTTGTGATCAACAATCCCTCCGGCAGGGCAGGGGGATCCTGGCGCCACTGCCCCCTGTGCCCCGTCGAAGGGCTCTCCAGTCACACTGCCTTGTTTGCAGCCCCAGTGTCCTCCTTCCCTTTAATCTGGGCCGTGCCCACGGCCGCCCCACTGAGCAAGCGAAGTTCCCGCCTGCTCTGTCTTCTCCGCACGTTCCTCTGTGGGAAGGGCAGAGCCTGCGTCCGTGACGCCGCGCTGCTGACAGGCAGCGAATCTCTCTGCCTCGAAGGTGGCAGTGGAGGGCACAGCTGCTGCTTAGAGCCCTGCTCGTTAGCCACCTGGCTGGCTCTGCTGCTTTGGTCAAGTTTGCGCTTACAAGCACGTCCGTGTTCTTGGGGGTATGGATCAGGCAGCAGGATGGGATGGGGTTCTGCTGTGGTCGCTCATTCCCTAGTCCCCACGCTGGATGCCGCCAGCAGGCGACTGGAGCCAGGACTGCAGAGCTTTACTTCTGGCTCTGCCACTGACTCACAGCATGACCTTGCCAAGTCCCCGCATCCCTCTGTGATTCCCGTCTCTGTCTGTAAAGGGGGGACATGGCTTGCCCAGCTGATAAGGGGGCTTGTGTGGCTCGCTGCTGGAGCGGCCTTTGAGATCCTTGCATGAGGGGCAAGGCTCCCTTCCCCTGAAGCTGACAGGTTCGGGAATCCCTTCCCCCTCACGGAAGCAGTCAGCTGTGCGGGGCCTGTGACAGCTGTTCCTGGGCGTGCAGGGCTCTGGTGAAGGGAAGGAGGGAGAACGGGGCCCGGGACCCCCTGGCGGAATTGGTTGGTGGAAGGTAACTCCTGGCGTGGAACTTGGCCAGGATGCCAGGGTTAGCGCCCACAGAAAGGGTGTGGGGTCTGTAACGATCCCAAGAGCCAGGGCCACGGTATTGAGTCTCCTGCGAAAACGGGGATGTGCTGCCTGAGGATTTCTGGGTGCTAAAGCCGAGGGGCTGGAATACTTCATTAGTGTCCCCTGCTCTTTATCTGCAGTTTGACCTTTTGACCCCCCCCCAAGGCCCTCCCCTGCCCCAAATCTATCATCTTCCTTTCCTTGCTCCCAAATCTCCTTGGGATCCATTGACATCTGCGTAGCCAAGCCCAGTAACTCCTGTGCTCCAGTGGGGCTGCGGCTGGGGCCTGGTCGCTGCAGGGAGTGCAGCTGTGGCAGAGACTGGCTGGGCGCACGGACTCTGGCCGTTTGCAGGGGGAGTTCGGACACCAGTGGGGCTGCGGCTGGGGCCTGGTCGCTGCAGGGAGTGCGGCTGTGGCAGGGGCTGCGGCTGGGGCCTGGTCGCTGCAGGGAGTGCGGCTGTGGCAGGGGCTGCGCCTGGGGCCTGGTCGCTGCAGGGAGTGCGGCTGCACCTGGGGCCTGGTCGCTGCAGGGAGTGCGGCTGCGCCAGAGACTGGCTGGGCGCATGGGCTCTGGCCGTTTGCGGGGGGAGTTTGGACACCAGTGGGGTGATCTGCAAGTCGCACTGATGGAATTCGTGTTGGCTGGGAATGTGGCTACTTGGTACTTGCCATTCATTGCCGCTGCCTGAATTGAGCATCCTGGGTGCCGGGGCATCTCGCTAGTGAAGAGGGGGCTGCTGCCACCGCCGGTTCCTCGGACACCGTCTGGAGTCCCTCGTACCCATTGCTCCCAAAGCTGACAACAGGGGTATGTTGTGTCGGCAGCAAGGGGCTTCGGGGTTGTGCTTCTTTCTGCCCCCCCGAGAGCCACAGACTCTCCGTGGGCTGCTCGGGCAGCCTGCCTCTGGATGGTTCCACTTGCGCTGCTGCAGCAAATTCACATCCCTCCCTACACGTGCGCGCCCCCCCCCCCCCCGAAGAACAGAGCGCTGTGCGCCAGAAGAGGCACCTCAAATCCCTCCGTGTGTGCGTTGCTCCCCGTTCCTCCCAGCGTCCATCCAGCCTGTGCCCCGGTGACGGTGCTTCCTTGTGCTGTGGTATCCCTTTCTCCCCGGCCTGAGGGGGAGACCAGCGCCAAAAGCGGTTGGACCTACAACTTCCCCTGCGCTTTGTGGGCAGCTTGTTAAGACAGCCCTCTGCCTCCCACTGCCGGCGGGGGAGGGGGTTGAGCGGCCGCCGACACCTTGCTGGCTGATTAAGAAGAAATGGGATCACAGCTGCCCCCTTCCCAGCCTGTTGAGGATCAGCTGAGGGATGCAATCTCCCTCCCCCAGGCTGGCCGAGATTAGCCGGGGTAAACTTGTCCAGCTGTGAGCCAGGACGCTGGGCCCTTCAAGTGACAGCGGATGATGTGCAAGAAGCTGCCTCCTCCACCCTGTGCCCCTTTGCTTTAATTAACTTCTGCTCTTGGACCGGAAGGCAAACAGCACCTCTCCCCTGGGTTCAAAGTGCCCGTTTTCCCTGGGGTCTCCATCACGCTCCTCCCTCCTGCTGGAAGGGGAGGCTCTTCGGCATGGCCTGATTTAGCTATTGAAACTGCACATCCATCAGGCTGTTCCCTTCCTATTAATTAAATGGCCTGTCTGAGGGGTGGCTCTGACCTGCCGAGAGCAGGGACGAGATGATGGATCACTTGCATCCTTGAAACTAATCTTGCGATTCAGGTTCCCCTCCTCCCCCTCGCCATCCGAGCAGGGTAGCTGCTTCTCCTCGCGCCACCCACCCTTTGCTCCCCATCCCGTGGTCAAGCGGGATTAAGGAGTCGTCCCATCTCATCTGCTTGGGCCTCTGTGGGTGACATGTGGAACTCCAGGGGCTGAGTGACCATGCGACTTGTACTCACCGTCCCAATTCCACCTTGAGCTGAGTCCAGTCCCAGACCTGCTCTCAAACATTTCCCCAAACCCTTTGGGACCCATGTGGGGTGAGAAGCTGAAATACAGCAGGACCTGTTGGGTGGGCCGGCTGCATCCTTCCCCATGGCACCAAAATACGCAGCTCTCAGGCAGCACCTCAGAGTCCCTGTTCTGGCTGCTCCCTCCTCCTCTGGGGCCTTTTAGAAACAGGCACCCATCACACGGTGTGTTCCCCCCCCCCCCCCCCAAGCCTGGTCCTCCCGTTTTTAGAGAGTCGGGAACCGGTCAGGGCTCTCGGGTTGGGTCACAGTCGGAGTGAAGGCTCCTGCTGGGCTTGCACTGCGGAGCTTCGGGTGTGTTACCCCCATGGAGCAGGGCCACAAGGGAGCTGTCACAGGGAGCCGGAGCTATTTGAAGCCAGCAGGTTCGAGTCCTGGAACCTCAGCAAGTTTCTCTTTCAGAGCAATTCTTCAGACCCCACTGCCCTGGGGTATCGTGGTAGGGGTTGGCTTGACCATGCAGCTTCCTTGGGTCACTAAGTCGGCGTGCCCGGGGTTAAATGCGGACAGGCCTCACCTCGGTGCAGGGAGGGGAAGCTCACAGCCGCAGGAGGATACCGACACGGGAGAGGAGTCTGAGAAAAGCAGCAGACGTTACTGACTGAGACGGAAAGATACTAGAGAGACAGGGCAGGTGGGGTGATAACCTGAGCCCACATGGCTGTACCAATGCTGCGTTCAAGGAAAGATACTGAAGGCCAGACAAGGATCTCGCGAGCACTACTGAGGACACGGGGATGTAATTGTCTGCAAGGGGAAATGCTGGGGGTCGCTGAAGGCCTTCAGGGGACTAGTGGCAGAGTGTCGTGTGCTGTAATTAAGGACAGGAAGAGGTAGGATCTGCACCAGGAGGGCTGCTGACTCTGGCATAGTCCTGTGGGAAGAGGTAGCAGCCTGGTCATCTGAGACTGGACAGAGCAGTAGGGAGCTTCGCATGTGGTGTATCCCATCAGCCCCTTCCATCTCTGCGACTCGCAGGCCCTGCAGGAGTTGCAGTGGCGTGTGTTACGTTGAAGCTGGCGAGGCAGCTGCCTGAGGTTGGCGTTAAAGGCCAACGTTCCCTGGGGAGGCAGCAGGCGGCTCGGCGGGCTGGGCCCTGGCTCCCGTTTGCGGAAGCTCCTTTAGCATCTCAGATTGATAAAAAGCCACACGAAACCTCCACCTGTTGCGTGAGTGTTTTATCCCTTCAGGTGCTGCATGAAAGGGGGAGAGCGCCTGAGCGCGGGGAGTCCAATCAAAGAGCTCTTTCAGGGCCTCATTAACTCTCCCGAGGAGAATGCTGAGCCCACAGCCCTGCTCTCCGGAATAGCATGACATTTAACAGCACAAATTAACATTCATGTGGAATGACTTAGCAAATTACTTCCTAATCACCCCCATCCCCCACCACGCCGACCCAGGGAGAGGGGGCAAGAGGACGCCGGGCAGAGCCGTCAGCCCTGCCCCCTGGTTACACCTTGGCCGCTTGCTGTGGGGAAGGTCCTTCCGTTGCTGAGAACGTGAGACCTCGAGTTGGCTGTCTCCAGGGTCTGCCCTGGGCGAGGGGGGGTCTGGAGTTCAGTGGTACTGGTTGGGCTGGGAACTGAAGTTGGGCTAATGCTTGATGAGTGGGAAGCCATCCCTGGCCAGCAGAGATGTGGGAAGGAGAAGGTCGCATGGGAGTAGCATCTCCGGGCACCACTGGTTAGCCGGAGCCCTGTTGTGTTTGAGTTAGTTACCCTGACTGATGTAGGTCTTCTTGGTGCGGCATCAGCTGTGGCTGGTGTCTGAGACCCAGGAGTGGTGTAGGGTGGGCCTTGGGGGGTCGGGATGTGTGGGTTTTTGTGGGTTTTGGTTTTGCAAGGCCAGACCTCCACACGCGCTGCCTCAGCCCCACAAGCGGAGAGGCTGAGAACTGAACTCCTGTTTCACTTCTGCCCTGCCCTGCCGAGACCAGTGCTGGAACGTGGGGGGCGAGAAGCGTGGCTGTGGGACGCTTTGGGCCCCAACTCCGTCCATCCGGCAACTTTCACCACCGTTTTGAACCAGCCTTGTCTTGGGGGCAGTTCCGAGTGCAGGAGAACTGGGCTAGCCCATGAACCAGTGATTAAAGGCTGAGAGGGGACTCGGGTGGAATAAAACTCTAGCTTGGTGTGACCGTGGCTAGGCCAAGTCTGAGAGGAAGGGAGCTTGGCTCCCCTGCCTGGCGCTCCAACGCAGGAGCCTGGGCTATTCCCTCTGCCTGGATCCCGGGGATGCTCCTGCTTTACGTGCCGATTCGGGTGCTAGTCTATTTAGTGTCCCAAACCCTCAGCCAGGCTCAGGGGCTTTATAAATCAATCAGTTCATTATGCTGCTCAGGTGGGGTCACCTGCACCCATCTCCCCCCACGTTGTCTCTCCTGCAGTGTTACCGGGACCTGGCGTTGGTGAGCCGAGATGGCATGAACATTGTTCTAAACAAGATCAACCAGATTCTCATGGAAAAGTACTTGAAGCTGCAGGATGCCTGTCGGACTCAGGTGAGAGGGGAACCTGCCTTGGAGTCGAACCTGATATCGGCCCTGGTGGGAGTGGAAAGGGGGCCGCAGGCCCTGAGGGGACTCGGCATCTTGGGGTTTGGTGGTGGGATTGGAACCATAAGCAGGAAGGGGACGTGGGGGAGAGCAATGTTGGATGGGTGTCGTTTCCCCCCCCCCATGGCTGCTTACACCCTCTGAGATGTGACCTTGGGGCTGTCTCTGTCTTGTGCCGCGGAGGTGTAGTCGTGGCTCCGTGGCCAAGGCTGGGCTGAAATCTGTGCTTGAAGCAGCACCAAATTCTCAGCCGTCTCACGCTAGCTCTGCTCTTCTGTCTCTAGCTGGTGTGGCTGCTGCGGGAGCTGGTGAAGAGCGGGGTGCTCGGGGCAGATGGCGTCTGCATGACCTTCATGAAGCAGATCGCAGGTGAGTGCTGCCTTGGGCCAGGTTCCTGCAGCAGCAGAGCCTGGCCGCCATCGCGCTGCACTGATCCAGGGCCCTGCCCAGCAATGGCTGCAGCAGCAGGAGGCCCAGCCCATGGCCGCTGGAGCACCGTGCGCTGCCTTGCTTGGGGTCCGAGTCTGAATCTGGCGCGACACCTTGCCCGAGCTGGGCTTGCAATGGAGGCAGCTCACGCCCACCTCTCCACCTCCCTTTGCAGCGGTGGTGATCCCGGTGAAAGAGCAGCAGCGGTGCATTTCCAAGAGCCGGCTAAACCTGCCTGTCAGGGAATGGCTCGCCGATGGAGGGGCTAGTGGGGCTGCTGCCTAGGCCTGGGAATCTGCAGTAGCCCCGGCATCCTTCCTGTGAGGGGTTAATCCCGGGTTGGGCCAGCGAGAGGCAGGGTGAGGTTAGGCAGCCTAGTGCCAATAAAGTCTCTGGAACAGCCAGCGGGCGCGTGGGGGATTCCTCAGCTTGTCAGCAGCTCAGCCCCCGTGGCCCAGCACAGTAGAACCACTGAGACCAGCCTTGCCCCATCTCTGAGACACGGGCAGCCGAGGGGGGTGCTCGCATCCCGTGAGCCGGGACTCTGCCATGCAGAGCCTGTAACGCCTCCAGAGGGGCAGAGCGAGGGCCTGGCCGCGTGGTAACCACTCGTTTGCGTAAACAGCCCCCTCTGTGCCGTTGCAGGGCCACAGAGCCGTCGCTCTGCACGTCAGTGCTAGGCACCTACGTTCAGGGAGGAGGAATTTGCGTCGCATAATAAAACTTGACATTTCATTTTTATTGGTTACATCTGTGACGTGGGCTGGCCCAGTTGGAAATGGAAACCATCCCCTCGGCTGCGGGACAGGGTGGGCAAGGCTGGGTTCGGAGGGCCAAGTGCTGAGAACGAACCCGCCTCCCCGGTCTTGCCCCCTCCTCCGATGTGCACGATGTAATAAACACGGAATAGCTTAAAAACCATTGGTGATGGTGTCCCTGTTCCCCATCAGTTGAGGCTCCCTGTGCGGGGCCCCATTCTACTCTGACGCTGCTGTCCTGCATTTTGCTATTTTTATGATGCCTTAATTGTTATGATCACATCGCAATTGCTTGCAATGTGCCTCATATGCATGTCTGTATTTCCAAAGGTCTGAGTACAGCTCTGAGCTCCTAGCACCGTTAGCAAAGTGCTCCAGCTTCATGCTGGTGACCTCGTTTAGAGGGGAAGTAACGGCAGCTGTAAGAAATGGGAAGTTGCTAGTAGGGACTTTCACTCAGGAATTGTGGAAAATTGATAAGGGAAGCAAAGGGACACAAGGAGAAATCTGTGTCCCCAGAATTAGGAACAATAAGGTGTTTTTGAAATATATTCGGGACAAATAGAATCCCGACATTGGCATTGCTCCATTACTAGATGGAAATGTTAGAATTATCAATAATAATGCAGAAAAGGTAGATGTGTTCAATAAATATTTCTGTTCTGAGTTTGGAGGGAAAACAGAGAGTCTCATCATAGGGTAATGATAACACTTTCCATCCCACTAATATCTCTGGAGGATGGTATACAGAAGCTACTAAAGTTAGACATTTCTAAATCAGCAAGTCCAAATAACTTGTATCCAAGCGTTTGAAAAGAGCAGGCTGAGGAGCTTGCTGGACTGTTAACGTTGATTTTTAATTAGTCTTGGAGCACCGGGGAAGTTCCATAAGACTGGAAGAAAGCAAATGTTGTTGTGCCAAGTTTTTAAAGAGGGTAAATGGGATAATGCAGGTGATTATAGGCTTAACAGCTTTACATTGATCTCAGAGCGGCTAATACGGGGTTCAGTCAGTGAAGACTGAGAACGATGTACAATTAATATAGCGCATTAAACGTATTGAACACGGGCTAAGCATTGACGAGGTGAGTGAGGCGATATCTTTCATTGGACTAACAGAGAGAGACAAGCTGTCGAGCTACACGGAGCTCTTCAGGTCTGGGAAAAGTTCTGAGTGTCACAGCTAAATACAGGATCAAAGAGTGAGGTTTGCTCATGCTAAGGGACCCGTGTGTGCGAGCGGGTTATCTTGTGTTTCGCTGGGACAGTTAGTGCCTTTCCCCGACCTGAAGAAGAGCTCCATGTAGCTCCATGGAGCTTGGAAGCTTTTCTCTCTCTCCAATAGAAGTTGGTTCAGTAACAGATATTACCTTCCCCGCCTTGTCTCTCTCATATCCTGGGACTGACAGGCTACAACACTGCATCCAGGTCTCCGAATGTAATTGTCATTGAGCGGGTGTGTTTCCAGTGGGGTCTTGCAGGGATCAGTTCTTCGCCCGACGCTATTTAACATTATCAATGACCTGGAAGAAAACATAAACTGATCACTGAGAGCTTGCTGATGACACACCGATTGGGGGAGTGATAAATAATGCAGAGGACAGGTCACTGATTCACAGCAATCTGGACTGACCAGCTTAGGATGGCTAAATATTAAAGTATACGTCTAGGAATAAAGAAGGTAGGCCAGGCTCTCTGTCCTGGGAAGCAGCGACTGAGAAAGATTTCGGTGTCGTTGTGGACAATCAGCTGAACCTGAACTCTCAGTGTGATGCTGTGGCCAAAAGAGCACATGCCGTCCTGGGCTGCATAAACAGGGGAATCTTGAGTAGGTTATTTTCGCTCTGGATCTGGCACTGGCGTGACCGTCGCTGGGATCTTGTGTCCGGGTCTGGTGTCCACGATTCAAGAAGAACGTTGATAAATTGGAGAGGGTTCAGGGGAGAGCCCCGAGAATGAGTAAAGGATCAGACAATCTGCCTCGTAGTGAAAGCCTCAAAGAGCTCAGTCTATTTCAATGAACAGAGTGAGGGTTAAGGGGTGCCTTAGTCTGTAAGTATCTACATGGGGAGCACATGTAATAACGGGCTCTTCAGTCTAGCAAGGAAAGACATAACACGATCTAATGGCTGGTAACTGAAGCTACACAAATGCAGACTGGAAATAAAGCACAGAGATTCCACAGGGAGGGTAATTAACCATTGGGGCAACTTACCAAGGGGCGTGGTGGATTCTCCATCGCTGGCCATTTTAAATCAAGACTGGATGTTTTTCTAGAAGTTCTGCTCTAGGTATTATTGTGGGAAGCTCTGTGGCCTGTGTTATCCAGGTCAGACTAGATGATCACAATGATCCCTTCTGGCCTTGGAATCTATGAATCCAAGATAAGACTTTGCACTCCCAGGCCTGTAGCTGAAGATCTCAGAGCGCTTTGCAGATTGTCTGACCCAGAGAGAAGTGACTTGCCCAAGCTCATGATGTGACTCAGTGGCAGAGCTGGGAATAGAACCCAGGAGTCCTAGTCGCCTGCTGTTCTCACAATACTCCATTTATACCTAAGTGCGTAGAGCGGTGTTCCCCGTTTTCCTACCAGGCGGATTGCTTTCCCGTCCCAGGCATTCTCTAAAGTTACTCCCCCTCTCCCCTAAACACCAAATCTCTTTCCTTTCTGGCTCTCACTCTGTTTGACAGAGAGGTCAATATTGACTCTGTGTTCCAGAAACTGACAGTTCCACTCTAGGAACAAAGACCCCCTCCATTTTTTTGTATACAACAGAAAATGATGGCAATCACCGGACTTGTTTCCGGGACCATGCTGAACACGTGCTTGGAAGCAGCCAGGTACCTCTGTGGCAGGCAGGATGGGCCAGATGTGAGGCTTGTACTGAGCTGGGGAGGAAAATGGTGTAATTATAGCACTCTGCTTCGCGGGGGCTGGGGCTGAGACGGTGGCTGGTTGGGATACAGCTGACACCACAGACAATTACATCGATTAACGTAAGTAGCTGTTTGCTCCCATGTTGTGCTCTTGGTTGCAGGTGGGGATGTGACGGCGAAGAATATCTGGCTGGCAGAGCATGTCCTTGAGATACTGACTGAGCAAAGGTATGGTGCGGTGGGCGGTAGCGCTGTTGCTGGGAGACGTCTCCTGATTGGCGGGAGCAACGGGCTGGCCGGTGATGGGGAGAACTGGCTCTTTGGCCATCCGTGGGGCTAATGGAGACCTCCCTGCTTGGGCATGGCGAGGGGTGTGGGAGGGGTTTGTGTGTTTGGGGTAGGTGTGGACATGTTGGCAGCTTTTCACATGGGTTGACTTGTGGACAGTCAGTTGGGCGATGCACTGGGGTTGCAAGTAACTGGCCCCTCGGGACCAGATCTGGCCAAAACAGAAGGTGGCTTCGCCTCAAGTCCACGGCAGGGCATGGACCTCGTTCTCCTGTCATGAAATCCACTCTGCAGCTGCAACGTGCCCCGTAAGCACATCTTCAGCTGCGGCATGAAATCCCAAGCCCTGGGGCCGGCAGCGTGCACCCATTGTTGGCTGCCTCTCGGGTGTCCCGCTTGGCACAACTTGCTGTAACCTCTTGGGGATTTTGTAATGCAGCTGACGAAGCCAGGCGGGGTCAGACCATTGGTGGTTCTAGCCTGGTGGGTCACAGGAAGCTGATATCCCATAATGCTCCTAGCCAGTTGTGCAATGTACTGCCATGTGTGTGACCAGCTTCCCCCTGAAACAATGGGACTTGGTCACCTTGTGCCATGGACAGAACATCCAGGACTCTGGGGCAGTTTCCTAGAAATGTTTTTCTCCTGACTTTCCAGAGTCCCGATGGAGGGTGTTCCTCTTAGAGGAGTGGTTTGGAATTCATTGCCCAAGAGCTGATCTTTGTCAGCTTCCTGTGCTTAAACAACAGCCTTCAATGATTTGCTGTGACCGGGCAATGGGTTCTGCATTGTCCTTTGTTGGTAAAGCCGGGGCTAACTGATGATAAACAGACTTGGTAGCTTAGCTCTCAGCTGGGCGGCATCGTTACTTTTAGACGGTTGATTTTCACAACTCGCTGTTTATAATAACAGCAATTCTCCTAAAATCACTGATTGCTGCGCTTAGCAATCACGGCGCAGCTCCCGTGTACCACCGTGCGAGGGGCCTTTCCCTACGCGCTGCCGTGCAGTGCCACCTAGTGCATCTGCTGTGAACCTGCCCTGCTAGAGGGGGCCGAGGCCGGGACTTGTTGCTATGGCCTAGAAGACAATTGGGAGTTCTTAGGCCATGAGTTTATGTAACCATTAGCGGTCAGCGCTGCTAGGGCTTCCCTCCGCCAGCTCAGCTGATGCACCTCAGTCCTGCTCCTGCCCCCAATCTCTGCTGTTCTGGCCTGGAGCCCCAGCATGGCCCTGCCAGTTCCTGTCCAGGCACCACTGCTGCTCGGCTCCAGGGGCTCCTCTGAAGCAGCCTGCAGAACTTGCCAAATTATGTTATGGTTTTGCTTGCGAACAAATGACTAGAAAATGTTTTCAGGGGGAAAAGCAACTTCTCTCCCATGTGATTCAAAGCTACATTTGGCCTGGGATCTGCAGAAGCCAGCCCAGCGCATTAAATCACAGGAGATTTCCCCTGAGGATAGGAGCTTGTCGGGGAAACGATGTGAGGGGACAGGCTAAGCCCTTTTTGGAGGCATTGCTCGATTTTCCGCAGCACGTGCTGTAGCAGATCAGAGAATGCCTGAGCCTGAGCACAAGCAGAGCTGAGCCCTGGGAGTGAGCCTGCAGGGAGAACCTGCAGCTCTTTGCTGGGATTTATATCCTTTGATTAGGGGGAAGCCAAGACTTTAATTAAACAGCACATGAGAAAATCTGATTCTGCCTTCTGAATGTCGACTGCTTGGTTTAATTAAATACAGCAACAGCGGAGCCACTCCCTGAGCTCTGGCTGGCTTGGAGAGGAGGCGAGCGCGCCACCTCTGCCAGACTGGATAATTCAGCCACTGGCTGCTAATGGCCAAGCGAACATGACACTGCCTCTAAATGTTTTCGAAAAAGCTCATTTGCTCTGCCTGCAAGATCCATTAATCCTGGGGCTGCAGGCAGCCTCTTGACCCCTTCTGGCAATGGTTTTAGGTTTGTACGCACCTTGGTTGGCGAGGGGAGGAAGCTGATCTGACAGCCTACCAGGCTTCCTTCCTTAAGGATTTCAAGCACTGCCCAGATGCAACCTCAACCCCCGCTTCTTGTTGCCAGTCCAGACAGCTCCAGTGCCTGGTTAAGCTGCGTGCTAGCGCAGGGGTTAGGGGCAGGCTAGAGTGCCTGGGAAAGCAAACACGCCGCGTCCCCCCACCCCTCCTGGGCGATTTAGGGCAGCTGACTCATTTGCCATTGAGCCATTATCTCCTGGAGTTACAGCTGCAGCATACGCAGTGACCCTTGTGCAGGGCTCTGATTTACAGCTCGCCGAGCCGAGCCATGGGGTGATTATCAATCACACTAAAGGCACTGAGCTATTCTGGCCCATTCCCAGTTCATGGTTGCAAATAGCAAGGCTGGGTAATTTACTGGCCGGCGGCATTTGTCATTGGGTTCAGCTGGAGGGAATCGGTTCTGATGCTGCAGGGGTCCGGAGGGAATAGTTCACCCCAGGTAAATGGCAGCAGTACAGAATTACCGAAAGGTGGTTCTTTGTGGCCCTGGAAGCCGGCGAGAGCGTGTGAGGAGACAAAGGTCTCAGTCCCGGAACTCCTGCGTATCTGTCCTCTGGAGCCTGTTAGGGTCCGGGGCACTGCACGGGGAGAGTGGTCAAAGTAACTAGCTAGATGGGGATAGCTTGAGGGGGAGGGATAGCTCAGTGGTTAGAGCATTGGCCTGCTAAACCCAGGGGTGTGAGTTCAATCCTTGAGGGGGCCAGTTGGGGATTGGTCCTGCTTTGGACTAGATACCTCCTGAGGTTCCTTCCAACGCTGTTAGTCTGTGATTCTAATACATCTGGGAGAAGCCAGCTTTGGTCCTGTAACAGGCCAGGAGTGTCACTGTCTGTGCAGCGTGCGAGGGCCCATCCTTGTCGGATGCTGGAGGCAGTTGCCTGAGTTAGAGACCTGGGCGTTGAGTGGGGCAGGTGCTTAGGACTTAGCACTGGAGGGAAAGGTCTGTTTAGTCTCCCAGCCCCTCCCCTTCTCTGAGGCAGGGTTGGTCCCTGCAGCGCTGACTCCAGTGTGTTGCCCAAATGTGTCTCATCTGATGCTCCTCCCAGCCCCTCTGCTGAGAAGCCAAGTCGATAACCTCGTGCATCTACCTGGTGGCAGCCTGTTACGCTGGTCTCTGTCTATCCACTTATTCTGAGTCCTTCCCCACCCCCCTGGTGCTCCTAACCTCTGCCTTTTCCTTTCCTTCTCCTGGCGTTCCTGCTCGGCCGGGCGAGGGGAGCACCTGGCTTGATAGCTGGCGTGCCACTGAAGGCTGCCAGAGCCATTCTTACCCTGCTCCCTGAAAATACGGGTACACGCCCAGCCTGCTCCGGTGCGGCCGCTCGTCCCATAGCCATGGGGATCAGCATCTTTCTGCAGCGCCACATTGCGCACCGTATGACGCACGCAGTATGCGAGCGAGGGAGGCAGCACAGAACCGCAGCCTGGTCAAACGAGGAGCTGCTGTTCGAAAGCTGATGCTTTAACATCAGTGGCGTGTGACTGTCTGGTCCGGATGCTCCCAATGTTTGGCGGATCCATCTGCTCTGACAGGCTGAGCTGGGAAGAATGAAAGCTCATCTCGTGCGGTCTAATGCCAGGCATCGGACATCTCCCTAGTTCTATCTACCCTGTGTTGTGTGCACTGGGTCCTGGCTATTGGTGCTGTGAGAGAGCTGCTGGGGGCTGAAAGTTTCTCTCTGGCCCAGCAGCCGATTTCCCTTGTCACCGGCATACACAGTTACCCTGCAGGGTGCCACAGCCGGCCGAGGCTGCACGGCCCTGTAAATGTATGCAGCACTGTACACACAGGGAAACCCGCCCGGCCCCAGACTGCTGACAGTGCAGGTAGGAGAAGCCAGGCACCAGCTTGGGAGCAGGCTCTTGGCAGAGAGGGGAGGGGTCGCCGTCAGGGCTGGAATGTGGCGGAGAGGCAGCACTTGGGGGATGAGGGCGCAGACCAAGTGGGCAGCATGATGGGAGGCACAAAGCTGGGGCCGGGGGGAGGAGGATGTTCTCACGCTAGCTTGTGGCTACCTGAGCATAGGGCTGTGCCATCGGTTCTTCTGCAGGGGGAGAGACCCTGCGGCTTTTACAAGGCCGGCTGTAACTCAGTCCCCAAGTGGGGGACCCTGCACACTAGCGCTGGGTGAAAAAGCCTGTATCCCTGTGGGGTGAGCCGGGCTGGGAGATGCAAGAGGCTGGATTTGATGGGCCTGGGGCCTTGACAGATAACAGGCTGCAGGGGAGAGGTGACTGGCTCTCGCCATAGTCCGGGCAAGCTGTGTAGTCCGCTCCTGACCCCTTCCGGGAAAGCGTGTGATCCAGTGTTTAGAGCAGGGCTGGGGGTCAGGACCTGCCGAGTTGTGACCTTGGAGAAGTTGCTTCCTCCCATGCCTCGGTTTCCCCACCTGCGGGCTGGGGATTAATGCTAGTAAAGCGCTTAGCAGGTCTCGGCTGGAGAGGAGGGTGGGGCTGGCTCAAGGTGCTGTCCCTCGCTTGCTTCCAGAGAGTGGGTGCTGAAGAGCAATATCCTGATTGCCATGGCTGTATACACCTACCTGCGGCTCATCGTGGACCATCACGGCACCTCGCAGCTCCAGGCCCTGCGCCAGAAGGAGGTGGACTTCTGCATCTCCCTGCTCCGGGAACGGGTGAGGGGGTGCTGGCAGCGGGAGCGTTCCCCCTCCGCGGGAGTGTCTGGGGGCAGTTGTGGGGGCAGGGGGAGACCGGGTTGTCCCAGCAGACATCTGGTCGTGTTCCTTCCTCCGCCGGGAGCCTGAGCCCTGCCAGTCTGGGTCTCTTTTCAGCTTGCCCCATGCAGTCTGGGGCACTGGCAGCGGCTGTGACATCGGAAGCGGTGGGCTCTGCCCCCTGCATGCCTGGCTGGAAGCTTGCCCATTGGTTGGCGTGTTCTCAGCCCAGCTCTCTTCCCCCTGGCACTGAGAACAGCTGGTTTGATGGGGCTAGTTCCTGTGGGGCCTCTGTCCTGTGTCCAGGCCCATTTCCCTCAAGCCCATCACAGGCACCGATGCCTTCTGGTTGGCCAGCTGCAGCCCCCCAAAATGCCAGCATCTCAGGTGTGCAGCCGGCTGAGTGGAGCGTGGCAGCCAATCTCCACCCATGCTCTAGAAACCACAGAACCCCCAGCTTGGCAGAGGAGGCTGGAGGGCTCTGGGGCCATGCTTCCCTTCAGGGTTATCAGTCCTGCTGGCCCGAATGGCTCTCCGCAGCCGGTAGGGGTCAGCCCCTGTACCCCACATCTGTCTCCCCCCAGCCTTCTCCTGAGCTAGGCATGTCGGCTCAAGCATCAAGCGCTGAGCTTCAGAGCCTGTCCACAGTTGTGGAGATAAAGCGCTAGATTTACGGCCCCCTTGTTTGTTTTACACAAGAGAACATTTTAAAATAGCCATTGACCTTCCCTCCTGTCACCCAGCCCCTTAGAACCTGCTGTCTTCAAAAGGGAGCAGCCTGCCAGGGCAGGAGAGGAAATGTGCAGAGAGTGAATCATCCAAGCCTGCTCTCAGGTTCAAGAACTGAATGTTCCCGGTCCCTCCCCTGCCCCTGCCCACAGCCCCCTCCTCAGGTAAACAATACATGATCTCTCCTCTCCCTTCCCCAAGTTCATGGACTGCTTCATGATTGGCCGGGACCTGGTGAGACTCTTGCAGAACGTTGCTAGGATACCAGAGTTTGAGCAGCTTTGGAAAGACATTATCCACAATCCACAGGCGCTGAGCGCCCAGTTCACAGGTAGGTGGGGCACCGGGGCGGAGGGGAGGTTACCCGTGGAGTCGCTGCCGGGGCTCTCTGGCCGCAGGTCAGCCACACGTGGTGTCCCAGCACCCGTGCGCACACACCTGTCCATCCACAGCCAAGGGACAGGCGGGTGTGAGTGAGGACTGCGCTGCTGGACTGTGGGCAGAATCCAGGGCAGTAGCTGGACGTCCCAGTGTCCCCCAAGGGCTCATTCCACTCCAGCAGAGCCCTCGTCCTCGGGGCTCCATGACTCACCTGGGGTCAGACATAAATCCTCAGCAGAGTTCGAGCGGCTGGCTGCTGCTCAGCTCCGATATCCCGGTCTGTCCTCTAGGAGGAGAGGGATCTCCTGCGCACACACCTCTAAAAGGCCATTCGTGAGTCCCGCTCTGGCAGAGCCAGATTCCCCTCCAGAGCCACTCAACACAGTGAGATGTGCCCTGCCTGCTGCCCCCTTGGCTGTGGGGAGCTAAGGAGCTGGGCTGGGTCTCCTGCCACAGGGTGTCCCACAAGTGGCTTCCCTGTTTCCTTACATACTGCCAGGGCCTGGTGCACATCTGGGCTCTGAGCCCTCCAGATGGCACGATCAATAATTCAGCCAGCTTTCATTACAAGTAGGGAGAAGGCAGCCAGACCCCAGGAAAACATGGTGCCATTTGATTACATGTTCTGGGCTTAAAGCTTCCTTCATTGTAATTAATATTTTTAATTGTCTGAGCTGAAAAGAAAGCTGCAGGTGGATCCCAGTGATAGAAAGCGTCTGAGTTCTGCAAACTCCCCAGGAAAGAGTGCTGGGAAACCTTTGAAATAGCGAGCGAGGGCAGCAGATGCTGCTGTGATTCTCTCTGCCCGTGCGCTGGCACACCTGACGGGCAGGAACACTCCATTACAGAGCTCCCCGCACAGGCCGGATTAAAATAGGCTTGTTTTATTTTAGATCTCTCTATGTCTCAGTATAAATTATTCCCTGCTCTGGAGGCCGTCTCCTCGGTAGCTGTTCGGCAGCAGTTCTAATGAGCTCTCCGAAGGAGGACTTGAAAGTCCGCTGTCCCAGTGCCTTGTCCCGGGGGGCCGTGTTAATAGCACTTTAAAGAACTCTGGCTCCACTCAGGCAAGCTCGCAACATGTATCTTCTAATCAAAACCTCATTAAGCCTCCTGATCCCAGGCTCCTTCCCCTTTGCCAGGCCCGCCCCCATGATTGGCAGCCTCGGCGGAGAGGCCCCGTAACTGAGCTCTCCTCATCCCTGAAGGAGGGTCGCTGGGTGTCGGGGCTGGGCCGCGGGGCTGGAGGCTTTGGTGTGCGCAGCCCTGCCCATCCTCAGGGTAGGGAGAGGTGCTCAGCCCTGCCTCTTCCTTCCGCTCTAAACTCACTGAGAATTTACCCCGACCCCCAACTAGTTCCCCCGCTGAACGGTGAGGCTGTTCGTCCCTGGGGAGCCTGGGCACATCACAGGCGCTACTCCAGCTGCCCAGCATCTTCCCCCTCACCCGGGGAAATCGGTCAGCAGCTGTCCCCGTTTGTCTCCTCTCCCCAGCATCCACACAGCTGGCACCTCGTGCTGTAGGGCCGTACGGTCCCGTGTCCCCCCCCGAATCTTCCTACTGCACTTTGTACTGCTGCTGTTCTCTGCCCTCGTGCGCTGCTGCAGGACCGCAGTTACCTCTAGCAGCTGGCTATTTACGTCTGCGTTCGGATTTGATACTGACTCGATCCCGTGTGCCCAGGGAGCCTGCTGCGAAGTGCTGGGGCTGCCAGAGAAGGGAGGCCTTGCCCTGCAGGAGAGCTGGGGCCTCGGGGAGCTGTGATTGTTCCCTCCCGAGCGCCTGGTGGGTGCTGGGAGCATTTTTTTTAAGCAAGGCTTTTTTGAGGTTGCCTTTCCCTGCCGTGCAGCTCACTCCATGCAGAGCTCCCGGGAGCCAGCATTCAAGCTCTCTGCTTGTAAGCAGGCAAAACCTTTCTCCTCCTCTCCACCCGCCCTTCGGAGGTGGGGATGGGGTTTCGGGTTGAAATGGTTTCAGTGCCAACAGAGCAAAGTGCACCTGGTGTCCGTACCTCTGAGCCCTTGCGCCTGCGTCAGAGCGCGCAGATCTGTAAATCAGTCAAGTCCTGCCAAGGAGCGACAGGCCTCCTCTGCCGGTATCACAGCTTCCCTTTCTCACACCTCGCCTGGCTCTGGCCTCTGGGACCTAGTTCATCTATACCTCTCCCCCCCCCCCTCGTCTTTCGGTGGAGCTTCCCCTCGCCTTCCGGGGGTTCCTCTCCCGTCTAGCCCTGAGGACTGGGACCCCCATCCCCAGTGCTTTGGGCAGCCGTGCCGCGGGGGCCCAAACGAATGCTGGTGCCTGGGATTGGCAATGGAGTAGAGGGCTGCCGTGGGCCTGCTGGCTCGTGGGCAGCTGAGACAAGCTAGCGGCTCACATGGCAGACAGGTGGCTGCGTCACAGCTGTCACTCACTGGTCTCTTGCTGGCAGCCTTGGTGGAGAGGGTCAGAGTGAAGGGGCCCCAGAGACAGCTCGGCAGTGGAATTGGTGCCGTGCGTGTGCTGTGGCTGACCCAAGGCCTGCAGTGGGGAGGCTGTCAGCGTCTCACTGACCTATGAGCACAAGTTCCACTCGCAGTCCAAAGCACGCAGCTGCTGCAGAATGCCTCAGGTCCCCGCCAGGGACACTCTGGGGGTGCATCAGCGCTGTGGTCTGAGCCAAGGCAGTGCCCTTGTGAGCACAGGGTGAGCTGGGGGTACGTCTGGAGGCTTACGTTTGCCCTTGTGACAGGGAACCTACTTACCCCAGTTAAAACCCAAACTGTCCTCGTGCTTTCTCCCAGGGGCGATCTAGCAGGGATGGGGAATCTGCTCTGGGAACAGGACTCCTGAGTTCCATTCCCAGCTCTGGGAGGGAGCATGGTCTAGTGGTTAGTGCAGGAGCCTCAGTGAAATCTCCACCCCTTCCCGATACCCAAAGCCCTGGTCTAACAGGAGCTTTCGGAGCCGGTGTGGACAGTGGGGTCGGCTCTCCCCAGGTGCCATGGTGATTCTGGCTGGGGGTGCGCAGGTACAGACCTCTTGGCTTTTCCTCTTTCTAGGTGTCCTGCAACTCCTTCAGTTGAGGACCTCTCGCAAGTTCCTGGCCTGTCGACTCACCCCTGACATGGAGACCAAGCTGCTCTTCATGACATCCCGGGTAACAGCTTTGCTCTTCCAGAGGGATCCCAGCCAGGGGAGAGGGGAATCAGGTCACAGTGGGACTGGGGGTGCATGAGCTCTAGAGGGTGGGGGCCCTTGGAGAGCTTCTACCCTGTCTCATCCATCCTCCTTCCCCCGCTGCTCCTGGTGCAGCCGGCTGGGTGAAGGCCAGTTTCTGTGCAGGTGAAGTTGCAGGCAAGTCAGTGTGACCTTAGCACTAGGGAAGGTGCCAGATTGACAGCTCTGGAAAGCAGCGGCCCCTGGTAATCCCCAGAGCCAGCCCTGTACGAGCAGGGTCCCTCCAGGCTCAGCTCTGGGCTGAAGAGACCACTCTCGGGCTGGGACCCAGGCAGTCACCTCTCCACAAGGGGGCCAGGGCGGTGGCTGAACGGGCCTGAGAACAAGAGATTGACTGTCACCGGCCTGATCTGGGTTTGACCCAGTGACTGAGCGACAGCTGCTGGTCGCCATGGACCCACTGGGATCAGCAGAATGGGGGACGTGGCGCCCCCTTGGCTGGGCCTGCTCAGCCTTTCACTTTGTTTTCCAGGAAAGCTGGGTCTTCAGCCAGCTCCAGCGTCCCCTGAGAGAGGGGTGTGGCAGGAGGAGAGCGGGTGGACCAGCTGATTTGCTCATTGACAGCCCTGTAAATCTGGAGTCACTCCATATGACTTCATTGGAGTTGCTCTGGGTTTACACTAGTGTCGCCAAGAATAGAATTTGGCCCCCGCCGAGTGTTTACTTAGGCTGTCTGGATTAGTGGCCTTTGAATGGGCCGCCTAGCCCCACGGTGTCAGTGTGTGATGCTGGGGGGCGGGGGGAGGAGACTTCACACCTCTGCTGCTGCAGTTGTATAGCTGCTGCTGGTTTCGAGTGGCTGGGGTAGCGGCCCTGGGTAGCAGATCTCTGCAAGGGGGCGGGACGTGGAGCTGGAGTCAGGAGTCTGGCGAACGCTCATGTTTTTAACCCCCCTCTGGCCACCGTACGCCGGTGGAGGGAAGGCAAGGTGGCTGGCCGGAGCTGAGCGAAGCGTGCCCGAGACACTCCTTAAAAGGCATTACATTGGCTTCGCGGGGGAGCTTTGCTGCGGGCTGGCTGGTTTCTGGGGGGTTGCTTTTTCTGTATGCCTGCTGCGTGGTGGGTGAGCTGAGCTCTGCCAAGCTGCAGCCCCTTCCCAGAGGGGACGGGAATCCCACAGTGACGCCAGGGTCAGCCTTTCTCAGTGGGCAAGCACCAGGCAGGGTTTGTCTCTTCCTCGTGCTGCGGCAGCTTGCCAGGGGAAGGAAACGAACCTGGAAGCTCTGCGAGCTGCACCTGGGTCCCGGAGGGGCATCGTGGAGTGTTGGGGCGCAGGGCGTGTTTCTAGCAGGAAGCTCGGTTCTGTCCATCCAGCTAGTGAAGCCTGCGCTCGGTGCAGGGGAGATGGTGGCAGGAGTTTGTTCTCAGGGGCCCTTTCACTCCCTGGCCTCTGCTGATGCTGCCCGGGGATGTGCTAGAGAGTCACTGTGGCTACTGTTGGCCACTTGCAGCCTCCGCTGGATTGGAACCGAGGCAGCTCCGAAATGAAGGCTCCGTGTCCCAGGCCTGTCCTCCCAGAGACTCTTGTCTCTGAACCAGACTCAGTGTGTCCGCCACCACCTGTGTGTTTCTCCTCCCCCTCCAGGTGCGGTTTGGCCAGCAGAAGCGGTACCAGGACTGGTTCCAGCGGCAGTACCTGTCCACCCCAGACAGCCAGTCCCTGCGCTGCGACCTCATCCGCTACATCTGTGGGGTGGTCCATCCGTCCAACGAGGTGCTGAGCTCCGACATCCTCCCTCGCTGGGCCATCATTGGCTGGCTGCTCACCACCTGCACGGTAAGTGTGTGGGGCGGGGCACCAGGGCGGAGGGGCTAACAGGCCCAGTGCCGGTCAGAGGGCCCAGGGTGCTCATCTCTGTCTGGGCAAGGTCGCTGGGGGAGCGTGTGTGGCAGAGACGTGGGCTGGATTCTCCAAAAGGAAGCTGGATCTCAGTGTCCCAGCTTCGGGCTCCAGCCACCCTTCCTTCTTGTAAAACAAGGCAGGGGTGGGGCCTGGCAGAACCGGGGCAGCGGGAGATCGGTGGGGGCGCGGGCTGGGGGGACGCTGCTGCCGTCCTGATCATGTGACCTCTCTTCCCCTAGTCCAACGTTGCTGCTTCTAATGCCAAGCTTGCCCTGTTCTACGACTGGCTCTTCTTCAGCCCCGAGAAGGACAACATCATGAACATAGGTACCATGTGCTCGCTGCCTCCCCAGGGGAGACGGGCCAGCCCCCTTTCCCTGCATCCCCCCAACGCTTTCCAAGCCAATCCTGACATCTCCAGAGCTGCCTGGCTCCACACAGCCTCTGGCCGGCTCAAGGGGGTGGCCTTGGAGAGGGAGTCTTCTGCCTCTCGCTGTCCCCAGCAGTTCTGTGACCCTGCGTGAAGTGAGTTCGTTCCTTCTCGGTCCAGTTCCTAGAGGGACAGGCGGGTCCCATCCCACATGCCCAGTGTCTGTGGGGAGGAGCCCCCTCGACACAGGCCTCTGCTCTGCGCAGAGCAGTGGGAAGGGTGGTGAGCGCTGGATGGTATCTCCCCCCGGTAGTGTGCGGCCCAGTCCTCTCCGGAGTCCAGCCCCTGGAGCCAAAGCCAGGAGCTCTGCGCTTGGACAGCGGGCAGGGAAGGAGTTCCAAAGCAGGCAGTGTTAACAGGGTCTGTTAGCTAGCTAGAGCCTGATAACTTGTCTCCAGCCAGCCCCGCTCCCCCTCCCCAGCCCTGTCTGAACTCCGGCAGGGCTTTGCAAGCTGGCACGAGAGCTGCTTTGAGCTGTGGTTTCCATGCCTGCAGCAGCAGACGTCTCCCCTGGGCTCTGTGGCTGGCCACAGAACGCCCCTGCCTGTGCAGGCCAAAGCGTGGGGGAGGCAGGCAGGCGGTCTGATCACACAGCCTTGCGCTCGAGCCCCAGGGTGGGGGGCTGCAGGAGTGACAGCAGATGGCACTGCTCTGACCTGGGTCTGGTTCAGGGCCTGCTTGGACCCGAGGCGCACACTCTAGAGAGGTGGGGAGTGCAAATGGGGTTGGGGTGTGTAGGAGCCAAAGGGGGCATCTTGCCCTCACTCTGGGTGGGTGGAGGGGAGGTTTCGCTGAGTCCCATCTGCCGCCATCTCCCATTCTCAGCTGGGTCCTGGGAAGTGCTGGCGCACAGTGTGGGGTGACCGGGTTTCCTGCTCTCTGCCTTCCAGAGCCGGCCATTCTGGTGATGAATCACTCCATGAAGCCCCACCCTGCCATCACAGCCACGCTGCTGGACTTCATGTGCCGGGTAAGCTCCCCCGGCTCCCTGCGCTGCCCGGCTGGTACAGTGGGACTGGGCTCGCAAAGCAGCTCTTCTGCCAGGCTCAGATCCACCCCCTGCCCGCCCTGGGACCTTTCCTAGCCACTGACGGGGCAGAGAGGAGCCTCGCTGCATTGGCAGCGATGTCATTGGGTGGGGAAACCAGCCGAGCAGGTGTTGTGTGGCTGAGCCGTCACCCGCCTCTGCCCCAGCCCGGCTCAGTGGGGGGCTATCGGGAAGGTCCCTGCCCCCAAGAGCTTAAAGCAAACTCAGGCCCCCAAGCGGGGCGACGACTCGGACCCAGGAGGGCCCCCTGAGGATGGCATTCAGGGGAGGCACTGGGGAAGGGGGCGGGAGGCTGATCTTAGCACGGGAATAGCTGGAGAGGTGTGAAGGGGCAGCCAGGAGAGCGGCAGGGGAAGGCTGCAGAGGGGTGGAGGGCACAGTCCAGACGCACTTGGAACTGCCATTCTGTCTGGTCACTGGGGCAGAGGGGATTCCCCGATGCCCCCCAGCCTGGCAAAGGTTCCCAGGGGCTTCCCCTGAGAGATCTGAGTTGTGGTCCATCACTCGCTGTGCTCTGCCCAGCTGCCGAGGCTGGCAGCGCCTTGGCACCGCCAATCACTGCCTGGTGATGCTCTGTGGCACTAGTGCATCTTCGCGCAGGTCACCGGGTTTGCATTTAGCCCCAGAGCAGAGGCCGGCAGCAATTACAGGAGCTGTCATCCAGCTGGAGAGGCTGCTCTGTGCTCTCCTCCCCTTTGCATGTAATTAACCTAACCGCCCACGCCTCGTTAGGGAGTGCAGGCTCGGCCCCTGCAGAGAGCGTTGTCTCCGGGGGGTGTCAGGATAGGAGGAGGCCAAAGCTCCATCCCCAGAGATGGGAAGGATGGAAAAACCGAGGGGGGATCATGGAATAGCAGCGGGAACGCCCAGCTGGTGGGGCAGGCAGCGCGGGCTGGATGCGTGTGGCACATGGACAGAGCAGTGCGCCAGGCTAAACGGAGGGGGGATCATGGGAGAGCAGCGGGAACGCCCAGCTGGGTAGCTGGTGGGGCAGGCAGTGTGGGCTGGATGTGTGTGGCACGTGGACAGAGCAGTGCGCCAGGCTAAACGGAGGGGGGATCATGGGAGAGCAGCAGGAACGCCCAGCTGGGTAGCTGGTGGGGCAGGCAGTGCGGGTTGGATGCGTGCGGCACATGGACAGAGCAGTGCGCCAGGCTAAACGGAGGGGGGATCATGGGAGAGCAGCGGGAACGCCCAGCTGGGTAGCTGGTGGGGCAGGCAGCGCGGGCTGGATGCGTGTGGCACGTGGACAGAGCAGTGCGCCAGGCTAAACGGAGGGGGGATCATGGGAGAGCAGCGGGAACGCCCAGCTGGGTAGCTGGTGGGGCAGGCAGCGCGGGCTGGATGCGTGTAGCACGTGGACAGAGCAGTGAGCCAGGCTAAACGGAGGGGGGATCATGGGAGAGCAGCGGGAACGCCCAGCTGGGTAGCTGGTGGGGCAGGCAGTGCGGGCTGGATGCGTGCGGCACGTGGACAGAGCAGGGCGCCAGGCTTTGCACATGCAGTCACCACAGTGAAGCTCGCCCAGTATTTTCAATGCACGAAGCTGGCGTAGAGAGGGGCAGCAGCTGTTTGTCACGCTGCCAGCCCCGGGGGAGATTGATACCTGAGAGGCTCAGAGTAACGCCTCACTCTGGCTGTTGTTCCCAGCAGTGGGCTCTGGTGGGTAGAGGCAGGATGGCTGCGTTTGATGCTGCCTCTGTCCCCAGTCAGCCCCAGCACAGCCTGCTGTCGTGGCCGCGATCCACAAGGGCACTCGCCAAGCGCAGCGTATGTGGGTGTTTGCCTGTCGCTAGCGTCACTGCTCCCTGTTCCACAGAGCCCCCCTCGTCCCTGCTGCCCTGAAACTCCCAATTCGCTCCCGACCCCAGGGGCCGACCCTCGAAACGCTCGGCTCTGCAGTAAAACTGGACAAGAGCAGTCAGGGTGTGCAGCTGCAGAGTCACCCAGCCAAATGCCCCTTTACTAACCTGGCGTGGGCGTTGGGACGGGAGAGGGAAGGAGAGATGGGGGTAAAACCCTCTCCTGCTGCCTCCTCTCAGTTCCGCGGTGTGTGTTCGTCTGCTGCTCGAGTGGCCAGGGCAGTTTGATTCCAGCCAGGCAGTGAACTGGCCTCGGGACAAGCTGCTAAACCCCCTCGACTGGCGGGGCTGGGTCTGCAGCCTCCCGGCCTCCCAAACAACTGGGCCAGGCCAAGGGCTCGGGGACCTGCACTAACTCTGTCTTCTCCATCCCCCTTTCAGATCATTCCCAACTTCTACCCGCCGCTGGAGGTTCACGTCCGGCAAGGCGTCTTCAACTCCCTCACCCACATCGTGGAGAAGCGAGTCCTGGCGTAAGGAGACGTTTGGTTCAGTGCAATCACTCAGCTGCACTCCCCTGCCCTGCCCAGGCTCCGTCTGTCTCTGGCCTAGCAAAGACAAACCTCTCAGGCAGAGCAGGGGAACTGATTTGGGTTGTGGCCTGTGGCGTAAGACGCAGCCATGGATTTATCCTGCCCAAGAGTGAGGGTCCTGAGATCCGCAGCTCAGGCTGGGGTGGGTTAGATGAGCTCCCGCCCTCTCCAGTAGGCACATGCCACTGCGCTGCCAGGCGAACACACATGCAGGTGCCTTCCTAGCCTGCCTCACATCTGCTGCCAGCCTGCAAACGTTCCAGCTGTTAGCGACAGCTGGGCTCCCCTGCTCCCGGCGAGACCCCCCTGCCCACAGACCCCACCGGATCCTTAGGCGGGAAGGGGACATCCCAGGCCTGCAGCTCACACAGCAGAGCGGCCTCGGGGAAGTGAGGCTACACCCAGCCCCTGGAGAACAGGCCCCTGACTAGTCCCCCTAACGAGGGATTGTCACCGTGGGGACTGAAAGGCTCTGAGCTGGGGTGGGCGGAGCTGTTGGGGTGGGCGTGCTGCCCTCAGTACAGAGCAAGGGGCTGGCAGCAGGGCCGGAAATGGGCTGCTGCGAACGATCTTGCTGGGGGGGAGGGGGTGCTGCTGTCCCCCGACACTCGGCCAGCGCTACAGAGCTCTCCTGCCGGAGATGCCGCGTCCGGCTCAGCTGCAGCTGCATCTCTTTGGCCAACGCTGTGTAGAACAGAAAAGCCCATCGGGGCAGCAGAGCTTTCCGGGGGCAGGAGGCCTAGCCCGGGGACAGAGCTGGGCTGGACCCATGGAGTCCAGGGCAGAAGCCGTCCTGATAGCTGCCAGAACTGAAGCCCTGTCTGTGCCAGGGCCTGGGGCTGGGCACTAGAGTCCCCCAAGCCAGAAGGCTGAACCGAGTGGCCAGAGATCAGCACGGAGCTGTCCGGAGCCAGACACCCTGGGCTGTTCCCTTTGCTCTCCGCTCCTGCCCTCGAAAGCAGGAGAGTCGGTGCCAGTGTGGTCTCCTTCCCCCTCCCTCCCCACCCCACCCCGGGAGCAGATGGTGATCACCAGCAGCAAGTGCCCACGGGAGAAGTTTTCTGATTCTTCCCTGGCCAGGACCTGTGTGCTGGGCAGTCGATTCTCTCTTCCCCCTGCCCGGCTTTCAATGACTCCGCTGAGGCGTGGCCCGCGTGCCCGGGGGACTAGCTAGTGGTCTCAGGACGTCAGAGCTGAAGTGTGTTCCCAGGCACGCTGGGAGACCAGCAGCCAGGCAGGAAGCGCCAGTGCCGATTGATCCTCCTTCTGCACTAAAGTCTGACCTTCGTCCAGGGCAAGGGAGCCTGGGCCTCTGCCTACCAGCCGCAGGGCCTGGGGGCTCCTGCTCTGGGCTCCCAGTGCCAGGAGGGAGGTGTAGGGAGCCGGCCGGTTCGCTGCATGGGCAGGAAATGTATCTTAGCTTGGCCATTTCTCATCCCTTTCCTCCTCCCTACGCAGACCCCTGGCCCCTCTGTTTGACAACCCCAAGCTGGACAAGGAGCTGCGGGCCATGCTGAGGGAGAAATTCCCGGAGTTCTGCAGCTCGCCCTCACCGCCCATCGAAGGTAGAGCACCTCTCGCTGCGGGGGAGCTTTCCTGGCCAGCTCCTGGCTCTTAGAGCTGCGGACTCACTGAGGCAGCGCTGCGTTGGGTGGCTGCAGTTTTACAGCCATGAATCTAGGAACCCAAGCCCAGTTTTCAGAGGTGCGAGCACCAGAGAGCAGCTGAATGCCATGGGAGCTGCAGGCACTCAGCACTGCTGAAAGCCAGGCTCGTAGGGCAAAGCTTTCAAACTTGGGCACCCAGCACTGCCAGCCCTTTACCCTGGACTCCACTCTGCCTCGCGTCTCATTGGGCACCGCCAGCTGGGACTGGCCTCGGGTTCTCCTGCCGGCCTGAATGATGGCTAAGCAGGAAGGACGGTACATGGCTCTGAAAACTTCTGTGTTCTGCAAGGGGCTTTGAGATCGTGTCACTGGGTTGGGAGCACCCCCAGGTAAACTGCCGGGTCCCTCACCAGCACTGCCCCCTTCTCAGAGACCTGCGGAGTGGCCCCAGGACTCTGCCTTGCCCGCAGGGCGCTCTGAATGGCCAGGGTAACCCAGCTCCCATTCTGACTCCTGTGCCTTCGTTTCTGTAGTCAAAATTGAGGAGCCGGTTTCCATGGAAATGGACAATCACATGTCTGACAAGGATGACAGTTGCTATGACAATGCCGAGGCTGCCTTTAGTGACGATGAAGAGGACTTGAATAGCAAAGGTGAGGCTGGTGCAGCAGTTATTGGCCAGTAATGCCCTCCAAGTGCTGCCATGTTTACCCAGCCCAGTTAGTGGCCTCTTGCCTCTCTGCGCACGCACTGCCTGACCGGGCCCCAGAGAACAAGCCGTGAGCGCAGTTCCCAGAAAGCCTCTTCTCCCTGCAAACAGCAGTCACTGAGCCCGGGGCAAATCCGCTCCTGCAAACAGGGCGGGGGGCCCTGGGCGTTTACCGAGCGCTCTGCAGTCATTAACCGGGGCCGGGAAGCTGACCCCTGCAAGCGCCGGGGAAGGTCCCGTGGGCCCGGGCTCCTGGGGTCTGAGGCTCCCGCCGAAATGGGAACCAGGCTAGGCTGAGCCGGGGTGTGCTGCTAGCTGGGGAACCCCTGGCCACCCCCGGGCTTGCTCCTTTCTCAGGCAGCCCTCTCTGGCCCCTGACAACCGCTGGCACATTTGGTTTTCATTACACTCACAGCAGGCCTCTCTGGGAATCGGGAGTGGGGCCACGGGGCTGGCTGGTCTGCTGACATGCTGCCCTCAGAAGCTGCAGGCACCTGGGATCATTTCTTCAGCGGGCGTTGCTGGCACAGCTCTGTAGTCTCCCCAGCGCTCTGATCAGAGGGATGTGTTGGGGTGGGGTGGGGCGGGGTCGTGAGCGGGAGCGGGTTGCTGTCTGCAGCGCGCTGGGCGTGCCGGCCCCAAATCCACACACGCAGGAAGCTTGAAAGCGCGATTGACCTTGGACAGTCTGATCCTCCCAGCTCCATGATGCACCGTCTGTACTGCGGCCTTCGGTGATCAGCGCAGGATGCTGGGAGTCCTGGGCTCCGTCCCTCCCGCCCCTGCTACGCACTGTGACTTGGGGCACATTGCTGAACTGGGGACGGGTGTAGAAGGCAGCCGGGATACCTCGGTTTGCCAGTCTCTGAGCACTCCCCTTTACCTACCCCAGGGCTTGGGAGGCTTCTTGGGGGTCTTGGATAACCAGCAAAGTGCCAATATTTGGGGATGGGTCTGACCCAGAGCCCCAGCTCTGAATGCCTCCAAACGTGGGCTCCAGGTCCCAGCTCGTACCCCACACGGCTGGGCCTGTGGGGACAGGAAACCAGGCTGCTGAATGTGCGTGCTCCTGTACCCAGCAGTGCTGCACTGAGCACGGGTGGCACAGTGGTTTCCGTTGGGTCTGGCTGGTGGCTCCGGTTTGCCGTGGTGCCAGCATGTTCCAGGCCCCGTCACGCAGGCAGCCCAGTTGAACCTCAATTGTTTTCTCCACTGCAGGGAAGAAGAGGGAATTCAGGTTCCATCCAATCAAAGAAACCATCGTTGAGGAGCCCGTTGACATCACACCTTTCCTGGACCAGCTGGACGAGTCTTTGAAGGACAAAGTCCTGTTACTGCAGAAGGGCAGGTTGGTCTTGGCCAGTGGCTCTGTTCCGTGGGTCTGCATGCAGCAGCATGCGGGATGCTGCAGCGCTGTCGACACTTGCACCCAAAGCCCTGCGCTGGAGGGCCTGTCCGAAGGAGCTGTGTCTCTTACCGGGGTCTCCCGCAGGCACTGGGGTCCTGTCCATGCGTATCAGAGCAACCGCCTCGGAGCCACTCGCTGTGGGATGCAGCGAGGGATTTTGGCTGAGACCCCAGAACAGGGGCAGCCTCAGCAGCGCAGAGGAAGCCTCCCCACACTCTCCTCTCGTGCCTGGAGCCTGCCCCGTCTCCAGGGCCACACCCAATCCTTGGCGCCCCTAGGGAGCTGGTTAGTGCCAGCTGGGCTGGTTTGTCTTCTGTGGGCAGCACCTGCCTCGCAGGGCCTGGGTTTATCCCCCCTGCTCACGCGCCCCAACAGCCGCAGGATAGCTGGGGCGGGCGGCGCAATCCTCCATGGTGGGAGCTTTGATTTTCCCTGGTTACCTGGGCCTGCTGGCTGCTGGGGTTTTGCTCCACAATCGCTGCAGATACTGGCCAGTCAGGGTCCCGCTAGCTCTGTCACATGGACAGTGCCCAGGGCTCCCCTGGGAGAGCAGCTCCCTTCCCTCTGTCCCCACACCCTGCAGAATGCTCCGTCCTCCCTCTTGACCTCAGCGACCTTGGAATTAGCTCCATCTTCAGCGGGCTGACGAAGCTCTTTGCTTCCCAGACCCCGGCACGGCGCACTGAGCTCACTGGCAGCTTTAAGCGCGTTTAATCTTGCGCTGTCAGTCAGCTCGTTTGTTTGTGTGCAGAATGCTTGTGTAGCACGTTCCCTCCATGTGCGCTTGTAGGCCGGCCGGCCTCCCTGCCCGTGCCGGAGCAGTGCAAGGCAGGGCCTCCGACACTCCCCCTTCCAGCGCTGGGGTCCTTTGGGCCCCTGCACAGAGCCGGCTGGGTACAAAGCACTATTGTCTCCACTCTCGCTATCTCCCGCTGCAACTTGCATTGCCTCTTGTTTTTGTGCTGCAGCGATACGGAAGCCCAGTGTGAGGTCATGCAGGAAATTGTGGATCAAGTCCTGGAGGTAGCTGCACAGAGCCGGACGCGACGCTCCTGCCTCAGGCTGGGTGACATGAGAGCGGCTGGGGGCGTGGGGGGGGCGCTCGGAGGTGGCTCTCCGTGATCCAAGCACTCACATTTCCGCTTAGAAATGTGACTAAGCAAAGACCTCCTGGAAGCAGCACCATCCTGTGGGGGAAGCACGCCCGTGTGCAAGTGTCTCGGTCCCGCAGAGCAGCGTGAGGTCCCCGGGCACGCTGCCAGAGGCTGGGGGATTGTTACTGGGAGGGGAGGGGAGGCAGCCTGGTGCCCAGACGCTCTGGTGAGGGGCGCGCTGGCAGGCTGAGTGACGTATTTGCCACCCTGAATGCTAGCTGTGCCAAGGGCCCCGGGCACTGAGCCAAGGGGGTGTCCTGTCAGTGTTGCTTATCTCAAGTGTCCAAATGATAGATTCCCCCTGCTTTGATAGTGCTGGCTTGGGGCACACGTCAGGGTGAGAGCCCAAAGGAGCTCCCGAGGGGCCGCAGCCATGCTCTGCCAGCTGGGGGTCATGCTGGCCACTTGCCAGGAACCCAGCATGTCCCGAATGGGGCAGATCCCCCCACCCGCCTTCAGCACATAGGGCTCCATGGCAGTGCCCACTGCAGCATGTGCAGGCCGCGTCTGTCCTCCTCAGGGCAGCTGCGTTCGAGAGCCCTTTGCAGAGGCGGCCTGAATTACCAGTCATTAGTGGCTGAGTGTCTTGCAGTGCTTGGGACGTGCTGCAGACCCAGGCGTCTCCTCACCAGTAACCAGCTCTGACAGCCGGCTCTTGTGGCCGTGCCATGGCAACAGAATGGATCTGGTGGCACTCAGGTGTGTCCTGCCATGTACAGCAGTGCCGGGCCCTCACCCTGCCCCTTGCGACTGGACCTGAGCTGGTGCTTGGCGATTGTGTAAGTGACTTTCTCTTTTTCCGCCTTTCTTTGCCCCAGGAGGACTTTGACTCGGAGCAGCTCTCCGTCCTCGCATCCTGCCTGCAGGAGCTATTTAAGGCTCACTTCCGCGGGGAGGTCTTGCCAGAAGAAATCACAGAGGAGTACGGATTTATTTTTCTCTGTCTCATCCTTTCGCGCTGGCCGTTGGGTTTTTCCCACTACAACTTCCGCTGCTCCCAGTGACTGCTCCGCAGGCCCCAGCTTCACGGAGCAAGGGAAACCTGTCGGCGTCTGGCCCAGCGTGCACCACCAGAGCTGTCACAAACGGCACAAAGCCAGAGCAGACAGCTGCAGCACCCAGGGCTTGGACGAGACCGTTCTCCCCAGTGCACCGCATACCACCCCCCACCACGCTGCTTAGCATGAGCAACGCGTGGCAGCTAGTGCCGCGCCACTGGGAGCCCCCCCGCCCCCCCTGCTGCCTGGGGAGCCCAGATCCAAGGACCCCACCTGGCACCACCTAGGCTGAGCCGGTAATTCCTAGCCTTTCCCCTGGTAGTAGGAGTCAGGACTCCTGGGTTCTATTCCCCATTCTGCCAGTGGTCTCTCGCGCCCCCATCTGTGCCCACCGGCCGGGGTGCTTACGCAGGGTGACCAGACAGCAACTGTGAATAAACGGGATGGGGGTGGGGGATAATAGGTGCCTATGTAAGAAAAAGTCCCCGAAACCGGGACATCTGGTCACCCTATGCTGCTGCTCAGGCCCTGAATGCGGGCGGGGGGGGGCAGTGTAGCCCGTTAGCTTCCTCGAGCCCCAGGTGAGCGTTGCCAAGCTGTCATGGCCGCCCGGCTGACGATGCGATTTCCATGCAGGTCTCTGGAGGAGTCGGTGGGGAAGCCGCTTTACCTAATATTTAGGTGAGTCCTCCTGAGCTTTAACTGACCCTGCTGTCTCCCCCCGTTGGAGCTGCTCTCTGCCCCCTTGTATCCCAGGGCCGTGGGAATTCCCTGCCGTGGGCGCTCAGGCCAGGCCAGCTCCAGGCGCTGTCTGCACAAGGCCAGGCAGAGGCGCCCCACAGGAGGCTGCTGCGTGGTGGTGTGTGTCACGGAGCACATGGGCCAGGCCCCAGCTCACTCCCCACGGCCCCAGTGGCGGCTGGACCGTGGTGGTGTCCTGGGCCGCTGCTGACCCAGGGCTGGGTCTGCACCAGTCACCTGCTGTTTCAAATGCCCCATTAAGCTGCAGTGACGCCAGCCCGGGGATTCCTGGCTCTTGGAGCTGTGACTAACGAGCAGCTTTCCCGCCAAGTGGGGACTTCGCGGGGCGGGAGGTGAGCGCTGTGGAGTCTCAGGCCCCGTCGCCTCCCCTCAGCCTTTCCCCGGGGCGGAATTTAGCTCCGTGGCTCCTGGTTAGTGAGGAGTTTTCAAACAAGGCCTTGAAATCCCAGCTCCTCCTGCTCTGCACAACGTCAGACTCTTCCCACGAGTCAGGCTTTGCCCTGGTGGCCTAAGCCAGTCTCCCCAGGCGCCGTGCTGCATGTCAGCAGCCATCCTGGGGGGGCGGGGGGGCACTGTCCCCTATCAGATCAGCCCTGGGGAGCAGGCAGGACCAGGAATCGGGGTTCCCTGCGCCGGCTGCACAGGGGAACCCTCGCACTCGGCACAGCTCTCTCACATCTGAATGTCCCTGTTCTCCTCCCGCCCCCTTCCAGGAACCTCTGCCAGATGCAGGAAGACAACAGCAGTTTCTCTCTGCTGCTGGATCTCTTGTCTGAGCTCTATCAGAAACAGCCCAAGATTGGCTACCACCTTCTCTACTACCTGAAAGCGAGGTAGGGGCGGCCAGGCGGGGTTGGCGGGTCACAGGCCGGCTGCGTCCGTCATGGACCTGAGCGCTGAGCCGGCCAGCAGGGCTGTGCGGGCAGCTCTCACTAAGCGATCCTGCTGCCACCCGGGGAGCGCGCTGCGGGGATTCCCGCCCAGCCAGGCGGGGTTGGCGGGTCACAGGCCGGCTGCGTCCGTCATGGACCTGAGCGCTGAGCCGGCCAGCAGGGCTGTGCGGGCAGCTCTCACTAAGCGATCCTGCTGTCACCCGGGGAGCGCGCTGTGGGGATTCCCGCCCAGCCAGGCGGCTGCAGGGGCTTCTTGTCTTCCCCGTTCAGCTCGTGTTTGGTTCGTCCTGGGCTCTTCCTTCCCGCCCACCCCAGCCCCTGCTGAGCAGCCTCGTCCGCAGGCAGAGCCTTCTGGGGAGCTGTCAGGCGGGGGCTCAGCTCCCGCGGCAGGCGGCTGAGTCGAGCGGCTCCTCGCCCAGCCCCGAGCGGCAGTCACAGAATCCCTCCCCGGGGTCCCCTACGCGGGGCACTCGCTCACCTCGCCCTGTGGCCCCTCTAGCAAAGCAGCAGCAGGGAAGATGAACCTGTACGAGTCGTTTGCCCAGGCCACGCAGCTGGGGGACCTGCACACCTGCCTGATGATGGACATGAAGGCCTGCCAGGAGGACGACGTGCGGCTGCTCTGCTACCTCACCCCCTCCATATACACCGAGGTGAGAACTCAGGCCGGGCAGGGGTCCCCACGGTCTCCGCTCCAGCTCACCCCAGTCAGCTCAGGGGCGTGAGGTGTCCTGAACTAGGATCTTGTTAGTTCGGCAGGGCAGGGCAGCCCTGGGCCACGCAGGATAATTCCTCTGCCAGGTGCTTGGATAGGCGCTGGCAAGTCGGTAGGGAATGGTCTTCTCTCAATTGCTGACCCGCCCCCGGCACAGCGAGAGGGCTCAGTGCTTCTGCAGGGCGCTACTGTTTGAACTAGACCTTCAGTCAGAGTCCTGACCGCACCCAGGTGCGTGAAATCCCCTGGCGCTTTTTGCGGGTATCAGGGTGTTAATGTTGCACTCCCCTAATCTTTCCAATTGGACACAGTTCTGTTCTGCACTTCCTGTCTTACTCTGTGCTGTTTGGCTGTTAGCAGCTGCCATGGTACGCCCAGAAGTGGCTGCATCTCAGCACTGGGTAAATTGCTTGCTTACAGGTGTTGCCAAGGTTTGCAAGTGGTGTGGGTGAAAGGTGCTGTACAAGTGGAAGCTAGTTAGGGAGGCTCACTTCCCAACCAAGTCTAGCCGCGGAAAGGCGAAAACCTGCCAAGCTGCGCGTCCCTGACCCGCTGGCTAGTCCCTGTCGCACATTCTCGAGTGCACTGTTCACGCACTGGCCTCGACTTTCTTTTTGCTCTGAACACAGTGAGCGAGTTTTCTCCTGACCTGTCCCCACGTCCTCGCTCTCAGCCAGCTCGTGGTTCTAAGCAGGCGTCATCGCTGGGCTTGTGGGGGGCACTGATTGTGGGGGCTTGGCTGCGGGAGCTCCAAGCTGTTACTTCTAGCTAGATTGGGGCTCAGGCTTGGTTCACACAGCTCATCCCAGGCTTGGCCAGCACAGCCGTCACCTTTTCCCTGCCCGGGTGGTGATGGGGGGTTGGCTCGAGTCTCGGCTCCAATCCCCCGACTCGGAGGAGGCTGCAGTAATTCGTCTGAGCTGATCCCAGGGAGCGGAGGGCCAGAGGGTGGAATCCGCCCAGCGTCCTGCTCCAGTACTGCAGGGAGCTCTGGCTTAGCACTCGTGGGGACACGGGTCCCATTCTGTGCGCGCGTTCGGAACACGCTGATCGCCCCCCCGCTGGCTGACAGGTCAGGAACATCTGCTGGGCGTTAGGAAGGGACCAGCCTCGGGAGAGTCCTGCCCACGCTCTTCTGGGGGGGAGGAGTGAAATGTGGCCATGGGAGAGGAAGGAAAAAATGTGGAAAATAACAAACCTCGGGGAGGGGTCTTGTCCCTCAGTCACTTGGCTGTGTAGCGCCCCTCCCCCAGCATGCGCAGAAAGGGGCCCCCTGCTTGTGATGGCAGCCAAGGAAACCCCTCGTGTGACTCCTCTGCCCCAGGTCACTTTGGGCCAGACCGACCCAGGCCCCGTCCCCCTCCGGAGAGGGGCATGGCCAGCGTCGCTCGGGCACAGCTGCCATTGAGCGGCCAGGGCCTCTGAGCTGCGCCAGGATCGCTTCTGCCACCCGCCTTCTGCCCTTTCCTCTTGGTGTGTGTTCCCTGCAGTTCCCACAAACACACACCACCTGGGAGCTCGGGAGCAAACGAAAGGCTGTGACACTAGCAGATGTAGGGGAAACATGGGGCTTAACGAGACGCCTCTGGCCAGCTGATTTCCCCAAGCAGCTGCACGTCTGCTCGAGTCAGCACGGCCAGCGTTGACGTTAGCGTCCTTGGGAGAGCCCCTCCGAGCCGTGCGCTGCAGCCCCTGTGCTCTCCCGACCGGGGCCTGGCTTCAGGATTTAGTGCTGAGTGAACCCACCTGCCTCCCATTCCTTGCAAACCCCGGCAAAAGGATCAGCTTGTGTCTCAGCCCTGCCCTGCTGCTGTGCTAACCCCATTCTGCTGGCCATCCCCAGCCTGGAGTGCCCCCCGCTCTGCTCAGGGAGGGATGCAGGCAGCGTCCTCCCCTGGGCGCAAGGTGGGGTGATGCTGCCGTGAATCGGGGTGCAGGTCTCTTTCAGCCAGCCAGGCCCCCAGGAGTTTCGTGCAGGTCCAGTCAGTGGCTGGTCAGTGCAGGAGCAACGTCCAGCACAGCTGACTGCAGGGCAGGAATGTGGGGTAACTGCATTGTCCTGGGACAGGGGTGATCTCTCCCCCTGCTCCTCTCAAGGCTCCAAGTCTGCTTCTCCTGAGCCCCATTCTGCTTGCAACTCTTTCAGTTCCCCGACGAGACCCTCCGGAGCGGGGAGCTGCTGAACATGATAGTCGCGGTCATAGACTCGGCCCAGGTAAGAGCGGGGGCTCTGCGCGGCGGGGAGGGGCAGCGTTTGTCGTCTCCTCTGTACCAGGAGCACGTGGGCCCAGCTCAGCATGGGTCTACAGAGAGGCAGGGCGGGACGTGCCATTCTCAGAGCCAGCTGCTGTCTCCCAGGGAGCCTTTTGCACCCCTTCGTTGTTGGGCGGTGCAGAGCCCTGGGCTGTGCAGCAGCCGTTCTAAATCCACGGGGCTGCCCCATTTCCCCGAGGGGCCGGGCCGCAGCGTGCAAGGTCGGTCTGTTAAATTCAAGCCACGGCCTTCAAGGGATTGCCAGGGCCTGGAGCTGCTGCAGGGAGGCGGGGGTGGGAGCGTGGAGAGGGATTTGGCTGGATATGTTCTGAGCCCTGGTGAGCTGCAGCTGTGTGGGAATGGCAGGCGAGGGGGCGGGAGGAGAAGGCTGCCGCAGAGCTAAACCCTCCCATGAGAGGGGAGCCCCCCAAAGGGGCGAGATGTTGGAAGCCTCCCATAGATCCCGTGGGAGCCCTGGTAAATGTGGCACCCCAGCCAGCCCTTCCTAGCGCTGTGAGCGGCAGGCAGTGGGACCCCCGCTTGGCTGGCGAGTGCTGCGTGAGGAGGCGGCTCTCACCCCGCAGAACTGGGGCTCCGGCACACAAGCTTGTGCTGCAGACGCCAGGAGGTTTCTGCACCCCAGAGAGAGGTCGCCGGAGCCTTGGGTCAGGGTCTCCCCAACCAACCAGGGCCCGTGATCTGCAGTGGGAGGCCAGCTGCCGCTCCTTCCCCTCGCCGCCACCTGGATGTAGCCCAGGCAGCGTGGTCTGCATCCCTGCCACCTCCTGCTGCCACGGCCCTCCCAACGCAGGCTGCAGCAGTACTCGGCCGGGAGATGGGACCCGACTCGAGTGACTGCGGCACTGGGGGGGGAGACCATCCCTCCAGGCAGCCCCAGGCCGGGGGAGCCCATTATGCTTGGGTTTGGGCCCGGGCCGTGCTCGCCCCTGGCCAGAGCTGGCTTCCCCCGTCCTGATGTGGCAACGCAGAGAGCTGAGCCCAGCTTGGAGACCCTCTCCCAGCAGCAATACTGAGGAGTTGCCATGACATCAGTTCAGAGGAACCCAAAAATAGTCCGTGGGAGGAAGGTGGGGAGAGCCAGGCGCTGAATACTTCTGCTGTCTGGGTGCATCTGGAGCGCGATCGGCTGATAACCCTGGAACTTGCCCTAGTTATACATCAGCGGAGTTTTCAAAATGGCTCGGTAGATGCTTTCCCAGCTGCAGCAAGGCTGGCGCTTCGGCCAGGGAGTTTTGCTTGGCAGGCAGCTAGCTGGTATGAGGTATGGGAAAGGCTTGAGTCATGGTGCCCGACCGGCTCGGCTGGCTCCTGTCACTGCTCGTGGGCTCCGTCGCTGTCTGCAAAGCACAGCCCAGGTTTCCAAGCACATGGCGGTCGCATTTCCTCTCCCCTCCCTTGTCCGATTCGTCCGTCCCTTCCTCTTATTCTTCCCTGCTCGCTTCGTCTGTTTCCCTGCAGCCCCTGGGCGGCCCAACCTGCCTGCTGCCCGCAAAGGCAGCCCTGGCAGGGCAGAGTCCTGGCCTCTCCCTCCCGGAACTCAGCACGGAGCAAAGGGATTTGTAACACGACAGACGGGGGGCGGGCGGTGCCTCTGACAGGCGCGAGCGCAGCAGGGGCAGGCTGGGAGAGACGGGGGCTCTTGGCTCTCCTAGGAGGCCCCAGGGCCATGGCTGCGACTAGCCGCAGGGGCCAGTGTCCCCTCACGAGCTGCAGCCCTTTGCCTTTGGAGAGCAGCTGTCCCGGACCACTGTGCGGACCCAAGCAATAGCGCAGGAGTCGGGGGCAGGGAGAAGTGGCTTCAGTAGCAACTGCGTGAGGCGTAGGGAGAGACTCCAGGCTCTTGCCCCAGCGTGAGCGGGGGGGGGGAGGAGCCGGGGCGTCGTGCTGGCAGCTCGCTGGGAGTGGAGCGACTTGCAGCCGGAGTGTGAGCCCTGTCAATGGCCAGGCTCTGCCCATCTGTGTTCCCCCGGGTCCCTGCTGCAGACCAAGGGCGGGGTCCGTGTGGCCCCTCGTGCTGGGCTGGAGGCCTCTGTCTGCGCCTAGCAGCGACCCAGCCCTTGCCAGCGGGAACGACGTGTGAGTGATTCCTGCCGTGCCCTGGGCTCCAGCCGTGGGTCTCATTCCCTCACCCCAGTCCGGCCTGCTGGTATCTGCCCTGTTCTGTGCCGCAGACGCTGCACCGCCTGGGGTTGAGGTGTGAACCCCTGGAGCTGCCTAGAACGGCTCTGATTTATGAGCCACCTGCGCTCGCCTGGATCCCTGTTTTCGCTGCGGGGGCCACTTGTGTGCCAGACGGGCCATGCTGGGGCTGCGGCTCCTCTGCCGCCTGGGCTCTCCAGGGCTCATCTCCTCCGTGCTCCAGGGCGAGCACCGCCTGCTGCTGGCGGGAAATCCCAGCACTCAGGGGTTAACGTCATGCTGGCCTGGCCCCCCCCACAGCTCCCGGCCTTCCTGCACTCACCCCGCTGTGCTCTGCTTTCCAGCTGCAGGAGCTGGTGTGTCACGTCATGATGGGGAACCTGGTGATGTTCCGAAAAGATTCGGTGCTCAACATCCTGAGTGAGTAGGACCCCCCCGCACCCGGGTGGAGGTGGGCGTGGCCATAGGGGGGGAGATGGGCGTGGCCATGTGGGGCTCAGTGGGGATGACATAGGGTGTCTGTATTTGGGAGGTGAACACGGATGCAGCTTAAACAGTCACCAGCAGCCGCTTGTCTCGTGCGGCAGACTCTGGCCTCCAGGTGGGCAGAACAGAGACCTCTTCTCCCAGCTGCGTTAGACGCTGGGCTGGCAAAGCCTCTCGCTGCCTTCCCATGCCCCCCAGGAGCTGAGCCAGCCTGGGGCTCCTTCCCTATTGACGTCGGCCTGGGCATCGTGAGTCCCCACACCGTCTCTCTCATGCCCAGCCCTGTGGTATCTGGGCACCGGGCAGCACCTTTTGGCCTCTTTCGGACTGGTGATGCTGGCCAGGGCTCGGACCGTGCTGGGGCAGTTCCCCTGGCATCTCCCTACTCCCTAGGTAGCAGCCCCAGCAATGCACGCCCTGAGCCAGGCAGGGAAGGGTGCCCTGTGCACGGGCAGGTGGGGCTGTTGTTTCTCAAGCACCTGCCAGGAGGAGCCTGTAAATCGGCTGCCACTCAGCAGTGCGTAATGGAGATGTGGCTGGCCAGTGCCGTGCTCTCGGGGCCAAGGAGGGGCGGCTTTCTCCCTTGGCGCTGCCAGACCCTCGTGGGTGGCGCTGCTGCCGGCGTCCGGCGCTCCCTGCAGGTCGCTGGAATGACATGCTCCTGCTACTTGCAAAAGCCCCAGCCCTGGCAGCGCTGAGTCCCCTTCTCCACTGGGGGCCATGGGCGGGCCCTCGTTGACCTGGACTAAAGCGATGGGGGTGTTCCCTGGGGGGGGGAGGAAATATCCCCCACCTCTGCGCTGCAAAAGTCGTACAGTCTATTATAACACTGCAGGTAACAAGGTGCTGGAAAAGAGACGCCCAGGTGTGGCCTGCCAATGCAGGAGCCTGGCAGCCTGGGGCAGCTCTCAGGGCGGGGACAGTGGCACCAGTTGCCTGGAGATTGGCGTTTCCTCCTCTGATCCATGTCGTCTTAGTGGCACTGCTTAAAGGATCACTGCCCCGAGCAGGCCTGTGGGATTAGTCGTTTGCTTGGATCTGAGCTGTGAGCAGTGCTGATGGGTTTAACCAGGCTTGAGACAGAGTGCTGGGCAAGCCCCGAGGGACTCCGGAGACGCTGAGCAGCGCAGGGCAGGTGGTTAGTCCCGGCTCGGCACTCCCTCCATCAAAGGCCTGGGCTGGGAGCAACGGGCACGGTTCAGTCTCTCTCTCCCTGCGACGGGCTGCCAGAGCCTTTCAGGGGAACGTCAGGGAGAACGGAGGGAAAGAAAACCCCTCCGCTAGTTCTGCCATCCCCACATGCGCGCTCAGCCGTGGGGTTTCTAGGGGGCTCAGCCTGTCCCCTCACAGGCCCAGGCCAGTGCTCGGAGTGTCCTGGAACCGAGTCGCCCTGTTCGCAGCCGTCTGCCCCCTGTGATGTTAGCAGCTGATAAGCTCGTAGGCTTTCCATTGTGGTACGGTAGCAGCAGCTGTCAAAACTCCGTCAGGCTGACAGGTGGTGGGAGACGGTCGGAGGTGGCCCTGCACGTCGGGGCTGCTCCTGTGAAGCCAGGGGACTGGGATCTGGGGTCTCCCTGTGTTTGCTGTAGGACTCATAGGCCAGCAGGGACACTGTGCGTATCCACTCTGACCTGTGCACCGCACACGCCGGGGGACTGCCCTGACTGAACTCCTGGGCGCCCTGGAGCAGAGCGCTCAGAAAAACACCCCTCTGGATTTCAGATTGCCAGGGCTGGAGGATCGCCCCAGCTCGCAGCCAGCGGGCAGATCATTGCACGGCACAGGCCGGTCTCCTGGCTCCTCTGCGGCCTGCACCGTCACCGGGCCCTCAGGCGCTCGGCTGAATATTGCATTTCACACGTGGCTCGCAGCCAGCGGGCAGATCATTGCACGGCACAGGCCGGTCTCCTGGCTCCTCTGCGGCCTGCACCGTCACCAGGCCCTCAGGCACTCGGCTGCGGGTGCTTGCAGAGCCCTAGTGCCCAGTGTCCAGGCTGGGGCGCTGAAGGGGTAAGCGGTACCCCCAGCAAGTGCCTGACGAGGCGTCTCTCCTGCCGCTCTGGTCCGCTTCGCTCCAGCCCTGGCACTGAGCGGAAGGCTCCAAGCAGTGCTCTAAGCTCGTTCCCTCCCTCTGAGAGCCTGGGGCTTCGAGCCATTCAAACTGCTCGAGGACCCGCATGCCGGCACCCGCTGTGAAAGCCGGCACGGAATGCTCAGGCTCTGCTTGGCTGCTGGCATCCTGGATCCCTCTGCCAGAGCGTGGCACAGACACCACCCACGCTCCCCCTGCAGCATGCAGCCCCCTCAGTCACATCTCTGCCCCCAACTTACGCTTGTCCTAGGCCCCTGCCTCCTGCTGGAGCCATTCCCCCGCCTGGGGGCAGTGCCCTCCCCCCTAACGAGCGCTCTGCTTCCCCCTCTAGTTCAGAGCCTGGACTGGGAGACGTTTGAGCAGTACTGCACCTGGCAGCTCTTCCTGGCACACAACATCCCCCTGGAGACCATCATCCCCATCCTGCAGCACCTCAAGTACAAAGGTGAGCCGGCCGGCGGCCTGCGCCCCGCGTGTGTCAGAGACACACACACACCGCACAATCCCGGGGGTCCAAGCCCTGCTGGGTCCGCTGCCCGGCAGTGTGCGCGTATGCAGGGAGAGGAAGCATGCAGCCCCCAGGAGCTCTGCACAAGACTCAGCTTTGCCCCGGGCCCAGAATTACACGCCTGGCGTCTGCTGCCGCCCCCTGGCAGGGGCTGTGTGTTAGTGGTGGGGGCAGGGAGCGTGGACCAGGCTGCGTGGGCGGACGCCACGAGGGGCCTCAGGAACTGTGGCCATGTCGGTTCACATACCTGCAGCCAAGGGCTCTGAGCCCCTTGGCAGTCACTGGGGGTCCCAGCTGTCGGGAATAAACTAAGCCCCTTTGGTTTCCTTTGCAGAGCACCCAGAGGCACTGTCCTGTTTGCTGCTGCAGCTGAGGAGAGAGAAGTATGTATGCAGTGGGGGAGGGGTGGTACGAGCGTGCCGGGCTGGGGGGGGGTACTTTGCTGGCCCCTTGAACTGCAGCGGGCAGGGGTTCCCAAAGGAGAGCAGGCCAGAGCAGAGCGGCCTCTCTTGGCTAATGCTGGGCAGGGCCAGGCATTACGTGGCCCCGGGTGCAGCAGGCAGGGGACACCAGGGGGCCCTGCCCATGTGCAGTTTGCTGCAGGATCAAGGCCTGTGCGGAGGGCTCATGGGGCTGCTTGCTGGGACCGCATGCGCTGAGTCCTGCCCGTGGGGTTTCCCGTGTTCTGCTCTGGGAATTCCTGGCTGGGTCGGCGCCGGGTGGCAGCAGCAGCCATGGGCAGGGAATCGCAGCGAGCGCGCCCCTTTCCTTCGTGTTGGAACGACCCTTAAGAGAAGCGCTGGAGGGTTCCTCCAGCCTCCCCTGCCCCGGTGCGTTGGGTCCCTGAGCTGGGCTGGAGTAACAGGCAGTACCCGCTCCGTGGAGCCGCCGGGAGCACCGCTCCTCTCGTTCGTTAATCAGAGTGCGAGGAACGACGGCGACAGATGGAACATTTAATTTCTCCAGCACACGGCGGCTCCACTCCCAATGCTCCAAGGAGCAGAGCGCCACCGAAGCGATCGCTCCCCTGCGGCTTGGCTCTAATCAATCCAGATTTGATCAGCGCAGGAGCTGCCGCCTTCTCACATCTTTAAGGTGGTCCTGAAAAATCCTGCTCTTCACGTGTTAAAAGTTCCAGTCACAGGCTTTGCAAGGCCAGGCAGGGTCCGAGCAAGGGCTGCAGGTGTGTCCTAGCCCTCGTGGGCAGTGAGTGAGGCTGCGTATTGTGTGCTGCCATGTCTAGGGAGGGAGATGGGAGGACAGATCCTGTCCCTCCCTCCCTGGATTCCCCCCTTTGGCCGCTCAGAGCCGCACGGTCAGTCTGCTCTCTGCCTGCGGATTACAGAAACCCCCCTGGCTCTTCCCTAGCTCCTCAGCAGCCCCCAGGCTCCAAGCCCATTATCCTTCACAGCACCTCTGAGTGGATATTCTTCCCATTTGCAGAGGGGAAAGTGAGGCCCGGAGAGGGGCAGAGACTTTGCCAGGGTTGTGTCGGCAGCACAGCTGGTACTTGAACCCTGGAGTCCTGGCTCCCAGGCCCTGACCCCTCTAAGCACCAAACACCTTCAGTTTGTGAGTGCTTGAGACCCCAGGCAGGAAGGATTAACGAGAGGGAGGCTTCCTGGGGCCAGCCTGTCTGCCCGGGGCAGGGGCGATTGCTGGCCACGGGGGAGTTCTGGTCAGTTTAGTTGGCATTGGGCTGAGGTACCGCGTCCCAGTATCCCGGCTAGTGCCAAGCGGGAGAGGGGTTACCTTCTGCCCTCAAAGCCTGAGCAAGGGCACAGCTGGGGTTGGGGGTCTGGCCCTTCCTTCCCGTCAGAGCCCCGCCTGCATGGCTGATGTGCAGGGCCTGCTCCCGAGAGGCTCCCAGCAGGTCGTAGTGACCTCTCGGGAGAGCTGGAATAGCCAGGGTGCTGCAGGCGGCTTCACGGGGATCGGCCGGGCAATGCGGCTGCCCCCTGGAGGCTGATCCCAGGCCAAGCTGCGGGGCCGCTCTCCTGAAAGGTCCCTTGGGCTTTCCACCCCCGGCTCTCTCTCGTCGGGGATTTGATCCGACACTTGTCCCCAGTCTCCTCTGCGTGGGAAGGCAAACAGCCATGTGATTATCGCCGCTGCTCAGAGCGCCTCCCGCCTTCAGTAAGCCCCTGCTCAGATACGGCAGCTTAGGAAGGGGAATTAAAACCATATTTCATGTGCCATGAAAGCCCATCCAGCGCTCCACCCCCCGCCTTGGGCCCCACATGCCACAGAGGAGGTGGAGGCAGCAGCAGCTTTATCTGGGGGCAGAGGGCCCCCCCTGGGCTGCGTCCCCTCCCCCTTGCTCTCACATTCCTCTCGCCTGCTTCTCAAGGGACGCCCCGTGGAGCACGTGGGACTGACCCGACCCTAGTGCCAGCCCAGCTGCCCACTCCCTGCCCTTCGGTTCTGCGGCAGCTTGGCGGGTCAGGGAGACTCGGGCGGGACCGGGGAGAGCCCCTCTCCAAAGGGAAGGGGCGCCGAGGTTACCTGCGCTGTGCCCACAGAGGGGCTGGGGGTTAGGGGTTCCTGCCATGCGGTCATCACCTGAGCAGGGGCCGGCTGGGGCACGCAGCAGAGGTTGGAAGCTTGGCTAGGTCGGCGTCCTGGCCTCCACCAGCCAGGACCCGTCTCCTCCCTTCCTGTATCACTGGGGCTGGCACCTACTTGGCACCAGACCTGCTGCCTGGTACGGCTCATCCTGCCCCCAGCGTCTCTTCTGGAGGGCTGAGGACAAGGCACGGCACAGCTAGGGCTGAGCTCGTCTGGCACTGAGCAGGGGGCCTGGGGTCGGGGCCTGGCTCAGACCTGACCCGCAGTGTGACCTAGACAGTCACTTTGCCCCACGCCTCCGTTTGCCCATCTGTAAAATGGGGACAGTGGTAATTTCCTCCCTGCCAGGAGTGAGGGGCTGAATGACACCATCCTGTGAAAGGCCATGTGGCTCACTCCCCAGCCTGGCCAGGCGTGGGCAGGTGGGCACTGTTCTCACCGGGGGGGCTGTGCCAATGTGCTGGATCAGAACAGCTCACTGGAAACTCCCTAACGCCGGCTCGCTGGGGGAGGGTCAGTACGCCGGCTCGCTGGGAGACTCCAACCCAGGGGGTGCCAAGACAGGTTTCACTGGGCAGGAGACGTCCGCTGAGCAAACCGCAGAATGGCACCGTCCCCTGTAGCAAATCTTGTCCCAAAACACTGTGCAGGCTTCATGCACCACCACTGCAAGGCAGCCACCTCTGGGGAGGAAGGAGGCAGCTGTGAGGTAATTACCTAGAGTTGAAATTTGCCAGGACTCTTACCAGAAAGCCCTAGGATTCTTAGTGACTAACTTGAGTGGATGCCTCTGTCGCGGAGGGAGGGGGAGTCAGGGCCCTGCACTCCCGGCTTCCTGCGATTCACCGGGACTCTCAGCCAGCCAGTTACACAGAAGGTTTATTTAGACGACAGGAACACAGTCCCAAGCAGGGCTTGTAGGTACAGACAACAGGACCCCCTCTGTCAGGTCCATCTGGGGCCCCAGGGAGGCCACAGCCCCATTGGGAAGCCCAAGCCCCGTCGGGGAACCCCTCTCCATTTCCAGCCAGCTTCAAACTGAAACCCCCTCCAGCCCCTCACTCAGCCTCCCCCCAGCTCCTCCCCCAGCCTTTATCCAGGTTTCTGGGCAGAGGTGTCACCTGGCCTTCAGCCCCCCTCCTGGGTTCTCTGGTTACATGCTCAGGTATCTCCCTTCCCCTATGCAGGCCGTCCCAACTCCCCTGCAACCTTCCCAGGTCAGTGCTCCCCGCTCAGCACTCACAGAACACAGCAAGAACGTTCCCACTTCGTCACACCTCCTCCAGAGCCACCCCACCAGCAGCCAGATGCTCCCCTTTGCTCCAGAAAAGAGCCGCCCGAGGCAGCAGCAGTGCTGACGTTCTCCCAGGCCAGTGCTGGCCCAGCCCTGCTCAGCCTGAGCTCTGCTGGGCCGTTTCTGGCACTGGGCACCTCTCCGAGCCAGAGAGCTGCCCGTCGTCTGCCTCCCACACGGCACAGTAGTAGCCCAGCCTGGACACTGATCTCTGCCTGCTCTGCTCACCTCCCACGGCTGAGTGAAGAGCGATTTATTTCTATTCATTAATGCTGCACTTGGAGCTGGCTAATCTGATCCCGGCTCTAAATGGTATTAGCCCAGGCCCGCGGTGCCAGAATGCACAGGAGCGGCAGTGGGAGCGTGTTGCAGCGAGGCCGACGCAGGCGGCTGGCGCAGGGACTCTGGGGAGGTGCCAGGCTGCTCCATGGGGGCTGGTCTCTTCCGTATCTCGGGAAAGGGCTGGGTGAGCTCCCTGCCATGCAGCTTTGTATCTAATGCACCTGGTCCCCGCCCTGCTGGAGGTCCTGGAGCCAGAGCTGAGCAGGGCAGCCTCGTCACCGGTGAGCCCTGGGACCTCGGAGCCAGAGGGCCACGCCGCGGTTTCTGCCGAATCCTGTCTCTCTGGCTAGGGAACTAGCAACGGTGATGGGCAAGGGGGGCCGGCCGCCTGCCGCATCTCACTCATGGCGGCAGAAGTGGGATTGGATGTGCTGAGGCTTTTCCGTCACCCCCCTTTCCCTTCCTGCGGCAGGCCCAGCGAGGAAATGGTGAAGATGGTGCTGAGCCGGCCCTGCCATCCGGACGACCAGTTCACCACCAGCATCCTGCGGCACTGGTGCATCAAACACGACGACCTGCTGGCGGAGCACATCAAATCCCTGCTGATCAAGAACAACAGCCTGCCGCGGAAACGCCAGAGGTGAGGGGTGGGGGGCCCCTCCTCAGGGAGCCTGTGGCCCGGGCAGGTGGCCGCGGATGAGGAGACGTCCCCCACGCTCCCTGCACGGAAAGTGGGGTAATCCTGGCAAGAGGCCACCCTCGGGGTTGAGGGGCCGGGGGCCCAGCGCTGCGCAGGGAGTGAACGCACCAGCCTGTTGCTGCTGGACACCCTGGTTCAGGTTGCCTGGTGCAGGCATGGGTGGAATGAGCTGGTTGATCACCACCAAAAACAACCACATGGTGGAGATTAGTTCTGTGCCTGAGCCTGGACTGTCCGGGGGCGCTGCAGGTCAAGGCTGAGGTGCACAGGTGGGGTTGGGAGTGTCGGGGCTTGTTGAGGGGTCCAGGACTGGTGCTGGGGGGGCAAGTGTCACGGAGTGTGGGGGAGTCAAGGCCCTGCACCCCCGGCTTCCTGCGATTCACCTGTTACTGGCTGGCTGAGTGTCCTGAAGGTTTATTTAGACGACAGGAACACAGTCCAAGACCGGTCTTGGTGGTACAGACAACAGGACCCCCTTTAGTTAGGTCCATCTGGGGCCCCTTGGTCGGGGCACCCCTCCCTCTTTCCAGCCAGCTCCAAACTGAAAACTCCCTTCAGCCTCACTCTGCCTCCCCCCGGCTCCTCCCCCAGCCTTTGTCCAGTGTCCCGGGCAGAGGTGTCACCTGGCCTCCAACCCCCCTCCTGGGGTCTCAGGTACCTCCCTTCCCCAGTGCAGGCCGTCCCAACCCCCCTGCAAGCTTCCCAGGTCAGTGCTCCCCACTCAGCACTCTCAGAACTCAGAGGAACATTCCCACTTCCTCACAGCATGTCAGGGCTGAGGGGCTGGACTGGGCTCTGCAATCCGGTGAAATGCTCCAGCCCATGCAAGTGAGGATGGGACGAGGCTCGTCTGCGTTGGCAGCAGCCTGCGCTGGCCCACGCTCCCCGCAGAACGACACAGGCCTCTCCCGTGCCCCGTGTCTCAGCACGCGCTGGGCTTGCCAGCTATGTGCTGAGCCGGGCTGGTGTTTCCTCTGCTGCGTTGGCTCCCCCAGGGCGGCCGAAGGGGCCGTGGCGCATGCGTGTGTAACTGACACGTCACCACCGTGGCCTGCAGCTCCACTGAGCTGGGCACGGGGTGGGGACCCAGGACCCCCAGCCTGGCAAAGAGCTCTGGGGATTCCTGTCCCCCAAGCCCAGCGCTGGAGAAAGGGCCTGGCTAACAGAAATGCTGCAGGCTGGCAGCACCCATGGGAGGGACCCACTCGAGGGCAGATGGGAGCTCTGTCTCCCTGTCTCAGGCAGGCTGAGAGCAGGCGCTTGGCCCGGGGCCTGAGAACCATGAAACCCAGCTCGCAGAAAGCGCCCACGGCCACCGGAGCAGCTGGGCCAGGGCAGCGGGGAACCAGCCCTTGTCCAGTCCTGCTCCCCGGAGCCCACCCCCCAGGCCAGCCCCTGACAGGCGGCTTGGGGGTGTCTCTGTTGGGGGACAACAGTGCCCTCCGCTGTCCTCCCAGGGCTCTGCGGGTGCTGCTCTGCCTGGAGCACAAGGGACATCTAGTGTCCTGAAGCGGCACTGGTCCGGCTCCACTCCCTGCAGTGCGGGGCATGGTCCCTGGGCTGGTGCTGGCAGCCCGGCTCTGGGGGGGCCCTGGCGGCGCGGCCGGGGCCCGGCTCTGGGGGGGGCCTGGCGGCGCGGCCGGGGCCCGGCTCTGGGGGGGGCCTGGCGGCGCGGCCGGGGCCCGGCTCTGGGGGGGGCCTGGCGGCGCGGCCGGGGCCCGGCTCTGGGGCCCGGCTCTGGGGGCCTGGCGGCGCGGCCGGGCCCGGCTCTGGGGCCCGGCTCTGGGGGGGTCTGGCGGCGCGGCCGGGGCCCGGCTCTGGGGGGGGCCTGGCAGCAGGGCCGGGGCGCGGTGTTTGTGCTGCGGGGGCAGGAGATACAAGCTCCCAGTTCTCCCCTCGTTCGAGCCTTGTTCAGGGTCTAGCGCAGAGGCTCCAGGCCGCCCGCTCAGGGAGCTGTTGAGCTAGGGGCTGTACGGCTTTGAAAAGACAGGGCCCCCCCCCCGTTCCCCTCCCCCCGAGGAGCGGTTCCTGTGGAAATCTCCAGCTCCATCCGCTCGGTTCCATTTCCCCTCGTTAATTAGCAGCATTTGATAGGTGAACACCATTTTTTCCGGGCCCACTAAGTCGGCCGTTCTAATCCCAGCTAACGAGCTCTGCGGCTGATGCCCGGCGCACTGGCCCTGCGAGGACACCGCGTTCCCCGCAGCCTGGCTCTGAGCACGGGGGTGCTGCTGCCGCGCCAGGCGCACGATTGGTTCCATGCTTGCTGGGTGGAGTGGCCTCTGGGGATGCACGAGGTTTGGGATCAGAGGAGCCTCCAGGCACCCCAGCTTCACAGGCCAAGCCCTGGGCTTGATGTCACGCCAGGTGCTGAGCCCGCCTCCCCCCCTGCCTTGGGGCTTCTTTAGCGCCCTGGGATCTGAGCTGCCAGGAGCAGCCTGGCGTCCCCCAAGAGGGTGGGGTGGGGGCGCGGCGCCTGCCCCCGGGGGCTTGCTCTGCCATGGCCTGTCCTCCCCAGCAGAGCCAGCTTCCTGGCAATGGAGGGGGCCCCCCAGGCAGAGGGGGGATCCCCACGGCGCTCTGGGAGAGTGGGTGGCTCCGGGCCCCCCAGGGACTAACTGCCTCCCTTGCCCTGTCCTCAGCTTGCGCAGCTCAAGTAGCAAACTGGCCCAGCTGACACTAGAGCAGATCCTGGAGCACCTGGACAACCTCCGGCTCAACCTGACCAACACCAAACAGAACTGTACGTGGGCCGTGCCCGGCGGGAGGGGGGCTCGGACGGGGCTGCCTGGCCACTGGCGGGCAGAGCTGGGAGAGGTTGGCAGCATGGTCGCTCCTGGGTGCCTGGGATGGGGCGTGGCCGTCAGGGTCCGGGGGCCCTGTTGTTCTCCATGCTGTACAAACACGTTGCTGGGGTGATGGGCAGGGGTGCTGCGGGGTCTCCTTCCTTAGCCCCATGGCTGGAGGGGCACTGCCCTCCCCTTCTTCCGCCATGGAATCGCTGGCCCCAGCCTGGCTCGGCTCAGCAGAGACTGGGAGGGGCCCAGCAGTCCACAGGCTCTGGCCTCTGGTGCTGCCTCCTGGGACAAGAGCGCTTCCTTCCTTCACCCGCTGGGCTGGGATTCTGCGCCGTGGGGCTGGGCCCCTTCCTCCTCCGCAGTTACCCAGCACCGCACACGTGGGGAGCCGAGGCGCAGAGATGGGACGGGTGGGACTCAGCCAGGGAGAAGGGCTTGCTCCAGGCCACTGGCCAGCAGTGGGGCCGGCAGGGTAGGGCTCTGACTGGCCTCCCCTCTCCTTGCCTGCCAGTTTTCAGCCAAACGCCGATCCTGCAGGCGCTGCAGCACGTCCAGGCCAGCTGCGACGAAGCCCACAAGATGAAGTAAGTGCAGCCACGTCACCGACCCACTCGCTGGGCCCGGGGTGGCGCAGTGGGGTGTGCTGGGAGTGCAGTGGGTCGCGGGATTCAGCAATAAACTTGGAGCTGCACGTTCCAGCCCAGGCCCCCTCGTGCAGCCAGGCAGGAAGCAGCCTGCGCCCGGTTTCGCACAGCCTGTCCCCCAGGGCAGGCAGGGGTGACGGGGGGCGTCCGGAGAGCCGGGGCAGCGCTGGGCTGGCGGAGGCCCAGGCCCATGGGGTCTGAGCAGACGCGGGGAGTGTGCAGCTAGAGCATCTGTGGGGTGGGGCTGGGGGTGCCCAGAGCCTGACCCCCGCCCCCCGCTTGCTCTCGGTCCAGGTTCAGCGACCTCTTCTCGCTGGCCGAGGAGTACGAGGACTCCTCCAGCAAGCCTCCGAAGAGCCGCAGGAAGGCTGCGCTGTCCAGCCCCCGCAGCCGGAAGAACGCCGCCCAGCCAGCCAACAACGAGGAGGAGTCTGCCTCCAGCAGCGCCTCGGTGAGTGCCACCCCCCGGGGCCCTCCGGAGAGCTGGGGTGCGGCACCACGGAGCGAGGGACGTCTGGCCACGTCCGGGAGTCCTCGCCCCACGGGGCTCTGGGGCAGGGCTGCAGCTCTCCGCGGGGTTCCCGTGCTCTTCCTGGCTCCTGCCGCCCTGTCCCTTCCTCCTCTGGTGGGGACAGCTGGGCACTGCCCTCAGCCATGCCGCCCACACAGCTCTGCCACAGCCCTGTGCAGTGGGGCAAGGATCCTACTGACCTCAGCCTCACTGGCAGCACCCGCAGAGGGCCATCCCCAGCCGGCCCTGGCCCTCTGCCTGCCTGGCAGTGTCCATGGCAGCCGCCAGCCCCCAACCGGGCCCTGCCGTCCCCCCACCCGCCTCCCGACATGGCCAGTGATCCCCACCCCACCGGGCCCTGCCCCTTTGCCCACCCGGCAGTGTCCATGGCAGCCGCCAGCCCCCAACCGGGCCCTGCCGTCCCCCCACCTGCCTCCTGACATGGCCAGTGATCCCCACCCCACCGGGCCCTGCCCCTTTGCCCACCCGGCAGTGCCCATGGCAGCCGCCAGCCCCCAACCGGGCCCTGCCGTCCCCCCACCTGCCTCCTGACATGGCCAGTGATCCCCACCCCACCGGGCCCTGCCCCTTTGCCCGCCCGGCAGTGCCCATGGCAGCCGCCAGCCCCCAACCGGGCCCTGCCGTCCCCCCACCCGCCTCCCAACATGGCCAGTGATCCCCACCCCACCTTTGCCCGCCCGGCAGTGCCCATGGCAGCCGCCAACCCCATCCCCTCTGACGTTGCCTGTGATCCCCACCCCACCGGGCTCGGCAGTGCCCGTGACGGCTGCCCCCTGCTCTCCCTTTCAGGAGGAAGAGGACACCAAGCCGAAACCCACCAAACGGAAACGGAAAGGCTCGTCCGCCGTGGGCTCGGACAGTGACTGAGGGGCGTGGCCCCGTGCCCAGCTCCACCCTGGCCCGCGGTGGCTCTGGAAGTCCCTGCAAAGCAGCAGCAGCAGCCACCCCTGGTGGTTGTGGAGCAGCTGGGCAAAGCGGTCCCCAGGCTGGGAGCGAGCGAGGCGCACGCTGTCTGTCTGCGGCTGCACCCACCACACGACTGCAGCCTCCTGCCAGCGGCGCCAGCCGGCCCCACCGGGCTGACGTCCGAGTCCCTTTCGAACGGCTGGAGTGAGCAGCTGGGTGCCAGGCCGAGGGGCACGGCCCTGAGTCCCCGAGACGGGGCAGCCGGGGAGACTGCAGCAGCAGGTGTGCCAGGCCCCTGCGTGCCGGGGGCTGGACAGGAAACCAGACAGGCTGCAGAGCAAAGGCCTCCTATTTTCATATAAGAAATGTAAATAAATAGTGAGAACTGGCTTGCTGCTCCGAGACGCTTCCAGGAGGGGGCAGCCTAGCAGACCAGCAGGGAACCCCAGGCCTACCTGTGCCAGGGCAGCCCACGGCCTGGGGCACCTGCCCACCCTTGCCTGGCCATGCTGGCTTAGTTCCCACCTGTGATTTTCACCACAATCCAGAGCCTTGGCCTCGCAGCAGCCTTTAGCTTCTGCCATGGAGCGGGCACTGCCCACGAAAGCGGGGCAGAGACCAGCACCCGGAGCCCATTCGCTGCTGGCGGGACGAGCTGGGGCTGGGAGTCCGAAAAGAGCCAAACCCTATGAGCAGCCCTGCCCCCCAATCTCTTCCCTGCGAGCCAAGCCCCCCAAGCTGGGAGGAGGAGCAGAGCACAAACCCGACCCGACGGGCCGCACCGGTGCAGAAGACGCCTGCTCGGCAGAACTGTTCACAGGCGGGCGGCCCAGGCGCGAGGCTGGAGAGTCAAAGCTTTTTCCCCAGAGAGATTCGCCTTTTAAAGTGTTTTTAAAACGAAAATAAAACTCAGATGTTTTTTACAAAGAGCCCATCTTGCCTGATGGCGTGTGCGCGTGGGCGCGGCAGAGTGGCTGGCGCAGGGACGGGCATCGTCTGCCTCTGGCTGGGCCTGAGGAGACCCCATTGGCCGGGCATTCAAGGGAACGGCTCTTTTCTGCCCTCCAAAGCTTTGGTGGTTCCCGTACTCAGCCAACCGTCCGCCCCCCTCCCCCTGCAGAGCAGCCGCTTCCTGCTGCCTTGCAGACCCGGCCCCTGGAACCAGGCGAGTATTGTCCTCGCCGGGAAACACACGGAGGCGTGCCCAAGGTCACGCAGAGAGGCCCTGCCAGAGCCGGGGACAAAAGTCATCCTGGCTCCCAGCCCCCTGCACTAACCACTAACCCCCACTCCCCTCCTAGAGCTGGGGAGAGAACCCAGGAGTCCTGGCTCTCAGCCCCCTGCACTAACCACTAGACCCCACTCCCCTGCCAGAGCCGGGGAGAGAACCCAGGAGTCCTGGCTCTCAGCCCCCTGCACTAACCACTAACCCCCACTCCTCCTGCTGCTGGGGAGGGCAGGAGTCCTTCCCTGCCAGAGCCGGGAGAGAAACCCTGGCTCTCAGCCCCCTGCACTAACCACTAGACCCTACTCCCCTGCCAGAGCCGGGGAGAGAACCCAGGAGTCCTGGCTCCCAGCCCCCCTGCTCTAACCACTAGACCCCACTCCCCTCCCAGAGCCGGGGAGAGAACCCAGGAGTCCTGGCTCCCAGTGTCCTGCTCTAACCCCTTGCCACTGCTGCCCGGGTTTGAAATGCACAGGGGACAAGCCCCTGCCGTGGCACGCGGTGTAGAAGTGCCAGGATCGGCCAGGGCAGAGCTCCCTGTGGCCCGTGGAGGCGCCTCGGCGGGCACTGCCCTGCGTGGAGCCCGGCCTGTGAGTATTGCTGCTTCCTTGTTGTGTGGTGGGTTGAGATGGGGCAGGCCCCTGTGGTGCCCCCGGCCCAATCCTCGGGCAACTGGCCATAGCCCCGTTGTTAGCCCTGCTGTCACTGAGCGCATGGGCCAGCACTGCCCAGCCAGGCTGCCAAGGGGAAGAACGTGCCAAGCTCCCTGCCCCTTCCCGGTGTGGGCTGGGCAGGGCCTGCCCTGGCCATGGGGAGCAGCGGGGCAGTGGTGGGCCTGGGTACGAGGAGACTCTGGGCCGTGGGGCAGGGAGGCAACACAACTGGCCTGGTCTGGGGTGGTTCTTAGGCCTGTGGGGCCTGGTGCAGCCCCGTCCCTGCGATCAGGGCCCAGCCGGGGCTGCCGCTGGCTCAGGGCTGCTGGCGCTGTTTCCAGTTGTGGAAGCCGCCTAACCTTTCCCCTATTTCTTCTGGTTTCAGCTCCAAGCCACAGCAATCCTGGCGCCCGCCCCGTGTGCGTTTCTCCTTCGAGCAGCAGATGTTGGGAGCGCGGCAGGAAAAACCCCTGTGCTGCCTGCTCCGAAGCTCCCCCGCCCGCCCGCCCGCCAAGGAGGGAGCGAGCTGCAGCTGGTCGGCCCCTGCAGAAAGGCAAAGGGCTTTTTCACCTTCCCTGCTCCCTGCAGCGTCCCCCCGGGAGGGCAGGGACGGGGGGGGTGGCCGTGGCCCTCTGCACAGCGTCTGCCTTGGGGAGGGGCTGCACAAGCTGCTTGAAACCACCTGGCAGGGGCGAGGCGTAGACGCGCCAGCAGGCAGAAGGCGGGGGCACCGCACAACGCGGGGCCGAGGGTGGCCATGTGTGCAGGGCCTTGCTCTAGCTCACCCAGTGTGCGCCTGGCCCCGTGCCCTCCCAGTGCCCCCTCCAGTTCCCACAGGGGCTACTTGGCCACCCCGATCCACGAGGCAGAGCCCAGCCTGGAGTCAGGTCTGCGTTCCCAGGCGTGGGCAGCTCGCTGCGGCCACCCAGAGGTTTTTCAGGGGGCTCCCATTAGGAAAAGCCGTGGGAACCCTGCACTTTGCCACGGAGCCCCTAGGCCGGCTGGGCGTGAGCTGGGGAAACGTTCCCCCCTTTCCGCTGACTCGCAGTTGGGGTTCTTCTCCCCTCAGTGTGAGAGCCGGGCGCCGTGTCCCCTCCCGTCCATGCCTTGGCGACCCCCTGCCCAGCCAAACACCGAGGGATGCTAAAGCAACTGGGGGGAGGTTAAATAGCAGGAGCTTGCCAGGTGCTGGGCAGAGGGGGCGAGAGTCTGGCATGGCCCCATCTCCACAGTGGCCAAATCCTTCCCCATCTTGCCTGTGTTTAGTACCTGAACAGGGCTGAGCTGAGCTCCTGGTGCCCGAGGGCAGAGGGGTTCCAGGGATCCCCTGGGTCTGGGAGTGACATACCCAGCCCAGAAGGGCTCTGGAAGCCAGCCTCACATGGGTCACTGCACGGTGTCTGTGCTGTAAGGGGGCAGGAGACCCCTGTGCATGCTGGAAATCGTGGGCCTCGGGCCTTGTGCTTAAAGGCAGGTCAGGCCGAAGTCCCAGGTCCTGCGCCGGACTCCAGCAGCCCCTGCCCCGGGTGTGGCTTACCCAGGAGCCTGACTGGCCCATGTGGTCAGCTGCCAGGGAGGAGAGGGCAGGGCCTCGGGAGAAGAAAGTACCAGGCAGGGACGGAGCGGGGGCACCTGGGCGCAGGCACAGAGCAGAGCTCTGGACTCTCTGGTCTAATGGAGCGAGGGCTGCAGGGAGGCCCTGCCAGCGCCCCGGAGGGAGACGCTGCCCATGGAGGGCTCAGCCAGGCTGCGGAGAAGGACGTGGGAGCGGGCAGGACCCCAGCAGCCAAGCGGGGTTCGGGCTCCAGGCCGGGTGGGGTTGGGTTTGCGGGTGACCCTGGGTTTCCAGTGACCCTGCTGGCTTTTCCTGCCCTCTCCCCTGGGCGTGGAAAGTGGAGTCTTGTTTCCCTGGAACCGCAGCTGGGTGCCGTGGCTGGGGGAGCCCCGAAGTGGGCACTGGCCAGGGGGGTGTCCGGGTTGCCGTGTACGTGCAGGGGGCTATGGCAAAGCTGGCACTGCTGGGGTCCCAGGGGGGCTCCCAGCTGCTCCCCACTCTACAGCTGGGTGCCGTGGCCTGGGGAGCCCCCAAGTGGGCACTGGCCAGGGGGGTGTCCGGGTTGCAGTGTATGTGCAGTGGGCTATGGCAAAGCTGGCACTGCTGGGGTCCCAGGGGGGCTCCCAGCTGCTCCCCACTCCGCAGCTGGGCGCCGTGGCCTGGGGAGCCCCGAAGTGGGCACTGGCTAGGGGGTGGCCGGGTTGCAGTGTATGTGCAGGGGTGTGTGGCAGGGCTGGCATTGCTGGGGTCCCCGGGGGGCTCCCAGCTGCTCCCCACTCCGCAGCTGGGTGCCGTGGCCTGGGGAGCCCCGAAGTGGGCACTGGCCGGGGGGTGTGTGGCAGGGCTGGCATTGCTGGGGTCCCCGGGGGGCTCCCAGCTGCTCCCCACTCCGCAGCTGGGTGCCGTGGCCTGGGGAGCCCCGAAGTGGGCACTGGCTGGGGGGTGGCCGGGTTGCAGTGTACGTGCAGGGGTGTGTGGCAGGGCTGGCACTGCCGGGTCCCCGCGGGGCTCCCAGCTGCTCCCCACTCCGCAGCTGGGCACCGCGCCCCGGCGCAGCGCCAGGCCCCTGCCCACCCACGGGGCCCCTCTCCCGCGCCAGCTCCTGCCGGGGGCGCGCAGGCTCCTGCCCCGCCCCCGCGCGCCCCCACGCCCAGCCAGCCCCAGCCCGGCTCCGGCGGCGGCGCCATGTATCTGGCCGGGGTGGCGGTGGCCGCGGCCGCGCTCCTGTGGCTGCAGCGGCTGCTCTGGCCGCACCTGTGGGCGGACGCGCGGTTCCTGCTGCGGGCGCTGCGGTGCCGCCGCCGGGTGCTGCGGGGCGCCGCGGGCTCCAGCCTGGCCCAGCGCTTCGCCGGCCTGGCGCGGGCGGCCCCGGAGCGGCTCTTCCTGCGCTTCGAGGGGCAGCGCGTCAGCTACGGGCAGGCGGCGCGGGCGAGCCGGCGGGTGGCGAACGCGCTGCGCGCCTGGCGCGGCCCCGGGGGGCCCCTGCGGCCCGGCCAGACCGTGGCGCTGCTGGTGGGCAACGAGCCCGGCTTCGTGTGGGGCTGGCTGGGGCTCGCCATGCTGGGGGCCGTGCCCGCCTTCCTGGGCACCGCGCTGCGCCGCGGGGCGCTGCTGCACTGTCTGCGCGGCTGCGGGGCGCGGGCGCTGCTGGTGGCGCGCGGTGAGTGCGGGGCGCACGGGGGGAACCGGGGGGCGCACGGGGATACCCGGGGGGCGCACGGGGGGGACCCGCGGGGACAGAGGGGCCGGGGCGCACGGGGATACCCGGGGGGCGCACGGGGGGAACCCGCGGGGACAGAGGGGCCGGGGCGCACGGGAGGATGGAGGAACTGGCCGGGGGGGGGGGCGCTGGATTGTGTCACTTGATAAACTAGCGTCACCCAAAGGATCATCGGGCTGGGACAGGAAACCCCGCCCGGTCTGGGGGTTATGGGGAGCAAAGAGCTGCCCACCCGCACCCCCACCCGCACCACAGGACTCGGCTTCCTGCTGCGACCGACACGGGGCCCTGGGCAGCTGCCTCTGCGCCCAGCGGCCTGGCTGGGGGACGGGACTGGACTGGCTCCTCCCCAATGGCCCTGGGTGTCAGCCCCCAACCTCCGACATGGGAGCAATTGGGACCAGGTTTTGGAGAGAGCCCCTCGCGCTGGGTGCCAGGGAGGTGTTGGGTGCCGGGCAGGGGCTGGGTGCTCGGCCCTTGGAAATCTCACCCCAAGTGAGGGGCGAATGTTGGGTGCTCTGGGGTCCTCTCGGTGCCATGACACTTCGCTCCAGCTGGGGACAGTTTTCGGCAACGAAGGGGGGGCGGGTGAGGGCCGTGACCCATGAGCCCGGCACCGCTGCTGTGCTAGGCCCGAGAGGTGGAGCAGGCAGGGTCTCCAGCCAGCGCTTCCAGCGGGGCCTTTGACTCCCTGTGTGGCCTCCCAAGCTGGGCCCCGAAATCACCAGGCCCTGTGAAACCCTTGGCCTGAAAGCTCCGCATTAAAGCTCCTGCCGGCTCTGCTGCCCATGGGCTGGCTGGGAACCGATCCCCTTGGCGGCTCCTTGGCGTGGCTCTGAAAGCCCCAGCTCCTGCGGGGCCAGGTGCTCCGGACATCGCCCCCAGGGCCTGCGACACCCAGTGGGGCTGGCAGGTCTCTCATGTGTCCCTGGCTGCCCGAAGGCCCCAGATACAGAGGCAACTTCCTCACTGGTCACCATGGGCAGGGATCTGGCCTATGTGCTGCCATGTTTGCAAAGTCCCAGCGCCATGGGGGACAGGCACTGGCTCTGTCTGTTCAGCACCCAGCCCGACAGGGCCCTGCAACCTCCCCGGGGCCAGGCCCGGCTCCATGGCTCGGTCCGGGCAGCCCCCCGGGGCCGGGCCCGGCTCCATGGCTCGGTCCGGGCAGCCCCCCGGGGCCGGGCCCGGCTCCATGGCTCGGTCTGGGCAGCCCCCCGGGACCAGGCCCGGCTCGGCGGCTCTTGTTAACGCCAGTTCTCGTTGCCAGGCTGGACTGGAAAAACTTTTTAAAATAAGTTTGAGGCAAGTTTTCCAGTGTGCCCCTCCCCCCCTCCGCGCCCCTCCCCGCCAGCTGCAGTGCTGTGGCAATAGGAAGTTTTTCCTGGCAGATGGGACCCAGCCATGTTGTTTCACTTCCTTAAAGCTGAGAGCCCCAAGTGGGTGGAGGTGCAGCCCGGCTCCTTGGACCCAGGGCTCCCCGAGCCCAGCACAGAGCAGGTCCCGAGCGCTGCGCTGGCCGTGCTGGGCCTGGGGCTGCTGTGGGTCGCTGGCGTCACTTGGTTCGTTAGTGCTCCTGTTCCTGGGGCGCGGGGCGCTCTGGGTCTGCAGGGGGCATGGACGGGGGAGGGGAGCTGGTTTCGAGGGGAATTTGGTGCCTGGGGGGCCTGGCCAGGACGTGCCAGGTGAGGGGCGTTGGGATGAGCCGGCCGGGGCAGGGCAGAGTCATGTGGTGTTTGCTGTGGGCATCCCTGGGGGCCGCCTGGCGTTTGGGTCTGACATCAGGGCACCCTCCTGACATTCGAGCCAGGCCAGGAGCGATTGTGTCGCCCCTCTGCAGAGCCCTGCCCTGCCCGGCAGCCGAGACCCCCCCAGCTCGGTTCACACGGACAACTTGAATAACTGTAATTAACGCAGCAAGATGGCGCTTGGCCCGAGCCACCCTCTGGCATTGCCTAACGAGCTGGAAGTCATCACAGTAATTGCTGCCGCTCCGGGGCTTTAATGATGATTTAATTGGTGACAATTCGGCATCCTCAGCGGGGTGGGGGTGGGGAAGGTGGCCGGACGGGACTGGCGGGGGCAAACCCTGCCACGGCTCAGGCGGGCGCGGATGCCGCCTGGCTGGGAGCTGAACTCCGTGCCGGGGGGCTCACGAGAAACACGCGGCTCTTCTGCTGGGGGCAGCCTGGATCCCGACCTCCCTCCCCTCGGGGCCAGGAACCGCCAGATCTAGCCCCGAGCTGGTGCAAATCAGCGACGTGCCCTTGGGCCTGCAGTGCGCCAGCCGGGGCGGAGGGTTTAGAGGGGAGAAGCCTTTGTCTCCGGCCTGGCCCCTGTCCTGCTGGTGGGCTCTCGAGCCCGGGGCGGTGCCTGGCTGGGGTGTCCTCTCCCCGGCCCCCTCGCCTGCCCAGCCCCTCGTCCCTGGCATACGGCGCCTGCCCATTGCTGCTCCGAGCGCAGCCTCTCTCGTTGCCCTTGGGAGACGGCCCGTCCCTCCCCCCGTCTGGGTCCGGCTCCTCCCGTCCGTCCATCACTGCTTCATGGTGCTATTTCCCCCCCCTCCATGGCTCGTTACTCTCCTTTCCCCTTAACGACGGGCACCGCAGAGGCCTGTGAATCGGGCATTGTCTGCTGCAGTTATTGGGTGGGGTGAAGGAGGCCCCGTCTGGGGCAGCGCCAGCCGGCCGTGACTTTGGCACAGGGCTGTGGCCATCTGGCAGCAGCCTCCTGCGCCCCCCCCCCCCATGCTGGGTGCTGCACCCCAGGGTGAACAGACGGCCCTGCCCAGGAGCTCATGCCCTCCCCTCCCCACAGATCTGTATGAAGCTGTGGAGCCCCTGCTGCCCACCCTGCAGGAGCTGGGCATCGTGGTGTGGGTGCTGGGCCCGGGCCCCTGCCCGCCGGGGGTCACCAGCCTGCAGGAGCTGATGGAGGAGGCGTCCGACGAGCCGGTGCCCTCAGACTTATCCACGCCCAAGGACATGATGGACACCTGCCTGTACATCTTCACCTCGGGCACCACAGGTGGGGCTCCCCGCAGGGCGGGGGCTGCGGGTCTGGAGTGAGGGGCATCCGCAGAGCTGGCCGAGGGGGGGTGTTTGGAAAGGGCCTGCCTGGCTCTCTCCAGCGCCTGCTGCCTCCGCCCCTTCCCAAGCCCGAGGTCGTGGGAGCAGGGCCCGGTTCAGGGCCCCGGGGGCTGTCTGTGCCGGCTCCGTGCCCCAGTGCAGGGCAGCGCCTGGCAAAGCGCAGGGCTCCCTGCTCTGGCTTCTCCCTGCGTCTGGGGAGCTCCTGGCATCAGGTGGCTGCGGGGCCGGGATGAACAATGGGGGGCAGCAGGAGGGTGGGGCTTTGGGGCCCCTGGCCCTGCAGCTGTGGGGGGATGGGGAGGTTTAAACACAGACCACTCCATGGCATTGCTGCTGGGCCTGGCTGCTGAGCAGGGCCCGAGGGGAGCGACTGTTGTGGGGTGTCCCGAGGGGGGGGAAGCCAGGGTGTGGGGTGTGCCCAGCTCGGGGGGCCTCACAGGGGAGCCAGGACCCTGGGCACGGAGTGATCCCCATCTCCCCCTGCTGCAGGGCTGCCCAAGGCTGCCCGCATCAGCCACCTCAAGTGCATCATGTGCCTGGGCTTCTACCGCCTGGTGGGGGCCTCCAGCAAGGACGTGATCTACGTGGCGCTGCCCCTGTACCACATGTCAGGCTCCCTGCTGGGCATCGTCGGCTGCATCGGGATCGGTGAGCTGGGCAGCAGGGGGCCTCTCCGGGCCTGGCGGGTCTGGGCTGCCCCTTGCTGGGGGGGCTTGTCCGTGCCCGGTGAGGGGGGTCTGATGGGCTGTTCCCGCGCAGGCGAGAGGGGCCAGCGCTGCGGGGGGAGCTCCCGAGAGCATCTGCTCCGTGTGCAGCGAGGCAGAGACGCGAGCGGTGTGGGGAAAGGGACAGACGATAAGTCAGAAATATCACAAGGCCAATACAGAAATGCTGGGACACCCACACCAGGGACACGGCCTGCGGGTCAGGTCGGCCCATCTCAGCCAAGATACCTTAGACTTGGAGGTGACGCCGCGCTCGGGGCTGGAACGGCTCCTGTCTGAGCAGCGATGGGACTGCTCAGTCTGGAAAAGAGCCGGCAAAGGGGGGGACATGACAGATCTATCAAATCATGGCTGGGCTGGAGAAAGTGACTAGGGAAGTGTTATTTACCCCTTCACGGAGCACAGGAACCAGGGGTCACGCAATGACATTAACAGGCAGCAGGTGTAACACACACACACGGAAATACTTCTTCACACCACACAGTCAACCTGTGGAACTCGCTGCCGGGGGATGCTGGAAAGGCCAAAAGTATAACTGGGTTCAAAAAAGAAGGAGACAAGCTCATGGAGGATACGTCCACCAATGGCTGTTCGCCAGGATGAGCAGGGGTGCGACCGCCTGCTCTGGGTGTCCCTAAACCACCAACTGCCAGAGGCAGGGGCTAGCTGGCAGCTGGGTCACTCAAAACTCGGCCTGGTCCCTCTGACGCGCCTGGCACCGGCTGCTGGCGGGAGACGGGGCTCTGGGCACCTGGACCATCGGTCTGACCCCGTCTGGCCGCTCAGATGTTCTTAAGCTTTTGAGGCTCATATTCCAGCAGGAAGGGGGGGCCCATAGACCTCAGGCCCCATCCGGGCCAGGGGGACGGTGCTGCAGCCGTTAGAAGTGAGGCCACTGAGCTCAGCACATCCATCCCCGGCTGCCTTGGGATCCGCCAGGCGCCAGCCCCCGCAGGTCACCATAGAGGCATCAGTGACACTTTGCCTGTCCCAGGGCGCTGGGCTCCTCACCAGGGAGGCAGGGTACAGACACCCAGAGAGGCTGGGACTCTGTGCCAGAGCTGGCGATAGAACCCAGGCGTCCTGGCTGCCAGCCCCTCCCCCTGCCCTACCCCACTAGAGCCCACTCCCCTCCCAGAGCTGGAGACAGAACCCAGGCGTCCTGGCTGCCTTGGCCAGGTGTCGCTGTGGCCTGAGTGGGGAGGGTTGGCACGCCCGGCCCGTGGCTATGCAGGGCCTCAGGGCAGCTCTCTGAGGACGCTCTCCCCGCCAGGTGCCACCTGCGTGCTGAAGAGGAAGTTCTCAGCCAGCCAGTTCTGGGGCGACTGCCAGCACTACGGGGTGACCGTGTTCCAGTACATCGGGGAGCTGTGCCGCTACCTCGTCAACCAGCCCAAGGTCAGTGCTGGGAGCTGGGGGGCCACGTGGGACCGGGGGCCCCCTGCTGGGACTTGGATCCACTTCCCTCTGGGCTGCCCCTTAGCAGTGCTGACCCCTGAGCCCGGCCTGGTGTGCCCAGCCCTGGGGTGGGACGGGGCAGCTGCTCCGCACAGGGACAGCAGGATCCCAGAGCTGCGGGCACCATCTGAGCACAAACCCTCCTCCCCACTGGGGCCCATGAGGGGAAACCGAGGCATGGCAGTGACAGGTCCAGGAACAGACCCTTGCGCAGGCAGCAGGGCAGGAGCCAGGACGCCTGGGTTCTCTCCCAGCTTAGGGAGGGAGTGGGGGCTGGTGGTTAGAGGAGGGGGGCTGGGAGCCAGGACTCCTGGGTTCTCTCCCTGGCTCGGGGAGGGGGCTCCAGAGGTTAGAGCGGGGGGCTGGAAGCAGGTTACTGAACAGGTTCAGACCCTGCACTAACCTCTGGTCTGTGGGGGACGATCCCACACTCACCCAAAGCCCCCCCCAGGGAGAAGGGCAGCGGGAGCACGGCCTGCGCCTGGCTGTGGGCAGTGGGCTGCGGCCCGACGTCTGGCGCGAATTCCTGCGGCGCTTCGGCAACGTCCGCATCGTGGAGACCTACGGCATGACCGAGGGCAACGTCACCTTCTTCAACTACACCAGCACCCTGGGGGCGGTCGGCCGCGGCAGCTTCCTCTACAGGGTGAGCGGGGCAGGGGCAGCGCAGGCGGGGGGCTGCGGGTTGGGAGTGAGGAGCGCCGACCGGGCAGGGGGCTGCGAGGCAGGAGTGAGGGGCAGGGCCATCGGGGGCTGCGGGTCGAGAGTGAGGGGCAGCGCTGGGCAGGGGCTGTGGGTCGGGAGTGAGGAGCGCCGGCTGGGCGGGGGGCTGCGGGGCGGGAGTGAGGGGCAGCGCCGGCGGGCGGGGGGCTGCGGGTCAGGAGTGAGGAGCACCAGCCGGGCATGGATCAGGGACAGTGCGTGGGGGGTCTCTGACTCTCTGCGCCTCTTTCAGCTCTTCTGCCCCTTCGAGCTGGTGCGCTACGACCTGCTGCAGGGGGCACCGGTGCGGGACGCGGCCGGGTGGTGCCAGCGGGTCGGCCCAGGTGAGCGGCAGGGGCTGGCTGGAGGGGGGGGAACTGGCCGGCTGAGGTCCCTGCTCACCGCTGCCCCCCACAGGCGAGACGGGGCTGCTGATCGCGCCGGTGACCCCCCAGAACCCCTTCCTGGGCTACGCGGGGGGCAGGGAGCTCTCGGAGCACAAGCTGCTGCGCGGGGTCTTCGCCGAGGGAGACGCCTACTTCAACACGGGCGACCTCATGGCCCAGGACGCCGCCGGCTTTGTGTATTTCCGGGACCGTACCGGGGACACCTACAGGTACCAGAACTACAGGGACCCCGGCATCCAGAGACACCCCCGGGCAGCCCCAGAGACACCCCAGGGCAGCACCAGACACACACCCCTGGGCAGCCCCAGACACACCCCCAGGGCAGCCAGCCCTCCCCTCCAGAGACACACCCGCCCGGGCAGCCCCAGAGACACCCCCCAGAGACACCCCCGGCAGCCCCAGACACCCCCCCCGGGCAGCCAGCCCCCCGCTCCAGAGAGCCCCCTCCCAGTGCAGTTTGGGGAGCCCTTTGCAGGGCTCTGCACAGCTGGAGCCCGGGAACCAGCCCCCCAAAGGGCAGGACCCAGAGCCGCTGGTGTTTGCCCCTCTGGGGCCCGACCGGGCTGCTGGGTTCGGCCTTGAGCGCAGGGCCCTGGCCCAGGCGGGCCCAGAACCGGGCCTGGCAGGTCCGTGTGCTTCTCCCATGGCCACCTGCCCATCCCCCGCGGGGGTCCCGCAGAGCCGGGGCTCGGGGCTTGGCCGGGGGTCGGGGGCTCAGGCTCTGCCCTGCTCAGGCCGCGTTTGCCCCCAGGTGGAAAGGTGAGAACGTTGCGACGACGGAGGTGGCCGAGGCCCTGGCCGCGCTGGACTCGCTGCAGGAAGTCAATGTCTACGGGGTCGCCGTGCCAGGTACCCCCCCGCCGCCCCCTCCCCTGCAGGCCGCTGCCAGGGGCTCCCCAGGAAAGCGGGAAGCTGGGGCGGGGCGGGGGGTACAGCTGCCTCCTGGAGCCCAGTGGGAGAATGTCGGGGGGGGGAGGTTCTGTCCCTTCTGTCTCCTCCCCTCACCCAGCAGAGTCTGAGCCCCGCCCCCGGTGTTCATTGCTCCCCGTCTCCCCCAGGGTACGAGGGCCGTGCCGGGATGGCCGCCATTGTCCTGAGGCCGGGCTGCGAGCTGGATGGGGCCCAGCTGTACAGCCACGTGGTGGAGTTCCTGCCCCCCTACGCCCGGCCCCGCTTCCTGAGAGTGCAGGTAACGCCCGCCAGGCACCAGGGCCATGGGGGGGTGCAAACACCGCCAGCCTCCCCATCAAAGGCTTGGAAATGACACCCTGGGGAAAGATGCGGCTGCCTCAGGGGTGGGTAGGGGCGGCTGTTTGTACAGGGATCCCTCACCTGGGGCTGAGATGCAGCTGACTCTGGGGTGAGGCGTGAGGGCTGTTTGGGACAGGAAGTGACAAACATCCCAAATCCAGGGGGAGCTGGAGGGGACACCTCATTAAAGCCCCAGACAACACATAGCAACTGCCCCTCCCACCCCGAATTGCCAGAGTGCCCCCCCCCCCGGGGCACCCAGCACAACAGCTCAGGCCAGTGAAGCTGGGGGGAGGGGGCAGATTCTGGCAGCTTAAAGGATCTGAGCAAAGACCCAGGAATCCAGACCGGGGGGTGTCTGCCAGCAGGAGCCCCCAGCCTCTGGCACCTGCACCCAGGAGCTCTGCCCCCCTTGCCTCCAGCAGCTCCCCCATCCCTGCACACACACCCCCCGGCCGAGCTCTGATGCGTCTCCCCGGCAGGACCACCTGGAGATGACACAGACCTTCAAGCAGCACAAGGTGCGTCTGGCCAGCGAGGGCTGCGACCCCACGCGCCTCCCGGACCCGCTGTACCTGCTGGACGACGCCTCGGAGGCCTACGTGCCCCTGACCCCGCGGCTCTGGGAGGGCGTCGTCTCGGGGGCTGTCCGGATATAACACCCCCCTCCACCCCCCTCGGGCCCCTCTGGCTGGGGGTCACCTGGGGAGACTACGTGTCCCAGCATGCACAGCTCAGCACCATTGCATGCTGGGAGCTGTAGTCTCTGGGTGCTCAGGCAGCTGGGCTGATGGGACAGGCCTCTGGGGTGCTGCCTGCCCTGGGGAGGGAGCTGGGGGCGGAACAGGGCTCAGTGGCTGCAGGATTTTCCCCACGTTGCAGCCCCTGGTCCTTCCAGCTCCCTCCCCAGTGCGCCCCATGTGTCACCCCCCCACACTTCCTGGCCCCCCCTCCCCCGCGCACACCCCACTCCTGTGCCCCAGGGGGCTGGAAGCCGGGAGCTCGGCCGTCTCGTCCTGGCTCACCCATGCCTGTCTCCAGCAGGGCGGCGCCATGGGATGTGCTGGGCCGTGTCCTGCATCCCCCCTCCCTGCCCTGGGCCTTGGGGCCGAGGGAGCTGCCTGCGCGCCGCAGGGTCACGCAGCGGGCGGGGAGTCCAGGGAGCTGGATTCGAATCCTGGCTCCACCATGACTTGGGGTGGCCTCGGGCTGGTCCCTGAGCTCCCAGCCGGGCCTCGGGGAGAACGGCCCTGCCTCCCCGGCCTGGGTCTGGCTGGGCTGTTCCGAGTGCGAGATGTGCAGGCAGGGCCCGAGCCTGTCCGAGGAGGCAGCGGGTGACCTTTGCCCCCGGGGGTGGGGAGGGAGGGAGGGGCCGGGGGGAGTTTGTACTTTTTATACCTTTTGGCAAATAAAACATTTTTAGCAAAGCGTGTTGCTCTCTTGTGCCCCCCCCCCGGAGCTGGGAGCCCCCCCCGCCCTCCCCAGCATCTCCCCCTGGCACTGGGGCGCTCTGACCCCACCGCTGTGGCTGGGCAGCCTGGGGTGCTTCAGTTCTGCAGGGTTCATCGGCCGGGGGTCGGTGTAGGGGCCCGGGGGCTGCCCCAGGAAGGGCCCAGACCAAGGCCAGAGCCTCTTCCTGGGCACCTGCACCTCCCCCCTTCGCTCTGGGCTCTGGCCTTGGCCTTGTGGGGGGCAGGACAGGCAGGTCCCCCCCTCCCCCCATGTTCCAGGGACCCACCTGCGCATTGAATCTGCCCTGGGCTGGCCCCTGGCAGTCGGTTGCACCCTGGTCCATGGGGCACAATCCCCTCCCCCACGGCCCCGGCAGCCTGATAGACACAAGGGCTGGGCCCTGCTGGGGCCCCCCTAGGGCTCCCTGGAGCCCCCGGGCCCCTTCATGTGCACTGGGCCTCGCCGCTGCGTCCGCCCTGGGGGACTCTCTGCCACTGGAGACAGGAACGAGCCAAGGCCCCGTGGCCCTCGGACCTTGGCCACCCCCAGATCAGGCCCTGTGCATGTCCCCCTTCCACCCCCCCAGCTGTTCGGACTCCTGCAGGCTGCAGGGGGTGTCTCCAGGCCGGGTACCCCGATATTCTATGGCCTCTCCCCTGTGGCAGCCCCAATAGGGGGGAGCTGCAGAAGGGGGGAGCCGAGGAAGCAGACACGAACCCCCCCCGCCCCAAGGTTAAAGCTTCTGGCATGAACCCTGCTGTGCCCAAAGGGAGGGAAGAGGAACCTGCCCCTCCTGGGGGGGTCCCTGCTCGCCCCCCAGAGCATCTTATTCCAATGCTGCCCCCACACACGCGCAATCCCCAGGATCTGTGCCCCAGGCTGGGTAAATCCCCTGATTTCAACCCAAACTGTGAAGTGGGGTCAGGTTTGCTGGGTCTGGGTTATCAGGGGGCTGCGGGTCGGGAGTGAGGGGCACCGACAGACCTGAGGGGGGAGCCCAGGGCTGGGCTAAGAGGGGGCTGCGGGTCGGGAGTGAGGGGCACCAGCAGAGCTGGAGGGGGGGCGAGCTGGGCTAGCAGGGGACCGTGGGTCGGGCTGGGGGGGAGGGAGGCTGCCACGTTCCCCTCTTTTTGCTCCAGGTTTGGGGGTCTCTGCAGAGAACCCCCCCAGCCAGTGGCGCTGCGGCCGGTCGTTTTGGGGCCCGGGGCAGCTACTGCCCTGACCCCCCCCACACGTCCCCCCGTGTCACGTGGGGCGGGCTGGGGGCGCCCTGGCCCTGAGGGGGGCGGGGGGGTTGTTACTGTTGGAACAACTGAGCTGCGGCTCCGCCGGGGCCCCCCCGGCTCCCCCCCCGCAGGCAGCGACGCCCCTTTGCATGACTCAGGCCTGGCTGGAGCCACAAGGGCCGGTTCTCTCCAAGCCCTTGGTGGGGGAGTCCCCCCCCGGCACAGGGGACACCTCAGCCCCCCACTTAGTGGCAGGGGGCGCGGCGCTGAGGCCTGGGGGGCAGCGGAGCCCTCCCCTCCCCCAGCTTTCGGCAGCCCCCCCCCCTCCATCCTCCCGGCGTAGCGGGGGGGGCAGAGCCCTGACATTCACCAGCCGGCCCCGGCGGCGCACTGCAGCCTGGGCCCCAGGGACGGGGGGGGCAGCATGGACCCCCCCGTCCTTTATCCCTCTCTAGGGGCTCCCCCAAGCCCCCAAACGGCGCCTGCTCCAGCGGCAGCACTTAGTGTAGGTCCTACCTATAAACAAAGCCGACGGGGGCGAGGGTAGAGCAGGGAGCGGGGGGGGGTGATCCCCCCTCCCACGCACCCGCCCCGCTTCCCAGAAGCCAGGGTGAGGGGCACAGGGAGGGGGCGGGGCTGGAGCGAGGGGGCGGTGGGCAGCCCGCTCCCCCCCCCGCCATAAAGGGGCCAGCGGCCCCCTGCGCCCCTTTGTCTGCGGAGAATGGAGCCGAAAGCTTGTGAAAGTGACACCGGGAATGGGGCGCGGATGGGGGGGCGTCTCCCTGGGTAACCGCGGGGGCTCGGAGTGCAGCTAATGCTGGGGAGACAGCGGCTCCTGAGCCCAAGCTGCTGGCGAGGGGCAGGGCCTCAGGGTGGGGCAGACCCAGCTTTTAATGGGTTTAAGCTCCGGGGGGGAGACCCCTCCCCCCGCCCCTGGGCCTGGTTCATTGAGAGAAACGCCTCCCCCCGCCCCCCGGCCCGGGTTTACGGGGTGCCCCCCCCATGCCGGACCCTGGGTGAGGAGCTGAGCTGGGATCAAGGGTTTGATCTGAGATTTGTGTCAAATCCACTGGAGCCCCACACACACCCCCAGCCAGGCACAGAACCCAGGAGTCCTGCCCCAGCCTAGCTAGGACTGGAGTGCCCCCTCCAAGTCCTGCAAACCGGCCTGGAGCCGCTGGTGGCCGGGCAGACGGAGGGGCTCGGCCCGGCCCCTTTCACCCCCCGGGCCGAGCAGCGCCTGGGCGGCCCATGGCCCGGGGAGCGCGCGGGTGGGGCTGGGGGTCGCTGGCTGTCTGGAGCTGGGGGGGGGACGGTCACCGCCCCCCCCCCCCGGCAGCCCCTCTCCCGGCCAGGGCAGATTTCAGCACCTGGGACAGCGGCCCTGCCGGGGCTCCCTCGCCAGCGCCCCTCACCTGCGCGCCAGGGCTGCAGCGGGGCCCCGCAGGCAGGATCCGCCCCCCTCAGCTCCCAGCGGAACCGGGACCCCCGGCGGACGGAGCTGCCCCCCCCCGCACAGAGATCAGCTTAACGCCGGGAACACGGGGCGGGGGGTCCCCCGGCCCCAGCCCGTGGGTTGGATTAACCCAAAGAACTGGCCATGGCCCCGCTGGCGAACTCGCTCAAGTCTCGGCGTTAGATCCATCCCGTGGCGGGGAGTTCCGCCGGGTAACAGACTCTTCGCTGCCGCTCGGCCGGCCCCGGGGCTCCGGCCCCCGAGCCCGGACAGTCCGTCCCGCGCTCGGCCCCAGCCCCTGCCTAACCCCCCCGCCTCGGGCTGCTCCCAGCCCCGGGCCCCTCCCGGCCCATCTCTGCCGCCGGGGGCGGGGGGGGGGGGGCTGCCCGGGGAAGGCTCCTTCACTCCGCGGTTTGTCTGCTCCCCAACTTCCCGGGGGCGCCTGAGCCTGGGGCGGCTCCAAGCGGGGGGCGCCGGACCGGGCCCCGTCCCCCGCCAGCCCCGGGGACTGCGGGCTCCCGCCTAGTGAGAGGCGCAGCCGGGCCCCCCCCCCGAACCCCGAGCCGCGCAGAGCCGGACTGGGGGGCGGGGCGAGCCCGGCCCCTCACCTGGCGCGGCGCTGCCATTGGACGGGCGCTCCCTCCCCCGCCCCCCCCTTGCGCCGGTCCCTCCGGCCGGCCCGCGGGCGGGTCAATGGGCGCTGGGCGGCTCCGCAGCGCCAGGCGGGTCGGGGGAGCGGACCGGACCCGCAGCCGGACCGGAAAGCGGCAGCAGCGAGTTGGAGAAAGTTTCCCCCCCCCCGCGGGGCTCCCCATGGCCCGGCCCCCCCGCGGCCCGGGGCTCTGAGCCCCCGGCGGGGACCCCCGCTCCGGCCGGGCCATGGCCCGCTGGCGGCTCTGCCTGGCCGGGCTCCTGCTGCTCCAGGGCTGCGGTGAGTGCGGGGCGGGGGGGCTGGATTCACCCCCATTGAGCGCCCCGAGCGGGGGCAGGATCGGGCCCCAGGGGGCATCGCTCCCCGCACACCCCGGCCGCTCCCTTGTTCTGCCCCAACTGGCTGCTCCGCGGCCGGCGAGGTGGGGCCCCCTCCCCATGGGGGAGCCTGGGGGCCACGGAGCCCAGCTGCCCCCTCCGGCTCCCGCCCCACCAGCACCCGGAGCCCCGCCGCGCCAGGGGATCTGGCCCGTGCTCAGGGGCCCGGGGCCCAGCCAGTGTGTGGGGGGGTGTTAAACCGCGGGAGCTGGGGGTGACCCCACGCGGGACCCGGGGCGCCACTGGGAGAGCGGGACCAGGTGCCAGCCCCAGCGCAGCCACGGGTGTAACACGCGTGAGCCCCCCCCCCACCGGGCCCGTCCCCAACCCCCCCCCCAGATGCTGGATCCCCGGGTGGGGACACTGGGGGCAGGAGCCCGCGTGGCTTGGGCAGAGTGCGAAGGGGGCGGGAATAGAGGCCCCGAAGCCACCAGGGGTCCCCTCCCCCAGAGACGTGGGGGCGCTGCCTGTTTGTCAGCGGTGCGGGTTGGGGGGGCGCCCCAGGCCCTCGAGGGCTGCTGAGTTAGCGGGAATGGGGGAGCGGCTCCGGGAGGGGAGCGGGGTCTAGTGGGTAGAGCGGGGCTGGGCGCCAGGACGCCTGGGTTCTCCCCCCGGCTCTGAGATGGGGGGTCCGATCGGTTAGTGCAGGGGGGCTGGGAGCCCGGACTCCTGGGTTCTCTCCCCGGCTCTGAGATGGGGGGACCGATCGGTTAGAGCGGCGGGGGCTGGGAGCCCGGACTCCTGGGTTCTCTCCCCGGCTCTGGGATGAGGGGTCCGATCGGGCACGTTTGGGAGGCTGGTATTAGTTAAGCTGTTTTCAGCCCCTCCGGTGTCAGGCACTGGAGATGACGACGGGGGATGGGGTCCCACTTTGTTCTGTCCCCCCATAGTTCTCAGTGTGTTTGTACTGGGGGGCTAGTCCCCCCCCCACCTATACAATGTGGCAGCGTTAATCCATATCCCGTTGTGGCCCGGTGAAGTGGGGTCTGGGCTGGCTGAGACCCCTCTGCATTGGGGGGATGCTGCAGCCCCAAGTCCCCCCCTGTCTTCCCCGGCCCCCTAATCCTCCGCCAGTGCTTGGGCCACTGGGAGCCCCTGGGGCCGCAGCCGGCCGAGTGGCCAGTCCGGAGTGAGTCGGTCAGAGCCTGGGGGTGCCGGGGAGGGGCCAGGGCGGGTGAGCGATGGGGCGAGTCATGGGAACCTCACCCCGAGCGGGTCACGTGGGCCAGGCCAGCCAGGCAGATGGGCCGCGGGGGCCCCTGCCGGGCAAGGGGGGGCGGGGGCTATTGTGCCTGCCAGGAGCACAATGGAGGCTGCCTTCACGCCCTCTGACCTGCCCCATTGTTCCCCTCCCAGCGCCCTCCCCGGCTGGGCCTGGCCTGCCCCGGGCCCCCCTGCCCCCAGCGCAGTTGCTAAGGCCAGGCTGAAAGGCAGCATCAATCAAGATGTCAGGCTGGCAAATCCCTGTGCCCCCCCCGGCCCCCTCCCTTGGCACCGAGAGTTAACTCTGTGCTGCCCCTCCCACGCCGGGCGCAGGCGCCAGGGGCTGCCCAGCAGGAGGCGAGAGGGCCGGGGGCACCGCAGGCAGAGATGGGCCTGGCGGTGAATGGCCCACGGGCCCCTCCCCCTAGCACCAAGGGAGGGGTCTCTGGTGACACCCAGGGAACTGCCTTTTCCCAGCCACACTGCAGCCTGCGGGACTCCCTGCCACAGGGCCCAGTGAGGCCGAGAGCTGGGCAGGGCGCAGGGGGCCGGGCACCCAGAGAGCCATGTCTGAGGGCTCATCCGGGCATGAGCCGGCTCGGGAGGCAGCCACCCCCCTGAGGCAGATGGACCGGCCTGCTTGGGTGCCAGGAGGGGCTGGGGTGCAGCTGGTCGTTACGAAGCACCTGCGTGTGCATTGCACCAGCAGCGCTGTTACACTGACGTAGGTGTGTCGTGCCATGTGCATGGGGGGTGCTCACTGCCCCCTTGTGGCTGCCCTGCCCATTGGGTGCACACGCTGCGAAGGTACGAGTGTGCGTTGCACGCTGACGGGGGCATGGTCATGCCACACACGGGCGGACACTGCAGCCGTGTGCTTGGCGTGTCAGTGCGTGTGCGGGCACGTTTCCCGTGGTGCCCCAGGCAAGCTGCTCGGGGGCTGAGCTGTGGGTCTGCGGGGACGTGGGCAGGTTTGAGTAGCTGGGGGGGGGGAGCCTGGAGAGTCCCCCTTGGACACGCTGCCCTTGTGCCCCAGCTGTACCCCAGTGTCACCCCCCCTTCAGGCAGGGCTCGTAGCTGGGGGAGCCTCAGCCCTGGGGCAGGGGTGCTTGGCAGCCAGGCCAGAGGCAGGGCGGGGATACGCAGGGGCTGGGCTGGGATCTTTCACTTCCTGGCCTGTCCTGCTGTCTGGCTGCGCAGCGTATAAGCAGCTGCCATGTTCTGCCCCAGAGGTGGCTGACAAGGCAGGCCTGGGGGCGGGGGTGAGACTCCACTCAGCGCTGTGGGGTGACTCTTAGGGCGAGCTGGGGGGGAGGTGGGTGGCTGGATGCTCTGGCGCGAGCCAGAGGGCTGGTGAGCAGGTGAGGAGGCGGCTGTGCAGATGGGGGGTCACTAGCCATGGGCTGTAGAGCTGGGGGGCCGGAAGGAGGGGGTCTGTGCAGGTGATGGGTGGAGGGATTGGAAGGCGCGGCCGGCTGGAGGTCGCTGACGGAGGGGATGGCGGTGCAGGAGGGGGAGGGGATGGAGGTGCGGAGGGAGGGGGCGTGTGAACCGAGGGTAACAAACCCAAGCTGGCTTGAACCTGCGCCCAGGGCGCTGGGGCCCGAGCCTGCCCCCCCGGCGGGCATTGCCTGCGAAGCGCTGGCCGTGGGCGCCGGCCCCTGAGGTCTAACGGCTGCTCCCCACAGGGCTGGGCTGCCCCTCGGAGCTGGCGTTCCGGCTGGAGCCGGCGGACGTGATTGCGGTGCGGGAGCGGCCCCTGGTGCTGCACTGCTGGGTGGAGGGGGAGCCGCCCATCACCATCACCTGGCACAAGGACGGGGCCGTGCTGGCCAACGGCTCGCTGCGCATCGAGAGCTTCTGCCGCCGGCCCGGGGCCAGCGCCGCCAACCCGCCCAGCGTCGGGGAGTACAGCTGCGCCGCCCAGAACCGCCACGGGCTGCTGGTCAGCCGCAAAGCCCGCGTGCAGCTCGCCAGTGAGTCGGGGACGGGCCCAGCCCGTGGTGCCACCTGCTGCAGACCAGCCCGTGCACCAGGCCCGGCCCGGCCCTTGGTGCCACCAGCCCACGGCCCGGCCCTTGGTGCCACCAGCCCACGACCCGGCCCTTGGTGCCACCAGCCCACGCACCAGCCCACGGCCTGGCCCTTGGTGCCACCAGCCCACAGCCTGGCCCTTGGTGCCACCAGCCCACGGCCCGGCCCATGCACCAGCCCACGACCCGGCCCATGCACCAGCCCACGGCCTGGCCCTTGGTGCCACCAGCCCACGGCCCAGCCCACGGCCTGGCCCTTGGTGCCACCAGCCCACGACCCGGCCCATGCACCAGCCCACGACCCGGCCCATGCACCAGCCCACGGCCTGGCCCTTGGTGCCACCAGCCCACGACCCGGCCCATGCACCAGCCCACGACCCGGCCCATGCACCAGCCCACGTCCCGGCCCTTGGTGCCACCAGCCCACGGCCCGGCCCACGCACCAGCCCACAGCCTGGCCCTTAGTGCCACAGACCAGCCCTCACTGCCCCAATCCCCACTGGTGGGTGCTGCACGTAGGCCCAGCCCCCTCTGACCCTCCCCAAGGGTTTGGGGTGCAGGGCTGGGAGGGGCAGGTGTGTCTGGCCTCCAGCCCCACTCGGGGGGGGGGTCCCAGCTGAGCTGACTGAAAGTGGAGCCCTGGTCCCACCCCCTACCCCCAGCGTCACATGTTGTGGGTGCCTCAGCCCCCTGCCTGTGGGTACGTGGGGCGGGGGGGGCTGGACCCTCCTTTGCTCCTTCCTGGCTCTGCCGTCTGACCTGTGGGGCCCCACAAACCAGCTCCCTGCCGGGTGCCCCCCTGGCTCAGACACGGGGCAGCCCCTGTCCCCTCACCCGGGGCAACCCCCGAGTCCTGCATCAGGCTTGTGCAAGGCGAGGCCTGGGAGGGCACTGCTCTGAGGGAGCGCGCAGCGGGCGGGTGCCTCCAGAGGGGAGGTGGGGGCCAGGACCTGGCAGGGGAAGCGCATCTCCGTTGGGGTCAGTGTCCGGGGGGGTGTCTCTGCCCTGACGGTGCCCCCCCCTCCCCCAGCCCTGTCCACGTTCCACATGCACCCGGCGTCCATGGCGGTGGAGGAAGGCGGCGTCGCCCGGTCCCGAGGCCACCATCACCTGGGAGCGGAACCGCACGGCCCTGCCGGCTGGCGACCACCGGTGAGCGCGGCTGGGGGCTGAAAGCCACACCTGGTGGGGGAGGGGTGAGAGTGGGACCGGGCCGGCCCAGCGGGGAGAGTGGGACCTGCCGCGCCCCCCCGATGGGGGGTGGGGTAAGGCCCTAGGTGGCCAGTGCGGTAGCTGATGAACGTAGATTTTGTTTTGTTTGATGGCGACTCCATGGCCCCTGCCCCCCCCCCCGAGCTGGGCAAGACGCTGCCTCTGCCCTGCTGTGCCAGGGCTGCTGTTTGCAAAGGGCACCTGATTCCTACAGACCCGGCATTGCGCCCCCCCCCCCGCTGCCCCCAGCCAGTGACAGACCCAGTGTTACCAAAGCAACTGCCCAGCCCCCTGCCCAGCTTTGTCCAAAGATGCCCCCGGCCCCTTCCTCCCCTCCCAGCACCAGGGTCCACGTGGCACCAGCTCCCCGCCCTGAGGATTAATTGGTGCATTTTGCTCGTGCCATAACTGGGTGCCCTGCACCGTGGGGTGAGTTCACGGGCAGGGGTCTGGCTCCAGCAGACCCTGCCCAGTGGGGCCCCCTCCCTTCAGCCAGAACAGGCTGGGCCTGAGTTGGGCGGGGTGAGCCCTGTCTGTGCCCCCCGGCTGCTGCTCCAGGCTCCCGGGGAAAGGGAGCGTGTTTGCCCCCCATCTGCCAGGGCTTAAATGCCAAAGATTCCCCTGGCCTGGGTCCCCAGCCATGGGCCTGCTCAAAGCTCCAGGCCTTCCCCACGCAGCCCGGGTGCCCGTGGAGCTGCCCTGCCCTGCCGCAGTGGGCTCCAGCCATGGACCGGGCACCGTGATCCCTCCTGGCCTTGAACTCCCTCTTCCAGCCCCTGCCACCCCAGCAGCAGGACTGGGTCCCTGGGCAGGGGGTGCGGGAAGAGGCTCTGCAATGGGGTGACCCAATTTCAAGCCCCCCCCACTCCCCAGCTCCATGGAGCCGCTGCCCTTCGGTGTCGAGATGCAAACGCTAGAACCAATGAGCAGATTCTGTGCGCGGGGCCTGTCTGTGGACCGGGCCGGGCAGCACCGAGCAGCTGGCCCGGAGACGCTAACGCCCTGCCAAGGAGCAGAGCCGGGACCTGGGAGCTCCCTCTGCCCGCGGCTGGAGACAGGAGCACGACCTGGCCCCTCTCCCCACACGCTGCAGCTGCTGCCCCTGGGGCAGGGCTGGGGCGGCTGCTGAGGCTCTAGCAATGGGGCTGGGGGAGACCTGCGTGGGGCAGCCCCTGGGGGGAAGGCCCCAGCTTGGGCTTAGAATCATCTTCGCTCGAGCCCCTTAACTCCACCCCCTTCCTGCCTTCACAGCCTCCAGCCTCTGCCCCCACCTCCCCGTTAGCGCCCCCCACGGCCCAGAGCGCCCCCCAGGGAGCAGCATGCTGCCCCCCAGCTCGGGCTGGGAGGGGGGCCGTGGGGCCCGGGCAGCAGCTGGGCGTTCAGCTGCGGGAGCCGGAGCGCAGGGCCTGGGCGTCGCTCCTGACTGTGTTAAAATTAAAAATAAAATGGAGACCGAAGCCTGGCAGCACGTGGTGTCCTTGGGGGTGAGCCGGGGGGGTGCAGGGGGGGCTGGGCATCCTTCCCAGGGCCCGGCTAGTGACGGAGCAGTTCCCTGCCCCGGGCCCGGGGAGACGAATGGGGCCTGTGCTCCCATCACAGGTCCCCCAGCCCTGCTGGAGGCCATCGTGCAAACAAGGCCCATAGCCTGAGCACAGGGGGCCTCCCAGCCCACCCCTCCCCCAGGGGCAAGGGGGGGGTACAGCCCCACTCAGCTGCTAGCAGAAGCAGCCCCTGGCTTCCTGCTCAGGGCAGCAGAGGGAAGCCCAGGCCCCTCCCTGCCGGTAAGTCGGGCACCTGCTGAAAGGCTAACAGCAAAATCCAGAGCTTCCCCCCCACACCCCCAATTCCCCAGAGAGGAGGGGGCAGAGCCAATCTTCCCCAGGGCAGGACAGGCCGCCCCTGGCTGACCCACAGAGCCTCTGGAAGGGCTGTGCTGCCTGCACGCAAGGCCAGGAACGGGGTTCTCACCTGCAGCTCCCTACGCAGGGCTGCTGGGGCCCCCTCGCCCCAGGGAAGGGGCAGGAACACACGAGGGGAGCTGGGCCCCAGGCACCTCAGGGCCCAGCTGCAGCAGGGGCTGGAACTTGCCCTGCCTGCTGGGAGTCCATCTTTCTACTGCAGTGCGGGGAGGGGCTGGCCCGGATCCAGAGCTAGCCAGGCCCCTGCCCTCTCACCACCTCTCCCAGGCGCCTGGGGGTACACATGGGGCAGATTTATATAGAGGCAACACGATCTTTTCTATCCTATTATCTATCCCTTTCTTAACGATTCCTAGTATTCTGTTCACTTTTTTAGCTGCCGCTACATATTGAGTGGATGGTTTCAGAGAACTATCCACAATGACTCTAAGAGCCCTTTCTTGAGTGGTAACAGCTAATTTAGACCCCATCATTGTCTATGTAGAATTAGGATGATGTTTTCCAATGTGCATCACTCTGTATTTATCAACATTGAATTTCATCTGCCATTGTGCTGGCCCATCCTTTTGTAGCTCTGTGCAGTCTGCCTGGGACTTAACTATCTTTAGTACATTTGTATCATCTGCAAATGTTGCCACCTCACTGTTTACCCCTTTTCCCAGATCATTGATTAATATATTGAATGGGACTGGGCTCAGTACGGAGCCTGGGGGACACCCCTATTTACCTCTCCAGTCTGAAAACTGACCAGTTATCCCTACCCTTTGTTTCCTATCTTTTAACCAGTTACCATCCCTGAGAGAACCCTCCCTCTTATCCCGTGGCATCTGACTTTGCGTAAGAGCCTTTATTGAGGGACCTTTTCAAAGGCTTTCTGAAAACCTAAGTATCAGAGGGGTAGCCACGTTAGTCAGCACCTTATCGACTAACAGAGGTATTGGAGTATGAGCTTTGGGGGGTGAATAGCCACTTCGTCGGATGCAAGTAGTGGTAGTTTCCAGAGGCAGGTATCAGTAGGCAGGCAAGAATCAGGCTACAGATAATGAGGTTAGTTCAATCAGGGAGGATGAGGCCCTCTTCCAGAAGTTGAGGTGTGAACACCAAGGGAGGGGAAACTGGTTTTGCAGTTGGCAAGCCATTCACAGTCTTCGTTTAATCCTGAGCTGATGGTGTCAAAGTTGCAGATGAACTGGAGCTCAGCAGTTTCTCTTTGAAGTCTGGTCCTGAAGTTTTTTTTGTTGCAGCATGGCTACCTTTAAATCTGCTATTGTGTGGCCAGGGCGATTGAAGTGTTCTACAGGTTTTTGTATATTGCCATACACACAGGCTCCAGCTCAAACTTCTACAACCCACCCAGGACAACACTCCCTTGCTTTCACAGGCCTTGGGAGGCAGGCCAGTCCTCGCTCACAGCCAGCCTGAAGCATATTCTCACCAGCAGCTACACACTGCACCATAGCAGCTACCAGCTCAAACCTCTCCAACGCATCAGTGATCTACAACCCATTCTGGATAAATGGACGCAAGTCAGATATTTGGAATGGCAATATACAGAAACCTGTAGGAGAACACTTCAGTCTCCCTGGTATTAGTAAGTTTATTTTATTTTATTTATTTAATTTTATTTTAATAGCCTCTCATCTGCCTGAGCATTTCACCGCCCTGGTCAGCTGGTCGGTAATATATCCCAACTGCAGAAAGGGAGAAAACACCCACTTGCCATGAGGGCAGAGCTGATGAATTCTTCCATGCAGTTTTCTGAAAGAGACAGTTTGAAATTGTCCACGTGTTTTGTTGCAGCGCATTTGAGCAGCAGCACAGCGGAGGGGAACACCCCTTCCTGTCGCCTTCACAGCTACGGGGAGTAAAGACAACAAAGGGTTAAAGCCAAAATGTTTCAATTCAGCCCAACCCAACTTTTGCAGCCCCGTGGTGCTGGATGATTGGCCGGGGCTGATGGGACTGGGCTCCTTCAGCGCAGGTCTTACCCAGCACAAGCCAGGTGCTGGCTGCAGGTCTCTCCCCACCACTGTGGCACAATTCAACTGTAAAAGAAGAAAGACGCAGGTGAGTAGCAGAGGGTGCAGGATGGGGGCACCTGGCTCAGCTGTTCGTGCCCATTTCTCCCCAGCGGAAACCTAGTGGTAGGTTTAACCTTACAGTGATGCCAGGGGCAGGGCTGGCCCAGGAGTTATAGCCAACAGCCAGGCAGCAATGAGGGCAGGGCCACGTGGCCACCCCTGCGCTCTTCACTGCCACCTCCATTTTGGTGCCCTTCTCCCCGAGGCTCCTGGGGGCAGCCCCAGCTGAAAGGTTTGTGGTTCAGTGGTCGTCTCGAGGCCCCTCACAGGCAGGAAGGTGAGGAAAGATGTTCAGATGTGTCCAGGAGACTCCCCTAGGGGTCTGGCTCACAACACTGGAGACCACGCTCTTGGCCTGGGGGGAGGGGGAGGTGTCATTTGGTGCAACCTGGAAAGGCTTTTCCATCTCTCCTGGTATTTCCATGAGGCACATCATTAGCCTCTGGAACTCACTGCAACATGACGTCATTGAGATCAGCTGTTAAAAAAGGCATAAAGGGAATCACCCAGCAAGAAGAATATCAAGTTAGACAGTAACAAGGATCCAAATGTTCCCTCTTCAGGACATGAGCCAATTGCCAACTGCAGGTGCAAAGCAGACGCCTCCCAGGGAAAGGCAGGCAGGGGAATTGCTGCCTGGCAGTAAATTGCAAAATTTTGAAACATGGTTTAATCTCAAATGGGGATGAAGAGTCAAAAATCTCAGAACTTTGGCAAAGCCCCCCACCCCCCAAATATTTTGTTTTATTTCTAGAAACAGACAGTTCTGTAATTTCTCACTAAAACTGATCAAGGTGTTTCATGGGACTAGATTTGAATCAGCGTTTTCTGAAGGAAAAACGATTCCTGTGGAAATGTTTCTGCCAACTAGAGGGACCGTGACACATTCCAGGGGGCTCTGCTGCCGCGTGAGAGCTGATCTCCCTTGCCCTCGCCGGGGCACCACCCCACCTCAAATGCAACGCACCAGCCTCATAAAAAGTTATAAATCATTCCTTTCTTTATTAAACATAGCTTGCAAGTGATAAATATTACAAAGTTTTTTTTAATCCTTTCTCCAAAAATTAGCTTATTTTTAACCAGTCACTGCATAATCGCTTGGCAGTATTTAAACAGCTTTTTTTTTTTTAAAACCAGATTTCAAAACACAATGCAAAAAAACTTAAAATTGTGCAAAAGGCCTGGTTTCCCCCCACCTCTCGGTTAGCTAGGCTGCAGGTGTGAGGCTGGGACCCCTTTGCTTTGCCATGCTGTACCCCTTGCTATCCACCCCGACTTCCCTCCCCTCCGAGCTCGGAGGGCATCCCTCAGTGCGGATGTGCAGTCCGGACCAGGGCAGAGCACGGCACCAGTGCCTTTGGGGGAAGGAGGCCTCTGCTGAGAAGTCAAGTCCAGCAGCACCCGTCCAGGGACGTCGGGCACTCAAGCCGGCAACTCCAGGCCCAGAGCAGCCAGACTGGAAGCAGCTACGGAACGGAGTTTGCGGAAGTGGGGAGCAATTCTGCGTGCCCAGTCTGAGCTGCCTTAAAGGGGCCTGGCCTTCCAGGAAGGGCTGCCCGAAAAGCCAGGCCCAGCGGGGCCTCTACGATCACCTGTGAAGATTTGGGCTACACTTGGTGGCGGGAAGGGACGTGACAACACCTGGGCAGATCTGCTGAGAGGCGCAGCGGTTCCTGCTCTGAAGTGCTATGCTAACGGGGAGCCTCTCGCTCCCGCTCCTGAGCAAAGCTTTACTGCCTTGCCCTCGGTTCGCTCGTCAGAGCTAGCCACGGCCAGGTGGAGCGAGCTGGATTCCAGCCTGGCTACAGAACTCAGCCTCCTGCTCGGTTTCAGCCAGGCCAACTGGGCGCAGATACAGCGAGAACACGCTGGAGGAGGAGGGCGACGACCGGCTCCCAGCTCCCCAACAAGTTTAGCAAGAGTCACTGATTTGGAGTCTTTCCAGAGCAGAGCTGCATGTGCTGGTGACAGAGTGCAAACAGCTGCTGCAAACAGAAGTCTGCAAAATGCACTGGAATTGCCTCTGTCCTCTCTAGAGCCCCCTGGTGCAGCCCGTCCCTACCACAGCCCCGCAAGGGAACGGGGTCTGCCCTGGAGCTGCTTAGCCTGTTTCTGAGCCAGCCAGTCCCTCCGTCAGTGCAGCCTCTTGGCCACATAACAGCTGGAGCGGCTGGGGGTGTTCGTGGGAGGGAAAGCACGGAAGAGACACACCCCCCCTTCTCCACCCCCAGAAGAGAGGGGGCTGTAGCTTCCCACCCCACCCAGTCCAGCGCATTTCAGTCCCCTCCCGTCATGCACAGACGGCTGGGGCAGCCTTGGCTGCTGGTACCAGGAGCCACCGTGGAAGGGGATCAGTCCCTGGGTGTTCTGGTGCCGTTGATCCCTGGGCCCCCTGCTCCAGCTGCCAACAGCAGGATGCTCGCAGGGAAGCAGGTGGGTGCATGTGGTGACATGGAAGGCTTCAGAGGAGCCAGGAACTGGCAGGCAGGGGTGAGGGGGACTGGAGAGAACAAGTCATTACCCAGCCCCAGGAGCAGAGACCCCACACAATGGGCCCCCCTGTGGCCAGGCCGAGGGGAACGCTAGGGCAGACCTAGCGCGATGCTGCTCACCCCACGGGGGGTTGAGAACAGGTGCAAACGCTGAGAAGGTTTTTCCAGCAGGTCAAAGGGTGGGCAAGCAGGTTCTGAGCCTGGGCTGGTCAGAGCAGCACCCGCCAGGCTGCGTCCACAGGAAGGCACCCAGCTGGGGTGAATGGGGGTCTCCAGGCGGGATCAGTTGCAGGGGGTGTAGGTGCTGGCTGGCTTAGACTGCGGGAGGCGGTGACGAGAAGCCAGGGCTCCAAAGGACTCCGGATCTCGCAGATGCACACAGGAAGAGTCTGGCCAGGCATTGCTAAGACACTCCGAACCCAGTGCCAGCACCTTTATGTCGGACCAACAACTGCTTCCGCTGCCCCTCCACGGGAGGGGCCAACGGCCACAGGAATCTGGGGCAGCCGTGCTGAGAGCAGCCAGTCAGTACTGGAGACCACTCATCTCAAGCTCTCTGGATTGTCATAGCTGCTGGAAACAGATGTTCCCCCCATTCCCAGCAGCCGGTCTGAGAAGCTCTGTACCATTTCATCCTGGATCCTGCCTGTTTTGGACTCTGCTCAGCGCCTGCATGGGCTCTGGCTGGCAGAACATGAAGGAAGCCGCACACCGCAGGTTGTTATAGATGTATATTGTATATATGCCAATGCAATAATAAAAACAGTGCAAATACAATTACAGTTCATAATACTTGTCCCCACCCCGGTCCCACTCCCCAAGATCCGGATGCTCCCCACGGGAATGCACCACCACTGCTGGTTAGAGAGACATCATGAGCTGTAAACCTAACGCTGGGGGAAGAAACTTCCTGCCTCCACTGCACTAGGGGGTGCTGGTAACTTGTAGGGTCCTTCTTTGTGTGTGTGAAAGGCACAGATTTGGGAGGTGGCGATTGCCACCAGTGCATTTCTGCAGGCTAGCAGTTCCCGCCCGGACAAGAGCGCCAGCCCCTGGGATCTTTGCCCCCTGCAGCTGTCTGACTTTGCTCCCCTAACCCACCCGCCGGAAACCACCCCTTTTGCACGTTTCAGGTCATACACAAAAGGTCACACTACAAAAGGACGTAACAACTTTCACAATATCCATGGCGAGGCTGTTTTTTTTGTTTGTTTTGTTTTCTACACAATGTACAATTGTTTTTAATGTGTCAAGAAATAGCTTATATACACGAATGAGTCCTTGTTATAACATTTCGGCAGCAATATCATAAGCTAATTAAGATCTTGTTGGGGTGGGTGAGTGGAGATGGGTGAGGGTTAGAGAAGAAAGGGGGAGGGATGGGTTATGCCTTTGGAGGAACAAAAAATAAAACCCCACTAAGCGTTCACAAGCAGCTCTACATCTAGCTGTAAAAGAAAAGCTAACCGAAGCGGGGAAAAAAATCCCTATTTCTGTATCTAAAAAAAGAGACAATTTTCTACCGTACATCACATCCATAAAGGGGGAGGGGCACTTTACCAGGGATTGGGGGTGGTCGCGCGCTGTGGTCAAGACAAAAAGAATTTAAACCTGTGCAGATCACAGACAAAGCAAGCATCTTAATTCCCCTTAGACACAGAGATCAGGAGGCAGAGTGAGGTGGGAGGGGTGGGGTGTCAAATACTGCAATGATCCAAACTGCTGGCTGTAGAGTCGGACACTCCACCATCCCCAGCGGCAGTGCAAGGGTCTAGGCACCAGAACCTCACTGGGGATTTAACAAGACGAAGCCAGGGAGATTCCCCAGTGGAGGGGGTGAGGTGCCCAGGGCAGCAGGAGGAGTGAAGGATGGGCTCTGACGACTGGGGGATGGAAACATGAAGCAGTTGCCGTTTTTGGGTTTACCAACATGACCTGACACCTGCCGACTGCTGTGCAGTGAACCCAGCCCAGGGCCCAGAGGGAGCATTTGCTCTGTGCTTTCTAGCTCGGGGTACCCTCTGCGAAGTGTGGGAAGAACCCGCTGTTGCAGGAAGTGTTTACAGAACCAAGGAACAAAACCCAGAGATGAGGTTCAGCCCCCCAGGCCTGCTGGAGATGAGAATTTCTGTTTCACGTGAACAGCTGGGGCTGCACGCAGGGAGAGAGCCCCTTAGCACCACAGAACCCATCGATGTGCGGACACACGCTTCCAGGACAAGCGTCAGGGGAGAGGGGGGATTCATGAGTGATTTTACAATTCAGCAACCCATCGGCAGGAGTGTGGGACCACGGAGAGGGGGGAAAACAGCTGCGGGCCAAGTAATACAACTGGCTCCCGTCGCTGGCTGGGTCTTGAGAACAGCTCTCGGATGACATCTGCCAAAGGGAAGGAGCGATTCAAGGCTACAGCCGGCAACAGATGGGCCAGCAGGGTCTGAGCAGGCCCCACCTATCCCAATAAAGCCACTGTGCACCTCCAGCACTCGATGGACACCCGGCAGCCCACACAACACCCCTGTGAGGCAGGGAAGCATCACCTCCAATCTACAGCTGGGGAAAGAGAAAGGTGAAGTGACTTACCCAAGGCCACAGAACTGGGAGTAGAACTGGGGAGTTCCTGGCTCCCGGACCCATGCTCGGACCATGCTGCCTGCCACAGACGCAGGTCAGCCTTCACTGCACTGGGTCAGACAGGGTGATCTGCGAGGCCCGGGCTGCAGGATGGAAATAAATCTATAAGCAAGCGATAGGGAAGTTTTCTTTCACCAACCACTGCATTAATCAAGCTGGGGTGGGTGGGTGGGGGGACCCTGATCCCCTTCCCAAGAAATTTCACTTAGCACCATTATTGTTAACTTGCTCTGACAATTAACTAGTGCACCAGGCCCCAGCTGCAGGGACTCGTTAAGTATTGCACATTTTTAATTTTCATCTCAACCAATCTGCTTGGGCCACCTCGTACCTCTCGGTAACACCCACTGGGGGAGATGGGGGCAGGGGACAGCAGGATAAAGCCAGCTCTATGTCGAGAGGGGGACACGAAGAACGGGCTGATCATTTCTTGGGTTTATCAAAGTGCTTCCCTCTAAGCACAGCAGGTTGATACGGAGAATCAATGTCCCAGTGCCGCACCAGCTACAACAGTGAACCACAAAACAAAAGAAAAAGAAAAAAGCCGCTGTGCATTCCACTAGGTTCCAAAAAAATCCTTTCGCCTCTGGGGGGCCCGGCCACACATCCACGCCCCTCGGGTATTATTAAGTGCTCACTGAATCGAGGGAGTGGGGTGCACCGAAGCAGAGACAGGGGAAGGGCCAGTTGTACCAGCACGTGCCCTCCCACCTTGAGATGATGGGATGAGGGAGGAGACGTCTGCACAGGAATGGGAGCAGGTAGGGAGGGCCTAGTTCTTGCACTGATACAGACCCTCCTCTCCAAAGACAGGGACATGCGTGCGGTGCCTCTTGGGGAGAAATCCTGCTGGCTTTCAAGGGAACGGCGTCAGACCTCCTTCCTCAGTCACTCGCAGCTCTCCGTTCAGACTATGGCAGTTCAGGTATTGCAGCCACAGCTACCAACCAGAGAGAGTGGCGACGCAGCACGGGGGCATGCTGGAGAGAAGGGCGCCTCTTCCCAAACAGCAGGTACTGCTGGGCACCCCAGCAATGACACTCCATGCGAGTGGCGACTTAGCACTTCATTGCACAATTAATGTTCCATCAGGAAACGCCTTCCAAGGAGGGCAGGGTCCCCCTCAGAAGCAGCAAATCAAGCATATTCGCTTGGTCTTGTAACAGTTTGGCCAAGGAGGTTCCCCCCCTGCATTTACATAATTCAATCAACAGCAAGTGGGAAGGCTCCGCACCAGGGTCCTGCTCCCCCGAGTGCAGTTCTGCTGGGCCTCTTTCCGGGGTACTGGCGAGGAGCTGGCGCCCTCTGCTGCCAGGAGATGGTTCTGCTCTTTCCGGGTTCAGGTGCGGGCCCTCTGGGCACGAGGGTAAGTGCAAATAGAGCGATCCGCGGACGAGGACTCAGCTTGCTCTTGCTTTGGGTTTGCTAACTCAATCCAATCCATGCGCCCTGCAATGCTCCCTGCTCGGCCGCTGGGACGCGTACAGCTTCCTGGGGCCAAGAACAGGGCGCTGCTCTGGAGAGCACAATGGCAGGGGGATTCAAAAGGCTTGAGGCCCCTGTGCCCTTTGGTAGTTCATCACAGTCCCTTAGAGAACTTCAGCTTCTACACAGGGAGCATCAGAATTACTGGGAGACAGAAACACACACTAGGCAGCATCACGGGTCCGCCCTGGGGCACACGCCCCAGCCATTTCCGCTGCACTGCATTATGGGGTCTGGTAGCACAACTGATGGGATTCCCTGGCACAACACGCCAGCCCTGCCAGCCCTTGCACTGCACTGTCAAGCACAGAGATCTGCATCCAGCCACACGTGTTGCAAGTGGCAGGTGCACTGCACTGAAACACAGCTCCTTCCTTCACACCCTGGGCTGCCGTCCTCCAGGGAGATATCGTGCTCCATTAACGTATGCATGTGGCCAAGCGGTTATGGCCCAACCCCTCAGCGAGATTCAACTGGACGCATCCACAGAACCTCTGTCCCTTACCTCTTTTGGTGAGCAACTCAAAGAACGCAAGTCCTAATTCGCCCTACTAAGTGCATAGAACAGCTGTCCAAACGCCAGCACACTGCCACCTCTCCCCCCTCCTCCCCTCCAGTCAGCACTGACCACCCTTTACAGATGGTCACTTGGAGTAGAGTGGATGCTCTTAAAAAAAAAAATCTCTGGAAAGGAAAAAAGTTTAACCCTCCATTTAGCAGAGGAAAAAATAAAAATTAAAAATTCTATGCTTTGTCATTACAAAAAATAGCATCAAACGAGCATGAACACATGTCTAGTGCTGATTTCAAGCAGACAATTGTCCTGACCTTGGGCAAGGGGAATGACCTCACTGCTATAGAAAACCAAAGAGAAGAGTTAGGTTGGGAAAGGACAGGTCGCTGAAGTTTTGAAATGTTTTTTGTCTTTTTCCCGTGTATGGTAGGCACCAGTACAGGCACTGCATGCGACAGAAGTGGGGAGGGAGGGGAAGGGTCAATAGGCGTTATTTCTGTCCGCTGATGGACTGCGATATAGACCGTGGTGGGATCATATCTAAAAGGTATTCCCGCTGCCGGTCTGCCAAGCTCGATGCTTTGTGGCCTCCGATCCCAGCATTCAGGTATGCAATGTTAACACCTAGAGGGGAGAGAAAAGCAAGTGGGGACAATTACTCCTGTAACAAAGTGTTACACCCAAACCCACCCTGCCCCACAGAGCGCCGAGGGGGCCAGCTTAACAGAACTCACGTCATTGGCTCTTACTGCCACTCCCTGTAAGAGAAGACTCCACCCCCCATCCCTGCAGCACAGGTCTGTCCCCTACACGAGCCAGCATCCTGTCAAGCCACGAGGTTTCCATGCCATCCTTTGGGAGCATGCACCAAGTCAGGAGCAAGTGTGTGCCGGGAATAAATGAAGGTTCTACAAGGTCTCTATTGTCCTTGACTGATAATCATTACACTCAACAGTAATTAGTACAACTGACCCCTATTTGTTTTAAAGGCCATTTGGTTACAGAATCAATGAAAACACAGGCCCAACCTTCTAATACAAAGCCACTGTCCCAGAAGGACACATGCGCCGTGATCAGCTCTCTCGTGTGTCAGAGGACTGAGCAGCCAGCCAGGCAATATTAGCACTTGTGCAGGGTCTCCAACTCCATGCACTTGACAGACATTAACCTGTCCTCCCACCGACCCTCAGGTCAGGAGGATTATCTGTTTTAGAGATGGAGGAACTAGAAGTGCCCCCGGAGCAGGTCCCCGTCAGCACAGAGTTCCTGCACTCAGGCCACTGGCCGCGCTTGGAGGAGCGGACTTCCAGCCATCGACAACGTGGTTAAGGTTCTTAGTCTAGTCTGCAGCCCGGCCTCCCTTCCCATTCCGCAGGCCAATGCTTGACATTACCTGGCATACCAAGGAGACCACCCGCAACAGACAGCTGGGGCGCCTGCGCGAAGTTGGACAGCATCGAGCGGGCAGAGGTGGGGATGCCACGCTGCAGAGTGCTCTGGGGCTGTGCAGCCTGCGGGCAGAGAGAACGAACAAGTGGAAAGTGAGCAGGACACAAGCACCCCACCTCTTCCAGGAGCAGCACCAGTGAAAGAGCCAGGGCCATAATCCACACCCACTAACAGAGATCCTGACCCAAAACCCAGCTCCAGCCTGGGGAAGTCAGGCAGCTTTGGTTTCACTAGGCAGGGACAGGCGACCTATTCAGAGCTCCCATCTCGGTTGGAATAAAAGGCAGGAAGGTCCCAGACCAGTGTCAGAGCAAAACGGTGACCAACCTTGACAGGTCACTGATTGTCTGGCAGCGGGTGCGAGTGGGAACAGCAAGTGAGCAGCAGTCAGAGACAAGGGACTGCTCTCTGCCTTCGTCCCCGTCTTGAAAACCCAACGTTTGCCAATGATGGATTCCAGGCCTTGGGCAGCCTTACCGGGCTGGGAGCTCACTCCGTTGCCTGCTCCTTCTGCTGGCTGATCTGGGACTGACAAGGGGGTTATACGCCTTCCTGGCACTTGGCACTGAGGTGCCAGGGGAGCACCGCAGGGCAGGCAGCAGAGGGAGACCAAGCAGCTCAAAGCTGTCCCCATCACCTCTGCCACCCAGACTCAGGATCACTGCAGTGCCTCCGACTACTGCAGCGTGTGGACGGGGGAAGAATGACAAAGGGATGGTAACACTGAGAGGGAAAGGGCTCACAAAGCACCGGGGATGGATGAGAAATGGCCCCCCAGCGTTACAAAGAGCTGCTTGGAGGTGACAGGATAAGTCTCTCGAGGCTGGTCTGACACAGCAGTGCAGAGACTCAGTGCCCCAGCTGCATGGGCCCTGGCTCTGGCCATCAGGACGATGCATTCCACCAACTGAAAGGGCCAAGCCCTCCCTGCCGTGGCCCCCCCAGAGGCTGGCAGGCTGCTGCAGCTGCTCACCTGGCGGAGTGTGTGGTGCCTCATGATGGTCTCCTGTTTGCTGACACTGGACACGGCAGGAGCTGCAGTGGGAGATAAGGCTGCCTGCTGCTGTAGCCTCTGCTCAATTTCCTGCAGGAAGCAGAGGCATTTTAGAGCAACACACAAGGGGCCAATTTAGGAGCATTTACCCCACTGGCGATTTTCAGTGATACGCAGGAACCTTATGGGCAGCAAGGTCAGTGTATAGCAGAGAGTCCCAATTAAATCTGCTGCCTATGCTGGGGGGCCGGGGAGGCAGGGAAAGCAGCCTTGGGATCCTTCTGCCCTCAGAGCAAGAGGAGCGCAAGCTGCACGTGATTTGGTTACTGAGCAGCCCTCGCTGACTCTCCCCTTCCTCCCAGTGCTCCCAACACCCCTCTGCCTGAATTGTTGCCCAGGGTCTGATGTTTGCTGGAGATTGTAAACTGTCCATCTAGGTCTGGAAAACGCCTTGTGCGACAACAGCGACACACAAGGACAGCTGATCAGCTCTGCCCAGAGCAAAGGGCGTCCCAGTTTAGTCTGGGGTGTGGATTGCCTGACGGGTGAGAGCTGACCACACTGGCACTAGAGAGGGGATCTTAACCTACACCCCCCAGTCCTGAACCAGGACAAACGGGCTAGCCGGAGTCCTTGCAAAGGAGGTGGCTTGCAAGGGCCAGGTGGGGAGAGCAGCAGCGTCAGGGGATGTTCCCAGTATTCCCACCCCACACAGGCTGAGTCACAGATAAACCATCCCGGTGGATCTCGGCAGCCCTGAGGATGTGGGGGGTCAGTGCTGCCCCCTGGACTTTACCGGAGCTTTTCAAAGTGGGCCCGATTGCCACTGGCCTCCACAGGGGGCTGGGCAGCTCCTGCCCTCAGGGGGAGCCTTCGAAGGCACAGAGTGACTGAAGGCTGCAGCTCAGGAGTAGCTGGCCGTTCCTCCCCCGCCCGCAAGCCGGCCAGGCCGCTTCCGCTTCCCGCATGGACCTCAGCTGGCTGAAGTCTGTTCACCTGACCCAAGTGATAAGGGAGGGAGGAGAACCAAGTTAGAGTCTCCCTGACATTAGGGCAGCTCCTCCCCCTGCCCTTGTTCTCAGCTCCTGCTGCTAAGCTCTAACCCCCACGCTATGGTCCCTTTTCGGATGGATGGTGAGTCGGCAGGACTTCGTTCAGAGCCGCCCAGCTCTGCTCCCCACTGAGCTGCTCTGGGGGGAGCAGAGCTTCCCAGCAATGGTGGCAGCAGCTAAGTACACTGCACCTATAATGCTCCCAGCCACAAGCGGAGGGACGAGTCCAACTCCAGGCCCCCCACGTTCCTTGGAATCACTCCTGTGGCCCGGCAGGGGCTCAAAACACTCTGCAAACACCAAGTGTGGAGGTAGGCAAAGGTCCCCATGTGACAGCTAAGCAAACAGGCACTGAGCGGTTAGGTGACTTCTCCAGTATTACAGGAAGGCTGGGGCATAACTAGGAACAGAAGCCAGTAGCCCTGACTCCCAGTTCCCAGCCCACTCCTAGTGTGGCAAATGAGTTCTCAAGCCATCGGGAGAAGGTACCGAAAGGAAAAGGAGTAACGGCGCTCAGGAAATACTCCATTCACTGCAGGAGAGGGTATTTTTAGATACCTAGCACTGGCTTTTTTTTTTTTTTTTAAATGAAGTACTGCACTGAAACAGGGCACCGCTCAAGGAACTGACCCATAGCAAGGCTGCACGGAGGAAAGGGAACAGATTGCCTCTGCACACACTGCAAACCCATGCACTGCCAGGGAAGGGAGAAGCCAAGATTGGAAGCAAGACTAGAGCTGGAGGATGCCTGGGTCTCCAGCAGGGTGGGCTGGAACTTGCCTGCTCCTGCTGCAGTGCTTTCACGAAGGCGTTCTTCAGCCGGTTGGTGTGCTCTGCTTTCAGCGCCTTCTTCTGATTGGAGGTCATGCACTGCTCGCACAGGATCTTCCCGTTCTTCTCCTGCTTCCAGTGCGGGGTGAAGTCAGTGCGGCACTGAGCACAGACAAAGGGCTCCATGCGCAGGAGGGAAGCGCAGCCTTTGCCTAGACGCCACCAAGAACAGGGGTTAATGGGGTGGCACGGACACTTCCAACCTCCCCCACAATCATGGAGACAGAACCAGCCTGCACCCTTCGCTTTGTTAGGAGAACCTGGGTCAATGTAAGTAAGGGGCACTCAGCACGTGGCAGCATTCCCAAAGAGTAACTTTGGATGGGAGCAGACTGGGCTTTGCCATAAGGTATGCTCAGGGCGAACGTGAGCATGGGTCCTCCCTGGGCAGCTATGCATGAGATTCCAGTCTTCTCTCACTCCCAGCCTCTAGGGAACTGCAACATCAGGAGGCTCTCAGGTAGGGGGCTGCCCAGGCACTGCCCACAAGGATGGAAGCTGCCAGTGGCCAGCTTTAAAACCAGGAGTTAAACTGTCAGGTTCCAAACAGGGCAGACACTGACATCTGCTGAGCTCCACTGGAGTTCGGCAGGACAAAACCCAGCAAATGGATGATTTTAAAGAGACCTCATCTAGAACCTGGAATTCCCTCATACAAACAACTCCACTCTGCAGAGTAACCGCTGGTCCAGTGCAGCCCTGTTCCAAGCCAGTTACCCTACAGACAGTATCTGCTCCCCCTCTCCAGATACAGATTGCATCTTGCCTAAGAACGCTGCAGAGGGATTTACATAACAGAGTTCTTACAACTCTGCTTCTGGCTACTCTTCCTGTTCCCATGGTAACAGACATTAGAGCACTGAAATCAGGGTGAGGTGCTTTTAAAACAATTATTTCAAAGGAAGGTGCTTTAAAAGACAGGCTGTTGGTGGAGATTCAAAGTCCATTTCCATGGGAATGGCAACAGCGGGCCAGACACAGGAGCCCTGCACAATTCCAGTGCCAGAGAAGAGGGACTCGTGCGATTTTGTATCTGAACTCCAGAGGTTTGTTTTGTGAGTTTTTCCAGGTAAAGGGGTGGGGGGAGGATTCTTTAAAAAGTCTCCCCTTTACCCCCCCCACCCAAGGATAGCGTGAAGGGGGCAAAGCTGACCAGGGACCCGTTCAATGCTTGCTAGCCAATCGGCAGTCTGCTTTCTCGAGGACCACTAATCCTCCTGAGACAGGCAGCCAAGCACGGCCTGTTTTGCAGATCGAAAGCTGGAGGTGGAGAGGTGAAGCGACAGAGCCAGACTCCCATTCTTTAAGCCAAGGATCTCAGCACTAGGCAAAGGGAAGTATGACCCCATTTTACAGGAGGGGAAACCAGAGGGAAAGTGACTAGGCCAAAGCTACCAATCTAGGAATAGAACCCAGGCATCTTGATCTCAGGTCTAGCCACCGCTGTGTTTGTAGCAGTCATGTTGCTCACCCGGCTTGTAACTCACCTTGACTGTCAATAACACTCTGTACCACCTCCTCCAGCCCCACCATGTAGATGAACTCGCTGTTGGCTGCGCTGGGCAGGAAGTGAAGCAAGGGCGCTGGCGGTTTCGGGGGTGGAATCTCCAGCAGTGTTTTTTCCAGTTGCTTGCGCAGGGCAAGCTTGGCAGCTGCCTGGGAATTGGCAGCATCATTCAGAGCACTGGGGCTGGGAAGTGGGGATGACACCCTGTTCACAGTCCCGGGCTGGATATGAGAGGCAAGGTTCATGTAGATGGCTGAAGAGGTCGTACGCTGGCAAGGAACAGAAGAACTTGACTGCTGGAGAGGGAAAAGAGAGAGTGTTAGGGTGGGCACCCGATGGCCAAGCAAAGAAAGGACAGTGCAATCTGACTGATGCAACTTGACTCTCTATGGGGACTTGCGAGCACACTGTACTATGGCTCCGGGTAGCCTGCTGAAGCCAGGTACAGCTCAGTGTTAGAGACTGAAGTCACTACAACAGAAAGCCAGGGGCCAGGAGTGACCTGGGCCTCTGCCATTAACTAATCAGACACATCACAATGCCCCAAGAGACATCTCTGGAGGATTAAATCTGCATCAAAAATACTCTTCTGCAAGATCCTACAGCCAGCTTAAGGAGCCACAAACTCAAGCCCTGCACTCGGGCGCCTGCACCACCCTCATCTGGAGTGTAGGCAGCACGATGTGCTGTGACTCGCTCGCTGGCACCATTGCTCGCTGTCAAGTGGTGCTCCTCCACCTTTTGCCTCACTGATCTGGCATGAGCCCAAGCACCACCACCACTGCCAGATGGTGTCCCTCTCCTCCCACACAGGTTTGCAGAATACACCAGCTACCCCCTATTCCACCCCCAGCAGCTGTCTTCTGTATCCTCCATTTGCTCAGGTTCTCAGCCCTTGATTCCTTTGGCACACGATAGTCACAAAGCACCTCACACAACCCTCTGCTGACTGCAGATACAGTATTCAGAACCACTTCCTGCAAGAGGCCAGATCCACGTGTGCAACCAAAGTGCGCTTAGAGGCCGTGGCTGCCCGTCTTCCCCATTTCCTATGGCTGAACATTGCAATATGGGCAAACAGAAGACTGTCCCAACCAGTAATAGAATATATATTTGGTTCTTCAAAAGAGTTAATTTCCCAAAGCTGCAGAAAATTATGAATTAAACTGATTGGAGGAAAAATTTAGACATCCAGTTCTGCTATTCAATTTTCAAAAGAAGGTTGAAGATTGAAGAGGGTGCAGAAAAGGACACAAATTATTCAAGAACTAGAGAAAATGCCTCGATGAGAAACTTAAAGAGCTCAAATTGTTAGGCTTATCAAATGATTGAGTGGTGACTTGATAACAGTATCTAGAGACCTTCCTGGGGAGAAAACACTGGGTAATAAAGTGCTCTTTAATTTAGCGGAGAAAGGCAGAACAAGAACCAATGACTGGAAGCTGAAATTAGACAATTAGAAATTAGGCACAAATTTTTAACAGGGTGATTAATCACTGCATAAACCATTAAGGGAAGTGGTGTATTCTCCACTGCTTGGAGTCTTCAAAATCAAGACTGTATGCCTTTCACCAAACCACTGCACTCAATACAGGGGTAACAGGATGAAACGTAATAGCCTGTGATATGCAGGTGGTCAGACCAGATGATCTAGTGGTGTGTTCCAGCCCTGAACATGCCAAGCTCCACTCCATATCATGAGGCATTCACCATCCTATCGAGGGCAGCAGCTGACAATGTCTTCACTTTTCAGCAGTTTGCAGCATTGTGCTCGCAAAGCATCCCCGTCTTGGCCTTTTCACACTCATATTCGTTTCAGCCAAATCATTCACCGGTCCAGAAGACATTGCCTGTGACTTGAAACGAACACATCAGGCCAGCATCTGAGTCACAATAAGCAAGGCCATTGTGCTGAAGTGACGACCATGCCCAACAAGCAATGTGAGCATCTGGTTTCTCCAACTTCTGTGATGGAGTTGGCACCAGAAGCCCTTTTTCTAGATCTTTAGATGACAGTAAAGCCTTGATTCTAGTCAGGCTTTTGACAGTCCCACATGACACTCTCATAAGCAAACTACCAAAGCAGCGTCTAGATGAAATGACCAGAAGGTAGGTACACTACTGGCTGAACTCAGTTACCAATGGTTCACTGTCAAACTGCAAGGGCGTATCTAGTGTGGTCTTGAGGTCCACTCCAGCCCTAGGAAAGTACCACGCTGTACCCTCTTTATCCACTCTCAGCCCTAGTGGTCTGATTTCCAGATGCAGCCCCTGTATATCCTGATCTAGGATAAATGATGGCTGTAAATTTCTTGCCCTCAAACTGCAAGGAATATTCTGTGATCTTCAGGCTCTTCCTTTCTCTTTGAAAGGAAGGGTAGATACCTAGACTGCCCTATATCAGTCCTCTGATCATTTGATTTGTTACATTCTTTAAATCTTGTATGGATGATGGTTCTTGCTCCTGTCAGCAGCTACAACTTATTCACAAGAGACAAAATTGCCCCAGCTGACAGATCCACAACATCCTCCTTCCATGTGTATCACAATTAGACTTGCTCTGGTGTGGACCCCACCTGTAGGATCAAAGCCTTCTGTAGCCAGCAGTCCCATTATAGAAAGTTTCCCAGTTGAGGCTGTGAAGGAGAACCCCACCCCCAAGCTATACTTTTTAGGTGACGAATCTGAGAAACTGTCCCAGAGTGAGGTGTCAGTACAGAAAGACTTGTAACAAACTGATCAATTAAGCAGCGGTAAGTCACCAGGACCAGGTGGTATCCCCCAGGAGCTCTGAAGGAACTCAAACATAAAATTGCAAAACTACTAACAGTGGTATGTAACCTATCGCTTAAATCAACCTCGGTACCAGATGACTGGAGGACAGCCAACGTAACAACTTTTAAAAATGGTTCCAGAGGTGATCCTGGCAATTACATGCCGAGGAACCAAACTTCAATACCAGGCAATTAGGTTGAAAATATAGTAAAAAACAGAATTAGACACACAGATGAACACAATTTGTTGGGGAAGAGTCAACACAGGTTCAGTAAAGGGAACTCATGCCACACCAATCTACTAGAATTCTTTGAGGGCATCAAACATGTGGACAAGAGAGATCCAGTGGTTATAGTGAACTTGGACTTTCAGAAAGCCTTTGACAAGGTCTCTCACCAAAGTATGCAATCATGAGATATGAGGTAAGGTCCTCTCCTGGATCAGTAACTGGTTAAAACAGTGGTACCCAACCTTTTCCATGGGGCAGGTGCCGGACGACGAGCCACAGAGGACTATGGCTGGTGGACAAGCATCCGCCGAGAAGCAGTAATATCAAAAGCGTCGCTGCCGAAAATCAGCACACTTTCAGTGGCGACGCCTCTTGATGACGCCGCTTTTCGGCGAATGCTTGTCCACCGGCCAGTACGTGGGCGCACGCAGATGCCCCGGCAGGCGCCATGGCGCCCGCGGGCACCGCATTGGGGACCCCGGGTTAAAAAATAGGAAACAGGAATAAGTGGTCAGTTTTCACAATGGAGAGAGGAAAATAGTGGTGTTCCCCAAGGATCTGTACTGAGACCAGTGCTGTTCATAAATTATCTGGAAAAAGGGGTGAACAGTGAAGTGGCAAAGCTTTCAGACAATACAGAACAACATAGTTAATTCCAAAGCTGACTGGGCAGAGTTAAAACTGGGTGACTGGGCAACAAAAAGTAGATGAAACTCCATGTTGATAAATGCAAAATAATGCACGCTGGAAAACAAACCAAACTCTACATACACAATGATGGGATCTACATTAGCTGTTACCACTCAAAAAAGATCTTGTAGTTGTTGTCGCTAGTTCTCTGAAAACATCCACTAAATGTGCAGCGATAGTCAAAGCTAAATGTTAGGAACCATTGGGAAAGGGATAGATAGCAAGTCAGAAAATATCATAATGCCACTATATAAATCTATGGCACACCCCCACTTTGAATACTGCCTGCAATTTTGAGTTGGGGCGACCAGAAAAGATATATTAGAATTGGAAAAAGGTGCCGAGAAAGCCAACAAAAATGCTTAGGGGTATGGAATAGCTTCCATATGAGCAGAGATTAAGAAGATTGGGACTGTTCATCTGGGAAGAGAAAATACTAAGGGGGGATATGATAGAGGTCTATAAAATCATGACTGGTGTGGGGAAAGTGAAGAGGGAAGTGTTATTTATCCCTTCACATAACACAAGAACTAGGGGTCACCCAAAGAAATAAATAGGCAGCAGATTTAAATTCAACAAAAAGTATTTCTTCACCCAACGCACAGTCAACCTGTGGAACTCATTGCCAGGGGATGTTGAGAAGGCCAAAAGTGTAACTGGGTTCAAAAAAAGAGTCGGATGTATCCTCCATGAATTCATCTAACAATGGCTATTAGCAAAGCGTCAGGGACGCAATACCCAGGTATCCTGCAACCCCTGTCTGGCAGAAGCTGGGACTGGACAACAGGGGATGGATCACTCGATAACGACCCTATTCTGTTCACTCCCTCTGAAGCATCTGGCTCTGGCCACTGTTGGAAGACTAGCCCAGTAGCCTGATGGACCATTGGTCTGACCCAGTATGGTTGTTTTTTTATTTACCCTTCCACTTCTCACCCAGGTTAAGGGTTTATGCCTTTGTCTGTGCTTTAGATGTATTTCCATCTAGTGGCTTCCCCCTAAGCTCTGCTCTCCTACAGGCGTTTTGAGTCATTCAAGTGCATAAAAAAACCTAGCTGGCATTTCCCTTATCATCTCCACCATACTGAATCCAATTTTAAGCAGAAGTAAGAGGTAACTTACCGGCTGGTAGTTGATGGCTGGATTCATGCTTGGAGTTGTAGTGCGGATGAGGCCAGGTTTAGGAGGAACGCGCTGCCCTTGTAACTGGGCGGGGTTCGGAGCAATCACACGCTGTGACATAAGCATATGGGGAAGGGTCGTGTTTGTGGCAGACCTAATGACACTGTGACCCTGTCCGGGGGGAAAGAAAAAAAAAAAGGACATCAGGCAAACTGGGATTTTTAACAGAATATGTAAAATATAAATGGGTGTAAACATTAACTCAAATTAACTTCTCTCTCAATAATCAATTAATCCAACTTTCCCTTTAATCGCTTTGTGTATTTTACATAACCTGGTTTGATTTTGACTGGAGCAAGGTCTGCTATAAAATTAAAGCACTAGCCTCTCAGGTAGAGAGACTGGGATTTCAACTGCAACAAGAACAGGAGATTAAGGATCTAATCTCAGTTGCTACTTCCCCAGAATCAAGCAATGCTCTCTGGAAACTGGATCTGCATTATCTAGCTCTGGTGGACGGTCTCAGAAGTTTCACATCCCAGAAACGTAAGTTTCCTATGAAACCAATTGTTCAGTCTGTCTTCATCTACCTGCCTCTGCAATTAATTGACTGAGATGGTCTAATCCATGTGCAAAACTGCAAGTTGAAGGAAAAAAAGTAGGTAGTTTGCCAGCTACATGGAGGCTACTATATTCAAGTTTCAGAGTCAACTCCACAATGGTTAAAACAGTTATAGCAAACAGGATTTCTCTGACTAGTGCTGAAGGATTTTTGTCTGTGACGTCATTACAGTAAAATAATGTCCAATAGAATTTTTTGTGGGGTGGGGGGGAGGAAGAGTTCAGAAAAAATATCCTAGTCCATCGACCCATGCTACCAAACCCACTAACAAACCCTTGGCATGGGGTGAACCATAGCAGGTCAGCAACTAGCTTCCCAGATGAGTTCATGTGCAAGGTTCAGAGTTCTCTACATTTCTGGGAGCCATGGCAATGTTCAGACAGGAGGAGGGATGTTTATTAAAGGGATGGATTTCTCATTTTGAAAAAGAGGTAGATTTAAAAATTGGAGTGCCTCATCCCTAACAAGGCTACTGTTCCACAACCTTCTCATTTCACAAATAAGAAAAACCTCCACAAAACGTGCAAACAATGTGCTTCCTCTTTCCTTAAAGCCCATTTCCTTTACCAGCCTGATCCCGCTGTGAAGTCACAATAGGCTTGACCCCAGAATCGTTACCATAGCAGGGAAACAAATGCCATAAACACAAGGGGATGGCTAACAGGAGGAGAAACTTATCAGTGAGATTTAGACTGAAACCTCAGTGATAGCAGGCGAGAAAGCTACAGGCAGTAAAAACAGCTGAACCTCTAATCCAGGCACCCCGTGACACATAATGTGGACTCTCTCGCCACCTCACAGCCACGGAGCGTTGCTGTGAGGTTACATTCCTGAGACTTCCCTCTATACTATGGAATATATTGTAAACGCAGCTGACTGTAAGGGAAAACACTGCTTGTCCAATGACTAGATGAGGCACATTGTAATGTACTAGCCTTGCTGTTTCCACTGCACACAGTCACTTAGTCTGAGAATGGGCCATGTCAGTCAGGGCCAACTAGCAAGATTCTACGGTAGATGGATTGGACAGAGTTAACTCAACTGACTGTTGTGCAGATTCCCCCAGGGAAGGGAACACCAGCCCGCAGCAGACGTGGGAGGGAGGCAAGGGGTAATTCAGGAGGCTGATCTGCAGGCGTTTTTAGATTTTATAGTTACTGTAGAACTCTGTTGGAGGCATGTTTTGTAGCAGATGTTTTGATCTGGCTACCAGGGGCCTGTCTAGATTTTTAAGCAGTGTTCATCACTACATATTGCTCTGCTTCACAAAAAAAGGAGTGGCTGTGTAATCTGTGCCGGAGAGTGCACATGACAGCCAAAGCAGAGGGGGTTAAGCTGAAGTTATCTGCTAGTGAAGAGAGACACATTTCTGGTGGGAGTTCTTCAAGATGGCAGGAGAGCACTGGGCCCTACAGCAGAGCCGGGTGAAATGCCAAGAAAAAAATCCATATCGCTTGTCAGTGTAAACATCCTGCTCCACACACGCACACTCAGAGTCCTTGTTCTAGTGAGCTCATACTGTTGGCTTTTCGTTTATCTCCATAACACTAAACAGTGTGTGACATCTAGGATTAGCATTTTTCCAGTGAGCATACATGAAGGTATCTTTGTTAAACAGCATCCAGCTCGGTCTATATTTACCTTCTTTGGGAAACAGCTATTCCAGTGTGATGTTTTGTTTGTTTTCCTTCACCCACTTTCCCCAGGCACACTGCATTGTCTCAGCACCTAGTTCCACTGATAGCAGCCATCCTTGCTGCTAAACACACGCTGGTGGATTTCTTTCAGTAACCCTGCAACTCATATCTCAGTCACTTGCTGCTCAGTATGTGATACCAAGCGGTGACCAAACACAGCCTTCCTCAGTACCATCATCATCATCCACATCTTGCACTGTGCTAGCCCTTTCACCCCACAGGACCCCAAAACAATTTGTGCTATTAAACCACATACCACTTTATGGAAAAGCATCCAGCTTTGAAACGGGAGGTTAACAGCCGGAATAACCCATTCGTAGCACTGCAACACTAGAGAGGGGAAAATCTGCCAGGGACACAGGGTACACTAGAAATCTTAATCATGCAGAATAGAAAAATTATCTTCCAGAGCCTCTTTCAATAAACTGTCCCATACAGAACACAAGATAGACTAGATGGCAGTGTCTATCTGGTCTGACAGTGATCACTGCATCTGCATTTTTGATCACACACAAAGAACAAAGGTAGTTCTATTCACGGGGCTCAGAAGTGCCAACATTTATTTATTGGAAAAGCCATCTCATTTGCAATACGTTTAGAAATTATTTGCAAAGAAGAATTTTTGAGGAAGCATTGTGGTGAACCTGATTTTAATACTGCACATAGAAAGTCTCTGATGTCACTGACAGCAGAGTGTCGTCTCAATGATGCTTACCTGTAATGTTCTCAAATTCTGAGGCTCAACCCCCTGGGCTCCAGGCCTGGAGGGAAGCTTGGACAGTCCCTGCTGTCCCACATGGGCAGGAGATGGCTGAACAATAGATGCAGCATTCTGCACAACTGGAGTCTAGATTGAGAGAGAACACACTGGCATCACTGTGGAGCACTTATGAGAGGAAATGCACAAATGGACTGATCCTGGACCAAGCCTGAGTATGATCAATCAGATGCTAACGCTTGAGTGCTACCTAGATTTATCTTTTGCTGTTCTCAAGGACAATGAGCTGGTTTCATCACAAGAAACAGATATTGCCCAGGCTCTGGAACAGGCACCTACAGGGAAGCCCATGTGAAATAAGGGGTTAACTCTAACGCGAGTATCATCCCAAGAGACCTATTTGGCCTTAAGATGTACCACCAAATGGGCTCCTACAAGCCTGACTGAACACACAATTCCATGCACCCACTCATCTCCCAGAACTTCACCTTCTGTACAACATTCTCCTTTTGCAGTTGACTTTGCCTCAGCTTCTTCAGCAACACCAGCCTGGCCTCTTCCAGTCGCAGCTCATCCCGGAGTTGTTTGATAAGCTGCTGGCGCTCCTCTATGCCTTTACCCTGCAGAGACAGAGAATCACTCAGGACTTACATGGTTACTCTTTGGTAGCAAGAGATCGTTAGCGACCTGGCCCTCAAACAGTAATTTTGTGCTGTATTAAACCTGAACCAAGGAGGATTCTTGGGGTGCGCTAGAGCATTATCAACAATGTCACTGTACTGCCCGCTATTCCCCTGCAGCTCCCAACCCTCCAAGAGCGTGTGCCCCCATTCCCGGGGGTCACCATACTCCAGTTTCTCAGTGAGCAGATTGGATGCTCCTTACCTTAAACATTTCAAGATTTGCTGCCTTAAGTCTTTCTTCCATTCGAGAGCTGGAACGTGGACTTGATGCCTCATTATCGGAAAGGACAATTATATCTGGTGAGGGGGTCAATCGACCCCTGTCCTGGTCACTGCACAACAGAGGGAAATAAGACAGTTGAACTGCAATGCTGTTCCAAACAGAGACATTTAGAAATCCGTGACCAGTATAACCCCCTCACACCGAACGGAACAATTCGAGTTTTACACTTCTCCTTATAGCCGCACTCGTGAAGCAGCATAAACTGTTGGCTTCCAAAAGGAAAAAGACGACTTTCTGCTCACAAACATTCACACTGAAGATAAAAAGATTCACTCCAAATGCTTTCTTCACTAGCAGGTTTCTCTAGGGACAAGGTTAACACACTAGCCCATGTCTGAGACAGACTTGTACATGTTGTTAATAAGGAACTAAATATTAACCAAACAGGGAAATGACAAGCGATTAGGTGCTGAGGCCCTGGATACCAATTAAGGGGGCATAGGCAAGCACAACTCCAGACATCTTTGCCTGCTGTTATGCAGACATCCTGAAAAAGTCACTGCTACTCACGTGATGCTTGAAATGATAAAGGGGAGAGTGCTCAAAATTTAAGACACATGTAAATACCCCAAACCTATATTCGTACACATCTGTTTGAAAAAGGCCATAAGGGAAAAGCTACACAGAAATATTCCGCCCAGTCAACAGACCCAACAACAGAAAGGAAGAGCAGCTACAGAAGCCTGTCGCTAGGAAATCAATGCTATAATCCTGTGGTAACCGAGACGTTACATTCATTGTGACATCATTTGGAATAAGGTGGTTACAATAAAACCCCTTCAGTGTCACCGATTTAATGTAATGGAGCTTGGGGAGGCTTGCAAAAACGCCACGAGGGTCAAGATGCTAACTAGTGAAAGCTTGCCTGGGGGAAGATCCTCTAGCACTGAGTGGCAGACTGACAACTCTCAGGACTTCAGTTTGAATCCACTGCTATGACTGAGGTGGGGATGCAGATTAGCTGAAATTTAGCTGGTGAAACCCAGAAAACGGCATTAGGTTAAACCAAAATTAATTCCTAGGCCTGACTGCTCTGTAGCCTTTGATTTCAGACAGGACATTAGGCTCAAAGGGGCCGTTACACACAGATTAAAAGACAAATGCTTTAGAAGTCAGATCAGAACATTGATTCAGCCTCAGATTCCCAGGTGTCACTGGCAACTCCATGCAGCTAAGAGGCACCTTGACAGCATTAGAACAGGGCACTCTCAACCTCTGACTGCACAACTAGCTCTGCACAACTGGCTGCAGCTGTTTGCACAGGCTCTGCTGTCAGATGGTGGTTTTGGCCTATGCAGCTCCCTGCTGCTATCACCTTCTGGCCACCAGCGAGACTGGGAAAGCTTTGTTGTCCATCACCATTTGTTATGCATCTTCCACACTACTGGATTTTTATCCCCTACAGCACAAGCACAACGTCCAGTCAGGGGATCGTAAGATGTGGTACTCGTCTTAGATGAGAGAATCTCTGCTGGTGTATAACCACGGGAGAGTAAAATGGCAAAAGGGCAAAGGTCAGGAGGGAACGAGGGGTGGGTGGGTGTCAGACAATAGGGAGGAAGAGAGCATGAAAAGAAAAATATGCACCAGAGATTGTCGTCAGAGGCAAGTGGTACAATCCCCAGAAGAGAGCGATTCAGGCATCCAGGAAACCGAAGAGGTTCTGTGGAAGGAGGGGAACACAGCTATCTCCTGACTGTGTAAAAGAATTGGGGCATAACCCTCAAAGCTTTTATCCCCAAATTACTGAAATGGACTGACTTAAGGTCAGTCCTGCTTTCCCTTTGAGCCATTGCGGAGATGCTGCAAGAGTTGCATTCTAGTCTCACTTCTGCACAACTTGGCAATTCCTGCCAACCTAAGTAAGGAGGCCAGCATTTGCTACAGTGCAGGCTGTGTCTCAGTGTGATCGGTTACCAAAAGACAAGCTCATCACTCGCTGTGACCGAGATAAAAGCCAATTGCCAAGTACCATGGAGATGGGCTCTTGCATCCACTGCCGTCCTACTGATCAGAAATCCAGTATGTTAAATTACAAACTAAAGTTTTGATTGACAGCTCATGGATGGCTGTACATCTAGAGAAATGCTCCAACTGCCTGCTCCCTAAAAATCAAAACCAGAGCCATATAAGCAATTTGCTGATATTGCCAGCACTGGGACATTACTATGTAAGATCTTAAGGACTCTAAAATCATTATGGCAATCAATACCCTCTTTGTGGGTCATTACATGCTTACAGCCTCATATGAGTACGACACTGTACAACATACAGGATGCTCAAAAGAACAAAATCCCTATCCCAGTATAACGAGACAATGTGACAATCACAGGACCAGAATCCTGGAGCTCTTGATCAGAATCCCAACACTCTCTTTATGGCCTTACAAAGATATTTCTTTGCCTCAGTTCCCCCATCTGGAACAGAGGGCGTGGAAGACAGTAAGCACGATGTCAAGGCCAAGTATTACCAGCTTGAGTAGTTACAGTACAAACTGGTACCACAGGCAGACGCAGGACTCTGGGGTCACTGCAGCTTGAAGGCTTCACAGAACAAGAGGCAGGATGCCTTTGTGACGATTCGGCTCCATGTTACTATGCACTCAGCCACATCCCTTAGTTAAAAATGAGTCTTTCGATGTTCAAAATCTTGCATACTGTGCACACACTGCACGGAGATCTGGTCTGGCTTGCTGCAGCAATCTGCTGTGCCTTATGTTTTGAGCAGCACCCTCAGGCCTACTGCAGCTGGCCTATTTGTGACTCATCTATTGGTGGGATCTCTGGGGTGCACCTTGGAGCTAGGATTCCTTGTTTGTGACAACTCAACTGACAATTTCAACTTGCCTTATTAGTTTGGCTTATTACCGTCTGCCTTATTAGCACAATTAGTGAATCGGGCCCAGCACCTCCTAGAGGCATATGGTGGCTGCGATCTCTTCCAGACAGATGACTCTAGACCCAGGGTTTCACATTTAGCCAACTGAGGTAGCTGCTCTTTGACACATCTGAAGTAGTCTCCGAGGCAGGAGTTATGGGTAACACATCTCTGTTTGTGTGGACTGGAACTTTGCTGCAAAGTGCCACCAGCTTCCAAACACACCTATTGCCACATTATTGGGCTTCCCTCCACACAGAGCTACTGAAGCACCTGGCATCGGCCACTGTCAGAAGACAGGATACTGGGCTAGATGGACCTTTGGGCTGACCCAGTCTGGCCGTTCTTGGCTCCAAGTGTGGATGCTTTTATTCTGGTATAAGAGTGCCTTGTTCCATTTAAGCATAATCTACTTTGAAATGGGAGATGTGAGGAAAGCAACTATCTCCATGCCTTTCAGCCAGCACCTGGACCAAAAGGTCTCTCTCTCAGCACCAGGCTCCCCGTGTTTCTGTTGCTGTCTGGTGCTTCCTTCTCTTGGTGTTTCTCCTGCTTTTTTATAAACACACTCTGTGAAAGTAGATTAAACTAAAGCAGAACAAGGCACACTCATTCTGGAATGAGAACGTCCACACACAAAGTTCATTTGGATTAAGGTAGGGTGTAAATTTAATTTAAATAAGCCCTTAGCTGATCTATTTGTGATTGGGAGGCTTTTTTTGCATATATGGGATGTCTGAGGCTAAAAATAAGAGGCATCTCAACTCTTTATTATTAAGTACCTACCAATAGCCAATATCTAAGCTAGTTCTCACTTTTCAGTGTGGCCTGTTCCTGGCTCTTGACCATCAGGGCTGATCTACACACAGAGTTGCACCACTTTACCTAAAACCAGTTTAAGTCTTTTGATGCAAGTCTGTGAGAATGCTCTTATTTTGGAATGAAGGGGCTTAAGTCAGTAACAGATATCCCCACGCAGACTTTGTACCATTATAAACCGATTTTAATTCACACCTTTTGTTATTTCAGTGAGAGTTCATAGCTAGACTAGCCCTCAGACATCTCAGGTGGTCTGGTGTTCAGGTGCAGAATGAATCTCTGTTAAAAGGAGTGCTCAAAACATCCATTTGTCACAACAGATTGCTGCTTTCCTCATCGTTCCTGCAGTCTTTTCTTGGTAACTATAGTTGCTTTGCTTGCTCCAGGAGGGTTTAAACTCTTCATACCTTTGGCCTCCACTTTCCACACAGGCACACTCCAACTGATTAAAAAGCAACATATTTTGGCTCCTTTGAGATTTTCCTAAATTCAGATGACTGATATAATTTCTTGCAATTATTTTGGACAAGCGTTCAGATGTGGCTGGTGCATTTTATTTACATTCCATTGACAAAAATCAGTGTCAAAGCCAGAACCGGTAAATATGTCAGGACTGTTTTATTTACTTTTGTCAAGGCAAGAGCAGAATTGTAACAAAGCCACTGGAAGAGAAGCAGCATTGGGCACGCAAGAGACAGGCAGAGGTGGAGGTGGAGGAAGCAGGCCTTCCCAAGCCAGACCTTGGTCTTTGCAACAGGACAGGGAAATGGAATAGCAGACATATTTCTATTACTACAGAGGGTTTTTTCCTAAGTTATGCTTGAAATTTTTGGAATATTTTCTCCCCTCTTCTTTAGGACTGGTTCTGTTTGATTCATCAGTGTTTACTTTTGAAGCCAGTGTCTTTCTTTATGGTTATCTTCCACGCCAACCTCTTCTGGGAACACACATCATTGGTAGAAACTTCTTAAAGAGACAATGCCATCCCTACATAGTGTGTGGTTATGTCTGGTTTGGTTCAATTCTAGCACTTGGCCAACTAATCTCAAATTCAACTTCCTCTCCCCTCCCCACCATGACAACTGAAAACTCAAAACGGGGACTCCGAAGGAGAGAACAATCCCCTAACCATGCCAGGCCTCCACTCTGTCACAGACTGACCCACTGGTCCTTGCATGAGGAAGAGACAGGAATACACAAGTTAGTAGCCTATGATAATGCATCATATAGAGCTGCTATTATTCCCAGTACACTGTGCATCTATATTGAGCTTTAACACTAATCTTGTCACCATGGTAAGGTGGCTAAATGTTATCCATGTGCCACAAACTAAATGAGTTGTCCATGGCTGCAGGGCAAATCAGTCAGAGCTGAGATGGGAACTCCCCATTCCTGGGTCCCTGTCCATTGGGCCATGCAGTCTCTCCCCCAAATGATCAACAATATGAACCTTGAGGACCTGACGAGCTAATGGCAACTTCACAGACCAGAGGGGCTGTAGAACTAGCTTGTGCCACAGATCAGGCCAAGCCCAGGGTCTGCAAGGCTCACTCCTTAGATCAGACAATTCTCCAAAGAATTAGTGGGATTGCGACGACACTCCTGAAGCAGAACCTCCAAGTAAGAGTTTAAGCAACGGGAGACCTCTGGCTCCATCAAAAGTGTTTCTTGTACATTAAAATATTTCTGTAACAATGAAGGATGTAAAATATTAAACCGTTAACTGGTATTAGTCTTACTGTTAAGCCACCCTAACAGTTAACCCCATGTGTGGGTCTCAAATTGGTTCTCCTGCCCCAGGCCAGCCGATCCCAGTCCTGGCTGGCTCTGAAGGCTTCGCAGGAGGAGCGTTTAGGCCATGGGGGCGGGTAGGGACTGCGGGCCCCGTCGGGAGGTAAATGTAGTCCCCAGCCTCCCCTTGTGCCAGCGGAAGGGGTTTGGCTGCAGAGGTGGACAGCCCGCTGGTCAGTGAAGGGAAGCTGGTGCTGAGGTGGCCTGGAGCGTCTGCAGAGGCCTCATCAGGACAAACTAGGTACCTGGGACCCTTCTCCCTTTAACCAGTTAAAGGATACAACTTAAAAAGAGAATCGTTTAAACTATTAAAACGATATTTACATCCCTAATAATGATTACCAAGACTTTACACTGATGGATACAATGTTTCCACTTGTGCCCAAATGCGTTTCTTTGTGATAAAGGAAACAAAATCAACAGCAGAGGCAACTAAATAGCTGGAAAACATACGATGGATTATTGTTAGCCAAAACGAAATAATCCAGGCAAATGTACATTAGAAAGACTCTCCCTCCTGCTACTGGTGTCTCAGGCCTACTCACCACCCATAACTTGTTGCAAGTCAGAATTTGACAGATAAGCGAGTGTCTAAAAGCATTAATTTGTGTAGAACACAATACATTAGCATCACCCACCTACTGTAACAGCAAGGAGGGGACCCAGAACACATGTAAAACCTCCCACCCCAGCACACCAGCTATTTCGAAGAACCAAGGAGTCCTCCTTAAATCCGGAGATTACTTTTCAGCCAAAAAACTCACTAATACAAAAATACTTGGAAAACAGTAACTAAGACAGACGGTTAGGGTTTTGCTGAATCACAATCCAGTTGCTTTTAACTCGGACTGAGAAGAACAAAGCACTGGCCAGAAAGCATCCCATCACCAAATAAGGCGTCTTTATTGTTAAAAGAACCATTAGGAGGAATTTTTCCTGCCTGCTGTTATATGCAAAACAGTTCCATTAAAGAAGCCACTCTGCTAGTCCATGAGCAAAGAACTATTCTGCCAACCAGGAGATTCAAATCTAGCTAGCCCATAAGGACATGGAGAAAGCTGCTAGCATAACAGGTTACAGTTCTTGAAGTGGAAGGAATTTGGCTTTTAGGAGCACCGCCTCTTTCAAAGAAGTTTCATTCCAAGTCACTAACAACCGGTTTCTGGACGCAAACCAAGGCCCTTCTGCGCACCATACCAATTTATTTTATTTTTAAACTACAAGACATCTATACCCAGCAGTAGATTTGTTAGACCAGCAGCAGCAATCTGCACAAGGTCCAAAATGAGTTCAGAGTTAAGGGTCAGAGAAAGCAAAGAACACCCTTTAAGTGGACTATCAGGTTAAAACTTCAAACCCACTCCCTCCGAAGGTCTGAGCACTGACTCTTTAAAATAAGAATCTCCTATTCAGTTTCTTGGCCACTCTTGTCACACAGTGAGTTAACTGAGCATCCAAACCATAACAGAAAATCAGACCCATTAACACTTCCCCTCCATAACCCCCCCAAGAAATAAAGGGGATATTTGCAGTATGGTGCTACTGCCTCTCCTAGTTCACAAGTTCACTCACATGTGACTATGCTATCTCAAGCTTCCTTAATATTCACCACCAAGCAGCCACCCTCAGGGGATGCCTGAAGAGAATTCGACAACTGGAGCCCAGCTGCAGCAAACCAAGTAGGCAGGCACTGCGCATGTGCACAGGAGGCGAGTACATGCTGCAAGAGGCACCAAATCCTCCTCCTGAAAATGGACGCAACTCACCAGCCACTGATCAACCGCATGTGAAAAGACTAAGGGCTTGTCTACACTACCCGTCGGATTGGCAGGGAGCTATCAATCCAGTGGGAGTCGACTTATCCCATCGACTCTGGTACTCCACCAGAACGAGAAGCGCAAGCGGAGTCAACGGAAGAGCGTCAGCTGTCAACTTACTGCGGTGTCTTCACTGCGGTAAATAGATCTAAGTAATAGCTATGCTATTCACATAGCTGAAGTTATGCATCTTAGATCGACCCCACACGGTAGTGTAGACAAGCCCTTAGACTCTGCTAAGAAAACAATTACCTTCTTACTCCTGGAGTCATCAGTTTCTCCACGGTTAGGGTCAAGATTGATTATCTGCGCACTTATACCATACTTCACCTTCAGCTAAATAGAGGATTTTAGTTGTCACTTTTGTAGGAGCTAATGAAGACTAAATGGAGTGGGATTGTTTTTTAAATACACAGACAGGCATCTGCCCAGCCACCACATTACTGCTGTAGTTTATATACGATACACAAATTTATTGGTAAAGGAACAAAATCCACTTGCATGTTGAAGGGAGGTGGTTTGGACAGCAAAAATAATGGGTAGGCTTCTTGTCAGTGGGAGAACACTGTCCATGTTCCCAGAGAACCTCTGCTGGGAAGCACAGCAACTGTTCCTCTTAGCTGAGCCCGCCAGGGACATTCAGATGCCATGGAAGATCCCAAGGCAGCCCCACTAAATGCTGCTCTAATTCCCATGACTGTGGACTTCCTATCTGGCTGAACAGAAGGTCAACAAGAGTCTGTGCTGAGATGTAACTGAAACTCCAGTTGTTCAGTGGCCTACCTTCTCCTTGCGCTCATGTCCACTGGCTCATCATTGATGTTCTCCTTGCCCGGCCGCCCTGCAGTCCTGCCATCTGCATGGGGCCTCAGGCTCCCATTCAGCTTCTCTTCATAGACTTTAACACCGTCCTGCTTCACTGGGAGCTCGTGGGGCACCTCGAGGCCAGAAAGATCCTTCCTCTTCAGCAGCGCCAGCATCTTCAGGCGCTCCATGGCCTCGTGCCCTTCCATTTTCAACCTCTTTGCTAGGACATCCTCCCGGTCGTCCGCTTGGTCCAAGCTCCTTTTTAAGAGGTTCAGGCGCAGTGCATCTTCAGTCATTCTGTCCATCCTAGGGAGAGAGATTGGCATAAAAGCAGAGTCAGTATCAGGGCAACGGGGAGAAAAAGCAGCCAATTAAGAGTCTCACGTGTGGAGTTAGGAGACTGTTGCGCTCGGACCACAGAGGCTCTTTGCAGTCTGATAACCTGGGAACGCCCAAGCTCTGGTGCAATCACTAGCATTCTTCCCCTTGCCTTATTGTGTCCTTCCTCCCCCGAACTCTAGTGCCAACCACTGCGCCCAGCCACTCTACGGGGCACTGGTGCCCCACTGACATGGCACACAGATGGCCGGCCTCCTGCTCAGCTGGGCAAATTAACCCATAGACACAGCTCAGGGTGCTTTTGTTCCCAGCCTCACCAACCATGACTGGATTTTCCCTAAGTGCTATGGGCTGGAATGTACCCAACAGAATACAGGGGGTAGGGGAGAGCTCCAGCACAAGGGGGCCCAAGAACAGGGAATGGAGCTGCAAGGGGACAAGGCTGAGATCTGAACCAGCAGGATAATACATGAAAACCATTCAGACAGATTACAGGGGAGGTTCAACCACTTCCTCCAAGAGATACTTGGGCTTGGCTGTCCTAAGAAGCCTGTTTTCTTTGCAAAAATAATGTGTTTGGTAACAAAAGCCAGAACCCTTGTCTAGACTAGAGAACTGCCCCATGGCAACCTGACTTGCTGGAATTGCATGCACACAGGGTGCCCGGTCCAGGGTGCACAGCATACCCCCTGCCAGTATTGCATGGTCTACCTCCAGACTGCTGCGCCCCTCCCAAAGCCCAGCAGGTCCCTGGAGCAGGTGCATACTGTCTATGGGCTATGTTTGTTTACACCTATTCACAGAGGTATCAAATGGTTCCAACCCATGTGGGGGTCTGTGCACAGGTCATGAGGGGCAGGGATTGAGGTGCATCCTGCTATGCTCCCACAATCAATAGGCCATGGCAGAGACACAGAATAGCAGCCTTGTGCCAAGCCCATGAAAGACTAGCTCTAAGCATGGAGGCCCAAGGCTCTATTAAAGCACCATTACATTCAGAAGTTTGACCATTTTCATTTGTGCATACAAAAGTTTTAATAAGGTTAGTGTTCCATCCCATTCTCATTTTGTAGATGCACTAAGGGTTTCTCTCTCTTGTGCTTTCCCTTCAGAAGCCAACTGGGAGAGGGGTCTGGGTCAGCAGGGTGGTTGTCCCTCTTGGCCCCTCCATGCAGGTCACTGAGTTCCACCACACTCCCTCGTAATGTACTGGGGTCGCTTAAGGCTGTTCTTGTTGCCCAGAGGTAGGGTGGAGAACAGCAGGATGTCAGGCGTTTGCACTGGAGCACCATGGGAAGGTGGTGTGCTGGATGAGGGTGGGGCCTTTAGTCTTTGAAAAAAGACTCTCAAACCAAGCAAAAAGTATTTCAAGTCATCAGGTCAGAGACAGGGGAGCAAGTGTTTTCTCTTTAAAGAATAAAGTCTTCTGTAAAGTGTCATTTTTCTGTAGTCAGCTGCTTTCGTTAAGTTACCCTGTCAGTCTGTAAACAATGTGATGCACTTACAGTGACAATGCTGCATCTTATCAAAAAAGGTTAATACAAGACCATTCCCACCCACACCCTTCAACTTCTTCTGCTCCAGACTCGAGGTGCAAAACCCCATGCACTCGAGGTGCAAAACCCCATGCAGTGAAATCAGAGTGGATAATTATTTAAATCAATGTATTAAAATTTTAAATTACAGGTTTACTTTTCAAAACGTAACCTATTAAAGTTTAAAAAGGACAACCTGTATTAAGGCCTAAACCTGCTATAATCTATTAAAATAATTTAAATTAAAACACAAAGATATTAAGCAATACATGAAAGATGCAAAGTTTCAAAAGAAATTCAACCCACTGATCTGGTGGAAGTCAGTGGCTAAGCACCTGGAACCACAGTTTTCTGAAGTGCTAAAGCAGCTTTCGGCAGCAGTAGCTTCTTCTGCAGGTGCAGAGAGAATGATTTTCTTCTGCTATGTACATGCCACAGCATATGTCGGTGTAAGTTATGTCACTCAGGGGGGTGAATAAGCCACTCCCTGGATCGACGCAAATTACATCGACCTAAGCTCCGGTGTGTAGAGCATTATGTTGGCAGGACAGCTTCTCCCACCAACATAGTTACCGCCATTTGTGGGGGCTGGAATAAAAAGTCAATGGGAGAGCTCTCTCCTGTTGGCTTAGAGCATCTGCACTAGCAGTGCTAGAGCAGCGCAGCTGCATCCTCGATGCACAACTGTAAGCTCTATAGTGGAGCCACAGCCTCCGTTTCAGTTTATTCTCCTAGTTCAGTTCAATGACCATTTCATTCAAAGTTAAGAAAACAATGGAAGTTGAAAAAGCTTGTTTTTCTCTTTCAATCTACAGTAGAAACTAGGTGTGAGAAGTTGAGATCCATTAGTTCCATTCTCTTGAAGGACATGGTTACCAGAAACAATCATTAACTACAGATAATACTTCTTTTTAAAATGAAGCAGTTAGTTTTAAATGCAGCATGTTTTGATAAGAAAAAAGTTTATCAAAAAGTTCAAGTATGCAACACTTAAGGTAGTTTTATTTACTAAAAAAATAAAATACTGTTTTTGTGCATTTAAGAAATGCATCATTCACCAATTTCTTAATTTTTATGTTAGAATCTGAATAATGTAAGTTAAGCTATATAATTGCTTAAATAAATGTATTTAGATACTGTATCCTCATGTTAGCAAAAAGTAGCACCAAAGTTAATGTAAAGGCTGTACTTAGCTGCAAACATGTTTTAATGGTTACCACCTAATGAGAACCAACCTTTCTTCAGGAAAAGAACTAAAATGTACAAATTAAAAAAACAAACACGATTTAAATCAAAGTTTCCTGTTTGATTCAAATCAAAGTGGTTTAAACCCCTGATTTTAATCATGATTTAAAATCAGCCATATCCCCTGGTGCAAACAGGAACAAAACATGAAATTGGCTGTAATCTGTTATCCCTTAGGCCTGACAAAAAGCTCACTACACAAGCCAACAAAACTCCTTTTGGAAAGGAGGTCAGTCTCCTATGGTCACTCAGAGAAAGGTTAGTTCTTCTAACAGGATCTTCACCATTCAAAAAGTGGTTTGGAAGAAATTCAAGTTACAGAGGAGAATCTACTTAAACTAACAAAATATATTAAAATGTTCACGCATCCTCAAAATACCTCCTATGTTTAAGTCAAAAAGTCATGATGGCACAACGAAGATGCTGGCAGTCTATTTCAATGGCTTTTCTACATGAACACTTGAGTAGCAGCATGTAGGACAACACAGCAGAATAAGCCCAACTAAGCACAAACTATCAAGGGGTTTAGCAAAATGTCACAACACAACAATAAGAGTCAGTGGAAGGTGTGTCCCTGAATTTATACTTCTCCTCTGTACCTAAGTGCACGTTTGTGACCAAAGAACCTGCGATTTGAAGCTCCTTGGCATTTGCCAGTTATGATCCAAATGATTTAAATGCAATCTATAATGCAGCACCAAGGCAGCTGGGTAGGAACTCCAGACTAAATGTTAACTAATCTCTACCAACAGAAAACAACGCGGAAAGCTGATGCAAAAACTCTATAGAAATCTTCACTGGCCTTGTCTACTCTACCACAGAATACTGCTCACCTGTCTGGTCACACAGCTCGACATGTCACTTCTGGACTTCCCACCACCATGCAGATCACTACAGGCACAGTAAAAACACGACAATTGTGGCTTTCTGTACCGACACATCCACACACAACAAATCTGCTGCAACATGAGAATCCTTTGAGTCCCATCGGATTTGAGGGAACAACGATCTTCCAATACATGAAGCCCTAAATAACATACCAAGATTCTGACTGAAATCTAGAAAAATCTTGTTCCTTTGCAGTGCAAGAGCTTGAAGACTCAGGGTTCTTCCCCAATCATCAAGATGAAAGGTCGCTAATGTCCCAAACAAACACCTCATTAAGGACCCAACTAAAGAATCCTGTGGCTTCTCAGTCCCATGGAAACTACGGTCCACTTTGAACTGCATCTGTGTATCACAGGGCAGATGCACCTAGCTCCTCCATACATGGGGACAGACAATGCTATTTGTGATTGGAGAAACGAACTTCAAACTATAGAACATCTGGTCAAGTAGTGTCCTAAAATGATTGTATCTTGATATGCTCCACCCAGTTTGTGTCACCTGACAACTAGTTGGATTGCCAGCCTAGACTTTGACATCAAACAGTGCTGTTTTTAAGCCATAGAAAAGAAGAACTCATCTCTTTCCCGTTTTCCCTTTTTAAAAAATCAGACTAGTTTTTGTACTCTATGAGCCCTGAAACATGGCCAATATGCACCAAGCTCATATACATGAACTCCACCTTGAAAGGGGGAACGAGGTAGGACTGTTTGTGATTTTAAAGTAACTCACTCATGGGCTGAAGTCTTGAAAGCTAAATTTCTGCCAGGAATAAGTTGTTTTGACTCCTTTATACATCCCTCAATTACATGCCTTTAAAGTAGAACCCAATACAAGCTGAACTAGACTAGAGCATCAACACAATGCCGTGATATGAGTGCAGAGGTATATCTCTATCCCGATATAACGCGGTCCTCAGGAGCCAAAAAATCTCACCGCCTTATAGGCGAGACTGCGTTATATCGGGTTCGGTCCGGCACGCCATGCCGGACTGGACCAGCTTCCCTGGCAGTGATTTAAAGGGCCCGGGGCTCCAGCTGCTGTGGGGAGCCCCAGTCCCTTTAAATCACCGCCGGAGTTCCGGCAGCAGGACTCAGGTGGGGATTTAAAGGGCCCGGGGTGCCACACGAATTCGGATATAATGTGATTAAGCAGCAGGGCTCGGGTGGTGCTTTAAAGGGCCCAGGGCTCCCCGCTGCTTTACCGGGTTGTTATATCGGGTTGTGTTCTATCGGGGTAGAGGTGTATCAGCTATGCCATAGCAGTAGTGTTCTGTTAAAGCGGTACAACCACTTTACACAGCAAGGGAAACGTGGAAATTTCCACTGCAATATAAAAAGTCCAGCCAGCCAGCTAAGGCAAGTTCTCTTACTAAAGGTGACCACCAGAAGTCTCCCCAGTCTGTAACTGGGCTTCGCTGCCAGAGCATTAATGTATACGGTAACCAAATACAGAAAGGCAAGCACAGACAAGCAAAGAACAGGCTTTGGGAGAGGTGTGAAAGGCAGATCCCTGATTTAACTTGGGGTCACTTCAGAGAAAGAAAATAATTCTTTAAGTCTAGGTGAGTCACATGACACCACATGCAGACACAAAAACTCATCGCACCCCGAGTACCAGCACCGCTCCAGCTGCTTGGAGAATGCACAGCTGCAGTTAAGGCTGCACGAGAGGACTTCAGCACAACTTTCCTAGTTTTAATGCTCTTGGGAGGCTGACTAAGAGGGCTATATACCTGGCAAAGGCTGGCACAGGGTACAATGGGTATGAAGAAAATTTCCTCCTAACTTCCTTCACACTCAGTATCACTGAATGGCAGTCCTCACTATTTGCTTCAGAATGTCTGAAGTTCCACACCAAACCTCACTGGGTACAGCACATCCCGGCCAGGAGGAAAGGCATAGTGCAGATTCTCTTTCTGAAGAGAAGGCCATTATCTTGCATATTAAATGTGTTCCAGTTTGATATATAAACAAGAAGCACCACTGTGTTAAAAAACAACCTCCCCCACCCCCCCAGGAAAAAACAGATGCCACCTTAAGTGATAAGCAATCTAATGCAATTTCACTGAATTATATCTTGGTACTCAAAAGCCTTGCACTGCTTCATGCACAAAGATCTTTCATGTCGCATGACCTGGCACTAAGACAAATGCAGTTATAATATTTGCTGGCAAGCAGAAAAATAAAACAATACCAGAGTGCATAAAGGAGATTTAGGCCTCCTGAAGATACAATGGTCTTGTCCTGGACTGCAGAAGGGCAACAAGCCCATCATTCACACTGGCAGATTTTCACTCTGTTCCAGTATTTTTCCATGGTAGCTGCTTTTTTTCAGGAAGGGATGCAATAATCTTTGTCTGCACCTGAAGTATCTCCATTTTCCAGTGATTTTATGAGCGTGACACAGAATAACGCTGTTGTATTTACCAACAACCAAGACCTACCTATTCTAGGATTGCACTTTCTGAAGTGTAAAAGCCTTTTAAACAAAAAATAAAAGAAAGGTTATTTGTTAAAGCTGCCAGACTTTAATTTAAACTCATCAGCTATGTTTGTTTGGCATCTTAGAGGCCCCTGTCAGTTCAGTCTACTGGATTGGAGAAGGTAAGTAACCTCTTCCTACTAGTAACTGTTCTTCCAGAGTTGCGTCTGGGCATTCACACTGACCAGATTCAGCATCTCTAGTGCTGAGCTGCAAAACTGTTCAGAAAAGCTGTGTCCACTGAGAGAGCGGTGGCACTCTTGTGCTAGGTATCACATCATACCAGGAGCATTTTGTTGGCTCCATGTACATAAGGGTGTGCACCCCCACCCACTTCCTAGGTGCCCTTTTCTCCCTCTTCACTTATCTTGTCAATCTTATCCGCAAATACGAACTCAACTACCATCTCTATGCTGATGGTTCTACCTCTCTACTCCAGACCTGTCTGTCCAAACAGAAATCTTAGCCTGTCTCTGACACCTCCTCATGGATGTCTGGCCATCAGCTGAAGCTCAATGTGGCTAAATCAGAGCTCTTTAATCTCTCCTCCCAAAGCTCGCCCCGCTACCTCATTTTTCGATCACAGTGGACACCACCACCAGCCTGCCTATTACTCAGGCTTGTAACTTGAGTGTATCTTTGACTCGGACTTCTCTTTAGGACCTCACATCCAGGTTGCATCGAAGTCTTGCAGATTCCTTCTGCTAACATTTCTGAAACATGGCCTCCCCATCCATCCACACAGCTAAAACTCATCATCGCACATCTCAATCACTGCAACGTTCTTCTTTCTGGCCTTGACAAATGGAATCTTGCCCCACTGACGTCCTTGCAGAACACTGCTGCAAAAGTCATTTTCAAAGCCCATCACTTGGACTATGTCACCCTCTCTTCACTGGCTCTACCTTCTATCATATCAAACTAAGTTATTTTCACTTTCGAGGCCCTTCGTGACTTATCCCTACCAACCATCTCGTCCAGGTAACAAAAGGTAGACTCCAGTTGGCCCAGGATGAAAGCATTTGTTGCCCACTTGTTAAATTTTCCAACAAGTACCTGTGTGTTTTCTCCCATGCTGCCCCTTGTGCCTGGGACACGCTCCCTGTAAACTTTTGCCAAGTTAATTCATTATGCTCCTCAAAACACTCCTTAAAACTCCCCTTTGCCGTGAGGCCTACAAAAGCATTGACAACGATTAGGCTTCTAGTGTGCTGAGACTACAGCCTACCATGCTGGCCATATGTGTTTCCTTATACTCCCTCATGAGTCAGCATCCATCTGTTGTCACCTGTCACGCTTAGACTGTAAGCTCTTTGGGGCAAGGACTCTTTCTTCTGTTTGTACAATGTTTGGCACAATGGGGTCCTGGGCTCTGAATGGAGCTCCAAGGTGCTGCGATAGTACAAATAATAAACAGCAACTTCAGTTCCTTCTCCCACGTCTGCAGAGTGCCGAAACACAAAACTCCAATGCAGAGGGAATGGTGGGTGGCATAAATACAACAGTCACTAGTAACCATGGGTGGTGGGTATAATGGGCTGGGAAGGCCACAGCTGCCGAATCCCTGGTTGCAGGGTTTGGGGCAAGGAGAGAAGTTTTTGCTTTATTATGCTCCATGCAGTTTCCAGGGCAGCTGAGGAGGCGGTATGTGCTATTCAGCTTCCTGGGTTCATCAGTAATCTCCCTGAATTCCAGAGAGATCACCGGGGAATCCAGGAAGCTGAGTAGCAAATATGCCTCCATAGCAGCCCCTGAACCTGCACGGGGCCTATCAAAAGCTTCTTCGCACCAGTGAGACACTTTCACCCTGGGCAGCTTGAAACCTGGGAAGGGGAGGCACAACTGGCCTGGGGCTCCTCCAGGCAGGGGAAGGGAGGGCAGCTTGTGGCTCACGGGGCTGCAGGGAGCTTGGGGCTGCGGCTGAGGGGGGTACTCAGGCTTCCAGACAGCCTGGGGCTCCTCCGGCCTAGGCTGGGTGCTTGGGTCTCTGGTTGCAGGGGGGATGATGGACAAAGGAGGAAGGGATGGGGCCGGGGGCTAGCCTCCCCAAAGTGGGGCTCCACCCGCTGCCCATGTTAGTAACTAACCTCTCTTCAAAGGCCTGTGTGAATACCCACTAATGGAAGATTAGCAGGCAGTATCTGCCCGTGTGGTCCTCGGATGCAGAGTTCTAGGCATCGCTCTAACAAAAGACAGAATCAGAACAGGATGGCAAGTCCAATGAGTGGTGCTTAATGAGAGCATGACCTGGACTCCACTTGCTGCTTTGTAAATCTTTACCAGGGGAATCTGCCTTAAACAGGCCAGAGAAGCTGCCGTGGCCTTAGCATAGGGGTAGGCAAACTTTCTGGCCCCAGGGCAACATCTGGGTATGGAAATTGTCTGGCAGGCCATGAATGCTCACCAAATTGGGGGTTGGGGTGCAGGGGAGCTCCAGCTGGGGCTGTTGGCTCTGGGGTGGGGCTAGGGATGAGGGGTTGGGGATGCAGGAGGGTGCTCAGGGCTGGGACGGGGATCAGGGTTGGGGCAGGGTTTGGGGCACGGGAGGGAGTCAGAGGGGCAGGCTCCGGGTGGTGCTTACCTCAAGCAGCTCCCAGAAACAGCGGCATGTCCCCCCTCCGGCTCCTATGTGGAGGTGCAGCCAGGCAGCTCTGCACACTGCCCCCACCACAGGTGCTGCCTCTGCAGCTCCCATTGGCTGCAGTTCCTGGCCAATGGGAGCTGCGGGGGGCAGCACTTGTGGTGGGGGCAGCATGTGGAGCACCCTGGCTACCACTATGCATAGGAGCTGGTGGGGCGGGGGGGGGGAGGATGTGCCACTGCTTCCGAGAGCTGTGCGGAGTGGAGTAAGACCCTGACCCTGCTCCCCGGCTAGCGCGCCGGAGCAGGGCAAGCCCCAAACCCCACTTCCCGGCGGGAGCTCAAGGGCCAGATTAAAACATCTGGAGGGCCAGATGTGGCCCCCAGCCCATAGTTTGCCCACCTCTGCCTTAGCAGAATATGCCTTAGCCCCCTCCCCCGAGCACTGGCTTCCTGGGTAAGTAGCAGCATGTTCAACACATCTCTTGCTACAGTGGGAAAGAAAGTCTACTTTTAACTGATTCCCCCTACATCTCCCCCATATACTGCAAACAGTTAGATCTTCAAAAGGATTTAGTCTCTCCTAACACAAGGCTCTTTTAACCTCCAATGATTACAAATGCAACTCCCCTGGATGAGCTTGAGGTCTGGGGAAGAAAACAGAGAGGGAGATGCATCGTGACAGGTGAAAAATCGGAGACAACCTCAGGCATAAAATTAGTGTGAGGCCTTTTGACAATTTTATCTCCCTACCACTGGGCAGCAAGCTCACACCCTCCTAGAAGAGCTAACAGCTATTAGAACATTGCTTATTCGAAGATGCCTAAGCCAGGGGCTTGGTGAAGACTAGATTCAAGTCCCAGGCAGGGGGAGCCTCTCTCACAGGGAATAGGCATTCAACATTCTCTTAAGGAAAAATGAAACTGAGGAATGAGAGAATATAGGTTTCTCTGATCACACTGTGATGAGCAGAGAACTGCTACATGAACCCTGAAGGAAGTCACTGCTAACTTTCTGATTTCTAGTACAGTAGATATTCTAAAACCCCAGGGATACTTGCCCATAACAGGGTTAACCCTTTAGTCCGCTTCTAACACAAACCATGTCCATTGCAATCTGGAGGGCAGAGTTTTCCTGGATTGTAACAGTACCAGCTTGACCCTAACCCTAAGCAAAATCAGCCTCCACAGTGATCAGCAGATTATTCTTCCTGCAGTCAGCTGATGCGTGTTTTGCGTTGGGGTGAATACTTCCTTGTTGCTGCGAAAGGAAGCCTGGAAGGAGTGGAAGACAAACCTGCAGCTCTCTCGACAGCTGGAAGTCTGTGTACCAGAGATATCAGGGCCATACTGGCTCCACTTGGCTGATTTTCCTTATGACTCTGTGGATCGAGGGAAGGTGTAAAGGAGAGGACTGCTCCAGTCCTGCAGGAATGTGCCTGACAGTGCTTTTCTGTCCCTGTGAGCCCTGAAGTACTGATGGCACTTGGCATCCTGTCTGGACTCAAACAGGTCAATTAGTGCTTGTCCTGACCTGAAGAAAATGAGGATTTCACAGATTAGTTTAGGGATTATGGCAGAGGTGTTAATGGACCACTTTACCTTGAATGGTTTCTTAGAATGTGTTTACTGATGTTAAAGAATCTTTTCCACATTGCATTTCTCTGTGATACTGAGGACGTTCCCAAGAGCTGAAGAATAGCTCCACATAGCTCAAAGCTTGCCTCTCTCAGCAGCAGGAGCTGGTCCTAGAAAAGATACTACCTCATCCACCTTGTCTCCCAGGACCCCTTGAATGCAATACAGGACCAGGATCCATGGACACATCTTTTTATAGGAGCCATTTTAGAAAATGCCGGTATTGCATCTGAGGCTGGGTGCTCTGGTGGTGCTGAACTGTGGGGGGCTGTCTCTGAAATTGTAAAGACGTACGCAGACTTGGGAGAGTCTGGAGACCAGGCTGTGACTCTTGGTCTGGAGTGTAGCCTGTCTTAGCACTTACACACATGGAGCCCAGGCGATCGCTACCACACCCCCTAGTGGACACGGCTTTTCTATACAGCCCCACAACTCAGCGCTAGAGGTGCTGAATCCCATTGGTGGGAATGCACAGAGGCCCTTGACGAAGAAGTAAGGGGGTTGATTTTGACAAGGTGGAGGCAGAAATTCAGCTGCCCTGGCACCCTGAAAATAAAATACCACCAGAAGTGGGACATTTTGCTCTGGGCCATGAAAACTAAAAATGCTCCAATTCCAAAACCACTCTGGCTAATAATCAGCTGGATATTGACTATAATATCGTTTGCATAAAGTAGTCCACTTGCTGAAGGAGAAAAGCTGAAGTTAGCCTATTACGGATAACATCCTGACTCTCCCTGCCACAACCCATCTGAGGGCAAAGAGTCCTAAAATGCTGCCGATTCTTTACAAATCCCCTCTTTGCTAGAACAAGAAACCAAACCCACAATCGCCATAAGCAGATAGCGTAACATTTTAATCCTCTTGACAGGAGACGTTACTGGCTTGGTAAATCAACATGCACTTTGAGCCAGATTCAATACAAATTAAATCAGGCTTCAGACATTTTACTGACTGGAGCCCTTCAGTGTTAATAACTCAGTTGCAAAGGCAAGCGTGGGGGAAGGAAGAGAATAGAGGGTTGATGAGGGGAGAAACTGCAGCTTTATCAGGATTTATATGAATTTCCAAAATACCCTCCCCTCTTCCTTAACTGCCGGGAAAAAGGCACCCTGGGAGTAGCGAAGTATTTTTTCATCTAACTTAGAAGGAAGAAGAAACTATTAATATTCAAGTAAATCTGAAGGTCAGACAGTCATGAACTTGCAAAATGCTTCCCAGTTTTGTGTCAAGAGTAACCCAAGTAAAAAGTAGTTAAAAAAACTAGAAACACTTCTAATTGGACTCAGCTTTGAGAGTGAAGCAGAGCACACACTGGTTAAGGGTTACCTTTATACTAGTAATCTGGAAGGAAACGCCAAACAAAAGCATACTTTTTTTTACTCCTAACTTTACCCTGATATAGACTTATCTATCAGAGGAAGGCATTTGAGGCTTTGGCAGTTAAAAAGTTGGCCAGCAATAGGATTACTTTAAGATGGATAGATACATAAACAAACACTCTGAATCTTATCATTCAAGTGCATTAAACAATATACTTCATTTCAGGGTCACACCTGAAAGCCAAGATATGATGGGCTTTACAACACAGCTTAATCAAAAGATAATACAAAGCAGATGATTCAGAATTTTCTCCTGCTACCTAACACAGCAATTCCCCTGTAAATCACTCCCAGCAATTCTGCACATCCAAGGAAGCAGATTCTCCATTTCACTTCCCTACAGAAACTCACCGGAAAAAAAAAAAAAAAAGAAAAGAAAAGAAACAAAATCCTCAAATGGTGGCGAAGTCCCCTAAGGGAAAACAAAAGAGCTATAAAACATGTTTTGTTTCAGACTTGATAGAGACTGTAATTATCTCCAACTGTATCTCTGTAGGTGAGCAAGCTTTACTGACTGGATCACAAAAATGCTGGTGTCAGAGTTTAGAACCAACACTTAGGAGTTAACAGACCCCCAGGGAGAAGGAGTTCAGAAGAGCAGCAGAAAGGACACCCCTGTTACACCCCCACACCATGCAGTCCTACAAGAGAAAGTCTAGAGACATAGTAAATACTTGGATATATAGGAGAAAACTTCCCTCATTGGTTGGAGCCTATTCCTTTCTCTTCCCAACTACCCATTTCCTTCTCTTCTACTCCTCGTTAGTCATCTTTCTTTGGGGGGGGGGGGTGTTGAACCCCACTCTGGAGAGTCAAGGCAGCTTCTCAGCTGGACAGTATGTGACCTGGGGCCAGGCATGCTGCCTCCACACCAGGTTGGTTTTTCTCCAAAGGCTATAGTACAAACTTTCTTTTTGCTCAGATTCCTGTAAGGTGAAGCTGGGGACATGCAGAAAGATCCTCACCACCCTTGTTCTCCACCTACGTCAGTAACTTCCTGACAAAGGAACAAATTCATAGACCCAACCAAGATGCAGAGACCAGAGATTCCCACTGCCCCCAGTTACTGCAGCTCCCTTCTCCAATACAGCTTCATGCTCCAGCTCCCCAGAGTGCCTCATGTGCCAAACACTGCTGCTGCTAGGACCTTCCCGGACTTATTCCAACCCCTCCTTTTCTACTCCCCCCCATCCCACACCCTTTACCCTCACCTAAAATCAGCCTGCTCACTAAGCCCCTCCCTAGTTTCTCAGCAATGAGTGCAAGAGCCTTCTCCTGTGCATCTCCTGACATCCTGAACAGTTTTGCAGCATCTCTGCCTTGTTGACTCCCCAGCTGCACCCATTCTGTCCCCCTTGACTGGGCCTCTTGGGATAAAAGCCCTGCAGCATGACTGACTGGCCCAGGTCAGCTGACAGACTCATGGGACTCGGGTTGAGGGGCTAAAAATTGCTGTGTAGACATTCGGACTCAGACTGGAGCCTGATCTCTGGGACCCTCCCCCATTGCAGGAGGGTCTGAATATCTACACAGCAATTTTTCAGCCACGAAGCCCAAACCCCATGAGCCTGAATCCATTGACCTGGGCCAGCCACAGGTTTATCCCTGTGTAGACAGATCCTTAATGTCTCTCCCTGTCTCGGCTACTATTCATCTCTAAATTAGTTCACTCTAATGTGCACTGGGGTACAGTGTAGATAAGAAATGCTACACCAAGTATTGCATTGTTCTGTATTTCAGTTCAAGAAAAACATGCAGCCACAGCCACAAGATTTACAGATGAAGAAAGGGAAGGATGAGCTGTGCTAGAAACAAAGCTTGGTGTTGTGTATTTGGTTGTCATGGGTTTTGTTACTATGGCAACTGAGTTAGACTATTAAGGGATAGCTCAGCCGGTTTCAACCGGCTGAGTGAGCTCTCTGTCTCTGTAAATAAAATGGAGGTTTTGGTTAGCTGCCTGCTCTCTGGCCTCAAGTGATTGCTTCCTACACCGGCTGCCCCAAGGATATAACACTTGGAGTAAAGTGAGTCTGTTGCAGCCTAATGCAGAGACAGTCAAGGAGCAAACCCATTACCAGGCTCACATCATTTAGCTGAAGTTCAGGGCAGTCACTGGCAAGGCAGAACTTTCGCTCTAACTTGCTCCTTCACAGGTCTTTTTAGCTTTGGGCTGTTTCACTTCTCTGGTACTAGAAATGCAGGTTTTCCATTCCCAGACACTGAAGGAACAGTATGACCCAACTTCTCATTTCCATGGCATTCTTGCGCTGCACAGATTAAGCAACGAAACAAGAAAGATTATTGGAAAAGCTACATATGAGTGGTTAATTTTGACAATCAAGGGATGGATAGTGGACCAGAGCTGCTAATGCTGGACTGATTCTATGAGACATGTGCACACACAGGCCGTACGTGGGAGTGGAACAAGTGCTGTTCCGAGGTTGAATTGATAAGCCTCAGAAACAGAGTCAGTAGATCAACAAAAACTCAATTACAACTGAAACTATTCAGTAAAGCTAAAACAGAGGGGCCAAGGTACACAGCTGTGTATTGAGACTGTTTTCCTCCAATGGCTCCATGGCCCCCATCTTTCAGTGTCACAAAACATCTTTCTGTGCTGGAGCAGCTACATCCTTCATCCAAAAAGCAGAACTTCCATTACTCCAGGCTGATGGGTTACAGCTCTTGGATTGACACTCAGCAATGCCAAAGCAAGTTTGTTAACACCATTGCCCCTTCGTCCTACGTGCCATCCTACATGCCTAACGCCACAGAACCCACAAATACAAAGAGGAGTCCTATGAGAAAAAAAAGCAAGGCCTTTGTTTAAACAGATTCTCCTAGTAAGGAGATGATAGAACTTTAACCATCACTCAACAACAGGGAAGAATGCTCCAGGCTGGGGTATCCAGGGGCAGCAGCACAGTTGTAGCTACAATAATTCTATGTTCTGTACCCTCAGAGCTGACCCAGATGGATGGAACGTGAGTAGCACTGTCTCCCTTGCAGAAATAATAGGGATGGTAGTTTGGAACCTGCTGCTAAGGCTACAACATCCAAGTGCCACAGAAGCAAAAACAGATGTTTCCAGACCTAAACTTTACACGGTTCTGTTTCTACAAGGCCTCCAGTCTACACACAAGCAGCAGCTACAGTAGCAATGACAGCAAGCAGGCACCAGTAATGCTGGCTAACACATCCCCAAAGTTTAAGTCTTCCTTTTACCAGCCAGATCTCTGGCCTCAATTACACAGATGGATTATCGAGGACTAGACCAATTCTGTTGCCCCATCCCCTACCTGAAGCAAGGCAAAAGGAACAATTTTGCTGGTATCTTCCCATACTGACTATGCCATGGGGAAAGCATCTAAAAATGATGTTTTTGAAAAAAGGTCCAGAAGACTAAGAAAAGCATCTCCCCGGTGAAGAAGCAGCACCCATCAGAGATGCTTCAGCTGCATTATCCTTCAATACCTGATCTGGTGCCACTGCAAAAATATGGAATGCTTTTTTGGCACTTTTGATCTAGCAATCTCAAAGCATTTTACAGAGGTAGGCAAGCCTTACTCCTCTTATACAGATAGGAAAGCTGAGGCATAGCGTGGTCAAGTGACCTAAACTTTGTCTAGTCCTCGATAATCCATCTGTGTAATTGAGGCCAGAGATGTAAGCTTCTTGGGTCACAAATTAGTAACAGAAGAGAACCAAGAAGTCCCCACTGCCAGTCCCCTGCTATTAAGAACAAAGAAATTGCAGTGGAGATCAGATTTGAGACTCACGTAGTCCAGTATCCCATCTCCAACACTAGCTAGCACCGGAGGCTTCAGAGGAACGCAGAAGAGCTCTGCAGTAAGCAGATGTGGGACAATCTTTTGCTTCCCTATTAGCTAGAAAAACACCTCAGGATTTAAGCCAAAGGGTTAATCTCTCTCGCCTTTTTTTTTAAAAATGAATTCTGGGTATTCTTGATAGCCATATAAATGTCCAATTCCCTTTTGAGTCCGGTCAAGTTCTGGGCCTTAACACCTTCCTGGGGCAATGAGTTCCATAGTCTAATTATGCATTTTTAGTTCCTTTTATCCATTTTTAATTTGCCATCTTTTATAATCCATTGAATGTCCCCTTGTTCATGTGTTTTGATAATTTATGAGACAAGAAAAAAGGTCTCACTACTTTCTGCCTACAATTTATTGTTTTATACACTTATATCCCATCTTCGTCTTCTTTACATTACCATTAAAACTACACTCTCCCACACTTGTCATTAAACTCAGAAGAGTCTTTCCTCTGTGGTGCTTTGAACACCACTCTCCTCCACATAAAAGAAAGCAAGTCAGTTGACTTCAGGACTGCCCTTCAATCCCAATTGAGCCAGAAAGTTTGTCTGGTTCTTACATTTGGAAAGCTATCACATTCCGCAGGGTTTCATTCTACACGATGCCCTGGGAATCACCTTTTGAAGGACGCTATCATTACCCCACATTCAACAAGAACCCTGGTTGTATACCAACCATGGATTAAATTAACAACCTGTGTCATAGATAAATCAAAGGCTGTTCCTACCCTGCAGGACCTTCTTGATATGACAGATGAGGGTTATCACTGAGAACATCAATGCCATACTGACACAGGATGCCTCTGCTCAGTATACGTGGATGAGATTCCCTTGATGCTGAATCAAATACTGGAAGGCCTAACAGCTTGGAAAGCTGAGGGACATGGGATGGCAAAGCAAGTTTGCTAACAAGAGCCTGCTATGTGTCTGTAGATACTGCAGATTATCTGGCATTCTAGTTAAAGCACAGGACTGGGAACCTGGGCTCTAGTCACAGGTCTGCCAGCAACACACTGTGTGCCTTGGGGAAGTCATCAGTCCTGTGACAACTGCCAAGTGTAAAAGGGTAAGACATGTATTAGTAAGTAATTCTTTAACATACGTACATGATTCTTCCTGCACAACACCTCAAAGATCCAGCCTTTCCTCTCCATCCCGCAAGAGCTCTCATCCCAGATCTCAGTTATGTCTTGACTCCTGCAGCACCTCTTCTCTGCCTTGACAAATCCATTCTTGCCCCCATTCAAAATATTGCTACAGATATTTTCTTTTCTCCTCACTTTGGCCACTGTCACCCAACTCTGTGTCACTCCACTGGCTCTCCCTACTCCACTGAACCAAACAACTTCTTAACTTTCAAGGTCCTTCACAGCCAATCGCCATAGTACCTATCATCTTATATGCTACTGAGATTCTGACTCCTGCCTCCGCTCTGTCAACAATGCCAGACCTTACTGCCTAGTTCTTCAACTTTAAACAAGCACCTTTGTGCTTACGCCCATGCTGCCCCTCACTCAACCCGTCACAACGGTACCTCACTGCCCTCCTTAAACTCTCCTTTGCCACAATGCCTACAACAGAATTGGTAATGGTTAGACAGCTAGTGCGCCATGGCCACTGCCCATCCTGCTGACCAGTACTGTCTCACTGTTGCCTTCATCTCCAACCACACTAAGACTGTAAGCTCCCGGGGGCAGGAACCACCTTTTTGTTCCATGTTTGTATATCTCCACCTAGCACAATGAGGCCCAGGTCCATGACTTGCGATAATGCCCAGACAAATAACTTGGAACTGCTCTACTAACCTGGTGAATGGGGGGCATAGCTTTCTTGGTCCCTTCCTCCACATGCATAGAGGCTCTCACGTGAGTCTTCGGGTCTAAAGCAGCAAGAATTACATTTCTAACTAAACAGATGCCTCTATCTTCTTTGGCTCAAAGATTCCACATCTCTATCGCAGTGAGAATGATTAGAGGCATGAAAAAAATCTCCGACGGAGACTGCAGAGGCGGGATGTTTGTTTTACTGAGGAGATGTGGTAAGGGCAAAAAAATGGTCTAAAGATAAATCAAGACCTCCTATTCACCCTGAGATGAGATAGGAAGAACAAGTGGACATTCAAGTAAACTGAAAGGTGGCAAATTCAAAGCTGTTAAGAGGGAATATTTTCCTCAGACACTGGAACTCCTTGCCCCAAGAAATCATTGGCAGGATTAAAACAGGACAGGGCATTTGTACTATAGTTAAGTATTATAGTATACATATTAGGCTAGATAGACTGTTCAACAGATCCAGTCTGGCATTTCTTAAAGGAAAATTTCCCTGGCCAAGTTAGTCTTCAGCAACACAAGGCCTCTCGCTACCGCCCCCTCTCTCACCTGAGAACAAGCAGTGTCCACTTTCCTTAGTCATCTTTGCTCCAGCTGCACCAGAAGCTATTATGAAGGGAGCTGCCAGGGAGGCACAGCTGACAGCACCTGAATAGTAGGTGCACTCCCTGGGCTCTTGCCCCCGAGAAGGAAGCATGACAATACCAGTGAAGAAGAAAGGAACACACATCAAAACTGGCCCCAGCTCCTGTTGCTCATGGAGCTGCTCATCTTTCATAAAATCAAAAGAGGTACAACTCACCCAGCATGCCTGCCCCTCTGCCACCGCCTTGGTAGTTGGTCCACAGTGTCTGTGCACTGCTGCACACTTGTCCTGTTATTGAGCACAGGGGGAGGGGGGGCGCGAGGAGAGTTTCACATGCAAAACTTCCTTTTCTTTTGCTTTTTTCCTTCCCCATCCTTCCATTTAAAAGTCTCAGTTCTCCAAGCAGCAGACGTGCTGCTGTGACTACTGACAACGTGGCCATCCAGGCCCTGGAAGCAATACATGGGACGTGGTTTAACTGGGGCTGCTGTCCACCACTCACATAACGAACTACAGTTCATCAGTCTGGATTCAAAAGGATGTTAAAAGCCAGTGTATTTATGGGTCACCCTAGATTGCAAGCTCACATACAAATACTATCGCACTAAAGTAGCTTGAATAGTCAGGAGCAGAAACTGTCTCCTGAACGAGCCGGTAGGGTCCACCTGGGGAGCCAATGCACAAACACTATGTAGTTTGGGGCTCATTCTCTGCTACTCATTTGGAGAATATTGTGCCCTAAGTTTGATTTAACTCTGCTCACGTTACACTAGTAGACACTAAGCTTGATCATACCGTGAGAATTATCACAGGCACACTGAAACCAACAAAACTCGTATAGTTCCAGTCCTAGCCAATATTCCTCCACTTATCGTCTAGCGCGGGGTCGGCAACCTTTCAGAAGTGCTGGGCTGAGTCTTCATTTATTCACTCTAATTTAAGGTTCCGTGTGCCGGTAATACATTTTAACGTTTTTAGAAGGTCTTTCTATAAGTCTATAATATATAACTAAACTATTGTTGTATGTAAAGTAAATAAGGCTTTTAAAATGTTTAGGAAGCTTCATTTAAAATTAAATTAAAATGCAGAGCCCCCCGGACTGGTGGCCAGGACCCAGGCAGTGTGAGTGTCACTGAAAATCAGCTTGCATGCCGACTTTGGCACCTGTGCCATAGGTTGCCTACCCCGATCTAGCGTCAGAATGCAGCCAGTAAACGGATTGCCAAGGTAAAGCAAGGAGAGAGATCACTTGATCATTGCCTGTTAGGTTCACTCCCTCTGGGGCACCTGGCATTGGCCACTGTCAGCAGACAGGATGCTGGGCTGGATGGGCCCTTGATCTGACCCAGTATGGCCGTTCTTACGTTCTTAAATGCCACACTTGCCATTGATCAGGGATATCTGAGATGCACCCCACCACCACCTGTGCAAGAGAAATCCTACCTGGGCAGTGCTGCATGCTCACCATCCAGCTCACTGTGGCAGACAGAATGGGAGAGAGCTGCTGCCATTACCACGAACTCCAGCATCACCAGGCTGGACAAATGGCTACCAGGCTTTGGGCTCCCATGCCACCTTAACACATTCAGGTGTGGCATGGTTCACTGTGCCAAGACTGACCATACCCAGGGCATCCAGGGAAGCCCATTGTGCATCTGTGGAGGATGCTGCACATGTGCCAGATAGCTGCTCTTTTTGTGTTGGGCTCCGTAGGGGTTTTCCCAAGTTGAACCTTGCTGACTCAGCAGCTGCTGACTGGCTCAAGACCATTTTGCTTTTTCTTCCTTTTAAACCTTGCCTTGCCCATATAGAAAGAGTCTGGACTGGTAAATGAAAGGGCATGTTGGCCCTGCCAGCTCGAATCAGAGGACTGAGTGAATCTCACAACCCTTCTCCAGTTCAAGAGATTCATCAAAATATTACACAATTTAAACCAATAATTAAATGCATTTGATTGTGTCCACTGAAACCCACTGCAGGGGACAAGCCAAGAGCAGTCACTTAAGGCTCCCATCCAGCTGCTGGTGAAAGGCTCAGCGAGTCTAGGCCTCCTGTTTGAAACAGGTCTGAGTCTAAGCAGGACCATCTCTGCCCTCCAATGTTTTCAAGGAAGAATAACCAAGTTGCTGCGAGGGGATTTAGCAGAGGAGACCTTAGAAGCAGTTAGGTTGTTTCAGCTATCTACAACCTTGGTACCAAACATTTCATCTCTCTACAGACCTCAACTCTGATTCATCTGCACCTTCCTTTCCCCTCTCACTAAACTTGTATACTAGGGAAGTCTGGGACCGGAGGACAAGGCAATTGAAATGCAAGATGTTACCAGGCACCAGCTTAAACATACAGGGAAGCAACAGCACATCAGCCTCCATCTCAAACAGCTCACTGGCTCCCTATTCATTTCAAGATCCAATTCCCAAGAGCCTGCCTCCTTTACACGGACTCTCCATGGACCTGTTCCCCTCAATACCAAAGACCTTGCCTCACTCTACTCCCATCTCCCTGCTGGTCTAAACTTTTCCCCCAGTCATCTCCACTCTGCACGCACCATGTTGACCCAAGAGCTTTCTTTGCACCTTCCATGATCTAGAACAGGGGTTCTCAAACTGGGGGTCAGGACCCCTGAGGGGGATTGCGAGGTTATTACATGGGGGGCTGCGAGCTGTCAGCCTCCACCACAAACCCCGCTTTGCCATCAGCATTTACAATGGTGTTAAATATATTAAAAAGTGTGTTTAATTCATAAGGGGGGGGGTCGCACTCAGAGGCTTGCTATGTAAAAGGGGTCACTAGTACAAAAAAGTTTGAGAACCACTGATCTAGATCTTTTGTAAAATGTATCTGACTATTTGTAACTCATCTAACACCTCTCCTCCTTTTGCCTACAGAAAGGAATTAAGTTAACTACTCTGCAGGAAGGGGTGGGGTTGGAGAGGGAGAGGCTGCCCTGGTGTTCTTGACACCATCCTGTGACACAGGCCACTCTACAGGCCATCTACCTAGGGAGGTGGTTGCATCTCACTGCAAGTGAACTGATTCTTGGCATATGGGGACACAGGCCACTTGCCTTGAAGGCCAGTAATCTCAGATCCTGTCAGTTGCTCCATACCAGAGCCACCCTGCTTTAAACACTGGCAGACCCTATGGCAGCCATTGAGATTCTTCTGTGTAGCCACATTTGTAAAGTGAGATCCCTCAGGACACAAGGATGTTAGAAAAGATTCTAAATGAACTACAATAAGGGAAAGGACTGTGCTAAAAGCAGCAAAGTAATACTCAAAATGGGAATAAGTCTGTATAGTTCTTTGAAAATGCTGACAACTTTTCAGAGTAGGAAGTTGTGGTAAAAAGACAAATACCATTGCCACCAATAAAGAGAAGCAAGAACAGAACTAGACTGCCATCTACAATAACTGATGGACATTCAGAAGCCTCCTTAATGCTAGCTGAGAGGCAAGAAGATTAGCTTGTGTTCTCTTCTTTCCATGTGGAAGGCAAACAAATACACCTACATGACAAACTGACCATGTCCCTGCACAGGAAGCCTCAGGAAACAATGGGACAATTCCCACCACCATGTGAAAAATAGGACCAGGGAAGAAGAGAAGCCATCCAATCCACAGGGCACCGCAAACAGAGTGGCCCAGTCACAAGGGTTCCAGTTAGCTAAATCCAGCCTTCATGCAAGCCACACTCAGACTGATTGAAATTTAGAGTAAAACCATTCTCCCACCCACCTCAAATCTCAACTCCTCTAGGCAACCCAACCCAAACTGTTTCTCCACCCGCACTACTGCACCAGACCCATGCTCCCTAGAACACAGGATCAAACTAATGAAAGTCAGTTTAAAAAACTGGTAGAGCATTATTCTCACACAGGTCTATGTAACCTTCTCCACGACCCCCGGGGAGAACTTGCAATCCTGTAACAATGTCTTTCCATTGATTCCCATCTTTTATGCTGTGGTGCACCTTAAACTAGACCTCTTACTAAAGCATACAGGACCTTACCTCAACTCACCAGCAGGAACTCCACAGACAAATGGATTAAACCTCAGAGACCAGAAGAAGACAGTAGAAGCAATATGTACATACATACATACACACCACAAGAAAACAGATTCTTCAAACAGAAATCAAGAATAGTTGAAGCTGTGTCAATTCAAGAAAGCAAACAAGATTGTTTACAAAAACAAGTTTATAATCCACAAGGTTTGGGGATAAAAAATGTGAGCCTACTCAGATGTATACAATATCTAACACTAACAGCTTCTTGGTCTGGCAGCATGCGAATTAAGTTACATATAGGTCCCATTTAAAGAAACACATGACATCCCCACACTATCCATCACATCTTCACAGAAAGAAAACTAGGACTAAGCATTCAACCTAATCACCTCAATGCACATTAAAGCTACAGGCAAATTAAAAATGCTGAAGGCTTCTTACTTCTGCAAATCCAACTGATTTTAAACAGAGGAGTCAATCCAAAAAGCCAATTTCCACCATCTTGGTATCTAGAATTTCAAAAAAGAAACCCTGCTAGATCCTAATTAATGTATTTTAAAATAAATACTTCTTTTGGACAAAAGAAAATATTAAATCAGTCTTCTATTGTTTACTGGTACTGAAAATTCTTTATACACTAACAAAAAAAAGGTCCTGCTTACCTTAAGACTCTCCACTCATGCTACCCAAGAGCCACTTTAAATTCAGACATGCTAAAGACTCCAGTTTCACCCTTACACAAAAAGCCTTTATGTAAACTAAAGGTTTTACACAGATTTTGGCTTCTCATTCTGAACCTGCTGGGGCAACTAACCGGCAGCGTACGATTAAATCATTTGTCTAATGACTCAAAGGATCCTGACATATGCAATGCTACAATGTCTTAACTTCCATCTATGCTGAATACAAACCAACATCTATGTCGTAAAATGCATTTCAACACAGCACATACAAAATGGCTGGCTCCCAAGATGAGCATTTCCATACAATACTATAAAAAGGATAACAAGCTAAAAAGGTAATTATGACTTAACGGCTAGGCAGTCAGAAGAGAGATCTGCAAGAACACCGGTACCAAACACTAACAAATAAAAACATGCTGCTCTTCGAATCCTGATACTTCGGCTTGTAAGTTGTCAAGGAATATTACACTCAATTCACCTTAGTGTGTAACTTGCAAAGAAATACTATGGTGTGATTGGGTATTTGTGGATGGGGGATATTTTATGCAGCTAAGGAGGGAAAGTAGGCCTATCACGTAGGTTTTATCATGAACAGAAAATGCATCTTTTTTTAAAAAGCAACACAATCCTAAATCCTCCTTGACAAAGAAAAAATTGCAAGCAAAGAAATATTCTTAAATATTCCAAATGCTGAAAGTGAGAAGAGTCATTCATAAATTAGAGATTTAAATTAGGTTTTTATTCATAATTTAATTTAGATTGTGCAAGAGTAAAAAAAGATAAACATTTAAAAAGACAAACCGTAATGCTAGTTCTCAACAGAATCAGGGAGCTGTCTCTAGATTGCAGCAGACCATAAATTCTTATAGTCATTTCAGCGCAAACTCACTAAACAGTTCCACTGTTTTCCCTTACAAACCAGTTCTTTAGATCTGAATGATCAGAGCAAATGTAAGTACTCACATAGAGGAAACGGTAACATTACGACAGCTCTATTCATTAATGTGCATACTTAATTCTCATCTCTCCAACACAAATTCGGGGTCTGTGCAGTACAATGTATCTAGAAAGCAAATTAAAAAAATGAATGCAAAAAAATTGTTGTGGTCAGTAAGATAAAATTACAACTTCTAAATCAATTCACTGTCTCACAGAACAAAATGCCCATAACTGCAACGGAGTGTAGGAACCGTACAGCAGTTAACATACTCCCACCCCAGCTAGAACCCAAAACTGCAACCGTCCAGATGTGTGGAAGCTCAGAACATTCTATAATTTTGCTGCCATGTGTTTGACTTTTGTACAGTACAAACCCAACTGTGTGTAGCAGATGGCATAAAAAAAGTATTTCTACTACAATTTGTCAGACTCTACCAAGAAAGAGGAGCAGAATGAGCAAAATATTAGTATTTGCTCTAGTATCTGACATCTCATTTTTCAGGTGTGTTTTTTCTGAAAAGCTAAGTTATTAAAACCAGTTTGGTATTAAAACAGAGACCTTAACTAACCGCAGCTGTTGGATACAGCAGGGCAGTCTGTACGTTTCCCCACCTCAAAATCATTTAAAATACAAGGAGACAAAAATATAAGTGGCTTCCCCCTTTCCGAAAGCCAATGCGGGGGGGAAGAGGGAGAGGAATCTCTTTTCCTCAAGGAATGTGGCTGTAATTGAATGTTTGGGGAAACTGGTCCTACAAGGCTGCAAACATTATCCACTCGCAATGAACTGGTCATTTAAAAATAAAAAGGGGGCAAAGGGGGAGTTTTCCTCTTAACAATCCTCCTCCAGCTCTACTCCCCATCCGTCAGCCTGAGCAAGCAGAGATGACGCAGGCTGCCTTATATAATAGCCTGTGATTTCCTAGACTGCAGGCCTTCCCTTTGTGCTCTGTATACACTTACACACACGCACACAGATTCACAGCCCCTGGCACCATGCCAGCACTAACCCTCGTCAGCTGGCTGACTCCATTCACAGAGAGGGGTTGGAGCTGACATGAAAAGAAGGGGGGGGTGAGCTATTACATCAAGCCATCAGCACTACAGACAAAAGAAATTTTTTTATATACCCAAAATAAGCCTTCCCTTGCAGCTTTAGATCAGGGAGAATCGTATTTAGTAATTCCACAAGAACGCCGCACTATGAACAAGGAACCTGAACGGAGGTGAGGGTTTTTTGGGAGGTAGGGGAGGGAATCAGTCCAACAGCAAACAAGCAACAGTGCAGTTTTCTCTTTAAATATAATGTAAAAACATTACATTTAACCTTCCAACTCATGTTAAAGGAGAGAAAAAACAGCCATGATAATCCATAAAGAGCCTTTTGTCTGTTAAAAAGGACAGTCTAAAGAATACTTACAGGTACAATATCCTGCTGCCTCCTTTAGTTGTCAAGAAAATTAGAGAGAGAGAGAAAAGAAGGGGGGAAGAGAGACAGAAAGAAGAGAAGACAGAGTGAGAAGGGGGGAGGGAGGGGAAGAAAGACAGATTTTTTTTATGAGAAGCCCTCTCCGTAGAACATGGGCGGCCCCGCGTGCCATCCCCCTCTAGGGACCTGCAGAAACCCTGTCTCAAAACGGGCACTTCCCTGCCAATCATGCGCTGTACTGTTATATTAAACAAAAGAAAAGGGGGATGCTTACTTTTACCCATGATGCCTAGCGGGGGCAGGGGAAAAAAACCAGTTGCAGCCGGTTTGTAACCTCAGGACATGGAATTATCTCTTAATTTTTTTAAGTCGTTTGTGGTATAAAAGTCAGTTAGCTGCCCCCACCCCCACCCCGATTCTGGCATCTTGCCAAACTTTGTCTTCATTCATAAGAGCTCATTTCCTCCAACGCTATTTTAACTGTTTAGTTCCCAAAACAAATTTTAAGGACATTCCATCAATGTGGAGAAGCAATTAATAAAGATGTATCCATAAGAACGAGAATGCCAATAATCTCATTTGTCTGCATCTCGCCAACACACATGCTTACCTCCCTGGTGTTAGGAGTCAGGGAATAGCCAATGCAGGAAAGATGGGGATTTTTGTAGCATTCCTGAAATCATGGTGTCACACATCAAAGCATCAACCCCTCAATTTTTCCCCTCCAATACCAGTAACTTGATTGTGACGGGTGTACTCTCTTCCTACAATCACTGTTACAGGTGTTTCAGAGGTGATCAGTTACAGCTCTTGTACACGTTCCAGCCAAACCCAGGTAGATGGCCATACCCAGATAAATCTACCTTCCATGCATGCCACACTAGCAATGGAAATGAAACCACTTCTTCATAGCATCCTCATTGTCTTAACAGCTCTATCCCCGACGTGCTCACAATGCATTTCTCCACACACTAGGCTTATAACTGATATTTTGTTGGGGTTTGATAACACACTAAGAATGTACCCAAAGGTTCTGACCAAGGCATCATGTTTTTGTAGGAAAGGTGGTGGTGTCCCAAAAAAGAGAGTTACTTTGTATTCCATCTGGTGTTCACGTAATAGAATAGCCGTTATTTCAATACCTGTGCAGATCAGCAGGGCTTGAAAAATGTATCCAATGCTTACTAGTCCAAGCAAGCACTCAACTTATTGTTCAGGCCAAAATACTCAAAACCATCCCCCCACCCCACTGCATGTCAGTCACTACTACCTAGAGAGAGAGAAAACAGGGCATGTGCTTACAGCACTCAGCAGTATCTCCCAAGAGCAAGGGAAAGCAAATAAAGTGGTTTTAAGTCTAATCTACATGCTTTCCCCCTGAACCCCCTCCATATGTCTAGTGTAGCTTAGCTGCCCATCTGCAGATGGTCGGCCATGTTCAGGCTGTCCATCCCCAAAGTAGGTCTGGTCTCAGATCTTCCCTGACTGGCTGAGCTCAAAGGCTCTGGCCTCCTGCTCTCAGTTTTCCTCTACCTTATCCTCCACTAGTCAGCCATCCCCTCGAACCCTGGACACCCCAGACCCATAATAGCTGGGGCCCCATCTGCTGGGTGTCTCCTGCTCATCAGGCCTCCCCATGACATGACTAGCAGCAAGATGTTGGGTTCTCCCCTAAAATTTGGGCATGAAAGCTTGTCTTCCACCAGCTGTTTCCTTTCTGACTATATCCCTATGAGGACTAGGTCTTGCCCAATGGACTGGACTCAATACCACTAATCTCTCTCTCTGGTCTGCTCCTCACAGCAATGTTGGTTCTTTGGAGCTGTGGTGTACCCTTCTGGTATGCCCAGTCTTGCTTCTCTTGGACTTCTGCTACACACTACATCTAACTCCAGGCGCTGAGCCATTCATTAGCCCTCTCACGCAGCCTTTTGCACACTGCCGGGGGCCAGGTGATGGGGGAGACAGCAGGGCTGAAGAATACCATTTGAGTGGTGCAATTAGGAACTGCCACACCTGCACTCCTCAAGCCATTAAAGCAGCCCCAATCACCCAGCCTAATTATGTTTGGGGACAGTAGGTTTTTCAAGTCCTATGTTGATGCATTACAATTGTGCCAATATAAAGCAATTTCAAACTACACATTCCTGCAGCTCTATATAGTACAGCAAGTGTACATGGGACTTTATAGGTACACAGGAAAACAATGTTTAAAAGGGACTGGATAAATTCATGGTGGCTAAGTCCATAAATGGCTATTAGCCAGGATGGGTAAGAATGGTGTCCCTAGCCTCTGTTAGTCAGAGGATGGAGATGGATGGCAGGGAGAGATCATTTGATCATTGCCTGTTAGGTTCACTCCCTCAGGGCACTGGCATTGGCCACTGTCGGTAGACAGATACTGGGGCTAGATGGACTTTTGTCTGACTGAGGCACGGCCTTTTTTATTCTCTTATGTGTCCTATGTTGATGCATTACAATTGTGTGCCAATATATAGCAATTTCAAACACACATTCCTGGCTCATGCATACAGCAAGTGTACATCAAGTGTTATAGGTACACAGGAAAAAGGTCCTGGGCTCCTGGGAAGAAAAGAAGTGATTTATATAGGTGCAATCTTGCACCTGATCCTTAGTTGTTAGACTGGAAGCAGATGGCACTGGAGGCTTGGGAGGAGAAAAGTCAGATGCAAACTGTGAAGAGAGATTTGACAGAGGAAAAGAAGGTTTGGTTGGTGCAACAGAGATAAGGCAGATCCATTCTTAAGGAATGGTGTGAAATTGGTAGTAACTGAGGAATCTCATGAGAATTTTGTTCAGTAGTACAAAAAACCTGCAAAAAAAAAAAATCGCTCAGTAACCATACTGCTGGCTTCCTCCAGCCCAATTGCCCATCAGCTCTGGGTCTCTGTACTGAGATCATTTTGAAACACTGCCATGAACTAGAATTAAGTCCTACTAAGATGACAACATTCTACACCCCTATTTGCTGCAAAAATATACTGAACTACTACTAAGAATGCTCAGCTACCATGAGGCAACCCAATACAAACTAGCTTCTGACAGATGTTCCTAGCAAACATCTGCTGGCAGCTTCAGCCCTTCAAAGCTTATTGTCCTACAACTGGGTGCGAATTTAGCAACACAAGAGAATAAGAGGGCATTAATTTATGTTGCATTTACAACAGAGGCCTATGGAAATCTGTCACTATCGGAATACCCAAAAAGTTCAAATATGATGAGGGTGATTACAAATTGATAGTAAATAGCAGACCTTTCTTAAATGTTACCATGAAGACTTCTGAAATCAGACACTCATGCCACATTGTTGGAAGGCGTAAGTCATCAATTCATTTGCTCTAAATGATAGAATTTGCCTCAGTTAGTGTACCTTCAGACATAGGTACCCAATTCCATTGATGTTAAAGAGGCTGAGCACCGCATACCTACATAATAGCAGAATTTGGCCCATTATATTTAACTCTTTAGTTACTTGTTGCTATATTGATAATTTTCCATAGAACTAGTATATATTTTAACACTTGTATAGTCCTTTACATTTTCAAAGCTATACCTGGAATACCTCACACCTGCAAGAGAGAGAAAATGAGGAACAGACACGTTAAGTGGCTCTCTCCAAGGTCAGTGAGTCAGTAGAAGAGCAAAGAAGAAAACCTAAGAGTTCCAATCCCCCGCTCTATCCTCTAGAGAGACTGCTGCTCACACTCCAGTTCATGTGTCTTTGAAAACGAAATCCCCACACCCGCAGAGAGGCTTCTGATCAATTCTCACAGAAATTTAGCTAATAAGCAAGAGACTTGCTGTACTTAGGAAATTCATATACAGCTTTCATCCAAATATACTGAATGCTTCAGCACTGAGTGCCTAACACATTATATACACACTTTATTTAAAATTTGCAGAGCAAATGTTGGGAGCAGTTCAGCCCTGCTGCCAACACACAGTACTGAGCTTTTGTTTCAAGTAAACTTATACAGTAGATAAAATGTTCTTACAACTTTCATATAAAGTATCTCCGTATGACCATAGACCCCACAAGCAAGACTACACTAAGGATATACACATCATCCAACTCTGTTTGTAGTGATCTCTAGAGAAGTTTTCAGCCATTATATTGTGTGTTGGTGCATTTGCTGCCCCAGTCTGACCCACTCTGATACCAAAGGAAGATACCCTTGTGAGCTTTTGAAGTGTGGCCATGACACCTTGAGACCCTGTTAAGGAATCAGATTCTGTTCTAAGCTTTGTACACTGCAATTCTTCTAGAAAGTAACAAGGACAACAGCAACTCAGATTTGACCCAGAGATTTAGATTTTGTTAAAAACCACCAAATATTTTTGAAATCTGGACTGACTGAATTTTTAAAATAATCCTGGAAATATTTCTAATACAGGCAGTTTTTACAAAAAATCTCCCCTGCATTTACAATCCAGACACTACAGAATTAAAAACCTGAAAGTGAAATCCATTAAGATCGTGAAACTAACTTAATTTTCATCACACAAGCACCATGTAAAAAGTTGTATTTTTAAAGTTTTCCATTTCAATCATTAATGCATTAACACAGGCTAAAGAGTTAAAAACAGCTAATGTTTAAATTTGTACGCAGGATTGTTGTAGCTGTGTTGATCCCAGGATATTAGAGACAAGATGGGTGAAGTAATCTTTTCCCCAATACTTATTTATTTCAAATATCCTATATTGTACCAAAGAAGTTGGTCTTTGGTCCAATAACCGATCTTTCATTCACCTCGTTTTTCTAATGTTTAAACAGACAATATCCTTTTAATTATATATAATTTTCAGCTTATTCTGTTATGAACAGGATTAAAGCTCCTACACAATATTAGACAGCTAAAAACTACTGGTTAACCCACTTCTCTGTACCATCTATTAGAAATGGACTGTTAAATTCTAGTACAATCTAGTACATTAATGCATGTACTAGTATTTTCCAAAGCTGATAAAACAGATTACTTCAAAATTTAGCACTACAATCTGTTTGGAAAACACAAATTAAGAATTCAGTGTGTCAAAGCGGATGTAAATTGTTTACTGTGTTAATGCACAGCAGAAATATCTTGCGAAATGGGATGTTTCATTTTTGGTGGCAAGTTACAAAATTACAATAATCAAAGGTTAACAAGAGCACTATAGTAAATTTGGAGATACTTAGTGCATGTAATTAGTACTACATTTAATTTATTTGTGGAGCAAGCATAAATAAGACCAATTTACAAATTACATCTTTTACAATATTTTGCATACAAACCAATGAAACCTGCACGAAGTATCCATTCTTCTAAAAATAAACTATTACACAGTGCACAAATAACCATGTAATCTATAATATATAGTTACTATCATGCACTTAATCCATGAGGGACAGAGAATCTGGTAATTATACTAGAGTTTCCATACCATTCCAAGCATTGGTACCATCTGAGTTAGCCTTATTAAATAACATGGAACAATTTGGTTTACAAAAGGGAGAAATACCTCATTAGTCTGTAATTACATAGTAGTTACCATAGAATGACGACCTAATGAGGTGGTTGTTTGGGTCCAACAAGATATCACCGCTAATTCTTTTCAGGATGTGCGCACTGAAAATGTTACAAACAGCAAGTGATGAAAGGATGCTCAGCTTTAGAAGCAAGGAAAGGAAGTGGCCAAGCATAGACTATACACAAGTGAAGGAGGGATAAATAAATCATATGGTGCTAAGGAGTAAGAGAAATCAAGGCTAAAAAAGAAATTCCAACACAGCTGTCAAGCAGTCTGCACTGTGTAGAACTATGAAGCACTCTATGGAAGATCCTGAACATCCTCTGTTGTACTGCCTGTGGAAGCAATGCTTCTTCAAAATGTATTAAGGAAATCTCTCTCCTATGAAGAGTGGAGCTTTCTGAAAGAACACATCAGCTCAATGTAGATGGCTTGGCCAAGAACTGTCTCTGATCATGAAAGTCCATCTACTCAGAGCCAGCACCCTTCTTTAGACATCATGCCCACGGGTTAGTGGCAGCAACTTCTCTTCACTCAAGTGAAGGTTTTTTTACTTGCCTTTCACTAGCTTCACAATCTAGGAGTCCCTGTTTGGATTCTAGAAATTCAGAAGCCACCTAGTTAGCAAAGAAGTCCAAGCATGCTTCCTCTCAACCCAGGGCTTTGGAGCTGTGCTCCGGCTCCGAAGCAAGCTTCAGACAAAAACTTGCAACTCCACTGCTCCAGCTCCGGGCTCCACTCCAAAGCCCTGTCTCAACCACTATATCCAACCATATTTACTTGCCAAAGTGTTTGTAACTTTTCCTTTTGGATGCATGCTAAGTTACCATCATCCGTTCCTTGGTTGCTCCTACACCAATTCCTACAGAGCACTTTGAGGTTACCCTTGAAGGCCACTAAGAAAATTCAGGTAATGTCAGATGCTACCTGCTTAACTCGCAGTGTTTCTTGCGTGGAGTACACCACACACATGCCCCATAGACTGCACATATTTCCAGTTCATTTCCAAGTAATGCCTGCCTTGATCTCACACACACTATACAGTTTGGAGTCATGATTAGGTCAGAGATTGCCCCTCCTGTCCTCAGGCTTAATCTCAACAGCTGAGATGCTCTTGCTGATTGTCACTAGATGTGTCCATTTGGGACCTGGGTATTCTCAGTTGAGGGCCTTCAGATTTGAAATTCACTCCCACCAGAGCCATGTTTGACCTTCAAGGTTCACCTTCTCATAATAGCCAACACTTTTAAAGCCAGGTGCTTCAAGTTAGGTGACTAGGTACAAGTGGCCTGGTTTTCAGGAGTGACAAGAACCCACAAGTCAGTGGGAGATAAGGTATTCAGCACCTCTGAAAGCTGTGCTGCTTTCACTCAGGTGCCTGAACGGGGATTTAAAAACAAATCTAGGCAGCTAGTTTTGCAAGCCACAGGCTTCGGTGGACTGGGTCAGTTGGGAGGGATTCTTTGTGTCAAGTTCCATTTTAATTCAGGTGCTTTTACAGTTTGTCTTGAGGGCATCAGGCATATTTTGTAAAATTCAAAGCATCTTGCGTTAAATAAGGTCAGACCACTCATACACCAGTTTCCCCATCATCGTCTCACCTTGGCTTGCTCCAGATCACTGGTTTATTTCTCTATAGGGCAGTGAGCATCATCTTCCCAATCCTGGAGCGCCAAGCCAGTAGTTTCTCCTCCATGTGGTAGACAGTAGTGAATAAGGGTGTTTACCCTTTCGATACTGTTGTTTAATTCGTACCACCCACAATCCAGTCTTCTCTTCACCTCATTTCTTAGTCTGCAGTAGTTGGTAGCAATTGGCCCAAAACAGACAGTTTAACAGTATTTGTTCTCTTTATACACCAATATTTTTGAAGATGTTTTTCCTTCTCTGCATTCCTCATCACTATCCAGCTCTTTAAATCAGTGTTTCAGGTCTCGCGGTGATTCAGCAAAAGTGAAAAGCCTTTTTTTTACCAACTGGGGTCGGTGCATGTCCTCTGCATCTGCTCCAATCCTCCCATCCAAGACCTCTGAAGATTTTCTATAACCAGAAGGCAAAAAAGGTACCACCAACCGCTCTCTGAAGCGGAAGTGTGAGAGATCTGCTTTCCTATAAACATGTACCTTGACGCTAAATATGAGTGAGGCAAGAGGCTTCTCAGACCTTGAGAGACTATGTACTGCATATAGTCTGAGGGTTGTAGCTCTATTAGTAAAGGCATATTTGAGTAACGCCTAGCAAGAAACGGTGCATTTAAAGTTTCAAGAGGTCACAGTGATTCCATAATTCAGAGACTTAATCCAACAAGGCTGATGCAGTTTGGTAGAATCCTGCAGGTTACCCAGTGGGACCATCACACTTTAAGCAATTGGAAAGCCCTTTTTTTTAAAAAAAATTAAAGCAACGTGGATGAGAACAGCGTACATTTCATGAGGGCTCATCTGTTCCCCTGTTGCTTATTCTTCACCATAGGTTTTCCTAGGTTACGAATCTTTCACTTCAGCAGTGCAATGCTCTTCTCTTCCAGACCAGAGATCCTGAAGCACCTTTTCTCCTCTTATTTTAAGTGTGGTTTTGTGGCAGTGTTTTTTTTTTTTTTTACATAAACAGTCCCCACTTGCAGTCAGATAATGGAACAGTTTAGGATCAATGCTAAGACATTTGGAGAGGCTTTCAACAGAGGTGGGACACAGTTTTGCCGGGAAAGGTGAGAAGCATTTTTTTTAAACAGGAAGCCCAAGCTCACTGTCATGGAGTGTGAGGGAGACAAGGCCCTGCACCCCCGGCTTCCTGTGATTCACCAGGACTCTCAGCCAGCCAGTAAAACAGGTTTATTTAGACGACAGGAACACAGTCCAAGACAGGTCTTGCAGGTACAGACAACAGGACCCCCTTAGTTAGGTCATTCTGGGAGCCCCAAGGAGGCCAGAGCCCTGTTGGGAAGCCTAAGCCCCATCTGGGCTCCCCTCCATTTCCAAGCCAGCTCCAAACTGAAACTCCCTCCAGCTGTCTCACTCAGCCTCCCCTCGGCCCCTCCCCCAGACTTTGTCCATTTCCTGGGCAAAGGTGTCATCTGGCTCCAACCCCCATCCTGGTTCTCATGTTACCTGCTCAGGTATCTGGTTTTAAGGAAAGTCTCCCATCTCCAATGCAGACAGTCCTGGCAAAACTCCCCTGCAACCTTTCCAGGTCAATGCTCCCCTCTCCCCGCTGTGTCACAGGCACCCACACAGTATTCAAAGAAAACATTAAGAACATTTCCAATTCGTCACACTCACATTCAACATAACTTCAAAACATGCTCTGAGCCAATCACAGCACAAGGCAACTGATTATGCAATAACTGGATGTTACCCCCAAACTAGAATGGAGCAGAAGAATGGGGATAAACAGGAACAGGCAGCAAAAAGTGGCTCAGTGTAGGTCAAGGACATTTCCATTTCAGAGGAATGGGAAAAACGAAGGAGGAAATCACAACTGGAATATAACCACCTCACACAGACTTCAGGTCAATTTGTGTCTGGCATTAGCCACCCTGAAGTTACAAAGTTTCCCAGTAAATAAAATGCAATTAAGGATTTACGGACTTGTTCAAGTCCAAGGGCATGTTTATCTCCTCAGCAATTACACCGTAATGCTAAAGGGAGCTTCCCCACCCCACCAGTTGTTCTTAATATCCAAGACAATTTAGATCTCAAATTAAAAAATAGACTCTGGTTACTAGTCTGTATGAATGTACCTTACCTGCACAGGAATATTTTTATGACTGTTACTCAATGTAAAAGTTAGTTTACAGCTATGCTAGTTCATAGATTCCAAGGCCAGAAGGGATCACTTTGATCATCTAGTATGACCCCAAATAATGCCTAGAGCAAATCTTTTAGCAAAACATTCAATCTTGAATTAAAAGCCATCAGTGATCGTGAATCAACCACAACCCCTGGTAAGTTGTTCCTGTGGTTAATTACCCTCTTTAAAACATACCTCTTATTTCCAGTCTGAATTTGAATAGCTTCAGCTTCCAGTCATTGGACCGTTTTAAGCCGCTCTTTACTAGACTGAAGAACCCATTATTAAATATTTGTTTCCCATGTAGATACTTAAACTAATCAAGTCAACACTTAACCCTCCCTTTATTAAGCTAAGTAGATTGAGTTCTTTGAGCATATCACTAAGGCTTGTTTTCTAATCCTTTAATCATTCTTGTGGCTCTTCTCTGAACCCTCTCCAATTTATCAGCATCTTTCCTGGATTGCGGACACCAGAACTGGACACAGAAGTAGTCATCACTGATCCCTTGAGGTTGAGGATGATCTTTTTCACGGGTCCTTTGGTGACGGAGGAGTCCGATCCTCAAGCCACAGGCTCGTTGGCAGACACTGCAGATGGTGTTGGAAGACAGGGTTGGGCTACAATTGCTGTGTGACTGTTGTCTTTCCTTTCTCTTCTGGTGTTTTTATGCGACCAGGGCAAGGCGATTTTCCTCAGAAGTAGACGTTCCCTCTCTGACAAGTGTCTTTGCCAGTTACCTCTACCTTGGGCTGCTGTCTCCCTGTGTGTGGTGTCGATGCCACATCTTGAAGTTTATGTTGAGGGTGTCTTTGAAGCATTTCTTTTGGCCCCACCAGAACTGGACACAGAATTCCAGCAGCAGTCACACCAGTGCCAAATACAGAGGTAAAATAACCACTCTGCTCCTACTCAAGATTCCCATTTATGCATCCAAGGATCACACTAGCCCTTTTCTCCACAGTGTCACTCTAGGAGCTCAGATTCAGTAGATTATCCACCATGACCCTCAAATCTTTTGAGTCACTGTTTTCCAAAAGTTTCCCATCCTGTAACTTTGGCCAACATTCTTTGTTCCTAAAGGTATGCATTCACACTGAGCCACGTTAAAACCCATGTTGTCTGCTGGTGCCCAGGTTACCAAGGCTCCAGATCACTCTATCAGTGATCTGTCCTCTGCATTATTTACCACTCCCCCACTGTGTGTATAACCTGCAACTGATCCCCACGGGACCCCTCATCACAGAGAGAGAGAGAGAGGAGTGCGCCCAGTGGTTACAGAAAAGAAAAAAAGTCCCAGAGAGAGAGTCAGTCCAGGCTGAAAGTGTAGAATGAGTCATTAGGGCCAGATCCTGTGAGGTGCCAACTGCCCTTCTCAACCTGTGGCTCTCTAGGTCAGTTCAGGGGAGGATGGGGAACAGAGGTCAGTAAAAAACATGAAATCATATGACGAGAAGAACACACACACACACACACAGGGAAGTTAGAGAGAAACTAGACAGAAAGCAAGGAGTCACAGCATTGCCCGCCAGGCCATGGTGTGAGGGGAGCCCATCCACCAACCCATCACAAGGTGGGGGCTCCAACACCCCCACCATCTGATGCTCAGCACTTTGCAGGACCAGTCCCTCAGTGATCTCTATGAGGGCCTGGACCTCCCATTGTTGCTTTAACCCAGTTTCCCACTTGAGCAGACAGAGTCCACACCTCACTGAAACATTCAGCCTTAACAAAACCACTGAAGTACATTAAGCCTAAGTTAGATGGATAGAAAATCAGAAACTGACATTTTGTTAAACAATCTTAGAGGACTATCCCAGAATCTCCTATTTCAAGATCGAGGTATTGAAATGGATACACACCCTCTCACGTGCTCTTGCTGTATGTCTTAGAGGGCTACTAAACATACAGTGTTACATTAAACTAAGCAGAATTCTAGAAAAGATGCCCCTGAATTCAAAGCAGAGATACTCCAGCAACTGTATCTGTGCATTTCAGTGCCACATTCTTCAATACTGCTGCTAGTTTGCTGAAAATTGTTGTGAAGATTGACACAATAAGCTACTGAAATACCAATTCAGAATCATATTGCACTAGTAGGTATTTAAAACTGTCAAGTCTCCAAGATTAAATTAGAATCAGGGACTTTAACAAGCAAGTAAGTTAACAAATGATTCATTGGGTGGCGGGGGGAGGAGGGGAGAGAGGAGAATGCATTAGATTTGGACTTATTCAACAACAAGGGACTATTACTAAGCAACCATTTTGAAACTCCCTGAAAGTCTGCATCTGTCTGATTTCCTTTCACTCAAGATTTCCTTTTACAAACAAAATCTGAAGATTACTATCTCTGGCTTGTTACAAATGTATTCAAGAAACTCACATGCATAGCCACACCTCACATTAAATCAGAACCGTAACAAATTTGTTTAGCAAACAGACAATATCTTTTCAAATGCAGGCATAATCATCTTCACCTGTACATATAACAACAAGCTACCCCCAATACATTAGAGTCCCAGGGTGCCTCAGTGAATATTACCAGACACTGTTGAAAAAGAGAAGACGACTTAAAGTTGAGAGTAAATCAGCTATTCTGATCTCAACACATAGTATGGAGGATACAACCCCACCACCTGAAAGCCATGCAGAGCACTTTTATTTAGCCATATAACAAAAACAAAGGGAATTTGGTTAAAACATATTGTATTGTTACTCCTTACAGAATGTCACTTAAGATTTCCCAATGGCTTAAAACCTTAATACTATAAGTAATTTGGTGTAAGAGGTGTAACTTTTTCCACAAATCCTTTTAATCCATTAGGTAACAGGACAGAAAACTGCCAGAATTTACAACAGGAAGTGTAATAGTCCAGAGATTTCACATACATTTGATTAAACAGTTTCTTAAATTTTATGGACCTGCTTTGCCTCTGGATACATGTACACAACATCCATTGACTTTAAAAGGGAAAGCAAAAGACAAGATTTTCAAATAATAAGAACACAAATAATGTCAGTTTTAAATGGCAAAGTGAAAGAAAACCTGAACCCTCCAAAACATTATGATCACCATAACACGCGTCTTACCATACTCACACATCCCCTCCCACAACCTCACTGGCAAATAGTTTCAGTCTCTGAAAGGGTGAGTTAAATCAAAGTGAATTTTATTGTACTCAAACAGTAAATCTACTGCAGAAAGAAAAAAATGAAGACCCACTGCAGTGAAACAAGTTTTATAATTTATTAAAGTTAATTATCTTTTTTCTCAAACAGTATTAGGCAGTGAGGGGAAGGAAAAAGAGAAGAAAGCTGTTCAACCAAGTGCTAGTCAGCAGTAAAAATCTTGTCTCCTGAAGAATTTGAAGTTATCCATCTCACTTAATGTCCCCCACGCTCCTTGAATGTGGCATTCAGTACCACCAGCCTAGTGCATTGTACAATCTCAGGATGACTCCTCACACAGCAAATGCCCATGCAAAGATGTTAATGAGAAAAACTTACGTTAAATTGTTTTTTGGGGGAAAGTTTAGATTTTAGGCAAGAACTGTTTTTAACCATGGCAAGAACATGCCCCCTTGCCTCACAGCAGTGCCAAGGTTACTGAAGTTGAGTTCTCTATTCAAGTTATTTCCTTGTGGGAAAAGATTGACAAAAGGAATTCTGGAGTGGACAAAGGAGAGAAGGGGGTCACAAGGCAGCACAAATCAAGCAGATTATTTTACCAACACAGATTCAAGGAGTGCTTATGTTTTTACTCCTTTTCTTTGGAGTCTTAGTTTAATCATCCATTTCTTAGGACTCATCTGTTGGGAAAAGGACAGATGCTCCTATCTGCTCCCACCCTAAAATAAAGAATTACAAAAAGCTTCCGTGTCACCCCAGACTTGGGCCAACTGGGATTCAGACACATTTGGGTTTGTCTCCACAGGCTAGCATATCCATTCGAGAACAGACTTCACAGCTCAAACTTTCTTCCACCTACCAGTCCAAAGGAATTGCAAGAATAAAGCTGAAATTAGAAGGTCTGCTTGTTGATTAATCCTGTTCTCTCTCTTTGGAAGGTCACATATATCCTTCCCCTCTTCATCCACTTCAGTGCTCCAAAAGGCTAATAGGTGGACAGAGTAAGCCATCACCTGAGAGAGACAGCATGGAGAGAGAGGGCTTTTCTATTCCCTTCCTACTGTCAACCTGCAGTCCCTCCTCTTTGGAAATAAAGATATTGCAATAAATTTCAGTGACATTTATCTATATGTTGCTATAGGATCACTTATGACACTGCAACAGTGAGATCGTCTCATGAAACCTGAGGCCTCAGACCCCTGCATCGACATGGAGACCCAGTGAGTTCAACTGAATTCCACATGAGCACAGGCCTACATGGATCAGAATGTGGTATCAGGGCCTAAAACGTGCATTCTTTGGATTAAAGATGAGGACATCATCCATTCTAAAGTTTAAAATAGTTTCAGATATTACACCTACCCCAAAGTCTTCAGGCCAATTGTGAGCTTTTCACAGTTAATAGGAACAAGTGTCCCTCTCCTCTGTTGTGGCTGTGCCTAAGACCTACACAAGCAACAGGAAACTGACCAACTGCCTGCACCAGGGGAAAACACTGAAGCCAACCATATACAAACTCAAAAAAAAAAAAAAAAAAAAAAAAAGAATTCCAGGCCTCTCTCCAATCTCTTTTAGATGCAGTAATTTTGGCTCCTCCTTTTAACAAGTGTAGAGAGACTTTTCAGACCGATGTAGAATTTTTAGACTGGCTCTGTCTCCTAAAAACCTCAGGAGTTATTTCATAATATTGGCTTTTATTTCTGGCTTTGAGACACCTCAATATCTGAATAAAAACACTACAGCCTAACTTGGACGAAGTGCACTATTTCATGCTTTATCTGCACATACTGAAAAATGTAGGCGTTTTAGTCTAATTATTAAATATTTAATATGGCATGACAGAGATGAGAAGGCGAATGAGGAATAATGGGTAGTTCTCATTTGCCCGAATAGCAGACGAGACTCTGGTTGTGCACGTTCTGCCAGAAGGAATGAGGCCTTTCCATTCTCTTGATAAGGCCTAAGGACACTGAGGTCTGGTGCCATGATATGATGGCCACAGGCATTTCTCATTCACTCACAACAGATAGGGTGCCACAGATGAGACCTGATCAAGCACCCAGATGGCGCCGTCTCCAGTGTCTAGGTCTCTGCAGCATGGCTCTGCTGAAGCACCCTCACCAGGTTTAAAAGCATTCAGGGTGGGCTTTGCCATTCTGTGCTGGCCTGTATTTTACTCTATATTTTGGAATTACCGTATTTTCCGCACCATAAGGTGCACCGGATTATAAGGCGCAGTCTCAATTACGGAGTCTATTTCTGTACTTAACCCATACATAAGGCACACCGTATTATAAGGCGCATGCTAAAACATACGGTCTACAAAAAAAGGTAACGGTGTTCATAGTAAAAAAACTTTATTCTACTATTTAACAATACACTCACATTATTTTTTAATCACTCTTCTCCCACAAATCCATCAAAGTCCTCATCTTCTGTGTCTGAATTGAACAGCTGGGCAATTTCGCCATCAAACATGCCGGGTTCTCTCTCATCATTGTCGGAGTCAGTCTCGTTGCCAGGTGGCTGTTCAGCAATGATGCCAGCTTTTGCGAAAGCTCGGACAACAGTTAAAGCAGATACCTTAGCCCAGGCATCCACAATCCATTCACATATGGTGGCGTAACTCGCCCGGCGCTGCCTCCCACTGTTAGTAAAGGTGTGTTCGCCGTCTGTCATCCATCGCTCCCACGCCGTTCGCAACTTCACTTTGAACGCCCTGTTTACACCAATGTCCAGCGGTTGGAGTTCTTTTGTTAATCCTCCCGGAATGATGGCAAGCTCCAAATTCATTTGCTTCACTTGGTTTTTCACAGTAGTGGTAAGATGGGAACGCATGGAATCGCAGATCAACAGGGACGGTGATGCGTGGAAAAAACCATCCGGTCTCTTTACATACACCTCTCTCAGCCACTCTCTCATTTTCTCCTCGTCCATCCAGCCCTTTTGATTGGCCTTAACGATGATTCCAGCTGGAAACTTTTCTTTTGGCAGCGTCTTCCTCTTAAAAATGACCATAGGTGGTAGTTTCTGTCCATTACCGTGGCAACCAAGAACAACAGTGAAAGCCGACTTCTCATGCCCCGTGGTGCGTATCGATACCGTGCTGGTCCCCTTTTTCTCCACAGTATGGTTCACGGGGATGTCAAAAGCGAGGGGGACCTCGTCCATGTTGGTGATGTGGTTGGGCTGGATCTTTTTGTCGGTAATCTTGTTACTGCAGTAGGTGCGGAAGATGGCCAGCTTTTCTTTGTAATCCGCCGGCAGTTGCTGCGCCACGGTAGTTCTTGCGCGGATGGAGAGATGACGCCTTTTCATAAAACGAAAGCACCAAGACGGACCTCCTTGAAAGTGTTCGATCTTCATGTCTTGTGCTATCGTTGTTGCCTTCAGTCGAATGGTGACTGTAGAGACGCTTCTCCCGGCTGTTCTTTGTTCAATAATCCATTGTTCAAGTTGGTCTTCTAACTGTGGCCACCTCGATTTGTTCCCGCGGAAACTCTGTTTCGTCTTCTTAACTTGGCGCAGTTCATTTTCTTGCTTCCTCCACTTCCGAACCATAGATTCATTGATGTTGAATTCTTTCGCAGCTGCTCTATTCCCATTTACAACCGCGTAACTGATAGCCTGTAGTTTGAATTGTGCCTCGTAAGCATGTCTCTTCACTGGTGCCATTTTCGGGGGTCCTTAGACAAACAAATGTCTAAGGAGGAGTGGAGAAGGTAAACGTACGTACTGTACGCACTGTACGTATTACGTAATGTTCTCTGATTGGTTTATCGCTGCCAGCGTACGTAGTTTACGTATTACGTCCCTGTGTCAGCGAAAAATGGTCCGACAGTCAATCAAGCAAAGCGCTTACCAAAGATTTTGGAACTCAGTGCACACATAAGGCGCACCGGATTATAAGACGCACGGCCAATTTTTGAGAAAATGTAAGGCTCTTAGGTGCGCCTTATAGTGCGGAAAATACGGTATATCATTCCACTCAGGTTTGTTATGCAATCTCAACGTGCCCATTTGAGAGTTAACTGTGTTCACACAATTCATTTAGTGATACTTAATATAGGCTAGAATTTGTATCAGAGGGGTACCCGTGTTAGACTGGATGTGTAAAAGCAGCACAGAACTCTACCGCTTTTAGTCTATATTAGTTACCGCAAGTACCCTTGGTACCATAGTGATAGGGCCCTTTAACTGCACAGAGTTCAAAAGTCTAAACCCAGAAGAAATAAGTTTGGGGACAGAGAATGGAACAAACTGCCTCTCTCCTCAGCAGCAGAAAGGGAGTGCAGGCATGCACACCACATAAAACAGAGTATTGGTTTATCACCATTTAATACATTTTAAAAATTCCCCCAGTACCCTTCATATTATTTCTACACAGTCTCCTTTCTATCACCGCTGAACGACCCATTACATTCTTTCAGCATGCATGCATTACAGAGGTGGTTTGCTTGAAACCCTGAACATTTGTTCCTAAAGATGTTCTGAACAGGACATGTCCACAATGGCTCTCAGCTGTTTTAACACAGCTACTGCCCCAGTTACTGACATGTAGCTCTGACAATAAGCATGCTGCTCAGAGAAATTACACACCAGCAGCATCTTATGCCACCTAAGTACAGTACAATACATTTGCATATTGAACAGAATGATGTTTGCCTTTTTTAAAAAAGTAATGAAACATTTTCACAGGAAAGGAACTGCCAGGATGATACCAATTGCTGTGATGAAAACTGACAAAAGCAAGGAAATGTATAGTTAAGAGTGAAATCTACCACATCTCCCCCAATACCTCTGCACACAATGGGGCATCTTCCACTCTTTCCTTAGAGCTCCCCATGGTGCTGAGTACTGGTGGAGATACAGTTCATTTAATCCCTAACTGAGAATTCCTTTGGCTTTCATTTTCTGTTGCAGCCTTGATGTTCTTTTAATGTATTTCCCCCCCTTGTGACTCTTTCAGTCATCCTGCAAGATACTTCAACTTTGAGGAACGAGACAGGTCCCACGGACACTGTAAATGAGGACTATTGTTAGAACTGGACTGGGATTTCTCTCAAGTCATTTAATAAGGTTTACCCCCAAAACTGGGCCAACTCCCACAAATGAGGTAAGTAGAGAGGATCCAACATTATACACAAACTACTAAACCATTTAGCCACCAGCTAACTGAACATACCAGCTAACCCTCCATTTTAAATGCTTTATTTTTCATTGAAGTAAAATAGATGTGGCTGCCCAGAAATTCTAGATCCAGCCTTACGACTGATAGACAATGGTCATAATGACTCTCAACTTGCTACGGCTAGTGTGGAAAAAGGCCCCTAAGGTTCTTTAGATTCCTCTGCAATTCTAAATAATTCATTCTAATTTTAGATAGAAGCTTTGTAAAGTATTCTTTTAGCACCATCATTTATATGGGCTTGAATTTCCGAATGCTGATTTTTAGAGATTTCAGCCATGTTCTGGATACTGCTTTGTGAATAGCCAGTTTAATGCGCCCTTGTTTTAAGCTGACTTCATTTTAAGGTTTGCACTGTTGTAGCCAGATTGGTCCCAGGATATGAGAGAGAAAAGGTGAGTGAGGTAGCATTTTTTATTGAACCAACTTCTGTTGGTGGAGAAGACAAGCTTTCATACTTCACAGAGCTCCTCAGCCCCTAAGGTCTGGAAGCCATGGCACTATATGAACAGTCATTGGAGGGCTGGATGCAGTAGAAACGAGAGCCCTTCTGAAGATAGCAGGTGTAAAGGAAAATTAAGTGGAAATGAAAGCCAGGGTACAGGATTGACTGCCATCAAATGCAGAAGACAAACAGATGACAGGATGCCCAAGAAAATAATGCAAACTCAACCCAGGTCAGTCAGACCTAGAGGCCGACCACCAACTAGATGTCGGGAAACTGTACACGGGGACACGACCAGGCTGGGCTTAGCGGAGGACAAACCATGGACAGGACAGAATGGCACTGCTATATTGCTCCCCAGGTCTGTAAAGATGCTTTGGGATGAGAAGTAGTAGGAGGCACAGGCCCAAGAGTGCCTTCAAAGAGTTATTTACTACATAAGGAAGACACTAAGACTGCAGCAAAGTTTCTTACTGAACCTTCCAGCATCACAACATCCACTCCCAGTCTTTATTCAGGCCTAATTTAATGGTGTCCATTTTGCAAATTAATTCCAATTCAGCAGTTTCTCATTGGAGTCTGTTTTTGAAGTTTTTTGGTTGGGTCATTACACAAAGTAAAACTATTTCCCCATGTTTATCCCCCCCGCCCACTGTTCCTCACAACTTCTTGTCAACTGCTGCAAATGGACTATTTTCATTACCACTACAAAAAGTTTCTCTCTCTCCTGCTGGTAATAGCTCACCTTAACTGATCACTCTCGTTAGAGTGTGTATGCTAACACCCATTGTTTCATGGTGTGGGTGTGTGTATATATCTTCCTATTGTATTTTCCACTGCATGCATCTGATGAAGTGGGCTGTAGCCCACAAAAGCTTATGCTCCAATAAATGTGTTAGTCTCTAAGGTGCCATGAGCACTCCTGTTCTTTGTAAGGTTACAACTGTAAGCAGCCCTCCCTCCTCCCCTCAATAACCTCATATGTATCCACACCACACTAAAGATCCCAACCTTACAAAAAAACACACAACTTTACTAATGTAAGTAGTCTCATTAAAGTTAATACTTATGTGAGTAAAGTGATACACAGGACTGGAGTCTAGACATACACAACATGACAATGTTGATACAACCTGTATCCCCTGCCTCATTAACAGAGAAAAGTACTGTATTTGTCAAAGTCAAATCCACTGTACTTATAACACAGTAGTGTTTGAAGTCCACATTTCCAAGAAGAGTGTTAAAACGCATTTCCCAGCTCATGCATCCATCACACAAGTAACACCTTTGGGTATGTTCTATTAAGTTTGGAATGCAGGGGGTGGGGGGGACACACTAGTATTTCCCTGGCTTATTTTTAAATAACTAGAAAGCACCAGAATTACCACGAGGTACACAGCTCTGTTTTAGGTTAGCTAAACATTATGTTCATTAATCTCCACAGCATAAGAAAAAGAAACATTCCAATTCCACGTCCCTAAAGATTTTCTACCTTCTGTGCAAGAGATGGAATGGAGGCTGGAAGATTTGCTGTCTCAGTGGGCCACCAGCATCTCTCCGGAAATGAAGTTTTTGTTGCTCCTGGCCCAGACTCACTGAGAGTTGAAACCTTACTCTCCTGCTTCCACTGTGTCAAAAGTAAGAAGGTGGGGCAGGAGTTCAATTACACCAGACACTCAGGGAGAGAAAGAAGAGAGAAGTCCAGGCCAGCAGCAGAAAAACAGTTTTCCTGTAGAGACACCACTGCTCCGGAAATAGTGTTCACTGTAGAAATATGGCAGTCCACCCCAATAGCACTAGAGCACGCTGCACAAGTCTGGATGAACTGAGAACACCACTACTGTATGCTGTCTGATTCCACAGCAATACCGTGGCAAGCTCCAAATGCAAGACTCAGATTCTTACATTAGACTGATTTAGGAACTGAAATATTTCAGACTCTGCACATTGTACAAGGGCTTTAAGATGCCATTTTCAAAATAATGATGTTCCTTAAGGGAAAATATATACATTTTTAAAACACTACTCAGAACAGCTTTAAATGGCATCTTACAACTCCTAAAGTAGAACAGTACTTTTTGAACAGATGTCTTTTTTTATTAATATATGAAAGAGTCCATCCTCTGCCAGGCTGTTGGAAGCATGAACTTTTAAAAAACAAAAAAGACATTCTGACAGTGTAAAAAGACATTTAAACATTTCTCTTCATCCAGTGGCAGTGATCCCCATGGCTTAGGCTGGCCAAGGTTCATCTACCTTCGGTCAGGATGCAACACAACAGGGTTCTTCCCACCAGCCTGGGAGCAGAGGGGCTACTTGCTAGACAAAGATTTGCATTTTTCCCAAACTGGGCTTCTAAAAAGAAACACGTTCAAAGTCTTAACCTAGTCTGCCACGCTGGAAATGTCCACCTCACCCAACAAACAAATGAGAGGAAATCCAAAAGGAACAGTAAACAATTAGAAGGGTAGGGTTTATTTTAAAAAACCTCAGTTTTTTAAACTACAAAGCAGATTAAAGAGACTGCATCCAGCAAATACACTTCCTTAACCCTGAGCATTTTCTAAATAGCTCATCTCAAGCACCATGTCTCCTCTCCAGCAGAAAACATTGGCTTAGATACAAAAAGGCAGACAAGACACTTCCAAGAGCACCTACATTTAATTCATTCTGTTAATCATGTATCCTCCTGCCGCTCCTAACAGTGTTTAAGTGGAGACATGAAGAGCCACAGCTCTTTTGTTTGAGTAGCCTAGAGCCTAACAAAAAAACAGTTGTTCCAAGTCAAATATCAGAATTCAGATACCATTTAGACAGCTAAACAGGAAGTCAGACCATACTAGGTAAAGGCAAACCACAGTACCACAAAGATGGATGCTCCCTGTCAGCTGCATGTCACATTCAGTTTCACACAACCATGTGATCAGGAAAGCAGAGAGGCAGAGGTTCCACCTGGTTTTGAAGGCTAGTCAGAAACCAGGTCATCAGTCCAAAGAGATCTTCTGAGCACCTAGGGCCTCCATTTTCTGCTACCTCTCAGCCAGCCAGGAGACCAAGGAATGCAATCAACCCCAAAAATGCGTCTAAATCAAAGCTCATACACACAAAGGTTTCCTTTACACAGCTGTCCAGGACAGGATCTCAACTGTGCTAGGTGAACCACATTTACACACATTGTCGCTACAGTTTTGACCCAAGGGTGGATAAGGCCCAAGCACCTTTGCTCCTATGGTACGAGCAGCATCCACCACCTGGCTAAAAGAAGCTCAAGTAGTCTATCAATCAACATCAAAACCTACAGGAAGATGCTTGATGACAGAGGACACTGTCCATTTAAAACAAAACATGCTATTCACATGTGCAGAACACAGAAGGCAGAACTGTCTTGGATAAATAGGGTTTCCAGGGGAGGGGAGCCTTCCCAGTGCACCTAGACTGATAAAGAGCTTGGTCAGCCCTTTACTCCATGCACACTTAGAGGATAGAATAGACTCATTTGCCTGCAATCAGCCATGTATGATCCTTACAAATCACTGTCCTCTCTAAATGCCTGTTTGTTGCAGCCACCCTCCAGAACTGCTGCAAAATAAGAGTCAACCTCCCACATCTTCAACAAGGGCACAGTCCCCCACCCACACGCACTCCCCACTCCACCCCCAGCCTGTCAGTATCCAAGCGAGGCTCTAAAAATGCCCTTTTGGGGGTATGCTAAGCAAGTAGAATGAAAAACTGCAGATCGCTAAGCCAGCATTTGTATGATGCCTCTTCCTCCCCTGTTTTCTTCTACATTCCCCCTCCTCACAACCTCTACTGCTCAAACTCTCAAAACAAAACTTGAAGTTTTAGACTGGGTGCACAGAAAGGGCGACAGTGTAATTTACACTGCTTGCAAATAAAATGTCCCCTCCTAGGGAATCAGGTGGGGAGCTGTACCATTACCACACAATTTCCAAAGCCCAGGATGGGAATTTCCTGGGAAGGGGGAAGTCTTCCAGGGCTTTCTAAAATCTAGGCTGAGAAGGCCTCTGAAGCCAAGAGCTCAGTGCACCCTCCCTGTTGTGAGGCTGCCCCCGCCCCAAACAGGAAACGGGCATGGCCATTACTGCTCATACCACCCCCAGGGGAGGCAGTAATGCCTGGGCAGGGGAGGAGAAGAGGCAGTGGCTGGGCTCTGTTCCGGGCGCCACAGGAAAGCGTGTGTGGAGGTGTTCTTGGCAAATTATGTCCTCCCTTCCCACCTTCAATGTGGGGAAACAGCACGAGGAGGGAGAGGATGAGGAGTGTGGGGCAGAGGGTCGATTTCAAGAGACACACCAGACAGACAGGAGAGCGCAGAGGAAACGCACCGGGAGGGAGAGAAAAATGAGGCTTGTTCCTTAAGACCCACTGTCGGGGGCAGCAGGAGAATGACCCCCCGCCCCAGGAAGGGGGAGAACAGGCAGGGCCCCCCCCCCGCGCGCACAGGGACAACTCGCCGTCCGGGGGGGGGGGGGCGGCTCACACACCCGCACCCCCCTGGGGAGGCTCCACGGCCACCGCCCCGCCCCTGCTGTGGGGGGGGAGCCCGCCCCTGCCTGCCCGGGGCGCGGGGTGCTCCGCCCCCAGGGAGCAGCCAGCCCCCTCCCCGCCCGAGCCCCTCCCCGCCTTCCCTTCAGAATCCAGCGTCGGCCCCTCCCCAGGGGCGGCCCGGCCCGGCCCGGCCTAACCGCCCCCGGCCAGTCCCGCCGCCCCGAGCCGCCGCCGCTCCCCCGGGCTGGGCTGGGCCGAGCCGCCCCCCGGCCCCGGCCCCGGCCCCGGCCCCGGCCCCGGCCCCGCTCACCTCGGCCGGCGGCAGCAGCAGCGGCGGCCCCGCTCGCTCCCCTCAGGCCGGGCCAGGCGGGCGGAGCAGACGCTGCGCCGCAGACACCAGCGGCAGCCGGCACCACCACAAACAATGATGCTGATTGGGCCGCGGCCCCGCCGCACCGGCTCCGCCTCCCGACATGAGCAACGACGCCCATTGGTCGAGAAGACAGACCGACGGAAGCACAGACCAATCGAAGCGGAGGCTACACCTCGACGCCCGCCCTGTAGCTCCCACTGGCTGTTGGCACCGTTGATTGGCGTAGGCCGCGACCACTGGGAGGCGGCAAAGGCGCCCCGTGGGGCGCCTTTAATGGGTCCCTTAGCCTGGACATCCGGGTACCTTGTGGCCCTTATATGTCGGCGGGCAAAAAGCAAACTTGGCCCTACTCGGGAGTTTTGGGCCACGGCGGCCACCGTACCTCGGGTTACCCCTAATTATCCTCCTTCCCTTTAATCCCTCTCCCCCACTGTACCTGGGGGGACACACAGGGGTGGCACCCAGCTGAGGCCCCATCACCAGAGCGGGTGCTGAGCACCCAGGCCCACGTGGCCAGGCCAGGCGGGGGGGGGGCAGAGTCTGGCAGGGCCCCGGGGGGGCACCCCTGTGTAGGTCAGGCTGGTGCGGGTGATGGGGGAGGGGCGCGGGGTCAGGCTGTGCAGGGTGTTGGGGGAGGGATGTAGGTCAGGCTGGTGCGGGTGAAAGGGGAGGGGTGTGGGGGAGGGCTGCCCAGGGGAGGGATGTAGGTCAGGATGGCACGGGTGATGGGGGAGGGATGTAGGTCAGGCTGGTGCGGGTGAAAGGGGAGGGGTGCGGGGTCGGGCTGTGCAGGGTGATGGGGAGGGGGGCGGGGTCAGGATGGCACGGGTGATGGGGGAGGGGTGCGGGGGAGGGCTGCCCAGGGGAGGGATGTAGGTCAGGCTGGTGTGGGTGAAAGGGGAGGGGCGCGGGGTCAGGATGACAGGTGACGAGGTGCCAGGGTCAGGGTGGTGCAGAGGATGAGGGAGTGGTGCTGAGTTCCAGTGGCCCCAGTGCTGGTGGGGCACCACACCTGATGACTCTCGGGGCTGCCCCTCACACAGCTCTGGGAGCCAAGGGGAGAAGTGGGAGGGTGTAGAGGGAGACGGGGGTACGTAGCTGTCACGGAGTGTGGGGGAGTCAGGGCCCTGCACCCCCCACTTCCTGCCATTCACCGGGACTCTCAGCCAGCCAGTAACACAGCAGGTTTATTAGCCGACAGGAACCTGGTCCCAAGCAGGGCTCGTAGGTACAACCAGGACCCCTTAGCCAGGTCCCTCTGGGGCAAGGAGCTTAGACCCCAGACTTGGGGTTCCTGCCTCTTCCCAGCCAGCCCCAAACTGAAACCAAAAACCCCTCCAGCAGGCTCTCCCCCTCCCTTCGTCCAGTCTCCCAGGCAAAGGTGTCGACTCACCCCACCCCCCTTCCTGGCTCAGGTACCATCCCTCACCTAAAGTCACCCCCTGCTCTCCCCTCCCCATGCAGACCGCCCAGGTCAATCCACCCTGCTCCCTACTGCATCACATCTCGCCCCCCTTTGAGACTGAACTGAGCGGGGTCACTCTGCCCAGTGACCTGGGGAAGTTCGGGGCCCCCTCTCCGGGACAGCGCGTCCGCTATCAGGTTGGCACTTCCCTTCACATGGACCACGTCCATGTCATAGTCCTGCAGGAGCAGGCTCCACCTCAGGAGCTTGGCGTTGGCTCCTTTCATCTTGTGCAGCCAGGTCAGGGGAGAGTGGTCGGTGTACACGGTGAAGTGGCGCCCAAAGAGATATGGCTCCAGTTTCTTCAGGGCCCACCCCATGGCCAGGCATTCCTTCTCGATGGCCACGTAGCTCTGCTCCCGGGGTAGCAACTTCTTGCTCAGGTACACGATGGGGTGTCTCTCCCCCTTTTCATCCTCTTGCATTAACACCGCCCCCAGCCCTGTGTCTGAGGCATCGGTGAACACCATCAAGGGCTTGTCAAAGTCTGGGTTTGCCAGAACTGTAGCATTTGGAGGGGATGCACCCACATGTGGAGCGGGCCACCTGGAGGTGTTTGGAATGGGGTTTGTGCAGGGGCATGGAGCTGGCATAGAGAGGCACAGGGAGGCAGCATGTTTTGATGCTGCCCAGAGGATAACGTTTCAGATTCCCCCCAGGCCTGACCGTGAGATTGTGAATGATCACCTTTAACATTGATTGTTTGCACTGTGGTAGCATCTAGGGGCCCCGGACAGGGATCAGGGCCCGTGGTGCCAGGTGCTGTGCACACAGAAGAGACCCACGGTCCTTGCCACGCAGCGCTTACGTTAGAGTACAAGAGCTGACACAACAGGTGGCTACAACACACAGTCAACCTGTGGGACTTGTTCCCAGGGGATACGGTGAAGGACAAAACTATGACAGTGTTAAAAAAGGAACGAGATAAGTCATGGGGGTAGGTCCATCCATGACTCTTAGCCAAGGTGCTCAGGGATGCACCCCCATGCGCCAGGTGTCCCTAAACCTCCAACTGCAGGAGCTGGAAGTGGACGACAGGGGATGGATCGCTCAATAACGTCCCTGTTCTGTTCCTTCCCCGTGAAGCACCTGGCACTGCCACGCTCAGATGACAGGATGCTGGTAGCTGGCCCATCACTCTGCCCCACTATGGCCGTTCGTATATTCTCACAAATGGTCAGTGAAGCACCAGGTCACAATGAGAATTGTGAACAGCAGAACACTCCCTGGTCACAGCACAGCCACGGCCTAAAGCGAGGTCCTCCCCATAGGCGGCGCGTCAACCGCTGGGTTGGGTAGCCCTGCCCTTCTGCCTGAGGCTGTGCCCTTCACACCCCCCCACCACAGCTGCTGGTCCCCGCCCCACACTAGCACCTCCAGCCCCTGGAGCTGGGCCACAGAACGGAAGCAGGAGGCCTGGGGGAGGAGCGTGGGCAGGGCCACACCTGGGTGTTTGGGGAGGCTCAGCCTCCTCCAGCCTATGGTACCCGCCCCCCCGGTCTTCCCCGTGCATTGCACTGCACCCCACGGGAATGATATTCCATCCCAGCAGTGTCACACTGGGCCACACAATCCAGGGCTCCTGCTGCCCCAGGGCATCGCACGGGGCACGGTGATAATTGGCGCAATGTTGCGTTGCTGTTTTTTGATGCACCCATGTCCCATGGCTGCCGGAGGGGGCTCTGATGTGACTGTTCTGTGGACGCTGCACAACCCTGCTCGCAGCGTGACCGTGCTGGGCTGCAACATCAACCACTATGGCCTCGCTGTTTCCTTGCAGGCCTCCCCCTCGCTCTGTCTGTCTCCACTTGGGGTGTCTTTGAGCCCCTGCCCCACAGCGGGGGTGACGATCGCAGCCCTGCCGCTCCCCCAGGCAGGTGCTGGCAGGACCCAGCGGGGATCCACAAACGCAGCTTTGTGCGAGATGCTGCCTATGGCACGGAGCACCCAGCTCCCCCCCCCCACATGTGCCAGCCCCTGGCAGCTCCAGTGATCCCCCCTGCGAACACTGGCTCTGCTCCCCCTTCCCTGCCTGTCTCCTTCTGCTCCCCCAAAACTCCTCCCAGCTCTTGCTCAGAAGGGGGGGGGCGCTCAGCCTCACACTGCAGTCGCTCTGATTGGCTGCTCTGCCCAGGGAGGCAGGATAGTGGGGAAGGCAGCCAATCAGATGCTGGGAGGGCAGGCAGGGGGGGCTGCCTCCCAGCTCTGCTCCACTGGCAGCAGGTGGGGCAGCCCAGACCCGCTGCTTCTCGCCACCACACCCCACTTTGGCCATGGGGGCTCCTCTTGGCCACCCAGAGTCGGGGGGGGGCAGGGCAGAGACAGATGGTTGGGGGAGGGGGGCAGAGGCTGCAGCCATGCAACCCCCCCATACACACACACACCACCAGGCAGAGAAAATACTGAAGCGGTTTTATTTACAGACCCAACAAAAACCCAAACGAAACAAAGGGGGAGGGGAGGGGTGACGGCATATTGCACAGTGTGAGCCCCAGAGCTAGGGGGGCGCAGGTACCAGAGCATGGGGAGCCCCCACCATGTCCCCCTCAGTGCCCCATACTGCCCCCTTCCCAACCGCAGGTGGGGAGAGAAACAGCTTCCAGTGCAGGACAGAGTGAGCTGCGGAGCGAGCCAGCCCCATGGCAGCCCAGGGTGTCCCCCGCCTGCTCCAGCAGGAGACACTGGGGGGCCCGGTGCGCATGGCACCAGCACAGCAGTTACAGCACAAGCTAATGGTGGCCGCGGGGAGAATAAATAAATTACAAAATATATTAACACTGATGTTAAAAAAAACCCACCACCAACTGCCCCTGGGGGAGGAGCTGCGCCCTGGGGGACCCCCCGGGACAGTGTCCAAAAAGAGAGAGAGCGCTCTGGGGAGGCAGGAGCCGCGGGCTGGACGGACGCCCACCCGTCCGGCCGAGCTCCAAACAGCACCGGGGCCTGGGGGAGCCGCCCGGCCCAGCACCGACCCCCCCAGACATACCCGTGGTTCCTGGGGCCCATCCCATCCCTGCAGCACGGGGCAGCCGCTGAGAGCTGCCAACAGCAGGGCCACCAAAGGCCCCACTCCAGTCGGCACAGGAGGGGCTGGGTGGGCTATGCCCAGAGCAGGATCTCCACCCTGCCTGACCAGCCCCCCACTTCTCTGCCCTATGCCAGGGCAGCAGCTGCCCCTGCTTCTCCGCCCAGCCGGCAGGGTGGGGCCCAGCGTAGAGACGCCCCCCAGGGGCAGGGCTGGCTGAAGTGCCAGGGGGAACCAGGGGCTCTCCAGGTCCCACCTGACTCTGCCTCGGCTCAGAGGGCACCAAGTGCTGCCCCCTGACTCCCAGGAGAACCCCGGGGGGGGGTGCATGGTTTGGTATCAGCTATGCCCTGCCCCCCGCCCCCCCCCCCCCATGGAACTGTTCGCTCCCCTCACAAGACCCGGTTCAGTCCCCGAATTCTTTCCTGGGGAGAGGGGTCGTGGGCCCTGCCCCCGGCCGCCCGGCCCTAGCACTCCAGCGTGGCACCAAAGCTCCGGCGGCAGTCGATGGCCTTGGAGCTGGGCGGCTGCGCCCGCCGTCTGCTCAGCTCTTCCTTGCCCAGGCTGCCGGCCACCTTGGCGTAGGCGGCTTTGTACTTCTTATCGAAGGCGGCTGCGGGGGAGACGGGGATCAGGTGCTGAGGGGCCTGGGACCCGGCCTGCAGCCGACCCCCACGCCCCGGGGGCCCCCAGCCCCTCCGCAGGCCAAGCGAGCGTGGCAGCCCCCCTGCAACTGGCTCAGATCAGTGCACCCAGCTTATCCCCCCCCTGCAGACAATGGGCCCGGCCGGCCTGATATCCACCCCCCACCAATGGGCCTGGCCGGCCCAGTACGCCCCTTCCCCCGCCACCAATGGGCCCGGCCGGCCCGATATTCCCCCCACCGCCACCAAGGGGCCCAGCCAGCCCAGTATCCCCGCCCCCCCCCACCCCAAATGGGCCTGGCCGCAGGCTCCTCTCTGTCCCTGTTCTTTCCAATGCCCCCCCAGCCTCATACCAATGTCGACATGGTCCCTGCCCAGCGCGGCCAGCATGAGGAAGAGGATCTCCCGGTAAACGCTCCTACGGGAGAAAGGGGAGAGAGAATGACACTGAGTGGGGGGGAGCGTGGGGGGGGCGCAGAGTGGTGGACAAGGAGCAGAGCTGGGGGGCAGGGCAGGGGGCATACTTCTGCACAGGGGGCGGAATCGGGGGCTGGAGGGTGGTACCTCTGCGGGGGGTGGAGCCGGGGGTGGTACCTCTGCAGGGGGTGGAGCCATGGCCGGAGGGCAGAGTCGGGGCAGTACCTCTGCAGGGGGCAGAACTGGAGGGGGCAGGAGGCGGAGCCAGGGGTAGGGGCGGAGCCAGGGGCGGTACCTCTGCAGGGGTGGGGGGCTGGGCTCCGCGGCCAGGGTCTGCAGGAAGAGGGCGATGGCCTTATGCATCTCGCCCAGCCCCACGTGGCTCAGCACGGCCTCCAGGAACGCCAGCGAGAAGGGGCTGCTGGGGCGCCGCCAGGACTGAGGCCGGGCAGCGCTGTTCCCTGTGGGGAGAGAGGGGGGGTCACATCACACCGGCCGTTCCCCCCTCCCCCACCCAACCCCCCAGGCTGGCACCGCCCCCGCTACTCACTGTGGATCCTCCAGAGCACATAGAGGGGGGGGCAGCTGTCGGGGTCTGGGGTCAGGACATCCCAGAGCAGGCGCACGCAAACCGGGGGGACCTCGGGGGCCTGGGCCTGCAAGAGAGACGTTGGGGGGAGTGCGGGTCAGAACCGGGGGGGCCCCCCAGCCCCTGGGAGCGCTGGGCCGGTGCCCCTCCCCCCCCAGCAGGCCCCGTACCTGGGGCGTGGGCCGGAGGTGCTGGGAGGCCGGCACCAGCTGCAGCAGGTTGCTGGGCAGGCCCAGGCGCCGGAAATACCAGACCAGGTTCCAGTATATTATGGGATGGCTGTCCACCAGCTCCGGCTGGGCCAGGAAGTCGCTGCCCTCGTTCTCCAGCAGGCTCTCCAGCTCCTTGCGCAGCACCAGGGGGCTCAGGTAGGCGAAGGTCGCCAGCTCCGAGCGCGGGGCAGGGCCCCTGGGCGCCTGCGGGGAGGGAGACGGGCTGCGCTCAGGGCCCACGGACCGGGCAGGGCCCTGGCCCCTGCTATGCCGCTCGGCCCCTGCCCCTCACTCCCGACCCGCAGCCCCCGCCCAGCGCTGCCCCTCACTCCCGACCCGCAGCCCCCGCCCAGCGCTGCCCCTCACTCCCGACCCGCAGCCCCTGCCCAGCGCTGCCCCTCACTCCCGACCCGCAGCCCCCGCCCTGCGCTGCCCCTCACTCCCGACCCGCAGCCCCCGCCCAGCGCTGCCCCTCACTCCCGACCCGCAGCCCCCCCCCAGCGCTGCCCCACCCACCCGACCCGCAGCCCCGCCCTGCGCTGCCCCTGGCCATCACTCCCGACCCGCAGCCCCGCCCCTGCGCTGCCCCTCACTCCCGACCCGCCCCCGCCCAGCGCTGCCCCTCACTCCCGACCCGCAGCCCCCGCCCAGCGCTGCCCCTGACTCCCGACCCGCAGCCCCCGCCCAGCGCTGCCCCTCACTCCCGACCCGCAGCCCCCGCCCAGCGCTGCCCCTCCCTCCCGACCCGCAGCCCCCGCCCTGCGCTGCCCCTCACTCCCGACCCGCAGCCCCCGCCCAGCGCTGCCCCTCACTCCCGACCCGCAGCCCCCGCCCAGCGCTGCCTGCGCCCCTCACTCCCGACCTGCTCGGGCAGAGGCGGGTAACCCCTGGGCACTGCAGCCTGGTGCAGTCAGGACCATGGGGCTCTGGAGACCGTGCCCACAGCGCCCCCTTCTGGCTGGCTCCGGAGGGAGCCTCGCTCAGCTGCTGGGGGCGGGTCTCAGGCCTGGGGGGCGGCGGGATCCGTACCGAGGAGTCGGTGCAGCCGTTGCAGAGCGACGGGGGGATCCCCGGCTCCGGCTCGGCCTCGTCCAGAGCCAGGCACTGGACGCGGTCGCTGAGCACCGGGCCTCGGCCAGCGGGCGGCTGCTCCCCACGGCTCTGGGGAGACTCCGAGGGGCTGCGGAGGGAGCAGGTTACTGCTGGGGGGGGGACACGCCCCCTTAACAGCCGCCCCCATCAGCCAGCCCCCGCCCACGGGCGCTCGCCACCCAACGGTTCCCATGACAACGGCGTGAGGGGGACGGTAGATCCCAGAAGGAGGCAGGTCCCATACCCCTGAATGATGTGAGCCCGCCCCCCGGGTCACCCCCCCCCGCCCCGAGACCCCCCCGCCCCCCAGACTTCAGAGGGCAGAGAATGGCGCAGCAGCGGGTTCCCCCCAGGCCAGGAGAGCTGCAGGGCGGTTCCCTAGTACGGGGGGGGGCAGTGGGGTCCCCCCCAGGCCAGGAGAGCTGCAGGGCGGTTCCCTAGTGCGGGGGGGGCAGTGGGGTCCCAGCGGGGCAGGGGTCCCAGGACAGGAGAGCTGCAGGGCAGTTCCCTAGTGCAGGGGGGGGCAGTGGGGTCCCCCCCCAGGCCAGGAGAGCTGCAGGGCGGTTCCCTAGTGCGGGGGGGGGCAGTGGGGTCCCCCCCAGGCCAGGAGAGCTGCAGGGCGGTTCCCTAGTGCGGGGGGGGGCAGTGGGGTCCCCCCCCCAGGCCAGGAGAGCTGCAGGGCGGTTCCCTAGTGCAGGGGGGGCAGTGGGGTCCCCCCCCCCAGGCCAGGAGAGCTGCAGGGCGGTTCCCTAGTGCAGGGGGGGCAGTGGGGTCCCCCCCAGGCCAGGAGAGCTGCAGGGCGGTTCCCTAGTGCGGGGGGGGGCAGTGGGGTCCCCCCGAGGGCGGGGCTCACCGGGGGGGCTGCTGGAAGTCCTGGATCTCGATGCTGAGCAGGGGCACGAAGGGGCGGGTGCAGAAGGGGCAGCTGGTGTTGAGGTTGGAGTCGTCGGGCGTCCAGCCGGCCATCACCTCCTCGTCGTGCACCAGCGAGCCGCACGCGTGGCACCGCGAGCAGCTGGAGAGCCGGATCTGGGGGGGGAGCCGGCTCAGCCCCCCCCCGCACTCCCCCCCAGCTCTCCCCAGGGGGCGGGGGACTCGGCTCAGCCCCTCCCCGCACTCCCCCCCAGCTCTCCCCAGGGGGCGGGGGACTCGGCTCAGCCCCCCCCCCCGCACTCCCTCCCCAGCTCTCCCCAGGGGGCAGGGACTCGGCTCAGCCCCCCCCCAGCTCTCCCCAGGGGGCGGGGGACTCGGCTCAGCCCACCCCCGCATTCCTCCCCCAGCTCTCCCCAGGGGGCAGGGACTCGGCTCAGCCCCACGGTCGCTGCCGCCCCTCTCCGGGCCCCTCCCCCCACCCCAGCCCTGTGGCTACGGGACTCCCACCCAGCGCAGACGGCCCCAGGCGGGTCCCGGCTCAGGCCTGGGGCAGGTTCGGGGAGGGGGGCTCACCTCCACGGGGGGCAGCTCCGGCCCGGCCTCGGGCAGCGGGTCCGATGACTTGCGCAGGCTAAAGCTGCCGAGCGACGTGTCCGACAGGTCAAACTCGCTGCCCAGGGAGACGGAGCTCTGGGGGGAGATGAGACGTGAGCTCCGCAGGGCCCCCCAGCTCAGCGGGACCCCCCCAGAGACGCTGACACTGCTCCTGCCCGGCCCAGCAGCTCCCCTGGAGGCACCAGGTCCCTGCCAGTTCCAGGAGTGCAACACCCCCAGCTCCAGCTGAGACCCCAGCCCTGGAGCAGGGGGGTGCAGGGGGTCCTGCCCACAGGCCTAGCCCAGGAGCAGTGGGGGGTCCCCCCCAGTCCGACCCCCGCCCAGGAGCAGTGGGGGGCAGGTCCCCGCCCAGGAGCAGTGGGGGGCAGGCCCCAGCCCAGCAGCAATGGGGGGTCCCCCCCAGTCCGACCCCCACCCAGGAGCAGTGGGGGGCAGGTCCCAGCCCAGGGGCAGTGGGGGGTCCCCCCCAGTCCGACCCCGCCCAGGAGCAGTGGGGGGCAGGCCCCAGCCCAGCAGCAATGGGGGGCAGGTCCCAGCCCAGCAGCAATGGGGGGCAGGTCCCAGCCCAGCAGCAATGGGGGGTCCCCCCCCGTCCGACCCCCCCCCAGGAGCAGTGGGGGGTCCCCCCCAGTCCGACCCCGCCCAGGAGCAGTGGGGGGCAGGCCCCAGCCCAGCAGCAATGGGGGGCAGGTCCCAGCCCAGCAGCAATGGGGGGTCCCCCCCAGTCCGACCCCCACCCAGGAGCAGTGGGGGGCAGGTCCCAGCCCAGGAGCAGTGGGGGGTCCCCCCCAGTCCGACCCCGCCCAGGAGCAGCGGGGGGCAGGTCCCAGCCCAGGAGCAGTGGGGGGTCCCCCCCAGTCCGACCCCGCCCAGGAGCAGTGGGGGGCAGGTCCCAGCCCAGCAGCAATGGGGGGCAGGTCCCAGCCCAGCAGCAATGGGGGGTCCCCCCCAGTCCGACCCCGCCCAGGAGCAGCGGGGGGCAGGTCCCCGCCCAGCAGCAATGGGGGGTCCCCCCCAGTCCGACCCCGCCCAGGAGCAGTGGGGGGCAGGCCCCAGCCCAGCAGCAATGGGGGGCAGGCCCCAGCCCAGGGGCAGTGGGGGGTCCCCCCCAGTCCGACCCCGCCCAGGAGCAGCGGGGGGCTGGCCCCAGCCCAGCAGCAATGGGGGGCAGGTCCCAGCCCAGCAGCAATGGGGGGGTCCCCCCCAGTCCGACCCCCACCCAGGAGCAGTGGGGGGCAGGTCCCAGCCCAGGAGCAGTGGGGGGTCCCCCCCAGTCCGACCCCGCCCAGGAGCAGCGGGGGGCAGGTCCCAGCCCAGGAGCAGTGGGGGGTCCCCCCCAGTCCGACCCCGCCCAGGAGCAGCGGGGGGCAGGTCCCCGCCCAGCAGCAATGCCCCCCCGGAGCAGTGGGGGCGGTTCCCAGCCCCTACCTCGGAGGCAGTGGAGTCGGGCCGCTCCTGGGGGTGCAGCAGGCTCTCCACGGGGCTCTTGCGTGGCAGGGGCTCGGTCTGCTCCGAGGCCCGGCGCAGGGAGCCGGCGTCCTGCCGGGCGCTGGATTGCTCCACGCTGGCGGTGTGGCGCAGGGAGGGGCGCCTGGCTGGGGACAGCAGCTGCTGCAGCTTGGCAGCCAGCCCCCGGCGCGGCGTCCCCCCCAGGCTGTTGTGGTTCTCGTCGCGCCGGCCCGGCTTGGCGCCCCGGGCGCCCGGCCCCAGGCTCAGCTGCACCTCGGCGCTGTCCAGGGCCGGCCGGTCGCTCTCGTCCGTCTGGAAGCTGACATCCGACAGGCTCCCGTCCTCCGAGCCACCGGGCCCGTCCAGGAGCTGGCGCAGGCCGGGGGGGAGGGCGACGAACGAGTCGCTGCCAGGCTCCAGCACCCCCAGGGCGTGGATCACTGCGGGGTGGGGGAAAGAGTCACGGGGGGGCCAGAGCCGGGTCCCTCCCAGTTCCTAACCCCAGCACAGGCCCCAAGCCCGGTGACCCCTGCGCCCAGGTTTCCTCTCCCCTCCCGCCGGCCCGCTGGCTGCGATGCGACTCACTCTGGGCCACGCCGGCCTCCACCGCGGACGTGTCGCTGCGGGGGAAGGTGCTGCTGCCGCTCTTCGCCAGCGGGCGGCCGGGCGAGGGCTCCCGCAGGCTGCGCCCGGCCCACGTGGTCTGGCGCTGGAGGCTGGGGCGGGGCCGGGCGCCCTGGTTCTCTGCACAGCCTGGGCGGGAGAGAGAACATGGGCTGCTGGGCCGGCCCCGCCCCCCGCCCCACGGGCCCGCCGCCCGCCCCTACCCCGCCCCACGGGCCCGGCCGCCCTCTACCCCGCCCCACGGGCCGCCGCCTCTACCCCGCCCCACGGGCCCGGCCGCCTCTACCCCCGCCCACGGGCCCGGCCGGCCCGACCCCGCCCCACGGGCCGCCCCTTTACCCCGCCCCACGGGCCGCTGCCCCACGGGCCCCGCCCCTCTACCCCCGCCCCACGGGCCCCGCCCCTCTACCCCCGCCCCACGGGCCCGGCCGCCCCACCCCGCCCCACGGGCCCCGCCCCTCTACCCCCGCCGGCCCTGCCCCACACGCACCTGGCAAGGCGCCGCCCCGGGCCTCGCTCTCCAGCTGCCGCTGCCGCAGGGGCTGCCGGAACTGGGCAGTGCCCAGCACCACGTTGCGCAGCTTGGCCCAGCGCAGCCGCCCGCCCTGGGTGCCCGAGGGCCACTTGCTCTCCAGCACGGCCTGCAAGAGAACGAGCCCCCCGGGGCCACGGTTACCGGGGAGACGGGGTTCCCCCCGGCCCACCCCCGGCGGCAGACACCGCCTGGCTCACCCCCAGCCCTCGCCCGGGCCGATACCTTGTTGTAGTAGCCGTAGGTGACGGTGTTGGGCACGATGCCGGCCCGTTTCATCTCGAGCAGGACGCGGACGGAGAGCACCGGCTCGCCATACTGCCCACACAGCTGCATGAGGCTGCGGTAGCAGACCTGGGGGCAGGGAGCACAGGGCACCGTGAGGGGGTGGGGGAACCCAGGGGCCGACGGCTGCAGTCAGCCGGGGGGCGCTGCTGGGACACGTGGACAGGGCGTGGGGGGCTGGCGCCAGGGAAGGGGCGGTGGGAGCACTGGGGGGGAGGGGGGGTCCGCACCTCGTCCGGCAGCACCACCTTCCTGCTCTCCATCTGCTTCAGCACCTCATAGGCCGTCTGCAGCGCCCGCACCTTGGAGGGGGCGGCCCGCACGTAGGTGGGCAAGTAGATGAACCACAGCCCGTAGCAGTGCCCCAGCAGGCACCGGGCCCACATGTCGGGCACGGACGAGTACTTCTGTGCCACCCGCTGCGCCACCTTCATCTCCTGGGGGGGCAGCCGGGTCAGGGGGGGCAGCTCTGCCCAGGACAGGCCTCCCCCACCCACCCAGGGCCTGGCAACCCCCAGCTCTGCCCAGGACAGGCCTCCCCCACCCACCCAGGGCCTGGCACCCCCCACCTCCGTCCAGGACAGGCCTCCCCCACCCACCCAGGGCCGGGCACCCCCCACCTCCGCCCAGGACAGGCCTCCCCACCCACCCAGGGCCTGGCACCCCCCAGCTCTGCCCAGGACAGGCCTCCCCCACCCACCCAGGGCCTGGCACCCCCCAGCTCCCCCGAGGACAGAGCTGAGTCCGGCCTTCTCGCTGCACCAGTGAGCCTGGGGTGTCACCTGCTTGGTCCTGCGCGGCGCGGGGCTGGTGGGGGCGCTGCTCTTGGGCTGGCACAGGGGAACTGCCAGCTGGTCCTGGGGGCGCTCGAAGAGCTCAGCCCGCAGCACGGGGAAGCTGTCGTAGCTGTGGGGGAGCAGAGGCAGCGTCAGGGGGCAGCTGGGGATATGGGGGGGCCGGGGAGCTGGGCGTGTGTCTCACCAGTACAGCGCGGGCAGCTCGGTGCCATCGGGGCCCAGGGGCTCCTCGGGGGGCATGATGAAGACCGTGTGCTCACTGCCATGCGAGTCGTCCAGCTCCATCAGGGGCGCGTCCTCAGCCTTCTCCAGATCCACCTGCACCTGGGGAGGGGAGGGCAGCTCGGGGAGGGGCCGGCACGTCCCCTGGAACACCCTCCGGCTGCGAGGGACAGCTCAGTGGTTTGAGCATTGGCCTGCTAAACCCAGGGTTGTGAGTTCAATCCTTGAGGGGGCCACTTAGGGATGTGGGGCAAAAATTGGTCCTGCTAGTGAAGGCAGGGGGCTGGACTCAATGACCTTTCAGGGTCCCTTCCAGTTCTAGGAGATTGGTATATCTCCAATTATTACCTTTTTATTACCTTAGCTTCCTGCCCCCGACAGGGCCGTTGGAGTCTGCCCCCCGCCGACACTGGCCCTGGTCCGGGAGCAGCCTGAGCCCCCGCCCAGTCCAGTCACAGGAGCGGCCGGGACCAGGCCCCCCAGCCCCTTGGGATGGGGCCTGAGGGGTGAGCAGGATCTGTGGCTGAGCAAGCTGTGGGGACAGCCCTTGGGTGGAGGGGCGGGGCACTGCAGGGGGCATTGGAGAGGGGTGGGTGTCATCAGGGGGCAGGAGCGGGGCATTGCTAGGGGTGCCAGGGGCAGGGTGTTGCTAGGGGCAAGGCACCGGCTGAGGTGCTGCTAGGGGTGAGGCGTTGCTAGGGGCGCAGTGTTGCTAGGGGCGCAGTGTTGGGGCAGGGGCAAGGCATTAGGGGTGCCGGGGCAGGGTGTTGCTAGGGGCGAGGCATTGGGTGGGGCGTCACTAGGGGTGCCAGGAGCAGAGTGTTGCTAGGGGCGAGGCGTTGCTAGGGGTGTGATGTTGCTAGGGGCGGGGTGTTGCTAGGGGTACCAGGGGCAGAGTGTTGCTAGGGGTGGGGTGTTGGGGGCAGAGGCAGGGCATTAGGGGTGCTGGGGCAGGGTGTCGCTAGGGGCGAGGCATTGGGTGAGGGCGTTGCTAGGGGCACGCGTCACTAGGGGCGAGGCATTGCTAAGGGTGCCAGGGGCAGAGTGTCGCTAGGGGCGGGGCGTTGCTAGGGGTGCCGGGGCAGGGCGTCGCTAGGGGTGCCAGGGCGGGGCGTCGCTAGGAGCGAGCCATTGGGCGGGGCGTCGCTAGGGGCGGGGCGTCACCTTGTCGACACAGGTGTCGAAGAACTCCAGGCAGGCGTGCCGGTCGCTGACGAAGGAGCACTCGTGGATGAACTGCGTGAAGAGCTGCGTGCGCAGCAGCTGCCCGTAGAACTTGTGGTAGGCGCGGTCCCGGGACTTGAGGAAACCTGGGGGGGACGGGGGAAGGGGGTCACTCGGGAGCTCAGCCCCCGCCTCCCCGGTCGGCCCCCCCTCACCCTGCAGGGAGAAGAGGCTGCTGGAGTCGTGGGTGGTGTCGCAGGGCGCCTGGGTGATGGGCAGCAGGAAGGAGCGGTATCCCCTCAGCACGCAGGCCATGAACCGCAGGAAGGAGGCCTGGATCTCCAGCTCCAGCTGCTTGCGCCGCCCGTACACCAGGTCGTAGTCGGTGAGCAGGAACTCCAGCGACGCCTCCTCCACCGGCTTGTTGTACACTGGGGGGAGCGGCGGGGTTAGCATGGCCCCCCCAGGCTCCCCCCCCGAGCCCCCCCCAGCTCCTCACTCACTCTCATCCAGCTGCTGGAAGTGGGCGAGCAGTGAAGCCTGCAGCACCTTGCAGGGCCGGCGGGGCAGCGCGCGGGGCGACAGCAGCTTCCTCTCCTCGCTCCTGGCAGGGGAGACACAGACGAACACAAAGCCGGGCTGCCCTCACTCCTGCTGGACTGCCCCGGCCCCCGCTCGCCCGCCCCGGCCCAGCGCCGAGACGCAGCCGCTTCTGGGCTGGAGCGAGGGCGGACGGACGCCTCGTCGCACGGAGCTGTGAGGGCCAAGGGCCGGGTGGGAACTCAGCCAGGACACCGGGGTTCCGCCCGGGGACACGCCCAGGAATAGGGACGTGGTGGCTGGGGCCGGGCCCAGGGGAACTCACAGGAAGATGGTGTTGGTGTCGAGGTCGACACAAATGACGTCGCGGGGCGGGTCGTGCAGGTCGAAGTAGCTGGAGTGGATGCCGACGATGAAGGGCACTGGGGCACACAGCACGTCTGCCAGCGTCAGCGGGCACAGCGGGATGTAGGGGCACTGCCAGCGCAGCGGGAAGATCATCTGGGGCCGGGGCAGGGAGAGAGGAGTCAGCGAGCCGAGGGGGCGGGCCCCACTGCCCCCCACCCTCGCCCAGGGGCCGGACTCACGGAGACGAGCGCCTCGCTCACGCTGGTCAGCACGTCGGGGCGCAGCGAGTGGATCAGCAGCTTCTGCTCGGTCAGCACAGCCAGCAGCAGCGTCACGGCGTTCTCGGGGCCCAGGTTCTGCAGCAGGGTCAGGAAGCTGGCTCCGCTGTGGGGTGCGCGGGGGGGGTGCGGGGGAGAGAGGATGTAGCATCCAGACAGCACGGAACCCTCTCCTCCCCCACCCACAACGCAGCCACGGCCAGAGGGGGCACTGCCTGTCCCCCCCACATCACCAACGAGACCCTGTGCCCCTGATCGTCCCTCCAAGGTGCCAACCCCCCACCCCACGCTGCCCCGACCACACCCCCGGGGCTGTACCTGAGTGGCAGCGGGGAGGACACGGGCTGGCACAGCAGCAGGTTATCGTAGGGAGACATCTGGGGGAGAGACGAGATTGATGACGTGGTCAGTTTCCCCACCCAGGCAGGCAGGGGGCAGCCCCAGGGCAGGGATGGGGGGATGCGGGGGGCAGCCCTGGGGCGAAGCCCAGGGGCCAGGGAAGGGGAATGTGGGGGGCAGCCCTGGGGCCAGGGAAGGGGGGAAGCCCAGGGGCCAGGGAAGGGGGGAAGCAGGGGACAGCCCTGGGGGGAAGCCCATGGGCCAGGGAAGGGGAATGTGGGGGGCAGCCCTGGGGCAGGGATGGAGGAAGGGGGGGCAGCCCAGGGGCCAGGGAAGGGGGGAAGCAGGGGACAGCCCAGGGGCGAAGCCCAGAGGCCAGGGAAGGGGAATGCGGGGGGCAGCGCGGGGGCAGGGATGGGGATGTGAGGGCAGCCCTGGGGGAAGCCCAGGGGCCAGGAAGGGAATGTGGGGCAGCCCTGGGGCAGGGATGGGGATGTGAGGGCAGCCCTGGGGAAGCCCAGGGGCCAGGAAGGGGGAAGCAGGGGACAGCCCTGGGGGGAAGCCCATGGGCCAGGGAAGGGGAATGCGGGGGGCAGCCCTGGGGCAGGGATGGAGGAAGAGGGGGCAGCCCAGGGCCAGGGAAGGGGGGAAGCAGGGGACAGCCCAGGGGCGAAGCCCAGGGGCCAGGGAAGGGGAATGCGGGGGGCAGCTCTGGGGCAGGGATGGGGGGATGTGAGGGCAGCCCTGGGGGGAAGCCCAGGGGCCAGGGAAGGGGGGGCTCACAGGAGCCTCGGGCTCTCATAGACATGGGCTGGGAATCACTGACCCAAAACATCAGCTGAAGGCCAAACGAGTCGCCAGCGTGGGGAAAAGGAGGGTCGGGGGCCGGGCAGCCCCAGCAGAAGAGCAGCTGCCCGGGGCGGGGGCCACTCACCTGCACCAGGATGCGCGGTCGCTGCGGAGACGGGAAGGGGACGTTGTGCATGAAGTGGGAGATGTGCCTGGGGGGAGACGAGCCCGTCAGAGGGGGGTGGGGGCTCCACAGCCCCTTTCCCTGGGGGGGGGTTCCTTCTACCCCCCATCCCTCCCCTACAGATCCACCCTGGAGTCGCCACCCCCCGCCGGGCCCGGCGCTCACGTCTCCAGGGGCAGGACGTGGGGCCCCGAGATGGAGTAGCGATAGATGAACATGAGGAACTTGCGGAAGACGTCGAAGAGGGGCCAGTGCGACAGGACGCAGATGCTGCGGCGAGTCTGCACCGACTTGCCGGCGATGGGGCGCCGGTCGACCACGCTGAGCAGGCCCAGCCGCAGGCTCTGCTTCTCCGACAGCCGCTCCCGCGGGTAGGCCTCGTGGAACTGGATGGCAGCGCCGTACACCTGGCAGGGGGGCCCGGTCACTGGAGGGCACAGGCGTGGGAACTGCCCCCCAGTTTTTGTGTGGGGTCCCCCGGCTGCAGGACCCACGCCCAGGGCTCCGCTCCCCGCCCCACACGTGGGGTCCCAGCCTCGGCCCCTTACCTCTGTCCGTGTTCCCCGGCCCCTCCCGCCAGAGCCATGGCCCCACTCCTGGCCCCAGCTTGGAGGGTGAGGGGAGAGACACAGACAGGAGTAAGGGGGGGTGAGGAAAAAAGTGTGGGGTGGGGACCACTGGTTTTCAGCACCCCCATTGTAAAAAATGGTCCAGCACCACTTGGGGAGTGGGAGACAATGGTGCAGGGGGCCCAGTCATGGGGGAGGGGATGATGGGGGAGGGGATGATGGGGCAGGGGATCCCAGTTGTGAGGGGAGGAGACGGGGCAGGGGGGCCCGGGCCATGGGGGAGGAGACGGGGCAGGGGGGCCCAGTCACTGGGGGAGGGGATGACGGGGCAGGGGGTCCCAGTTGTGAGGGGAGGAGACGGGGCCGGGGGGCCCGGGCCATGGGGGAGGGGATGACGGGGCAGGGGGTCCCAGTTGTGAGGGGAGGAGACGGGGAAGGGGGGCCGGGCCATGGGGGAGGAGGGGAGATCGGGGCAGGATAAGCAGCACCTTCGCTCACCTGCCAGCAGGGGGCACCTCCACACAGGGAGCCTGCGGCTTCTGCCCTGGAGCCAGGCGGGACCCCTGATTCTGGGCTGTTCACCCCGTTCCAGGTCCCCGGAGACCCCACCCCACCGGGATGGCCCAGCCCCCTCCCTCAGCACCGCCCCGCCCCCTCCAGACCCTCCTACCTTGTCCCCCGAAGCCCCCGTCAGCACGAAGGTGGAGAAGACGGGCAGCTGGTACTTGGTGTGGACGGGCCAGCTCTCGATGGTGGCCCCCATGGGCAGGCAGAAGACAGGCACCGAGTCGGGCAGCGGGAACGACTCACTGTCCTGCTCAGGATAGCGGCTCAAGAGACCTGCAGAGAGTCAGGCAGAGCGTCTGGGGCGGGGGCTGGGCTGGCAGGGACTGCAGGGCGGGAGTGAGGGGCACTGGCAGAGCTGGGGGGGGGGAGCCCAGGGCTGGGAGGCAGGGGGCAGGAATGCCAGGCAGCAGCAGTGCTAGGGAGTGGGGCTGGCACAGCCCCTGCCCACCCCATACCTAGTGCCATCAGCTCCTCACTACATGTCGCTGGCGGGAGCCAGGTCTCCCCTCCCCCCAGGCTTGGGGGGCAGCGGGGGCCAGGTCTCCCCTCCCCCCAGGCTCGGGGGGCAGTGGGGGCCAGGTCTCCCCACCCCCCAGGCTCGGGGGCAGCGGGGGCTTTACCTGCTTCGTAGACCAGGGTGTTGGCTTTGGACATCGCCATCTTGTAGCACAGGAACACGGCCGGGCCCCACTGCGAGGACAGAGCAGAGCAGGGTCAGTGGGGCTGTGGCACGGGGCAGAGGGACCCGCCCCTCCTCCTCCGGGGAGAAAGAGCCGGCCCCAGCCCAAGGAAGCCAGCACCCCCTGCCCAGAGCCAGGGGCCGCCAGGACCCACCATGCCGGCGTTGAGGTTCCTGTCCACCCGGCAGAAGGTGTGAGGCGTGTTCTCCCCCTTGCTGGGCACGACCAGGCAGATGTCGGTGATGCCCAGGGTGTTGTGGCCCTGGGACTCGGCGGCCCGGCGGTAGGTGAGGAAGGTGCGCTGGTGCCCAGCGGCGCCCGAGCTCAGGTTGGCAGAGCGGCTGTAGGGCGTCGTGCGGACGATCTCGTAGCCCGGCTTCAGGCGGTCCTTCCCCTCACAGTGCACCCTGCGGGGGGAACGGAAGGGACTAAGCAGGCCCGGCTGAGTGGGGAGAGACACCCCACACCCACAGCGGCTTGCCCAGCCCCGGGGAGGGGAACGGAGGGGCCCAGCCCGGCAGGAGGGGGGAGGGAGGAGCCCTGCCCAGCCCTGGGGAGGGGAACGGAGGGGCCCAGCCCGGCAGGAGGGGGGAGGGAGGAGCCCTGCCCAGCCCTGGGGAGGGGAACGGAGGGGCCCAGCCCGGCAGGAGGGGGGAGGGCGGAGCCCTGCCCAGCCCGGCAGGAGGGGGGAGGGCGGAGCCCTGCCCAGCCCGGCAGGAGGGGAACGGAGGGGCCCAGCCCGGCAGGAGGGGGGAGGGAGGAGCCCTGCCCAGCCCGGCAGGAGGGGAACGGAGGGGCCCAGCCCGGCAGGAGGGGGGAGGGCGGAGCCTTGCCCAGCCCGGCAGGAGGGGAACAGAGGGGCCCAGCCCGGCAGGAGGGAGAGCCCTGGGGAGGGGGCGGGACTCCCAGCCCCATGCCCACCCCAGCTCGATGAGGGGCGGCTTGCCACGGCCCCGCTTGTAGCAGAGGTACATCTGGGGGCTGTTGAGGAGGCCGGCATTCAGGTCCACGGGGTGGCCGGCTGTGCTGCTCTCGATGCAGGTGAAGCCCTGGGGCACCTCCTCGCCCTGCGAGCGGATGACCACGGCCACATCGGTGATGGGCTCGCTGGGCCGGGCCGGCCGGGGCTGCTGGCTCTCCTCTTCCAAGGCCCTGGAGGAGTCGGTCAAGCCGGCCACCACGAAATAGTCGACAAGCTGCGGCGGCTTCTCCTCCGCCATGGCGGCGGGGCTCACGGCATCTGGGGAGGGAGCAGGGGGGCATCACTGGGGAGGAGGGTAGGGCCAGGATGGAGAGTGCCACGGGTTGAGGCCAAGGGGGATGGCGCCATGGTAGGGGGTGAGGCCGAGGGGGACAGCGCCATGGGGACGGGAAGAGGCCGTGGGGGGGACGACGACGACGCTGTGTGGGAAGAGGTCAGGTGGGACGGCGCCATGGGGGGGAGAGAGGTCGGAGGGGACGGCAAATGTGGGAGGAGAAGAGGCCATGCGGGGATGGCGCTGGGGGCACAAGGGGGAAGAGGCAGGGGCCACCACGGGCGGGAAGAGGTCAGGTGGGACGGCGCCATGGGTGGACGGCGCCATGGGGGAAGAGGTTGGGTGGGACGACGCCATGGGTGGACGGCGACATGGGGAAGAGGTCAGGTGGGACGGCGCCATGGGTGGACGACGCCATGGGGAAGAGGTGAGGTGGGACGGCGCCATGGGGAAGAGGTGAGGTGGGACGGCGCTGGGGCTGAAGAAGTCAGGTGGGGCGGGCACCAGGGGAAGAGGTTGGGGGCGGCCCTGGGGCTGAAGAGGTGAGGTGGGACGGCACCACGGGGGAAGAGGTTGGGGGACGGCGCTGGGGCTGAAGAGGTGAGGTGGGACGGCACCACGGGGGAAGAGGTTGGGGGACGGCGCTGGGGCTGAAGAGGTGAGGTGGGACAGCACCACGGGGAAGAGGTTGGGGGACGGCGCTGGGGCTGAAGAGGTCAGGTGGGACGGCACCACGGGGGAAGAGGTTGGGGGTCACGGTGGGGGGAAGAGGTTGGGTGGGACGGCGCCATGGGGGGACGGCGCTGGGGCTGAAGAGGTCAGGTGGGACGGCGCCATGGGTGGGACGGCACCACGGGGAGAGGTTGGGGGCCACACGGTGGGGGGGGAAAGAGGTTGGGGGGGACGCCACCTGGATCCCAGGGTCCAGCCCACACAACAGACCCACAAGATGACATCACAGAGGCTGGGCCCAGCGTGGCCAATGGGAGCTGCGGTTTCCAGGACAGAACTCTCTGTATGGTGACATCATGGAAACCAGGCTGCCAGCAGCCAATGGGAACTGCTGTTCCTGCTCCCCTCCCCGGGGGAAGGAGTGGGAGCACTGGGAGGGTGTCACAGGAGCATGGGGCAGGGCCGTTTGGGGGACTATGGGGCAGGGAGGGGGTGGGATGGGCTGTTTGGGGCAGGAAGGAAGGAGACGGGGCCGTTTGGGGGGAATATGGGGCAGGGAGGGGGGTGGGATGGGCTGTTTGGGGCAGGAAGGAAGGAGACGGGGCCATGTGGGGGAATATGGGGCAGGAGGGGGTGGGATGGGCTGTTTGGGGCAGGAAGGAAGGAGACGGGGCCGTTTGGGGGAATATGGGGCAGGAGGAATATGGGGCAGGGAGGGGGTGGGAGGGGCTGTTTGGGGCAGGAAGGAAGGAGACGGGGCCGTTTGGGGGGAATTTGGGGCCGGGAGGGGGTGCGAGGGGCGGTTTGGGGCAGGGAAGGAAGGAGACGGGGGTGTTTGGGGGGAATATGGGGCAGGGAGGGGGTGAGATGGGCTGTTTGGGGCAGGGAAGGAAGGAGACGGGGCTGTTTGGGGGGAATATGGGGCAGGGAGGGGGTGGGATGGGCTGTTTGGGGCAGGAAGGAAGGAGACGGGGCCGTTTGGGGGGAATATGGGGCAGGGAGGGGGGTGGGATGGGCTGTTTAGGGTAGGAAGGAAGGAGACGGGGCCGTTTGGGGGGAATATGGGGCAGGGAGGGGTGGGATGGGCTGTTTGGGGCAGGAAGGAAGGAGACGGGGCTGTTTGGGGGGAATATGGGGCAGGATAGGAGCTGCCCCTGGGGCCAAGCTGGATTGATTTCAGCGCAGAGTCAGCGAGAACCCAGGGTACCTGGGGGGCGCGACCCACCGGGCTGAGCTGACAGAGTGAAAGTGCCGGGAGGGAGGGAGGGAGGCAGCTTCCTGTTTCCTGCTCAGGCCCGGGCGGCTCTGACATCAAGTCAGTTGCTGGAAAATCAGGGGGATCCCCCCTCTCCTCCCCCCCCGGGATCCCCACAGCACTCCTGGTTTCTCAGACACTTCCAGGACTCCAGACAGGCTCTGCCCAGGACCTGGGGCAGCCCCAGCCTCCCTTCCCCCCACTCCGGACACATGCTTCCCACTCAGGAGCCCCGCCCTGGCCAGCTGCTCGGCCCCCGATAATGCAGCACCCCCGGCAGGGGGAAAGTCACAGACCCTCTGAGGCAGGCAGGATGTTCCCAGGGAAGGACCCGAAAGGGGAAGGAAGAGGCTGAAGGCGCCAGGGCACGTTTCTGCTGACGGCACAGGGTGAACAGGGTTAGTCACGGCGGATGCAGGTGCAGGACCAGGTGGGGGGCGGGATGGGGGGTTACGGACGGAGCCGGAGGAGAACCGAGACGCCCGGGTCACGCTGCAAATCGATGGGACGCCCACCCCTGGACACTGGTCCCCGTCTGGGAATGGGCAGGACTCTCCGGAGAGGGGAGACGCTCCCATTGCCCCCTGCTCACGGGCCAGCACCGGAACGCACACGCTTACACCCCAGAGAGGGGAGCCCAATTTCACACCCCACCCCAGCAGCCAGAGGAACTCCCCACCACAAGGTCCCAGCGAGGCCCAGAGCTGGGCAGGGTTCAGGAATGGCTCCTAGGTGGAGGGAGAGGGCACTCAATGGGGAGCAGTTTTGGAGGGCTCGAGGCTGCTCAGGGGAAAACACCCTGCCTGGGCAGGGTACCCCAAACCAGGGACTCCTGGCCCCACCTATGTGGCAGCTGGTACCAGCCCCGGGGGAGGGCGGATGCGGAGGGGAGAAAACCTGGCTGGCTGGCTGGGCCCCTGGCCTGATTCGCTCTGGCAATTCCTGGGATCCTGGCCGCAGGGTCCATTGGGCGAATCAAGCCGACCCCTGGCACAGCCCCCAACCAGCCGGGTCTCCCAGCTGCTCCGCATGCCCCCAGCAGGGTCATGCCAGGCCAGTGGAGCCAGCTCCCTGCGCACAATACTTCATTCTCTCCCTGGCACTGCGGCCATCACCTCCCGTCGGGGGGCTGGCAGACTGGGCAGCCCCCCTGACACGGCACAGCCAAACAGCTAACCCAACCCAGCTCCTGCAGCAGGGTCACCATGGCGAGGGAGGCATGGAGCCCAACAGGGGCCCCCCCACTCCAGGGGTGACCCGGAGAGGAGCCGGGCCCAGCCCGGCCCAAGGGAAGAGACGCTGCTCCAGCGTGGGGAGCACATCACCTGTTCCAACCTCCCCAGCGGCTCCTGCCCCCCATCTCCCTCTCTGGGGCACAGCTGCCCCCAGCCCACGCCAGGGTTACCCTGCTGCTAGTCTAGATCCCGCCCCTCCGCCCTGGGCAGCTCCCCCAGCCCGTCCTGGGATTAGGGCACGTGGCAAAGAGCGTATTGCCAGCTCTCCCATGCGGCTGGGCAGGGGGGTGTTACACTGTCCCCCCGGAGCCCCCCATGCCCCTAGTGCTGCCTGCCCTGGCCCCCCAGTGACAGGCACTGCCAAGGTACCACCCGCACTATATTTAGCCCCGGTCCATGTGATCCCTCATGGTGCTGCGGCAGGAAGAGACACAGGAGGCTCTTAATTTAGCTTCCTGTAACCTAACGCGGGCCGGGGAGAAACTGCCCCTGCTGCCCCCCAAATCTACCCCCACAGCTTGTGGCTCAACCTCCATCCCACCCCCAGCTAGCCTGGCAGGTCATCTCGACCCCCCTCGGGGGCTCAGCAGGGAGCCCCCCACACGCGACACTCTGGGGTGTGCTGGACCAAGCACCGAGCCCCACAGGAGGGGCCCTGCTGACCTGCCTCGCTCGGCCCCCAGGCCTCCCTAGCAGGACCCTGCACCCACCCCAGGGGACAGCAAAGGCCAGGCCTGCCCAGGGCATGAGAGGGGCCGGCTAACCCACGCTGCCTGTAGCCCAGCGCTCCCAGCCCCGGGGCAGACGCACCAGACCGGCCGAGGGCGGCGTGGGGACAGCCCGGAGCCGGGTCAGCCAGAGCCAAGGCCTCCCGTGGTGCTGGGAGCTGCACAGACGTAATTACCTCTGATCTGCTGCCAGCGCAGCCTAAATAATGCAGAGTGCTCAGCTCCCCGGCCCTGAGCGCGCGACTGCCCGGCCTGCCTGGCACCTGCCGCTTCGGGGACCACCTGCCCCACAGCTAGGCGAGCCCAGGGGCCACGGACAGCAGGTGCCTTTAACCCCACTGTCCCTTGGGCTTGGCTCCTTGCTCTGGGAGAAGAGCGGGTGTAGAGTCAGAGCAAGGGGGGCTGGGAGCCAGGACTCCTGGCTTCTATCCCGGCTCTGGGAGGGCAGGGGGGGCTGGTGGTTAGAGCAGGGGGGCTGGGAGCCAGGACTCCTGGGTTCTCTCCCAGCTCTGGGAGGGCAGGGGGGGCTGGTGGTTAGAGCAGGGGGGCTGGGAGCCAGGACTCCTGGGTTCTCTCCCAGCTCTGGGAGGGGAGTGGGGGCTGGTGGTTAGAGCAGGGGGGCTGGGAGCCAGGACTCCTGGCTTCTATCCTGGCTCTGGGAGGGGAGTGGGGGCTGGTGGTTAGAGCAGGGGGGCTGGGAGCCAGGACGCCGCAGCCATCGCTAACTAGCCCCGGTGCAGGGACAGCACACCCCCTCTCCCCCAAGCGGGAGGCCCTTCAGGGCCAGCGGGGAGCTGCCCCCCCCCGGCCGGCTGTACCTGCTCTGCAGACGCAGACACCTTTGCTTTGGCGGCACGTTACACCACCACCTCCTCGCTGCTCCGGAGGGACCTGCCGGACCCCGTCCGCTGTGGGCAGGGGCCGCGGGCAGGGGAAGGGGCAGGGGCGGCCAGCCTCCCCGCAGGCCAGGCAGGGAGAGTGGGACTTTCCATTCTTGGCCGCAATCGCGACCAGGGCAGGAGGCAGCTGCTCAGCCAAAGCAGAACTCAGAATGAGGAAGCCGAGAGCGAGGGGTGGGGTGGGGCGGGGCGGCCCCCCAAAGCCAGCCCGGGCAGCTCAGGCCCGTTTCTGTGCTGCCCTCCGGGGGCCACCCGCGGCAGGGCTGGTCAGCAGAACCAGGCCCGCGCCGGCAGAGAAGGGCTGGGGTCCAGGCGTGTGTCCCTCTAACGGCACCGCGCTGGGGCTGCTTAGACGGGTCCAGCTGCAGCCGCGTGGACCCACCCCAGCCCTTCAGAGCCCGCCTGTGCGGGGGGGGCACCCACCCGGGGGAAGGGCTGCAGGGACCAGGCCCTGGCACCAGCGTGGTGGGGCCGTCCCAGGCTGCCAGCCAGACCCCTCGCCCGTTTTCAGGGCCTGCCCTGTACTGGTCTGGATCTGGCCCAGTCGCTGAGTTTGGGGGAGTCCCTGGGAGCCCCCACACACTGTGCAGGGGCGCAGCCGGCCACAGGGGCAGAGCTCCTCACTTGGGGCAAAAAGCCCGGCTGCGCCTGCCCCACGGCTGCAGACGGAGCCCCCAGGCACTGTCCCCCGCCAGCCGCAGGGGTGGCAGCTCCCAACCAAGCAATGGGGCAGCCCCTGCCGCAGGGCTGGGGGGACAGATCACAGGGACCCGGACCCACCCGCCGCCCTGCCTGGAACCTGCACCCACCGGCGGGGGGTGGGGGGCAGTGAGCTTGGTGTCCCCCCTTGGGGCACCGCATCACGGCAGGCGGGGGGGGGGGGGGCTGGTCTTTAAAGAAACCCAAACATGTAAGTGGTTCCTGGAACAACCCAGTCACTCGCCCACCCACACCTGGCCCCACCGCCGCCTGCCCCCCCATGCCCCCCACCTGTCCCCCCGGCCTGCCCCCATCCCCCACACCCAGCCTGCCCCCACCGGCCCCCCGGTCTGCCCGCCCCCCGCCTGCCCCCCATCCCCCACACCCGGCCTGCCCCCCGGTCTGCCCGCCCCCCCCTGCCCCCCACCTGTCCCCCCAGCCTGCCCCCATCCCCCACACCCGGCCCGCCCCACCTGCCCCCGCGTCCTCCACCTGCCCCCACACCCGGCCCCCGGTCTGCCCGCCCCGGTCTGCCCGCCCCCACCTGCCCCCGCCGGTCTGCCCCCCCACACCCGGCCCCGGTCTGCCCGCCCCCATCTGTCCCCGCGTCCCCCCACCTGCCCGCCCCCGGCCTGCCCGCCCCACCTGTCCCCGCCGGTCTGCCCGCCCCACCCCACCTGCCCCGGCCCCCGGCAGACCGGCGCTCGGGCCCTACCTGCCCCGCCGGGGGAGCGGGCGGAGGCTGCGGGCGGGTCCCGCGGGGGACGGGGCGCGGGGGTCCGGGGTCCCGAGGGGCAGGGCCAGGGCTCGCCCCGCCCCCTACCTGCGCTCGGCCCCCAGGCCCCGCTACCCGGCTCCCGCCATCGCCGCCCGGCCCCGCCCAGGCCCGGCCCGCACCGACCCCTGGCGGCCCGGAGGACGCGCTGCAGCGGGCGGGCCCGGCCGCCGGACGCCTGGGTCCCGCAGCCCCTTCCCGGCGCCCCCGGGCCCAGGCCTGGCCGCCCCAGGGCAGCCGGCCGGTGGTGGGGGCGGCAGAGGGAGGAGATCAGGGCTCCTCGCACGACGGCACCTGTAGCTCACCATGACTCGTGCGTTCACCATGACTCGTGCATTCACCATGACTCGTGCATGCGTTCCCGCTGGGCAGCACCAGGCCAGGGAGGAAAGTCGCAGCCTGGCCCAGCCCCCCGGGCCCCAGCCCCGCCATGACCCCCCAGCCGCTTTGTTCAAGGGCCCAGGCCCACCGGGTCCCTCCTCGTTCCTGCGTTCCCCAGCCGATCAAAGCCAGGGGCTTCCAGCTGCCGGGGGCCAGCCCTGGGCGTTGGTTGGCAGGTAGCCAACGTCCTGGTGATTGGCTTCATGGCCTCTCCAGTGACGGGGGTCCAGGCCCCAGACAGCCAGCACCAGCCCCATCTGCATCGCCTTTCCCGCCCCCTTTAGCTGACAATGCAGCATGTGGGGGAAACTGAGGCACACACCATCTTTATATAAAATATTTACAGAAAATTCCCCCTCTGTCCCCCGGCAACCAGCCTCACCAGCCCCCGGGGTTATTCTGCAGCTTCCAGGCAGGAGCGTGACAGCAGCTGCAGGGTGGGGCGTGGAAGAGGCAGTAAGGCCAAGGGGCTTCGCTAGAGGGGAGCCCGGGGGGCTGGGGCTGGCTCGCTGAAGGGAGGCTCCTGGACACTGGTCCAAAGCTGGGGCCATAACACCGGTTCTGTGGATCCTGGGCGGGGGGGGGGGAAGGGGGAGTCCAGGCCTCCTTTCTTTGGGGCCTCCCCAGCAGGGGGCTTTGCACAGCAAGGCCCAAGCAGGGTCAGGCTATGAGCCAGAAGGGTTTGCAGGGAGCAGAGGCGGGAGAGGGGGTAGCAACAGGCTGAAATTAATGGCAAGAAAACGTCCAGTGACCAGGAGCAGCCAGTGCCGGGACTGCCTGGGCCAAGGAACCTCTGCCTACGTGTGTGTGGGGCGGGCAGGGACCAGGAGCCTCCTGCCACCTAGACCAGCAGTGGGGAGGGGGGCTGAGGCAGCCAGACCGGGGCAGGGATCACTCAGGGTCCCAGGGCCAGGGAAACGGGTGAAGCAGCTGCTGTAGAAATGCAGACGATGACGGGCAGAACCTAGCGAGGTGGCCCGGGGTGGGGGGCGAGGGAATGCAGCACCCGGCTGGATCAGGCCCAGGATCTGTCCCATTCTCCTGGAGAGAGAGAAACAGCAGGGCCCCCACGGATCTGTACTAGGACCAGCCCTGTTCCAAGTGATCTGGAAAAAGGGATAAACAGGGAGGTGGCAACGTTTGCAGACGATACTAAATGACTCGAGCTAGTTTCGCCCAAAGCTGACTGGGAAGAGCTCCCAGAACTGGCCGAGGGGCGACCAAACGGCACCATTGATAAATGCAAAGTGATGGCCCTTGGAAAACACAATCCCAGCTATACCTACAAACTGATGGGGTCTAAGTTAGCTGTTACCGCTCAAGCAAGAGACCGTGGAGTCATGGTGGCCAGTTCTCTGAAAACATCCGCTCCGTCTGCAGCGCAGGCAGGAAAGCTCACACTGTGAAAAGGGCTGGCTGATAACCCAGAGCACAAGGCCACTCTATAAACCCAGGAGCCACCCACACTTCGAATATGGCCGGCAGGTCTGGTTGCCTCCTCTCCAAAAATCATGCTAGAATTGCAAAAAGTACAGAGAAGGGCAACAAAAATGCTTAGGGGGCTGGAACAGCTTCCTGGTGAGGAGAGGACAGAGAGACTGGGACTGCTCAGTTTGGAAAAGAGCCGGCAAAGGGGGGGACATGACAGATCTATCAAATCATGGCTGGGCTGGAGAAAGTGACTAGGGAAGTGTTATTTACCCCTTCACGGAACACAGGAACCAGGGGTCACGCAATGACATTAACAGGCAGCAGGTGTAACACACACACACGGAAATACTTCTTCACACCACACAGTCAACCTGTGGAACTCGCTGCCGGGGGATGCTGGAAAGGCCAAAAGTATAACTGGGTTCAAAAAAGAAGGAGACAAGCTCATGGAGGATACGTCCACCAATGGCTGTTCGCCAGGATGAGCAGGGGTGCGACCGCCTGCTCTGGGTGTCCCTAAACCACCAACTGCCTCCGGAGACACCCCCGTTGCTCAGGCTGCCCGGCCCAGCAGGGATTTGGAAAACCTCTGGGTCAAGGACTAATGTTGGCTGCAAATGCCCCCAGTGCACAATCCCCACCCACCCCTGTGCAGGCCCCAGGACAGCGTCAGGGTCCCCCCAACCTGGGCCCAGGCTTGGAGGGATGTGAGTGGGGGGACCTCACTTCGCCGGACCCACTATCCCCCCAACCATCCCCCAAATCAATGCAACACTGTTAATTAACATAGAATATATTTAAAAAATAATAATAATAAATCACTCTGGCTTTCTCCTCCATAGCAAGGGGTCTGTCGGGGAGCACAGAGGTCTGGGGCCCCCACCTCCCTCAGCCCCACGGCATCTGCTTCCCCCAAAGGCCCCCCCCCCAACACAGACGCAGGACGTGACCTCACAATAGACAAGGATTCAAAGTTACAAGTGCTTTATACATAGCCCTGTCCTCCCCCACCCCCGGGCAGGGCCCCCTTACACACGGCTCAGCGGGACCCCCCTACACACGGCTCGGCAGGGGACGGGGTACACACAGCTCAGCGGGAAAAGATGGGGGATCAATTTTGTCTTTAAACATTATGATTAGCAAAAACAAAACCAAACCCCAAGGCGCAGGCCCGGAGCGCTGGGGCTCGGGTCGCTAGCTAACAGAGGAGTTATATACATGGCCGGCCCGGGGCTGCCCACGCAGCCACGCCAGCATGTGGACAGACTGTCGCCCGGAAGCTGGGGGCACAGAGCCCCATGCTCGCCTCCACCCTGGCCGTGGGGTTAGGGGACCTTGGACTCCCCCACCACAGGCCCACTCCCTCCAGCACGGGGACGCTGCATTCACCACCACCCCTCATCTAGTTGGAGGGTCGAGGTCCCTGGACGCAGCCTCCATCCTTCACAGAAGTGCAGGTCCCCCGACCTCTGGCACAGAGCTAGAGGACCTCACGTCCTCCCCTGCTTAGCGGGCGGAGAGCCCTGGCCACCTCCCAGCGCAGGGCGAGGGGTTGCTGCTGGGAGCAGAGGCTGGCACTGGCCCGGCTTCGAGTGATTCTTGGCGGAGTCCTGGCGCCTGGGCCCAGCTGCTCAGTGCTCTTGGCCCTGGGAGGTTTCACGCAGATCGGGGCAGCGAGGGTGGGCACAGCACCAGGCCCAGGGCGGGCGCTTTGTCCCTGGAAGTCAGGCCTGTTTGCGATGCTCGAAGTCTGTTCTCTCCTCCCCAGCACTCTGCCACCTGCCCAGGGCGGGTCCCCCTCACTGCAGCCGGTCCGTCCGGAAGGAGTCCTCCACCGCGGGGTCCGTCAGGAGCGCGTAGGGGTCACTCAGCATGCTCAGGCCATCCAGGGTGAGGGGCTCGATCTTGAGATCCTCCTCCAGGCCCAGGGACGTGTCCACCTCGAAGCCGGGGACCCCGGCCAGCGCCGATGCGATCTCCTTGGAGATGCCGGGTGGGGAGTCCCCTGGGGTTGGAGAGGAAGGGTCAGACCCAGGGCAGGACAGTGTGCGGTGGTGGTGGTGGTGTGGGGCAGCCGGAAGAGCCCATCCTGCCAGCAGGGGAGGCTGAGCATCCGGGGGGCCCTGGGAAGTGGGGGGCACGGGGCAGTTTTCCTTCGGCAAAGCCCAGCCACCCTCTCAGCTGGCTCCCAGCTGCATTCCACTAGCAGGGCAAACCCCTGGCCTGGAGGAACCCCCGGAAGAGGGGCCTGGCCTCCGTGGCCCACGCTGTGTGTGGCTCGACTACTGGCTGCTGGCCGGTTCCACTGCAAACTGGGCTGAGACCCAGCAAACTCGCTCCACCCACCGCCCAATCCGCACAGCGCCGGGGGGCCGCCGGAGGGGGTGCAGCCCAGCCCAGCGCCTGCGCCACGCTGGCGCCCACACACCTGTGAGGACGATGTTGGGGATGGGCCCATGGCGGCCGCAGTTGCTCAGGTTCTGCCGGCTGAGGAGATGGGGCTCGTGGAAGCTGCTGCAGCTGGCCGAGAAGCCCAGGTTCTCTGCCGAGTGGTAGTTTAAGGCACCCAGGTCCTCGGGGAAGGTGTTGTGGTTGAGCGGGAAGCTGCCCGGGGGGCTCTCGCCCATGCTGAACTGCTCTAGCTGCAGGGAGACACGGGGCGGGGGACTCAGTGACTCGCCCAGGAGACGGGCCCCGGCTGCCGCTCCGTGGGCAGAGACGGCGCTGGGAGCCAGGATTCCTGGGCCAAAAGGAGAACGTCTCAGAGCCGTGGTGACCGATGAGTCGATCGCGATCTCCGGCAGCACAGACAGGCTCCCTGCCTGCCCCGGCCCCATGCTGCTCCCGGAAGCGGCCAGTGCGGCCCCACGGGCCGTGGGGCAGACGTCTCCCTACACGCGCTGCTCCTGCCTGCAATCACCACCCCTGCAGCTCCCATTGGCCGGGAACGGAAGCTGTGACCAATGGGAGCTGCGGGGGCAGTGCTTGCAGAGAGGGGCAGCGTGCGGCGCCACATGCGCCCCCCCCCCCCCCCGCCCCGGCATGTTGGCCCCTGCCAGGAGCAGTGTGGGGTAGGCAGGGAGCCTGCCTTAGTGGCAGCCATGCTGCACCGCGCCGTGCTGCCAACTGGAAGCCCCTGGAGATAAGTGCTGCCCGGAAGGAGGCTGCACCCCAAACCCCAGCCCTGAGCCCCCTCCCAGAGCCAGCACCCTGTACCACTCTGCACCCCAACACTCTGCCCCAGGCCGGAGCCCCCTCCTGCACCCAAACTCCCTCCCAGAGCTTGCACCCCTCACCCCGCCCCAGGCTCAGCCCAGAGCCCCCTCCCACACTGCAAACCCCTCGGCTCCAGCTCAGAGCCCACACCCCCTCCCAAACCCCTACTCCAACCTGGTGGAAGTGAGTGAGGGTGGGGGAGAGCGAGTGACAGGGGGGAGGGAAACGGAGTGAGTGGGGTGGGGTGGGGTGTTGGGGAGAGGGGTAGATCCTGGGTTGCCCTTAAATTCAAAAAGTGACCTTGGGCGTAAAAAGGTTGGAGTCTGACTTAGAGGAACCCGCTGCAGGGACCAGTCAACCCGGCAGCCCCCTCTACCCCTCGGCGTTTACGGCCGCAGGGGGCACATGAGGAATCGCCCACAGGGGGGCCAGCAGCAGGTGCAACAGAAATCCCCATCCTGCGGAGGGGGCTGCCCTGCTCCCACTGCCAGCCAGTCCTGCCTCACGCTGACTCCACCTCCCTTGTCATGAGCTGGAGCTGGTGCTGCCAAACCACCCCCAAAGGAGCCCCGCAGGCTAGTCACGGCAGGGGTGGACGCTCAGAACGCAGCTCCCAGAGATCCCAGCACTGACTGGGGGAAAGCAGCCCACAGAAGTAGCCTGGAGGGCCAGGAACCGGGGGCTGGGCTGGCACCAGCAGCCACTCCAGGAGTGTGGCCTGAACACAGCTGCTGTTGGGTGGGCTAGGCCAGGGCAGCTGAACAGCTACATTACTGGTGACTTGGAAGGAGCATCCCCAGCCCCCCGAGGGTCTCTGCTCCTATTGCCTGGGGGCGAGCGCCAGGCCCCCCAGCAGAGACTCAGCCTGCGCTGGGACTCACGCTGCCCAGGCTGAAGTCGCCCAGCGGCTGGCCGAGCTGCTGCTGTAGTGAGGAATTATGCTGGTACTGCGAGAGGTACGGCCGCTGCGTGGGCACGCTGTGCTGCTGGGACTGCTGCTGCTGCCGGGCCGGCTGCGTCTGGTGCTGGGGCTTCTGAGTTTGCTGCAGAGGCTGCTGGGATTGCACGAGCAGGCCGGGCTGGTTGTAGGGGTATGGTGGGAGCCTCTGGTCGGCTGGCAGCTTGCTGGTGTCCAATGGCACGCCCTGCGAACACCCAGCACAGCAAGGGTTACAGCCAGGCACCAAGCCTGGCAGGGGTCCCCCTCCTTCTAAACAGCCAGGCTATTTGTGAGACACCACCCGGCCCCCAGCTCTGGAGCCAGACCCTGGCCCACTCTCCTGTCGTTGAGTCATCAGCGCCAGCTGCTTCAGGGACCTTTCTGAGGGGAAGGAGCCCTGGGCCTGTCTGAGGCCCAACCAGGAGGGGGCTGACCCTTCCCCCTTGTTCTCTACCCTCCAACGGGACCGGGGATGTTCTCAAGGTCCTTGAATACGTCTGCCCGCTTATATCTTGGGACTCAATGAGATCCTGTGGCAGAGAGTTCCAGCAGCTAATTGTGCAAATACACCCCCCGCACCTGACAGATACGCCAGGCTTTTCTCTGGCCAGCCAAGTGTGCTGGGGGTCAGGGGAGGGAAATGCACCCGTTTCCCTCCCCCGCCTAGAAGCGCGTTGGCCTGGGGCATCAGACCATCCCGGCGAGGCTGGGGGGAGGGAGCTCAGGAGAGGCAGAAGTCAGAAGGCCTCGGCCAAGACCAATCTCCAGGTACACAAGGACCAAGGTCCCTGGATCCCACCAGCCCCTGCCACCTCCCTCTGCAGAGATCCATGTGTGGGGGAGGCCCCCCTTCCTCCAGCCTCACTGCAGGGTGTTTCTGCCCCTTCCCCAGGGCACAGGAGTCCTGGCCTGGCAGCGGGGAGGGGGAGCTGAGCTCTGTGCACCCCACCCACGGCCAGCAGAAGCCTGGTTAACGGGGTGCAGCCCAGACGACGCCCTGTGGCTGGGAAGAGCGAGCCGGCCCCCGTCTGCCTCGGGAGCAGCAGCCAGGGAAGCCTTCACGCCCAGCATCACGTTGAATCTTCCGAAGCCCCGAGCAGCTGCAGCTTCCCCGACGCCCGGCCCTGGCCCAGCTGAGGGCCTTGTCCCAGAGCATGCTCAGGCCCCGGGGCTGCATCCCTGCACAGCCTGGCCCGATGGGGGATTTGCTGTGCCCTGGCACCGAGACCCTCCAGACTGGCTCCCAGCTAGACTGGCTGCCTTCAAGCCAGCTGGAGACTCCCCCCGGGGCCAGCGGAGGAGCTGGGATTTGGGACAGGAGGGTCCTGCTCCCAGCTCCCTGGGCCGGTCACTGCATCTCTCTGGGCCTTGGCTCCCAGTGTGACCGGAGAGATTTCCCTTCCCCCGTCCTCTGGCTTGTCTGTCGACCGCGGACCGTCTGTGCAGCACCCGGCCCCGCCCGAATACACACAATCATCTCCGACTTCTGCAAGCGCCCCGTGGAGCAGCACCCCGCCCGGGGCCAGGGCAGTGCTGGGCGCCAGCTCCCCGCCCTACGGCTCCCGGCCTCCCACTGAGATGAGGATGGCAAAAACAGGACGACAGGAGGAACTGAAAGAGGAAGGGGGTGACGATGGATCATGCATACCTGGGTGATGGAGGACAATGTGGGTGACATTGTTGGTGAGAACTGTTTGGGGTGCTGCCTTCTCGAGTCGCCGCCCATTGGGAGGGTGAGGGGGCTGAGCGGGGCCCTTCGGCGGGGCGACGTGTTTATGGACGCCTGCACCAGGGGGGAGTAGGAGGAGCTGCTAAAGCTGGCCTGCAGGCTGGGGTTGCTGGGCGAGGACTGCATGGACTGGCTGCTGAGGGAGGAGGGGAGCGAGGGGGTGCTGAGGGAGGAGGGGAGCGAGGGGGTGCTGAGGGAGGAGGGGATGGAGGAGCTGCTCTGGGAGGACTGCAGGGAGGGGTTGCTAAGGGAGGAGTTCAGCGACTGGGGGCGCAGGGAGGCCTGCAGGTTGGGATTGCTAAGCGAGGACTGCAGGGCGGGGTTACTCAGGGAGCTCTGCATAGGTGAGGTAAGTCCTGTGGGGACAAAAAAAGAAGAGACACCACCGTTACCCATGGCAATCAGCGCGCCAGCGAGCGAGGCTCCGCCCCCTGGGCGGGATGGAGGGGGAGGGGGAGACCAAAACGATGGAGATGGCAACAGAAACAAACCAACCCAGCGATGGAATCGGATCGTGGCCCGAGACCCCCTCCAGCGGGCGCCTGGCTGGAGGGACGCAGCCCCGGCTCACAGGGCGAGCCCCGGGGCTCCCGGGAGGGGGCTCGGCTCTTCCCTATACAACGCCCAGCTCGTGTCCTGCTAACCCTGCCGCTGAAAGGACCTGAGAGGCTGCAGGGGGAGGTGCCCAGCTCGGCCCAGGCCAGGCCATTCTCCGTCCCCACCTGGGACGGGGGCAAGGCAGGAGCTTGCTGGAGGTGCAGAATCACCAGACCCCGCTGCAGCTGCTCAGTAACATCCAGTCCCCCCCGACCTCCCAGCGCCAGCAGCCCCCTCCAAGCACATGCTCAGGGACCCCTGGGGCCTGCTCGTCCCCCAGCTCCGCTCCATGAGGATCCAAGACACCCACGACCCTGGGCCAAACTCAGCCCTGGCTAAGTCCCATGGGCCGGGGCGGAGCTGGGCGGCCTGGCTGACGTCCCATCCTCAGCACTGGGCTCTGAGGAGGAAGGAGCCCAGCATGAGTCCGACGCAGCCCTTGCCCGCATGGCCACAGGTCGACTCCTCTTCTGGGCAGCGCTGCTGCTGTGGCTCTGCCAGGAGGCCGGGCAGCAGCCCGGAGCCCTCACCTGCGGAGCCGTAGCCTGTCCCAAGTCCCATGCTGCTGCTGATGCCCAGGTGCGTCATGGTGTTGGCCAGGTTACCGGTGCTGCTCCCGCCGCTCAGGCTGGGGTAGTTCGACTCGTCGGGGTCCAGGGGGGTGGGCAGTGGGGAGGGGAAGTGCAGGCTGGTGAGGTCAGGGAGGGAACCACCCGTGTTCAGGGCGGTGGGGATGAGCGGGACGTTGGCAGGCTGATCGGGGGACGGAAAGATACTGAAAGAAACAGAGAGACGCTGCTCAGCAAAGGCGCCACTCCTGAGCGCCCAGAGTCAGAGACTCCTGGGTTCTGGGCCCAGCTGCGGGAGGAAGTGTGGCCTAGTGAGTGAACAGAGGGCTGGGAGGCAGGACTCCTGGTTCTGTTCCCTGCTCCGCCATGGACTCACTTTTGTGGCTTTGGGAAGTCCCCATGCCCCGGCCCCCCCGCCCCCCCGGTGAAAGGGAGATGACCCAGACTCCCCCACGAGGGCCTGAGCGATGCCTGCGAGGTGCTAAGGGCTATTACGGCAGCGTGACACGCCCGAGCACAGCACTTACTGGATCCCGGGGACTTCGCAGGATCTGGGCCTGGCCGAGGACGACGAGAGCTGGGAAATCAGAGAGGGGAGGGGAGTGAGCCTGGGCAGGGCGTTTACCTCACCCCACCCCCCGACCAGCGTGGGCGGCCGCAGTGTCTGGGCAGGAGAGAGGTAAACACCCATTGCAACACTCCAGGCGCCAGAGGCAGGAAGCCGGTGCCCACAGCACCAGCCGAGCTGAAACGTGCGGGCACTGAGAGCAGCCTGGCCCCACTCCCACCCCGGGACCTCCAACCCCGTCACACAGGCCCACCCTGCGGGGAGCCCTCCCCCCGCCACGTACCCCCTATCAGCACTGGAAACACACCAGGGCTCTCAAAGCCCCGGGGCCCCACTGACAGCAGCGCAGCCTCACCCCTGGACCCCCACACCCACCTTCTTGGTGTCCCAGGGCTTCAGTAAGTGCTTGTTGTCATCCAGGAAGTTCTCCTCGATGGGAGGCACTTGGAAAAGAAACACTGGCAAAGGGAGAAGGGCAGGGGTGAGCCTTGTGCAGAGGGGGCCAGCCCAGCCCCCGGCCCCGCCAAACCCCCAGGGCGCTGGCGACTGGAAGTGTTGTTAAACGGTAGCCATGCCTGGCATTAACAGGGCAATGGGGCCAAGAGACTACAGGTCCCAGCATGCAATGCTCCATGTGGCGCCAAGCAGCCTCCCAATGAAGCAGTGCACACTGGGAACTGTAGTTCTGCCAGGCCTCCCGGCCACTTTGGCTTTTGTGCTCCCAGGCAACTCCCCTTCCCTGCCCCTGGCAATGAAGCAGAATGTGCCACCCTCCCCATGCATCCCTGAAGCTCCCAGCCCTGCAAGGGCCAGAGCTGCCCCCTCCCATGGGCTGGGATCAGACCCCACTCCATGCCCCACTGTGACTGCCCGGCAAGGTGGGCAGGGATGGGGCACTTACCTTTACTGTCCCCGTCCCCGTCCAGAAAACCTGAAAGAGGGATGGGGCCACGGTTAGCTAGGAGCAGGGGACCTACCGTGTGACCCAATGCCCAGGCACTCCCCTGGGAGAGAAGGCAGGAGACCCGACCGGCTGGGCACTGCGAGAGGCAGGGCTCGGACCAGCGGCCCAACGAGCGAGCCAGTGTGGAAGGGAAGGGGAGGATGAACATCTGGGGTGACGTGGTGCTGCAGGACAGGGGGTGCTGAACTAGACATGCCTATGGGGGGACGCGGTACAGCCGCGCTCGGACGGAGCTAGGAGATGGATCTGGCAGATACAACCCCGCCGGGAAGTCTGCAGTTTCCTGGCATGTGGGAGCTAGCGGCAAAGAGAATCCAGCTGGCGCCCCAGGGCACCGACCGTACCGGGTGGCCCGGCCATCAGAGCTGCCCTGCTGGGCTACCAACGGACTCAGCCAGCCTGCACACGGCAGTAGCCAGAGGCTGGGCAAGGAGGGCAGGTGGGGAGCAGGGAGAGGCAGGGAGCTGGGACATGCACCTGCTGCAGGAGGAGCAGGCTGGGGCGTTACTCACCGCTCCTGCGACTGGGAGGGGGGACGCCCTGCGAGGGGCCCAAGTACATGTCCTGCTGGCTGGGGTTCATCACACTCGTGTGAAGCGCTGAATCGGAATTTGTTCTAATGGCAAAACATAAGGCCCCAGTCAGACCCCACTGGGCGGAGACAGGACCCAACAAGGCTGGTGCATCCTGGGAGGAGCGCGGGCTGCCAGCATGTGGCGGCAGGAACCCTCCCCTCCCTCCGGCTGGGGGGATCCACGCTCCCCTCCCTCCGGCTGGGGGGATCCACGCTCCCCTCTCTCCGGCTGGGGGATCCACGCTCCCCTCTCCGGCTGGGGATCCACGCTCCCCTCCCTCCGGCTGGGGGATCCACGCTCCCCTCCCTCCGGCTGGGGGATCCACGCTCCCCTCCCTCCGGCTGGGGGATCCACGCTCCCCTCCCTCCGGCTGGGGGGATCCACGCTCCCCTCCCTCCGGCTGGGGGATCCACGCTCCCCTCCCTCCGGCTGGGGGAATCCACGCTCCCCTCCCTCCGGTTGGGGGATCCACGCCCTCCTCCTCCGGCTGCGGGATCCACGCTCCCCTCCCTCCGGCTGGGGGGATCCACGCTCCCCTCCCTCCGGCTGGGGGATCCACGCTCCCCTCCCTCCGGCTGGGGGAATCTACGCTCCCCTCTCTCCAGCTGGGGGATCCACGCTCCCCTCCCTCCGGCTGGGGGATCCACGCTCCCCTCCCTCCGGCTGGGGGATCCACGCTCCGCTCCGCTCCCCTCCCTCCGGCTGGGGGATCCACGCTCCCCTCCCTGCACACGCTCAGCGGGAAGCTGCCTGGCTCTCATGGTGCCAAACGCCTGCTGCTTGAAGCTTGCCGGGTCGTTCTCAGGAGAGCAGGCTGGTGGGATGATGTGGGACCCTCGGAGCTCAGACCGCGCAGGGATCCCTGAGGGAGGAGACCCCTGCTGGGACAGCGACCGGGGACGGGACAGCACAGGGCAGGGGGCTGTTTTCAGGTATCTACAGAAACCCCAGTGAACAGCCCTGGGGGAACCCCTTCCCAAGCCAGCAGCTGCCCCGGCCCAGCTAAGCTGTAAGGCAGCTCTAGGGTACCCCAGCGTTCTGCTCGCTGTCCCTTGGGGGCAAGGCCAGGCGGGGGGGGGGGGACGCTGTGAGCTGGAGCAGGAGGTGAGGGCTCGTTTCTAGAGGCAGTTGTCAAGTCCCCACCGAAGGACCCAGCCCCTTCCTCAGGCCGGTCCGTACAGCGGCAGCGCCTCCCGCCTCCCGGGGCCCTGCCCAGGGTTTGCTCCAGCCCAGAGGTGGCTGCGAGGCGAAGGATCTGTTGGGGGAGGCGCTGTGCTCACATGGCCAAAGCCTGAGGCCACCCCAGCCCGGGGGCGCGGCAGGGCCTGGGCCCTGGAGGGCTGGCACAAGGCCTGTGCTGCAGAGAAGGGGCTCCCTGAGGCGCAGGAGACGCCTGCCGAGTCGGCCTGGGGCAGGGGGAGGCTACACAAGGGGGAGACTGTTCAGCTGAGGGGCCTAGGCTGCTCCCAGGCAGGAAATTCTCTTCTCCCCCCGCCCCAGCCCCCCAAGGGCCAGGCCTTCCTCCCACCAGGGCCCAGCCCCACGGCGACGCCCCGGGAGCATGAATGGGGACATTGTCCTTGCTGCCGGCACACGGAGCCCGCGAGGGGCCGCTGCTGAGCACGGGGCGGGCTTGGAGGGGAGCCGGCCGCTGCGCCCGGGCACTGAGCCAGTCCCGCAAAGCGGGGCCACAGGACAGGGCGGCTGGGCCTGCCTGCGCCTACACCTGCCGCTCCTTCAGTCCCCCCTTCACTTCCTGTCCTAAACGGCCCCGTGGCACCAGCAGAGCCCGGGGTGGCAGCAGCTCAGGAGCAAAGGCGCCAGGGGTGGGGGGCTGCACAGCACCCTGGGACCCATTTGGGGGAAGGCCCCTGTAGAACAGCAGCTAATTGTTACCCCCACCCCACCCGTCTCCCAGGCAGCAGCCAGCGAACAGCACCTCCTGCAGCCCCCCCGGCGCCGGCTCCTCAACAATGGCTACGAGAGCAGTGGCTAGAGCCCTCCCTGCTGCGACATCAGGGCAGCTGCACCAAGCTGGAGAGGGGCAAGGCCTGATCAGCCAGGGGAAAATCAGCCTGGAGCAGGGTGGGGGGGGCGCAGGGCAACCAGCTGGGGGTGGGGGGTACGGATCAGCCTGGAGCGGGGGGGGGGGGAGGGGCGCACAGGGCAGACCAGGTGCTAAACCCAGGGTTGTGAGTTCAATCCTTGAGGGGGCCATTTGGAGATTGGTCCTGCTTTGAGCAGGGGGTTGGACTAGATACCTCCTGAGGTCCCTTCCAACCCTGATATTCTATGATTCTAGGTGGGTGCAGGGGGCAGAGATCAGCCTGGAGCAGGGGGTACAAGGCAGACCAGGTGGGTGCAGGGGGCACAGATCAGCCTGGAGCAGGGGAGGGGGGCACAGGGCAGACCAGGTGGGTGCAGGGGCACAGATCAGCCGGGAGCTGGGTGGGGGGGGCGCAGGGCAACCAGCTGGGGGTGGGGGCACAGATCAGCCTGGAGCAGGGTGGGGGTACAGGGCAGACCAGGTGGGTGCAGGGGCACAGATCAGCCTGGAGCAGGGTGGGCGCACAGGGCAGACCAGGTGCTAAACCCAGGGTTGTGAGTTCAATCCTTGAGGGGGCCATTTGGGGATTGGTCCTGGTCTGAGCAGGGGGTTGGACTAGATACCTCCTGAGGTCCCTTCCAACCCTAATAATCTATGATTCTAGGTGGGTGCAGGGGGCACAGATCAGCCTGGAGCAGGGGGTAACAGGGCAACCAGCCTGGGGCAGGGGGCACAGATCAGCCTGGAGCGGGCGGGGGGGGGGGTGTACAAGGCAGACCAGGTGGGTGCAGGGGGCACAGATCAGCCTGGAGCAGGGTGGGGGGTACCGGACAGACCAGGTGGATGCAGGGGCACAGATCAGCCTGGAGCAGGGGGGTACAAGGCAGACCAGGTGGGTGCAGGGGCACAGATAATCCTGGAACAGGGGGGTACAGGGCAGACCAGGCGGGTGCAGGGGGCACAGATCAGCCTGGAGCAGGGTGGGGGGTCCAGGGCAGACCAGGTGGATGCAGGGGGCACAGATCAGCCTGGAGCAGGGTGGGGGGGTACAGGGCAGACCAGGTGGGTGCAGGGGGCACAGATCAGACTGGAGCAGGGTGGGGGGGGTACAGGGCAGACCAGGTGGATGCAGGGGGCACAGATCAGACTGGAGCAGGGTGGGGGGTACAGGACAGACCAGGTGGGTGCAGGGGGCACAGATCAGACTGGAGCAGGGTGGGGGGTACAGGACAGACCAGGTGGATGCAGGGGGCACAGATCAGCCTGGAGCAGGGTGGGGGGTACAGGGCAGACCAGGTGGGTGCAGGGGGCACAGATCAGACTGGAGCAGGGGTGCAGGGCAGACCAACCCGGAGTGGGGTGGCAGGACAGGGGCCGATCAGGGTGGGCTGCCTTCAGCTCTCGCTGCCTGTGCCAAACTCCCCCTCTGGCTGGTGGCTGTTTCCTTCTCCCCGGCCCCTGGGGCGCCCAAGGCCACCAGCTGGCCCGTTCCTCCTGCCCGGGCCCGGCCTGGTGGGAAGGCGGGGGAGGCAGCTCCCCAATGCCAGCCCGCCCGACACTCGCAGGATTCCAGCCGCTGCGGCAGGCCAGCTGGAGCTGCAGCCTCCTCCCGGCTCCCCCGGCAGAGCTCGTGCCCAGGCACTGGCAGGAGGAGCAGGGCCTCGGCCGCCAGTTCCCCCCAGGCCCAGTCACCAGCCCTCAGTGGGAGCGGAGCTGAGGGGCCCAGCCCGGCTCTGCCAGGCGTGAGGGTGCAGAGTGCGGCTCCCACGCCAGCCCCGCCGGCAGGCTGCAGCAGGGGCTGGGGCTTGGCAGCGCATGGCAGCCTGTTACTCCATGGGGGCTGGGCAATGGTGCCTGCGGAGGGTTTCGTAAGTGCAGCCAGCGGAAGGCCGGGCTGCAGGCCTGAGCCAGCATTTCCACCTGCCCAGGACACGGGACACCCGGCAGGGGAGGTTAACGGCCCTGCGGCAGCACGAGCCATGAACCTGCTGTGCTGGGGGCAGGGCCTAGGCTGCGCTGGGGGCTGCTGGCTGGCTGCTGATTGCCCCCTTCCGCCCACGGCCAGCACGAACCCTCGGTTTCCCGGGCAGTTCAGTGCTCGCGACAGGTGCCGGCTCCGTCGCGCAGGCTGCACCTCAGAACCCCGTTGCGCCCAAGGGACAGACCCGGGGCTCCAGGGCCCACTCACTCCCTGCTGACACTGCCACCAGGGGGCACTGGGGGCTGGTGGAGAGCTCTGGGGAGGCTGGGCCCTGCCTTGGCCCCCGATTCGTTTCTCCTAAGCCCATGAATAGGCACCGGCCCCCCAGGATCTGGACTAGAGGAGCTAGGAAAGGCTGCTCCATCCCCTCTCAGCAGCGTGGCCAGCAGGGCCTGGCGAGGGCACTCCGTGGGCCGACCCATCACTCCTGGGGCAGAGCTGCTTCAGACGCAGCCCGCCCGCCCTCCCATGCCCTTGCCCCGAGGGGCGGGAAGACGAGGGACACGAGCCCTGTTACTAGACAGCTCAGTGTCTTTAAAGGGGCACGAACCCGCTAGCATCCCACGGAGGGCGCTGCCCTGAGCCCAGAGAGCCGTTCGCGAGAGTGCCCCTGCCACCGGCCCCCTGACCCACCGTGATCCCCGACAGCCCAGGTGGGGCGGCCACGTGAACCCGAGAATCAAGCTACGAAGGGCAATGGGCCCCTGGGCCAAATGCTCAGCTGGTGTAAATCAGCGTAGCCCCACTGAGCATCCCAGTCACCAACCGGGGCTCATGACCTCAGGATCCCCCCGACCCAGCCGGACAGTGGCCATCGGGCCTGGGGGCTGCGGCGTCAGGCGGCTCAGGCAGAGAGAGGGAGAGAGAGAGAACGGAATCAAAAACCATTCACCTGTTGAGAGCCGACGGCAGCCTAAACAAGTGTCCTTTCTCCATGGGAAAGTTACCCCAGGGCATGGTCCTTTGTAACGAAAAACAGCAGGTTACTCGGAGGGGCAGGGAATGGGCCCCAGACCCCACCCGGCAGCGGGGAGGGGTTAGGAACGCAGGCGGGCAGCAGGGCGAGATGCCAGCTGCAAGGGGGGGAGGAGGCAGCCTGGAGCTCTGGGTCCAGGGGGCACAGCTGACCTAAGGGTGTCCCACAGCAGCCTCCTCTCAGCCACACCCAAACCAGGCAGCGCCAGCCAAGCAGCCCTGCGCTCCCAGGCCCAGGCCCCCACCCAGGAGAGCTCCAAGGACCACGGCAGCGCCCGCTCAGAAGAGAGGCAGCCTGAAGCAGCTCCATGCAAAGCTGCCAAAGGAGCTGGGGGCCTTGGGCAGGTGGCCACTCTCGCTGCTCTCCCCCGGGCAGCGCCAAGCTCTCTGCTAAGCATGGACAGTGCCCTGCCCCGGAGCGTCCCCCTGTCCCACATGGGGGCGCTAAGGGGTCTCCCCTGGGCTGGACCATGCCATGCCCAGAACCCACCCCCGGGCCCCCCAGCGTAGCAGCAGAAGGGACCTCGGCCGGGGGGAGGTGCAGTGCCGCACCACAGGCAGCTCCGCTGAACCTGGCCCGGGAGCCAGGGGCTCCCCGTGTCCTGCCAAGCCCGGGGAGAGCCAGAGGCTGCTGTGCCAGGAGCTGCCCCCCCAGCCCGGGAAGGCGCACTAGAGGGGTGCCAGGGGACACTGAATGCAACAGAGCGGAGAGGGAAAGGCTCAAGCCAGGGGCAGTTGGCAGCGGGATGCGCAGCGAGGGGCGACCGCGAGCCGCGGTGTTAGGAAGGTGGGGGAGGAGCCCAAGTGGCTCTGTGTGCAGGGGGGAATGACCGTGAGGGCAGCACCTCCTGCTGCCACCCCCCCGGGCGCCCGCGAGGCGCTGGCCATCTGCCGAGCAGTCCCTGGGCTGCACAATTCACTGGGGGGGGAGGGGGCAGCACGTGCCAAAGGAAGCTGGACCAGTGCGAGGCTGGGAGCACCTAACTCCCCTAGGCCAGAGTCCCACCTGTCAGCTCTGCGGGTGCAAGCGGCATCCAGGGGCCCTGGCGCCAGACGCGCCTGTGGAACTGGGGCTGGATCTGCTCCATGCACAGCAAACCCCACGCCCATCCCCCCCAGCAGGGCAGGACCCCCAGATATCTGGCTGTTGGATGGTGCTCCGAGCCCCTCCCTGCCCCTCCGGGCTCAGGGGGTTTCACCCTCACGGGGCCTGGCTCTCAGCAACGGCAGCCTCGGTGCTTCTCTCGGGGGGAGGGGGGCTGCACAGTCCCGGGGGAGCTGCAGTCCTCGCAGGCGCTTTGGGCCCCAGGCCTCACGAGGCCTCCAGACAGAGGCAGCCCAAGCCCCAGCATGGAGCTGCCGACAGGTGACAAGACAGACTCCTACAAGCCCCTGGGCTGACCCCACAAGGCCCAGCTGTCTGCCCCGATCCACTGCCTTTCCTGGCCAGCCTGGCCCCGTGGAGGCAGCCCCCTCTCAGGAGCAGCCAGCGTTTAACCAGGAGACACTCCAGCGGGAAGCGTCCTGGCAGCTGCCCCCCAGGGCGATCTGCAGCCAGCCTGCTAGAGGGGCTTAGGCCAAACCACAGCTGGTCCCTCCCCCGCCCTTGGAAAGGTTCCGGCAACCCAGGGAGCGGGGGGACTGGCCCCTGGCCATGAGGCTGGGGGCCGAGCCAGGCACTGGGAGGGAAGCACCACACACAGACCTGTCCTCCACCAGGCCAAACACACGTGAGCCCCCCAGAATGAACTGAAGCCACGTTTGCACGTCACGCGTGTCCAGAGACAGTACCTGCCCCACAAGCCATCCCGCCCCTGGGACCTTGTGCCACCCCCACCAGCCTCCTGGGGGACTCGCCCGGGGGTGAAGTGAACAGAGCGGCTCTAGGGCTGACCGTGGTCCCATGCAGGCTGCTCCCCGAGACACCCGCTGCCAGCAGGCTGGGGGGGCCTGGGGAACGGCTCAGAGCAGAGCTCCCAGCCAGCCCCCAAGGGATGCGCCATCTCCACTGGGGGAATCGGGGGATAAAGGGCACCCAGACAAACCGTCTCCCCTACACACCTGCTCCTGCAGGGCAAACAAGCAGCACGAAGGCCCTTGACGTGCGCCACTGATGGAACGGGGGAGGGGACCGAGTACATTTTGAAGCTCCCTTCCTCTCTGGGGACACAGGGACCATTCTGGCCCAAGAGAGGGAGGTGGCTCTGCCCAGCCATCGCCCAGGATGGCAGCCACCCACTGGCACTGGGGCACCAGGGCTTCCTGGGGAAGATGCCACGGCACCTGCCCTCTAGCCTGATGAGCCATCGAGGTGGCCAACGTGCGAGGAGCAGAGTTAACTGCTCCCCTCCAGCAAGGAGACAGGTCCCAGCAGGTAATGCGCCAGCCCGCAGCCCGGCCACATGGGGGCACTGCCCGCTGGGACCTGGGGCTGCCAACGGCTCCATTACCTACAGATCGCGGGCACCCTGGGGGCTCCTGGCATGTCGCCGGTGCAGCCTGGGCTGGGCCGGACTGAAACACTGGCTCTGTCCCGAAGCGATTCACACCCAGCCAGGGGGCTGCTTTGGCCAGCCCTTGGTGTCACAGGCCCCAAGCGCCAAGCCCCTGGGAGAGCTGAGTCACTGCTCGGCCAGCTGGACGCCTCTCGCCCTCAGCGGGAGCTGCTCCCCGACTAGCCTTGCTGAGGGCCCAGGCCCCTCCCCACAGCCCCACGCCTGGCAGGGCTCTCCCAGCCCCTCCGGGATTCCAGAGGACACATGCTGGGCCTGTCACCCTATGCCTGGTCCCTTCCACAGCAGCCGTTCCTCCCCCCACTGCTGCAGGAAGCGCCAGCCTGCGCAGCCCTCTAGAAACTCCACACCCACAGGAGGCCATGAGCTCCGCCCGGGAGCGAGGGGACCCCCAGCCCTGTCCAGGCAGCTGGCTCCGGTGGGAGCTTGCGGGGACACCGCGGGGACGGGACGTTGTACCCAGGGTCGTGGCAGGTAACTCCTGAGATTACTGAACTGGAGCAAAATCCGCCCCAGCTCCCTGGTTTTCCTCTGCGCATTCGACAGCCCCGGGTGCTGGGTCAGTGTCAGTCGCTCCCTCCCACTAGCCCCTTCTGCCTGGCTGAAGAGACCCTGACAGACACCAGCAGGGAGCAGGAAACCTGCAGCCAGCGCCCCGGGAGTCCGAGCACAGGCCAGGTCCTGCAAAGGGGATTTCGTCAGCGACTCTTCAGCTGCAGCTGGTATCCCAGGGCCAGTGACCCTGTGGGCTGGGGGGGAGGGGAAAAGCCCCGTGACCCAACAGGGCTGCTCCTACGTCGCTGGGCGTCCGGGGGGCGAGTTACCTTCTCCAGCTGGGCTCGGGGGGAGGCGACAGGTAGGCCGGGCTGTAGGGAGAGTTGTCCACGTGAGCAAAGAGTTAAGGACCAAGCCGAGAGTGCCTATGAAGAAGCAGAGTTGGAGCCGCCCAGAGGGGCTCTGGCAAGGGGGGGTTAGTGCTCCCTAGCCCCAAGGAGCCGCGCACCCTGGGCCCCCGGACCCATGTAGGAGCCCGCCGGGAGGCAGCCGCGGGCGCTGTCCCGGAGCAGGCAGCAGCGCTGCTGAAGGATATATGGCGCACGTATCGGCGCAGAGGAGACACCATCCGCCGGGGGTCTCGCTGCACTCGCTCCACCAGGCCGTGGTGCCGGGTGCTGCGTGCCGAGTCCAGCGGCGAATGCAAAGGGCCCTGCAGAGACACAAAGGGGCATCGCTCTGACCATCCACGGGGGCGTCTCGCGGAGAGCCGGAGCGCCACGGGAGCCCCGCAGTGCTGGCCCGGCTCCGGCGGCCCGTCCCCGCCCACACACACAGCTGGCGACCGGCCCCAGCGCGCTCCCCCCGACTCCCATGCACCGTGGAGCACGAAGGGCCCTGCGGCCGGCGCGTGCGGCATTGCAGATGGGGGGCCCAAGGCAGGAGGGATTTCTTCCCAGCCCACTGGACAGGGCTTGGTTGAAGCCTGCGTGTGACGGAGAACCAGCATGACCCAGCCTTCCTCTCCGACTCAGCGCCTGGCATCCCAAGCAGAGCACCGCGCATGCTGCCCCGTGCCTACGCTCCCCTGGATCTCCCATGAGCCCCATGGCTGTGTGGGTCACCCCCAGGCAATAGGACAGGACCTTACGGATTGGGGACGGGAGGGGAGCCTGCCGGTGCCCGCAGGGGGAGCTGCCGCACGGCTTCCGGGTCTGTTACCTGGAATTCGGAGACGCCGCTCCCGATCTGGTTGACGTTGGGCAGCGAGCCGCTGTAGTACGGTCCCCGGCTGTGAGCCAGCCGCAGCTTCTGAGCCTGCAACTGGACCAGAGAGAGACGAGGCAGCGTCAGAGCCGGCTGGGCAGCCCCCAGGAGAAGGGGTGCAAAGCCCCTTCACGTCAGCGGCAGAGCCAGGAATACGCAGCGAATCCCTGGGCCTCTCGGAGCGAGGAACAGAACCTGGGCCCTGTTCTTGCCACCAGACCATGCTGTTATCGGGGGGGCGCCGAGGCCCTCCACACGCAGCCCCCAGCTGGCTTTTCCAGCCCATCCTGAGCACCTCGGCGCCACAGCTGGGAATGCTCTCACGGCTCCTTAGCCCCCCCTCCTTTGCAGCCCTGGTGGTGCAGCTGTGTGTGCCAGAGGCTGGGACCAGTGCCTGGAGGGTAGCGAACAGAGCAGGCTCCAGACACAATCCTGGCAATGGCAGGCCAGCAAGCCCCATTCCGCACCAGGGAAACTGGTTGAAAGTGTTGTGAAGAGCAGTTACCAGAGACAGGAGCGAGTCAACCCAGCGTCTGTAAAGGGAATCGTGCCTCAGCACTAAGAAAACGTGGACGGGGTGAAGAAGCATGTGGACAAGGGGGCTCAGAGGTTACAGTGAACGTGAACTTCCAGGAAGTCTTTCACAAGGTTCCTCATCGAAGGCTCTTTGGCAAAGTAAACACACTCGTGGGATAAAGGCGAAGGGAACAAACGACAGGCACTAAGCCACCCGCCAACACCGCATCCCAGCTGCACGCCCGAAGCTGGATCAGAGCCCCACATTTGGGACCCATCCCAGGCCCGGGCAAACATGTTCCAGCTACTCAGAGCACCCCTGCGACGCGAGCCAGCTGCCTGCACCGGGGGGCTGGACAGTTCCCACCAGGTACTGGCCCAGAGCCAGCGTCTCTCTGGCCCGAGGCTTCCAGCCCAAAATCAAGGGCAGGGGAAGGAGGGGAAGGCTGGCCGAGAGGCTCATTGCAAAACCACCGGCTGGAGATACCAGAGTGCGAGCAGCCCCGGGGAGCGGGAAGGACAGAGGAAGTCACTGCTGTTCGTGGCACAAGCCGGCATGGAGGGCCAGGAGCCACAGCACGCTCGGCAGCAGATGCCCTGGCGGAGAGGCTCAGGCAACGAGAAGGGAAGCCCCAGGTGGCAGCTCGATGCTGCCACCCTGCCAGCCGTTCAGATCTGCAAGCTGCACACTGGGGGCCGCCCTCCCCCGCCCTCTCGAGGCTGGCATGGCAAGGAGGGGAAGCAGCTGCCAGCAGCCAGGGGCATGGGACTAGGGCTGCGACCACCAGTGGACCCAGCTCAGCTCCCAGGCGGGCTCCAGAGCAGAACCAGCGGCACGTTTCCCATGCCCCTCTTGGGGAAGGCAGGGCCGCGGCAATCTCACCAGCGAGCCAACTCCCAGGGGGAACAAGCCGGCCAGGCTGGAGTCAGATACGCGGCCACAGGGAGCAGCTCGCCCTGCTTCTGCCCAGCATCGGGAACGGATGAGGGGGGCCCGGGACGGGCCAGGCATGAAGCTGGGCCCAGCCAGAGGCTGTCTGGGGTGGAGGGGCACGGAGCACCCTGGGGCTGAACTCACCCCAGCCCACTCCACAGCTTGCCCGGCTCCACAGCACCCGCTCTGGATAAGCCAGGAGCTGCAGTGACCTGCTGGGGAAGGAGACGTGGGGAAGGAGCTGGGGAAGGAGCATCGGCTGCACTGAGCCATCCTCTCCAGGTGAGGGACGGCCAGACTGGGGCAGACCCAGGGTGCATCTAGCCCAGTGTCCTGTCCGCCGACCATGGCCAGTGCCAGGTGCCCCAGAGGGAATGAACAGAGCAGGGAATCAGCAAGTGATCCAGCCCCTGGCGCCCATTCCCAGCTCCTGGCAAACAGCCACTAGGGACAGCCTGGCTAATGGCCATCGATGAACCTGTCCCCCATGAACTGATCTAGTTCTTTTTTGAACTCTGTTATGGTCTTGGCCTTCACAACATCCTCTGGCGAGGAGTTCCACAGGTTGCCTGCGCTGTGGGAAGAAAGACTTGTTTGTTTTAAACCTGCTGCCTGTTCATTTCATTTGGTGCCCCCTAGTTCTTGTGTTAGGAGAAGGAGTAAATACACTTCCTGATTGACTTTCTCCACAGCCCTCGTGATTTTATAGACCTCTAGCATATCCCCCTTAGTCGTCTCTCTGCCAAGCGAAAAGCCCCAGGCTGATTAATCTCTCCTCATACAGAAGCTGTTCCATCCCCCTCATTTTTGTTGCCCTTTTCTGAACCTTTTCCAATTCCAATAGACCTTTTTTGAGATGGGGCGACCACGTCTGCCTGCAGGATTCAGGACATGGGCGTCCCATGGATTTAGGTAGAGGCAACATGATATTTTCTGTCCTATTCTCTCTCCTTTCAGAATGATTCCCAACATTCTGGTCGGGTTTCTGACGCTGCTGCACACTGAGCAGCTGCTCCAGCCCCAACCTTGCCGCAGAGGGGGGCGCGGCCAGGCCCCGACTGGGAGGGGGCTGAGAACCGGGTGCGAGTGATCCGGGACGCTGGCACAGGGCACAAGGCTGGAAAGCGCTGAGTCTCCTCTCTGCCAGGGAACTGGACACAAGCTGCAGACACCCGGGGGGACGAATCCTCGGCTAACGTGAGATTCCATAACCCTTGCCTGGCCCCTGAACCAGCTCAGAAATAATGATCTAGAGCCGGGCTCCGGAGCCACCCCAATGAGGCAGCGGGATCGGAGCAGCCCTGAGGACAGCCCCACAGTGACCCCCGGGGGCACAAGATCTGCCAGCTCCTTGGCTAGCACGGGCAGCTCGGCAAGGTGCCGGTACAGCAAAGCACGCGAGCTTCGCGAGCCAGGCGCTGGCGGGAAGGGCGGGCAGAGGAGTCAGCGCGAGCCAGGCACTGGTGGGAAAGGCAGGCAGAGGGGTGGGCAGAGGCGGGTGGGCAGAGGTGGGCGGGCAGAGGCGCTGGCGCGAGCCAGGCGCTGGCGGGAAAGGCAGGCAGAGGGGTGGGCAGAGGTGGGCGGGCAGAGGCGCTGGCGCGAGCCAGGCACTGGCGGGAAGGGCGGGCAGACGCCGGCAGAGGAATCAGCGTAGCCTGGAGCGGACACCTCTGGCTCCAGCAGCGCATGAAGCAGCCGGGCTGGCTCGCGTCTCTGCCGTCGGCCCTTCAGCTGTGAATGCGCCGAGGCGTCTTCGCTCCAGCAGGGGCAGGGCTGCCGTGGGGACCGGGAGACACCAGAGGATATTTTAACATCATCTCTAAAGACACCCGGCCCCCAACGCCACGGCTCAGCCACCGCCATGGCCCTGCCAGGCTGGGTTCCCAGGACGGGCCAGCCACTGGCATCGGCAGCCCGGTCACTGGCTCAGCACCGCGCATCCCCCTCCCTGCCGAGGGGCTCAGACACGGGGCCCCGGGCACTACCCTCCCTCCGGGGGAGGGGACCAGGGCAGAGCTGGAAGGGCAGGGAGCCCACTCCATGGGACCTGGCCTGGCACGGTGCCCACCCCGCTGCCCTCTCAGCTCTTCCTGCCGGGGGCCAGGGACACCCCTGCCAGGAGAGACTCAGACTTCCTCCCCCTCCCGACATCACGAGGGGCAGGAAGCGCAGCGCTGCACCCCGCACGCTGGGCAATGGCGCAGCTGCCACTTCCAGGACAAGCTCCAGTGAGTCAGGATCCTGCTGCCAAGCCCGGGCGACTCCCCGCCCCGCAGTCCCCACGGTTAAAGGTCGGCGCATCGTGCAGCTGCCCGGGAGAGCTCCGCGGGGGGGTGGAGGGAGGCCTGGGAGAGCTCCGCGGGGCTGGGAGAGCTCCGCGGCGGGGCTGCCCTGGGAGCTCCGCGGGGGGGAGCTCGGGGGCTGCCCCAGGGAAGGAAGCAGAGCGCAGGCTCCGGGGACGAGGGGAGACAAAGGGTCGCTAGGGACTCACCTGCCCCGAGCAGGGTCCCAAAAGCCCAGCCAGGCCGGTGCCCAGGGCGCTTGCCGAGCTCTGGCCAGTGAATCTGGCTCGCCGGAGCCCAGGAAGCGGCTCGTGCCCTGCCCCCGGGGGCAGGAGAGAAACGGGCACCCGCAGGGAACCGGCACCCAGCAGACTCTTTGCCAGGGCAGCCGGCAGCGCAGGCCCCAATCACCTCGCGGCCCTGGCACGGGGGGGCCACGCTGTGCCCTCGTGAGGGAGGGCGCCGAGCCAGGAGCTGGAGTGGAGCCGGCTAGTGCCCAGGTGACCCAGCACCCACGGCCTTTGCAGGGGGCAGGTCTAACCAGAGTCACCAGCACTGGGAGCACCTCCAGGGGCAACAGGGCTCTGGCCACAGGCTGCAGCCATGGGACGGGGGGCCTTAAAGCCAGGACCCACAGAGGGGGAGAGGCTACGGAGGCAGATGCAGAGCAGGTCTCCGATGCCCCATTGGCAATCCCGCCCCCCAGCGCCTGGCCCTGCTCCCGAACGAGGGCAGTGAAGGACAGGCAGGCGAGGTAGCCCACACAGCCGGCATCACAAGGAGACGGCCTCTCCTGCCAGCCAGTCCCCATCCTCAGGGCAGAACGGCTGAGAGTGCCAGCGAAGAGGCCACCAGCTGGCATCCAAAGCCAAGTGGGCGAAATTCCCTCTCGGGCCCACAGAACCGGCAGGCAGAGATTCAACCCTGGCACCGCTAAGTGCCCAGCGCCACCAACAAGCACCACAGTCCGGGCAGTTTGGTTCCACTGCAGAACCGACCGTGAGCCACCCGGCCCCTCGCCTGTCTCCCGTCACCCCCGCAAAGGCCAGTTCTCACACGCGACTCCACTAGCCAGCGCCGTGGCGATAAGATCTGCTGGGAACAAGGCCGCGCACAGTAGCAGCAGAGACACCAATGCCAGTTCACTCGTCCGATCCCCCTCGAGCCCTGGCTGAAGAGCTGCCAGTGCAGAGCAGCTCAGAAACCCCCGCAGCAAGGAAGCCCCCGATCGTAAATTCCTGAGCTTAAAACCAGCACAATCCTGATCCCAGAAAAAAGGGAGATTTAGTCACCAGCTGTCTCTGCAGCGCTCCGGGATTAGGGCTCTGAAGCCTGCCTGGGTTTGGGATTTCAGCTCCATTTCCCAAGGCCAGGGCCCCAGGTGGGAGAAAGCAGATTCAGCCCCGGGGGCCCTTTCTGAACAGGGAGGGCCCGGGAATGGGGGATGCTGCCGTCTGGCTCAGAGCAGGAGTGAAGAATTCCTTCCTGACCCCTCCAGCTGGTCCCCGCCCCACCCAGACACCGGAGCTCCGACTGCCCCGTCTCAGCACAGGGCCACAGCGTTATTCCTGGGTAGGGGCGTTTGCTTTGGTAACTGCTATGGCGGAGTCAGTCCCACAGACACAGACACTCCCCCACCCCCTGACCGCCAGCTGCAGATCCCGACCAGGACGGCACCAGCTAGTTTGGAAGAAACCGGAGCAAAGAGCAAGGCCCCGCACAGGGCACTAGCTGAGCGCCCCAACAGCGCAGCCACAGAGAGCCGCTGAACACGGCCCTGGAGGTGTCCGGCGGCTCGTGACAGGAGCCAGCTTCCAGCAGCTTGGTCAAGGCCCTGGAGACGATCTCCCCTCTGCACCCGCAGGTGGGGGGCTCAGAGCAAGCTGCCACTCCACGGAGCGCACCTGATCTGGGAACCCTGCAGGGCTGCACACCTGGCCACTCTCCCCAGCAAGGGCGGGACGGGGCTCCCAGGGATCAGGTTCCTAACGTGCAGAGACAGGGCAGGACTGGTCCCTACAGCACGTGCTCCAGGACAGCATCTCAAACTACGGGGCCAGCCGAGAGCCCTGGCTCCTGCCACGCTCCTTGCCAGTCCTCCTCTAGCTGCTCTGTCCTGCTGCTGCCCACACAGCCCCTTGTCCTCAGTGGGCGCAGGGCAGCCCGTAGGAACGTCGAACGCACTGCCTGAGCCGCTAGCTAGCCCTGGCCCTGGCTCTCTCACGTTTCCTGACCAGCCAGTTCTGGGGAGCGCCCGGCAGCACCGCCGGGCACGGGGCGCTGGGAGGGGGCTTCGGGGGAGCGCCCGGCAGCACCGCAGGGCACGGGGCGCAGGGAGGGCTCGGGAGCGCCGGCAGCGCCGCGCCGGGCACGGGAGGGGCTTCGGGAGCGCCCGGCAGCGCCGCCCGGGCACGGGCGCAGGGAGGGGCCGGGAGCGCCCGGCAGCGCCGCCGGGCACGGGCGCAGGGAGGGGCTGGGAGCGCCGGCAGCGCCGCAGGGCACGGGCGCAGGGAGGGGCCGGGAGCGCCCGGCAGCGCCGCCGGGCACGGGCGCAGGGAGGCCGGGAGCGCCGGCAGCGCCGCCGGGCACGGGCGCAGGGAGGGGCCGGGAGCGCCCGGCAGCGCCGCCGGGCACGGGGCGCAGGGAGGGGGCTTCGGGGGAGCGCCCGGCAGCGCCGCAGGGCACGGGGCGCAGGGAGGACGGTTCGGGGGAGCGCCCGGCAGCGCCGCAGGGCACGGGCGCAGGGAGGGGCGGGAGCGCCCGGCAGCGCCGCAGGGCACGGGGCGCAGGGAGGGGGCTTCGGGGGAGCGCCCGGCAGCGCCGCAGGGCACGGGGCGCAGGGAGGGGGCTTCGGGGGAGCGCCCGGCAGCGCCGCAGGGCACGGGGCGCAGGGAGGAGGCTTCGGGGGAGCGCCCGGCAGCGCCGCAGGGCACGGGCGCAGGGAGGGGCCGGGAGCGCCCGGCAGCGCCGCCGGGCACGGGGCGCAGGGAGGGGCTGGGAGCGCCGGCAGCGCGCCGCAGGGCACGGGGCGCAGGGCACGGGGCGCAGGGAGAAGCGCCCGGCAGCACCGCAGGGCACGGGGCGCAGGGAGGCTGCTTCGGGAGCGCCGGCAGCGCCGCAGGCACGGGCGCAGGGAGGCTGCCGGGAGCGCCGGCAGCGCCGCAGGGCACGGGGCGCAGGAGGGGCCGGGAGCGCCCGGCAGCGCCGCTGGGCACGGGGCGCAGGGAGGAGGCTTCGGGGGAGCGCCCGGCAGCGCCGCAGGGCACGGGGCGCAGGGAGGGGCCGGGAGCGCCCGGCAGCGCCGCAGGGCACGGGGCGCAGGGAGGGCGGTTCTGCCCAGGTCCCCCAGCTCTGCTGTACATTAACCAGCTGTTTACTGTGCAAACACAGCTCTGGCCTCTCAGCCAGGACCACACTCAGCTGTGATGCGATGGCTCGTTCCAGCACGAGACCCCCAGCCAAGCCGACATCCCACGTGGCCATTTCTTAGCTGCATGGCGAGGGGCAGGACTCACTCGGCCCATCAGGGAGCGCTGGGCTCTGCACACAGAGGGACAAGCTGCTGGCTCGGGAACTGCGTTACCCCTGGGCTCGGAGCAGCGACCCCGGTGACAGACGCCCCCCGCGGCATCTCCTTTCTGTCAGCACCTGGCCTGCACCACGGCTGCCTCAGCCCCACCTCCGCTCCCCGGAGCACCGCAACCCCCTATGCCAGACCTGCCGAGTCCCCGGAGTGCGACCCACTCGGAACGCGCTCCCGCTTCGACCACCTCACTGCAGCCTCACTCTAGCACACGTGCCCCCATTCACACCAGGAGCCTGGTCAACCCCCCCCCTCCCTTTTCAGATCCCACCCGCCCCCTGGAGCTGCTTCCCCACTCCCTAATGCCAGCCTCCCCCCGCCCCGTCGCTGCCCTGAGTGAGATCCTCTGCGGCTCCCGGAGCTGCTTCCCCACTCCCTCATGCCAGCCTCCCCCCGCCCCGTCGCTGCCCTGAGTGAGATCCTCTGCGGCTCCCGCCCCCTGGAGCTGCTTCCCCACTCCCTAATGCCAGCCTCCCCCCGTCCCGTCGCTGCCATGAGTGAGATCCTCTGCGGCTCCCGCCCCCTGGAGCTGCTTCCCCACTCCCTACTGCCAGCCTCCCCCCGCCCCGTCACTGCCATGAGTGAGATCCTCTGCGGCTCCCGGAGCTGCTTCCCCACTCCCTAATGCCAGCCTCCCCCCGTCCCGTCGCTGCCCTGAGTGAGATCCTCTGCGGCTCCCGCCTCCTGGAAGGGCCCCCCCAGATCTCTCAGCTCTTGTATTTCAAATTGCAGCTGCAAACACCCGTCCCCCACGTGCCTGCCCCCCACTCTGTCTCTCCTGGGAAGGCGCTCTGGTTGGAGCATCGTGAGTCCCTCCAAGTGGATGGCGTTATCCTAGGATGCAGCCCGGGACAGTAGAATCAGTGGCTCAGGCAGGTGGCTGCTGGCCAAATCCCAGGTTTGGCAACGTTCACACATCCCCATCGACTTTGGGGAGGAGCGGGGGGGGCTGTGCAGAGAATAACGGGACCCGTCTCCCCCGCTGCTGGCAGAGGGGCGTCTCCTGCACCTGGCGCCAGGTCAGTGGGGACACAGCGCTGCCCCTCCGGCTCTGCCTCGCAGCCCGCCCCAAACACCGCCCAGCCGGGGGCGCAGGGCCTGGGTTTACCCTTCGCCACTTCCCAACCTCTCCTGAAAGCGCTGGACAAAGCACTGATTGGGAGGGTCGGTCCCGACGTCCCACGGGGAGACATCCCAGATCCCATCCAGGCCGGCCCCTCTGGCCCAGCAGATTTGTTCCCTGCGTGACATGTTCTCGTGCTTGACCCAGTGCGATTTTAAGCCCGTCCAGGGATGCGGCTCCTCGTGGGCGACCAGGGCAGGGTGCTCCGGCGCCTGCTGCCGGGAAGGGCTGCCCGGGATTCGGCCTCCAGCTGTCGGGGCAGAGCACAGGAGCCGGCAGTGGGTCAAGCCCCCCAGCCACGCAGCTGCCGCAGGATGGCTCCGTCCGGCGTGTTTCCGGGGACCCCACGCTGCTCCCACGGCCTCCCGCTTGGAAACCCGAGGGGCATCGGCGCGTCCGGCGTGGGCTGCGCGGCGGGGGCTGCAGCCACGTTCCCTGCCCCGGCCCCACGCGCAGGAAGAGCCCCCGCCGTGCCCCAGCCGCCACCCACGGCGACCTGTCAGCGGGGAGCGGGCCCGGCCGGGCCCCGCCGGGGGCACCGGCCTCCAGCCCCGGGCTGCCCTGAGGACACCCCCGGCCCGCCCCGGCCCGGCCCGGCCGCCCCCGGACCAGCGGAGCGACCCCGGGGCGCCTCCGCCGCCGGGCCCGGGCCCCCTCCCGCCCCTCGGCCCCAGCCCAGGTCCCCCCGCCGGCCCGGCCCCGGCCCGGCCCGGTCCGCTCACCCGCGTGGAGCCGATCTCCATCATCACCTCCTCGAAGGCCGCCGTCTCCTCCGCCTGCCGCTGCTTCTGCAGCGCGATCTTCTCGCTGAACTTGCGGGGGTTGGAGGCGCCGGCGCCGGCCGAGGAGCCCGGCCCGGGCCCGGCCCCGGAGCCAGACGCCGCCATCTTCCCTGCTCAGGCAGCTCCTGCCGCCGCCTCGCAGGCCGCAGGCCTCTGCCGCACAACACGGAGGCGCGGGGCATCACGGGATGCGTAGTTTATTTACCACCTCGCCCGCCCTTCTGCCCCTAGGGGGCAGCCGCCGGAAACGGACTACAGCTCCCAGAGAGCCTAGCGCATCGCCGACGGAGGCGCCCCCTGGGGCTGCTGGGAGTTGTAGTCCTGCGCAGGGAGGAAGCGCGCGCTCTTCAGCGGCTGGCAAGGGGCTCGGAGACTACAGGTCCCGCCGTGCACCGCGCGCCCTATAACTCATGCCTCAAGAATCCGTCTCAGGCGGCCTGCACCGCCCGGGCCCGCTACGGCCTGTCAAGAGCGGGGCTGGGAGGGAGGTGGGCGCCGGGGGCTCCTGCTTGTGTCGCTAATAAGCGGCTTGAGCTGACGGTGGCTTTACACAGATACAAGAGCGGCGGGGCCAGAGCGCCCTTACAGCTGTTGGAAGCTTGCAGCTGGAATCGCACGGGGCACTAGTGAACCTGGCCTGACTGCCCTTTGCACCACTGCCTAGTGCAAGGAAAGGGAACGCCGCACGCAGCACTCGTGACCCTGGCACTATTGCTGAGGCCAGGGTAAAACTGTGGAACAAACTCTCACAGGATCCACGAGCTGCTACAGATTCCCCCCAGCTGCCGTGCCAAGCACAAAGTGCATTTCTTTGATCTGCTTCCACTCGTGAAAACACGTCGCACGGCCGACACCTCAGCCACCATTATTTCTGAAAATTGCCAAAAGAATTTTCAGGAATCACTTCCTTGTGCAGTTCTCCACCTGCGAGGACAAGGACGAGAGAAGGCGAGAACCACATGAAAGAGTCCAGTCAAGTGACTTCCACAGCCCTCAGGCATGGAGGCGCTGGCTGCAACAGAACAGCCTCAGTCAGACTGAACGGCAAAGGCAAGGCACACAGGGGCGCCCAGCAGGGGGGGCAAGTGGGACAATTTGCCCCGGGCCCTGCAGGGGCCCCCATGAGAGTTTTTGGTGGGTTTTCGGTTGCAGGTCCTTCAGTCCCACCAAACACACCCAGATTGAGTGAAGGACCCACTGCCAAAAACCTGGAGCTCCTTCTGCTCCGGGTCTTCAGCAGTGGGTCCTTCACTCACTCCAGGACCTGCCACCGAAGTGCCCCAAAGACCTGGAGCGGAAGGACCCCCGCCCCCAAAGACCCCAGGCCCCCTGAATCCTCTGGGCGGCCCTGGGCATGCGCACACGCAGTGATTCCCCAGCTCTGCTGGCTCCTCTGTAGCTCTGCTTTGCTCTGTAGGGCCAGGCGTGTGTTATCCAGCACCAAGCAGGGCCTTGGCCCTAAACCCATTTCAAAGCACTCTACAAACATGCTCTGAGAAAACCTGCATGAGACGGTGAATAACGACATCCCCTCCTCTCTGGTCTGAGCAGCGAAGTGACTTGCCCCAGGACTCTTAGTGGGACGGAGTCAGGGCCAGGAGGCCTGGAGCCGCTGAGCACGTTACAGTAAATAGCGTTTTACAATCCAGCCTTGCGGGAAGCAGAGTGAAATGAGAGACTGGGCTCCTTTCCAACACAGTGTGATACAGTTAAACCTAAAAATGACCCCACAATGAACCTCCCCATCAACCCAAGCTCTGCTTTCCCACGCGGGACCAGAGCCTTTCCAATGGAAAACAAACTCCAGAAGCAGCGGGGCAAGCATGCTGCCTCCGTGCTAAGCATGACTTGAGAGGGCAGTAACCCCCGGAGCTTTGTTCTAGCCCGGAGGGCTGGGAGCAGGGCTCATTCAGTGCCAGCCAAAAGCCTGAAGCACTTCTTGCTACATCCAACTGCAGACTGGCCGGCTGTGGCACGGGGGGCTAGTGGAGGCTGGTGGTAAGTCACTGCCCTCTGCTAGAATGCGTCACGGGCCTGCTTGGCACTTCTGTGAATTTCTTCTGCACAGCAAAGGGGCAGAGACTGCCGCTGTCACCCAGGTAGCTGGGTAAAGCGAGATGCCCCGTAGGGTCTGGAATTTGACCCACTCTCCCCACTTACAGCTGCACAGCAGGTCAGCTGAGCTGGGAGCGTCTGTGCGAACAGTGCTGAGCTCAGCATGTCTGGGAGCACGGCCTTACGGCTCCTGGGTTCTCCTCCGCACTGCCCGAAGCTGGCAGCAGGGAGAGGCAAAGGCCCGAAATCAGGGACCGGTGCAAAGCGTTCATGCAGACGATGTAAAAGGCTGGGGGATCCCTTCCCCCAGCATCCGTGAGTTTCCTGGGTCATTTCTGATACAAACATTTTTTTAACTGCAACTGTGAGGGGCCGGGGCCAGGGCCAAAGGCACAGGGATCGTAGGTGACGTTGGCACTTACACGAGCGACATTCGTGGCCCTGTTCCTCCAGAGTCTGGCTTTGTCCTGCTTCTGGAAAGTGACCCAGCTCCCTACAGGCCGGGTACGCCAGAGGGAACTGGTAAACCGATGGGAGTCAACAAGGCAAGGCTGGTGCTGTTAAGTCCCGGCCCTGGGCTGAGTGGCTAGCTGTACACGCAGGAGGCAGGATTCAAACCCCGTTAGCAGCGGAGGGGCTCACCCCGGCCCAGAGGGCTCCGCTCTCACTGACCAGGCAGGAGTTAAAGATGAACACGCTTACGCCAAGGTACTGCCGAGTGCATTAAGGGATTAACGGGACTGCAGAGGTTTGTGCAGCCGCAGCAGCAGGATAACAGCACTGCGAACATGCAGGGACCATGCAGAGCGGCGCCTGGGCAACTGCTCCCTCTAGAGGTGACGTGGATGAGGGCTCTGCCGTGCCCCACCACCACCACCTCGCTCAGTGGGGCAGAGTCCCGCTCCAGCAGGCTGACAGAAAGCGGCCGGCCGGCCTGGAGCCCCCCTTGGCTGTGTCCAAGCAAACAGTGCGCACCAAGCGGGGATGGAGATCGACCTCACTCGCGCCCACTGCCCCTGCAGCCCGAGGGTCCCGTAATGCGCCCTGAGCTCCAGCTTTGGGCCGAGCGCACCAGGGCCCTTTCAGGACCCACACGGACACGGCGTGGGCAGCTGGCTAGAGCCACGTAGCCTGCCCCACGTTCCTGTGCACGTCGCTAAGCCCGTGTGTGCACCCTGGGCGGACGCAGCCCCAGGCCTGCTGCTGGTTTGGGGGGGAACACGTCACCCATAGAGAAATGGCTCTTTAAAAACCAGGAACCGTCACTGCCCTGGAGATCTGACCCCGGGAGAAGGGGTTAAAAAAAGCACCCCAGCAGCTACAGAGATTAAAGTCATTTTATTTTTAAATTCTAGAAGTTTCTCTGTCAGTATTTTAACCAAAGAGCTGTGTGTCCACCAGCGAGGCGGGAAGGAGAGACAGGCAGTTAGTAAAATAGACTCTCTGTACATAAACGGGCTGGGCCTGGGTTTCCTACCACCTCCCAGAGGCTGGTTATAAAAATAGTGTTGTGGCCTTGCCGAGCCGGAGGGGTTAAGGCCATTCGATCGTGTAGCCCAGGACGCCAGGTCTGCGCACACCAGCTGGAGCACTTGAGATGCTAAAGCTCTCTGAGGCAGGCCCAGCTTTGTTCGGTATCCACGCAGCCCCTGGCACCTTGGGGTCCTGGACCCGGCCCAGGGCAACACAAGTGGCTCCATTGGAAGACTCCGTGCGGGAAGGGGACCACGCTGGATGGCTCTAAGGCACTTTTATACCGGTACGAGCAGGCCTCCTGCTGGGGACATCCCCCCAACTACCGGTACAAGAGCTGGTACCCTCCAGCGGGCGTGAACCAGCGCATCACTGCTCTCACTGCTTGAGCTGGGCCGCTGGCCCGGCCTATATAAAATAGGCCACAGATTCAGTCTTTACTCAGTATTCCTTACAAAAATAATTCATCACTCCCAGCTCCTCATCTCAGCCGTCGCACTTTACCAAGGTCGGGATCACGGTCCCCAAGTTACAGATGGGGAAACTGAGGCACAGAGGGTGAAGTGACTTGCCCAAGATCGCCCAGCAGCACGGCCAGGAATAGCCCCCAGGACTCCTGAGTCCCAGGCCAGTGCTCTAGCCACTAGGCCACGCTCCCCTCCAATTGGCTGAAAACTGCAGTGGGAGGGGAGCGGAAGGAGGCATTGGCACTGCAGGGCTCCTCTGGCACAGGCCCAACCCGACACCCAGCCCAGGAACAGCCCGAGCAAAGCAGGAGCAGGGAAGACTCTGCACCCTCCCAGGCTGAGGGCTCTGGCTAGAGGAACACGCCGTCCCAGCCTTCCCAGGGATGGGGAGGGAAATGCTGCCAGCTGGGCGACTGCCCCCCCAGAGGAGCTGGGGGCAGCGAAGCTACCACAGCCTCCCGGTGCCCCTGCAGGCCCCAGCTCAGCCAAGCATGCGCCCGAGGGCTTTGCGGCAGGGTTACGGGGCAGGGCTCCTATTGAAGCATCCTCTGACACTGCCCCGGCGTGGCCAGGCTGGGGTCCTGGAGGAGCCATTCCAGGGGGGAGGAAGCTGCCCTGCGCCCCAGGCAGGTTTGGATTCAGAGGGTCCTGGGCAGCAGGCAGGGGGCATTTCCAGCCCCACATGGGGGGTCCCCAGAGGGACCGACCAGCACCCTACCAGTGCAGGGCCAGGCCCTGCCAGTCCTGGGATCCATCTCACGCTGCCGGGGGCAGGGGCACAAACGCCAGAACTCCTGCTGACAGGGCGGACATGCTGCTCCTTGGCCGAGGCTGGGGAATCGCTTCTCCGTGGGGCTGCTGCGGCGGGGGGGATTCCCAAGCCCCAGACAGAGGTCAGAAGGCAGCTGGATCAGCCAGGAACCGCCGCAGTGCTGTATCTGCCCCGACAGTCCTGGGGCAGGGGGTCTGTCCCTGGCAGCGGGGGCCCTGGGCAGCTCAGATCTTGATGAAGAGGATGCTGGTGACCAGGGCGAAGCCGCCGAGGAGCAGGATGACCTTGAGGATCCTCTGCTCGGAGGAGCTGAGCTCGTGCGGCAGGATCTCCATGAAGGTGATGTAGAGGAAGGTGCCGGTGGCCAGCCCCTCCAGCACGCTGCGGGAGAGCTGGTGCAGGGCGCCCGAGCTCTCCGTCAGGGCCACCCCCAGGCCGATCCCCAGCGGGGACATGAGGGCAAAGAGCAGCAGGCAGCCAACCACAGCCCGGGGGCGCAGCCGGCCCTGCAGCAGCTTGAGCGAGAGGCTGAAGGCGATGACGCACTTGTGGACGAGCAGGGCCAGGCAGATCTCCAGCACCTTGGCGCTGGCCTCCTGCAGCCCCACGGCCAGCCCCTCGAAGACGGAGTGCAGCGAGAGCGAGAAGACCAGGACGAAGGAGCGGATGGCCGAGTGCGCATTGAAGTCAAGGTGCAGGTGGGGGCGCTCCTGGGCAGGGCCCCAGGCGGGGTGCCAGTGCTGGGCCTGGACGGTGCTGTCCTGGGCTGAGGCCCCCAGCAGAGCCCGCGTCTCCTCCAGGGAGCCAGACTGGTCCTTGTAGGCCAGCACAATCTGCTCCATGACCAGCACCAGGAAGAAGCCCATGGCCAGGATGAACTCCTGCAGGGGGAACTGGAGCTGCAGAGGGAAGAGGCAGGTCAGTGAGGAGCTCAGCACCTCCCCCTCCTCCCCAGGTGCCCCGTCCCCTCGCCCCAGGGCCTCACCTCCTGCCCGCCCCCGCAGCAGCCCCCTTGCTGCTAAGCATGCGACGTGCCCCTCGGGAGGTGGGGGGCAGGGGGCCCCCATTTCCAGCCACTGGTCGCAGGGGGCACAATGCACTGTCCCCACCTGCACGCTGCAGCTCCCCCCACCACAGTGAGGGGCTCGGCTGGGGCCCGGGGGCTGCCCCCAGCAGGGAGCGGGGAGTCGGCTTTTCCCTTTGCAGGGTCCTGGGGCCAGAGGGGCATTGCTAGGATTTTAATCAGCCCTCTGCCCAGCCTAGCCCCCAGCTTCCCCCACACTCCTATGGGGGCCATGTCCCCGGCAGACCCCCGAGCCAGGCGCCCCAGAGCTGCCCCCCACCCCCCAGGGCTGCTGGAGCAGAAGGCATCACTGCCGAGAAGCTGGGGCCGCGGCTGCCAGGAAGCCGTGTGGGAAGGCCCGACGGGGGCGGGGGAGGATCTTCAATGAGGCAAGTGGCTCCAGTGAGTCACCACGAGCCCCTGCCGTCCAATAGGCCAGGCTGTGCCCGGCCCAGCACCACCACCGCCCCCAGCCACTGCAGGGACACCGGGTTTGCAAACAGCAACAGGTCCTGGCCACGGGCAGCCCTGCCCAGCCCCAGAGCCCCCTCCCCACCCTGCCCCAGCCAGGAGCTCTGCACACAGAGCGTCCCCACTGCCCCCCAGCCACCCCCATTCCATAGCCCTGAAAATCCCACTCCAGTCAGAGCCGCCCACAAACCACCCGCCCCAGGCCTGTGTCCAGAGCCCCCCGGCTTCCCCACAGGCAGCCGCCGACCAGACCTGAGCGTGCAGCCCCCACCCCAGGGGCTACGTCTCCCACAGAGCCCACCCGGCTCTGGGCCAGGGCCTCTGGGTGCTCCCGTTACACACACAGACTCCAGAGCAGAAGGGAGCATTGTGCCCAACGTGTCTGGCCTCCGGCATCGCACACACTTACGGTGACTCTCAGGGCAGCCAGCGCTTCGTTGATGCTCGCCAGGTAGTCGGGGACCAGATCGAGGAGGCAGGTAGCCAGGAACACGCCACCCGCAAAGCAGCTCACCAGGCTCAGGACCTTTCTGCGCGTGTCTGCCAGGGAGGGAGAGACGAATGACGCGCCCAGGCGGGGAGACGCCGGCTCTGCCAAGGTGCCAATTTGTCTTGCCAGCCACCCGGGCAGCGAGCTGGGCTCCAAGACTGGACCCCTTCGCCCCGTGGCACGTGGCTTTGCTACTCGCCCACAGTCTGCCCCAAGCACTGCCCTGCCAGCGACGGGGGGGGGGCGGCACAGACACAGCGGGGTGCCTGGAGCCCAGCAACCCGAGCCCCCGGCCTGGAACGCCAGTGCATCTCCCCGGCCCCATCTCTCTGCCCCCCGGCCCCAGGTGCGACTGGCCACGAGGACGCCCGGGCTCTGGCTCAGCGGCAGTGAAATGCTGCAGGTTCTCAATGCTTCCGCCTGCCAGTGGCGTCGCCCCCAAACCGCCCCCGGGCAGCAGAGCCCCCAGCGGCAGAACAGCCAGCAGGAGCCTGGGCCTGTGCGTAAGGCGCCGGCTTTGATCCTGCTTCCTCCACTGAGCCTAGGTGAAGCTCTCTGATCTCAGCCATGCCCCCACCCCACCCCACCCCCTGGGGGTGATCATGCTGCCCCAGACCCTGGGTCTGGCTGCTTAGTCACCAGACACCTGGAGCCCGGGGCCAGGGTCACCTCTTTGCCGTGCTGAGCAGCAGCTGCCCCGGAGCCTGGCGCTCCCGCAGGCCAGGCCTTACCCAGCGAACCGGCTCCGCTCCCGTGTGGCCGGAAGACGCAGAGTGGAGCCAGGCCGCACAAGATGGTCAGCAGCAGCAGCGTCACCAGGGAGCCCAGCTTCACCTCCAAGCCCGTGGGGGACCGGAGTGCAGCCATGCTGGAGCCAGGGCTCCAGATCATCTGGTCGGGGTTGGCCCTGGGCCCCGGCCACTCAGCCATGGCCCTGGAGCAGCTGGAAAGGCCTCTCCTGCTCCCTGTGTTCCCCTCGGGGGGCACACGGCCTGTCCACAGCGCAGGAGCCGAGAAGCTCAGCTAGCAGGAGTCTTGGCCTGCCTCCGAAAGCAACGGGAGAGAGCGTCCTCCGCGAGCGGCGTCTGCCCTGCGAACGCAAAACTGACATCAGCAGACCCGACCGTGGCTGGCCAGCCGCCCCCCCCGCCCCCGATGCCACAGGGGCTAGTTAGCTGGGGGACCAACGCACCCCGTGCTCCAGGGGCTCGCAATCTTGCTGGCATCGGGGGCCAGGCTGAGTCATCCGGACTCCGACACCCCGGTTCAGTTACGGGTTTAACCCGAGCCCCAGAACAGCTGCTCCAGGATGGCCCCGCATGTGCCACAGGGCTCAGGGGAGCGGCGCTGGGCGGCCGGATGGGGTTCCCTACCACAAGACAGGGCACCAGCCCCTTTGGTCAGGTGCTGCCCCAGAAGAGGCCATCTAGGAAGGGTCCCCCCCAGAGAAGGAACAATTAACCAGCCAGTCTGAGTTCCTCCCCTGCCGGCCAGGAATGGATGAACTTAAAACACTCCTCCCCCCACCCCCAATCTCCTAGCAAATCTCAGCTCCCAGGCACTTCTGACCTCTGGTTACCAGCATGTGACTCATGCCATGTTCCCAGCACATTCCTCCTGGGTGACCAAGGGGCCTTCACCCCCTGGCCCCAAGGCAGGGCTGGCCCCAGCTGAGGAATACAGGCTGCGTTCCTCCTGGCCGACCCTGCTAACTCCTGTGGGGTCGCACCGGGGAACCTGGCCCCTTATCTGGGAAAGGCCCAGAAAAAGGAGATGTAAGGACTCCGCCCTGACCCAAGCCAGCCCGGGCTGGGATCCCAGCCTGCTCTCAAGCTAGCTGGGGGTTTCAGGACTCCACGTACCCAGGAAAGGAAGCCCATATGCCCACCCGGGTTTGCCCCAAGTGCCCTGAGCTGCCAAACAGCAGCTTTGGGCAAGTTCTCCGGGGTTCAGAGCCAGCGCTAGCTCTGAGCTCTCCCGAGACGTTCAGGCAACAGCGCTGGGAGTTTTGAACCCTCTCCCACCCACAGACAACCAACGGTCTTAAGATCAACGTTTCCTTGGGAGTATTTATCAGCGGGTCTGCAGGGCAGAGGCTGGTACTTGCTAACGACCGGGGTACGGCCACCCCGAGAGAGGGGCAGCAACTCCGAAACATCCGGACAGGGCCCTGTCTCCGCGCAGGGAAACCTTCGCTCTTCCTCACAGCGTGCTCTGGCAAGAGCTGCCGCCCGGGTCGCGCCAGGTACGGCACTTCGGGGCTCATCACCTCCTCGCAAGAGCTCTGCTGGGCCCATCCCCCCAGGAGCGGGACCCACCCCTTGGCTGGCCTTAGCTACTGTGACATGTGCCTGGGGAGGGCACCACACTTACGCAGTGTTAGCCCGTTTCATGGAGAAACTGAGGCACAGAAAGGCAGCTGCCCAAACACACAGGGCATCAGGCCTTCCCGGCTCCCAGCATACACCCCGCCCTGACCCCACAGCAGCGCCACCTCCAGCCCTCTTCAGTACCAACAAGGGCCTAGTTATCATGACTGAGCCGCTCGGGAGCCCCCCAAGGCCAGGACGGGGCAGGTTTTTAGCAGCCCTGGGCCAGCAGCACGAACACAGACTCGGGGGGGGGGGAAGGGCGTACCCCCCCGGTAGAAAACCAACCCAGCTCCAGCTAAAGAGCAAGTGGGGGTGGAGGAATGTGGGCCTGCCGGGTCCTACAGGGTCTGGCCCTGGGGTGCAGTCAGGGCACAGGGGGCAGCTGGAGGGGGTGGGCCTGGCTGGGGGCAGCTGGAGGAGGGGGGCAGCTGGGCGCAGGGGCAGCTGAAGGGGGGGGACCCGGCTGCGGGGAGCGGGTGGCTAGACGGGGGAAGAGGCTGGAAGGGGGGATCTGACCTGCCGCCCCCGGCGTGGGGCCGGGGCTACGCGCGGGGGGCAGGCTGGAGGGGCGACCCGGCTGGGGAGCGCCTGGAAGGGGGGGGCCCGGCTGGGCGCAGGGGCGGTTGGAGGGGGCCCGGCTGGGGAGAGGGGCTGGAGGGGGCCCGGCTGGGCGCAGGGGCGGTTGGAGGGGGGCCCGGCTGGGGAGAGGGGCTGGAGGGGGCCCGGCTGGGCGCAGGGGCGGTTGGAGGGGGCCGGCTGGGGAGAGGGGGCGGCTGGAGGGGCGGCTGGGAGAGGGGCGGCTGGAGGGGGCCGGCTGGGAGAGCGGCTGGAGTGGGGGCGGTTGGGAGAGCCTGAAGGGGATCTGACCTGCCGCCCCGGGGAGAGGGGTACTGGAGGGGGCGGCTGGGCGAGGGGGCGGTTGGAGGGGGCCCAGCTGGGGAGAGGGGTCTGGAGGGGCCCGGCTGGGCGCAGAGGGCGGTTGGAGGGGGGGGCCCGGCTGGGGAGTGGGTTTGGAGGGGGGGGGGCCGGCTGGGCGCAGGGGCGGGTGGAGGGGGGGCCCGGCTGGAGGGGGCTGACTGCAGGGGGCGGTTGGAGGGGGCCGGCTGGGAGAGGGTTTGGACGGGGGGGCAGCTTGAAGGGGGGATCTGACCTGCCGCCCCGGGGACGGGGCTACTCGCGGGGGGGGCGGACCCCGGGGGCTCCCCCCGCCCGGACTCACCTCGGGCCCTTCGCTACTTTGTGTCCGGGCCCGGTGCGGGCTGTGGCTGAGCGTTCGGAAGGGGCGTGGCCGGGGAAGCGCTTTCCGCCAATGGGGACGCGGAGGACCAGCGAGTGGCATCGCACAGGAGCCAATGAAAAGCACGGAGATCCAGAGCCCGCCCCCTCACTGCCCCCCAGCCCAGCGGCCGCGCCAGGCCGGGCTCCAGGGCCGTGTCTACACTAGGGCTAGTGACCCGCACCCCGCTCGTGGCACATGTGGGGTCCGCACCCCGCCCGACAAAGAGCCGCGTGGGGGCGAGGGAGGCCTGGCGGGGGGTCTGTGCCCCACGCGGCTCTTGGCACAGACCCCCCGCCAGACCCAAGGGTCCCGCCCCTCCGCCCTGCCAGAGCCTTTCCGCTCCGGGTGCAGACACCCACTGCAGGGCGGGCAGCCGGCTTTGCACCGGAGCCTGGACCCTCCAGCCACCGCCAGTGCGGACGAGGCCCAGGCAGAGGGTGCCTGCCGCTGCTAACCCGTTTACACGACCCCAGTTGGAGCTCTCAGCCCCGCCAGCTAACCCGTGTCACGAGCGACAGTTGCCAAGGCCAAATCCTTGCAGGCATGGCCCACTCCCACGCCCTGGTCACCCTGCCCCAGGATAACGTCTCAAAGCTGCAGCCAACCTGCTCCACAGCGTCAGGGAAGGCTCTACAAGAACAGGCGGCCTTGTGGCGCCTTAGGGCCTAGCACATTTATTGGAGCATAAGCTTCCATGGGCTCCAGCCCACTTCATCGGCTGCATGGACTGGAACATATAGTGAGGAGATATATACACATGCAGAGAACATGAAAAGGTGGGAGTTGCCCAACCAACTCTGAGAGGCTAATTCATTAAGAGAAAAAACGTTTGTAGTGAGAATCAAGATGGCCCATTTCAGACGGTTGACAAGAAGCTGTGAGGATACTTAACATGGGGGAAATAGATTCAATGTGTGCAATGGCTCAGCCATTCCCAGTCTCTATTCAAGCCTAAATTGATAGTGTCTAATTTGCATATTCATTCAAGTTCAGTTTCTCATTGGAGTCTGTTTTTGAAGCTTTTCTGTTGCAAAATTGCCACCTTTAGGTCTGTGACTGAGTGGCCAGAGAGGCTGACGTGTCTCCCACTGGTTTGGGGGTTTTTTAGGGAAGGCTCTAGTCTTCACTGGACAAACCCGGGTGATTCTAGAGAAAATCAGTGGGGAAACGCAGGCTGCAGGGACAGGGCCACCCAGGGGGGAACAGGACAGTTGGCCTTAGGCCCCGAAACCGAGCGGCATTGCGATCTGGCATGGGGGGGGTCGCAGCACCGCCCACGTTTGACCCAGCCGTCCTGTAACTGGGACAATCCTGAGCCGTGCTGTGACCCTGCACATCAGGTCACGCTGCCTGGAGCAGAAGCTGATGCTGCAGGGGGTGTGTGGGGCTCCCCTAACCACACCCCAATGCTGGGGCCTTCCCTCAGGGGTCACTTTCTTGGCAGGGTGGCGGGGGGCTTCAGTTGCAGATTTTGCCCCTGGGCCCTAAAACCTCTGTGCGGCTCTAGTATCAGAGGGGTAGCCGTGTTAGTCTGGTTCTGTAGAAGCAGCAAAGAATCCTGTGGCACCTTATAGACTAACAGATGTTTTGCAGCATGAGCTTTCGTGGGTGAATACCCACTTATTCGGATGCAAGCAGTGGAAATTTCCAGGGGCAGGTGTGTATATATAAGCAAGCAAGAAGCAAGCTAGAGATAATGAGGTTAGATCAATCAGGGAGGATGGGGCCCTGTTCCAGCAGCTGAGGTGTGAAAACCAAGGGAGGAGAAACTGGTTCTGTAATTGGCAAGCCATTCACAGTCTTTGTTTAGTCCTGAGCTGATGGTGTCAAATTTGCAGATGAATTGGAGCTCAGCAGTTTCTCTCTGGAGTCTGGTCCTAAAGTTTTTTTGCTGGAGGATGGCCACCTTAAAATCTGCTATTGTGTGGCCAGGGAGGTTGAAGTGTTCTCCTACAGGTTTTTGTATATTGCCATTCCTAATGTCTGATTTGTGTCCATGTATCCTTTTCCTTAGAGACTGTCCAGTTTGGCCGATGTACATAGCAGAGGGGCATTGCTGGCATATGATGGCATATATCACATTGGTGGACGTGCAGGTGAATGAACCGGTGATGGTGTGGCTGATCTGGTTAGGTCCTGTGATGGTGTTGCTGGTGTAGATATGTGGGCAGAGTTGGCATCGAGGTTTGTTGCATGGGTTGGTTCCTGAGCTAGAGTTACTATGGTGTGGTGTGCAGTTGCTGGTGAGAATATGCTTCAGGTTGGCAGGTTGTCTGTGGGTGAGGACTGGCCTGCCACCCAAGGCCTGTGAAAGTGTGGGATCATTGTCCAGGATGGGTTGTAGATCCCTGATGATGCGCTGGAGGAGTTTGAGCTGGGGACTGTATGTGATGGCCAGTGGAGTCCTGTTGGTTTCTTTCTTGGGCTTGTCTTGCAGTAGGAGGCTTCTGGGTACACATCTGGCTCTGTTGATCTGTTTCCTTATTTCCTCATGTGGGTACTGTAGTCTTGAGAATGCTTGGTGGAGATTTTCTAAGTGTTGGTCTCTGTCTGCGGGGTTAGAGCAGATACGGTTGTACCTCAGTGCTTGGCTGTAGACAATGGATCTTGTGGTGTGCCCGGGATGGAAGCTGGAGGCATGAAGGTAGGCATAGCGGTCGGTAGGTTTTCGGTATAGGGTGGTGTTAATGTGACCACCACTTATTTGCACCGTGGTGTCTAGGAAGTGGACCTCCCGTGTAGATAGGTCCAGGCTGAGGTTGATGGAGGGGTGGAAGCTGTTGAAATCATGGTGAAATCATGTGCAGCTCTGAGAGCCCCAGACAGCTGGTTAGCAAAGCCAGCAGCTGATGGCCCCATAACACCTTCCAGCAACACCCTGCATCCCAGCTCTGCCTGCCCCCTGCTAGAGGGCAGCGTGCTGGCCCCTGGATGACAGCTCCCGGCCAAAGGAAAAGAAGCAGTAATGGTGGTGGAAGAGTGAGACTGGGGGTAGGAGGAGCCTGTCCTTTGCTGTGCCTTGTTCCCCATCAGTAACCCCCTGGGATCCGGGCTTTTCCAGCCGTGAGGGGGTCATAGGCAGAGCGTCATTTGGAACGAAAGAGGCGCCGGGGCTACGAATTGCCAGCCCCAGAGGTGCCGGGGCTACGAATTGCCAGCCCCAGAGGTGCCGGGGCTCAGCCCTGGAAGCCTCGATACAAAGTAAGCCCTGGTTTTAGGTGGCTGCCCCAGTACCACTGCCCAGGTCTGATCCAGCCCCTCCGCCTGCCCCCCATTGGCTCCTGATTTACACCAGCCCGGTGGGGTGAGAGGAGGATCAGGCCCTGGGCAGGATCATGCCAAGCCCAGCTGCATCCTGCTGCCAAACCGGCTCCTGGGACAAAGCACTTTTCTTCACACTGGCTGCACAGAGCTGCCTGCAGCCCCACCTCAGGCGGGTCAATGTCCAACCTCCTCCGCCCGCCTGCGAGCTGCTTAAAAGGGCAGTGCCTGGGGCTGGCAGCGCAGCATTTGCTAATGGGCCCAGCCGTGTGCCTGGGTCTGCTAGCTTGTCCTGGGGGCCAGCCACCACCCAGCAACTTCCCAGCACTGGTGTTGGTGCCGTCCCCTCGTCCTCACCTACTGTGATCTCATTTATCCCCCTCCCCATGCACCTGCCTGTCCCTCCAGCCCATCACCTAGCACCTGTCTATCCCCCCACCTGGCTATCCCTCCAGCCTGACACACCCAGCACCTATCTATCCCCCCACCTGCCTGTCCCTCCAGCCCATCACCCAGCACCTGTCTATCCCCCCACCTGCCTGTCCCTCCAGCCCGACACACCCAGCATCTGTCTAAACTAACCTAACTAGCCCCTATGCCCCATCTAACTATCCATCCCCATACACGCCCCATCTATCTAGCTATCCATCCAATCTAGCTAGCCCCATACCCCCCATCTATCTAGCTACACTCCCCACACACACACTCACTGCTGCTGTGTAATGATCATCACCCCAGCTCTCTTCACCCCCACTAGAGTCAATGCACTTTGTAAATGGAGACCCGAAGCCCCAGCACCCCTGGGGGAGCCGGATGGGGCTGTGGCCAGATTTTAGTCAGCGTGCGAATCAGATCTGGTGAGAACTCCAGTCCCGAATCCTGAGCCCTTTGGTTCGCTAGTGAGACAAAACTCCCCCGGGGCTGCCCTCACGCCCGCTGGTGCCACATCAGCCTCCACTGACATCAGCCGGACTGTACCGGGGCGAAGTCAGCCCCAGCGAGCACTTTGCACAAGCTACAAAGGACCCAGGGTTTGCTTCCGTAAAGCTACACTGGTGGGACCAGCAATTTCAGCAGGGTGGGTCTGTGCGTGTGACACCAGAGGTGGGTGTGTGCCTGCACATGAGCCCATTTGTGTGTGTGAGAGAGAGACCCTGCATGTGAGAGAGATCACGTGACGCCACGTGTGACCGTGTGTGTGCGAGCGATCACGTGACTGGATGTGTGACCCAGTGTGATTGGGCGGGTGCCTGCCATTGCCAGCAGGGTGGGTGGTGCTGCTGCCCGATGGGCTGGCCATGCCGGGAAGGATGCGGGGCCCTGGTTAAGCGTGGGAGGAGGGACAGCATGAGCCCCCCCCCCCCCCAGTTCACTGAGCCAGGCTTGAGCTGGCCGAGCGCTGGAGCTGTCACACACACAGGACACCGCAACCTGGCCTGTTGCTTCTTCCCTCCACGCTTTGCCGCTCCAGCCTGGAGGGGACGGGGGGAAATACCTGGGCTGAGCAGCACCAGGGGACAATGCGTAACGAAGGGGCAGCCCCCCACCGACGCGCCTCCGTTTGCCAGAGGGGCTCTGGAGAGCAATACCCAAGGCCCTCTCCCCACAGCCCCTGCCCCCGTCTCTGCAGGGCTCCCCACTCCCCTCCCCTGCCCAGCCCTGTGTCTCTGGTCCCGGGCCCCTTGCAGGGAAATCCAGTCCACCGAATGCCAAGAGCCAGGCCCGAAGCCTCCACCCGCCACACCCGCTGGCAGCTAAAGCCCCTGCCTCGGCTGGGGGCATTGGGTGCCAAGGAGCCCTTTGCCCTTTTAAGGCCCGGGGTGGGCGTTGGCTGGGGCTGTCCAGGATGCCGAGATCCTGGTCTGAAGCAAAAGGCTGCGGTGTTAGGTGCGACCAGGCTGGCTGGGTAACAACCTGCTCCCTGGAAGGAGGCGAAGGTAGGTTGTGCGGCATAATCGCCCCAGGCCCAGCCCTGGGGGCCCCGCACCAGGGCCTGGTGCCCCCCAGCCACTCCCAGCCGGTGCCTGGCGCTCAGTAACCAGGGGATTGTAGAAATGCCGCTCTCAGCGGGAACAGGCACCTCCAGGGGGTGGGTGAGGCGGGGACACACTCAGCTTCGCAGCCAGGGCCTTGTAAACCAGCAGAAAGTGTTTCCCGTGTGTGTGTACACGCGTGTGGCTCTGCACGCATGTTCTCTGTGTGCGTGTGCACACGTGCTGTGGGAGTTTGCACGTACGCTGCGTGTACGGCTGGGTGGCGAGCGTGTGACTGTGCACCCTCGGGTGCTCGGAGGGGTGCTCAGGGAGCTGCAGCGCCGGGCCCCGCTCACAGGTGAGGCGCATGCAGGTGAAAGCCGGGCTGCCTGCAGCACTGGCAGGAATCGCTGGGTCCCCAGGGCGCAGCCTCCTGTGCACCAGAGGGTCGCCAGGGGACGCCCAGCCAGGCCCGAGGGTGCGCAGGGTGCTCCAGCCCTGCCTGGCGCTCTAGGAGGGGTGGGGGGGGGAGGTGGGCAGTGACGCTGCCTGACGGGCTCCTGTCTGTCTCTGTCTGTCCCAGATGGGGGAGCCCGGCAGCCCCGCACTCCAGGCTGCTCTCTTCGAGCTGTGCCCCAGCAGCGCCGGACCGAGCCCAGACCCCCCATTCGCCCTTCCAGAGCCGGCTCCCCCCCCGGAGAAGGGCTTTGAGACGTGGGCAGTCAGCGGGGGCAGCGTGAGTCGGGGGCCAAATGCGGGGGGGGGGGGCAAGCCGGGGCTCAGACACCAGCCCAGGTGGGCTCCCCAGGTCACTGTAGGACGCCTGCTCTGCAGCACGGGGGCAGGAGCAACATACCCCATAGCCGGCTCCGCGCTTCCCAGGGCCCTGCCCCAGGTCCTTAGCCCCGCGGGGCCCCGCCTGCCTCGGGGGGGGGGGTCCCTCTCTGCCAGCCTTCCGAGGCAGCCACCTCTGGGGAGGGAGCCAGCAGCTGTCCCACCACATGCAGCCGCACTGCACCGGCCAGGGGCCGGAGAAGGGTCCCATCGGGGCTGTGGAGATGGGCTTTGGCCCGGGCAAGGGAGGTCAGGCCCCACTCGCGGCAGACGGGCCCTGGCATTGCCGAAAGCGCCAGCAGGGAGGTCTGGGCAAGGCAGCACGTCCAGGTGCCCCTAGCCCCATTCTGGGGCACGTCCCACAACCCCGAGGTGCCCCCTCCCGGGCGTCTCCCAGCCAGGGCCCCCTTCCCGTGCCGGGCAGGCCAGGGCCGCCAGCTCCAGCCCATGTCCCCGCTGCCCGTTGCAGGGGCTGAACGACAGTGAGCCCGAGGACTTCCTCAACGTGCTCATCAACCCTAACGAGGTGTACAGCCTGGGCAGCGCGCAGGCCTCCCCGGGCAGCGACAGCGGCATCTCGGACGAGCCCGGCTCGGACAGCCCCCAGCCCGGCGAAGGGGCCCCCGCCGCCTTCTGCACCGTCGTCTGCGACCCGGGCGAAGCCCTGCACAGCGACGTGGTCTCCATCCAGCTGGGTGAGCGTGGGCAGCCGGCTCTGGGCACGGCTACCAGCCACGGAGACGCCAGCGCTGGGCTCCCTGCCCCTCCCCAGGGGTCAGCCTCAGGGCGAGGGGAGTCACTCGTCCCCCCGAATCCTCCACGCTGCCCCACCGCTGCCCCTTGTCCTGCCTATGGGGCGGCCGGCGGAGACGAGCGCTCCGTGTAACCTGCCACGTTGCACGCTGGGAGCTCCCATCCGTGCCCCTCTGTCCAGCCATTCCCCTGCCCCCCATCGCTCCGTCTGCTGCACTTTGTACCCCGACGTCCCCTGGGCATTGCCCCTCACCCCAGGGACAATAATCAGCATTTTAGCCCCCGCCGGCCCGAGGCCCAGCAGCACCTCCCCCCTCACAGCTGGGAAGCAGAGAGGTGGGCGGGGGGGGCTGAGGGCAGCGTCCGAGGCCCCCACGCCTGGGGACGCTCGCCCAGGTGGAGGTGGGCCGGGGGATGGGCCAGAGGAGCAGGATCCCTGCTCAGTCCCGGCCTTAGAGCTCCCCCCATTCCTGCCCCACCTTTCCCCGGCTGGGCACACGGGAGGGGGCTCTGCCCCAGGGAAGCAGCCATCCCTGCCTCATGCCTGACCCCCGTGCTGCGTCTCTGGCCCAGGTGACTGGTCACCCCCCTTGCTGATCCCTGACGCCTGCATCGTGAATGAGCTGCCGTCTGCACCCCCGTCCGCCGTGGCCAGGCCTGGCACGGTGCCCGTGCTGGTGAGCGCTGGGGACATGCAGGCAGCTGTGGCCCTGGTAAGTCGGCTCAGGAGCCCCCTCCTCTCACGCTGGACTGGCCAAGGCGGCTTTCCGGGGTGGGGGAAGGGCCGGGCAGGACTCGGCTCCCCCCTGGTCTTTGTGAGAAGGTGGCACAATGCCCCACTCACAGCCCCCCACGCCCCCCACCAGGATCCCCTGTAGCTGAGCAGCTGCGCACAGTGCCCGAGGTGCCGCCCCTGTCCCCGCCGGAGCAGAGCGAGAGTCGCGCCCCTCCCGGCCCTGAGGGATGTGGAGGGCTGGGGGAAGGGGAGGGAGGACACCCCCCCCCCCGGGCTCTGCAGAAAGTGATTCTCTCCAGCAGCTGCAGTTCCCGGATCTGTTCCTGACGGACGAGGAGAAGCGGCTGCTGTCACAAGAGGGGGTGTCCCTGCCCAGTAACCTGCCGCTCACCAAGGTACAGGAGCCAGTGGGCGTGAGTGTGCGGGTGGGAGCCAGTACCGTCCTGAGTGTGCCTCCAAGTGTGCAAGGAGCGTGCAAGCCTGCACGAGGGCACGTGCAAGTACCCGTGTGCGCAGGCCCAAGCAGGAGAGGGTGACTGCTGGTGCGAGTTTGCAGGGCAGAGCCTGTCCACGGGGGCCTGTCCTGCCTCCGGCATGCGGCCGGCCCCAGGGCCGGGAGTGGCCAGTCCAGCTCCACCCACCTGGCCCTACCTGCCCCGGGAGCCCTCGACATGCCCAGGTGCTCCACCCACCTGGCTGTTAACCCGCAGGGCGAGGGGAGCCCTGGGGAGGGTCAGACCAGAGACAAGAACAGGGATTTGCCCCCCCAACCCAGCTCCCTGCAGCTGGGACCCCTGAACCCTGGGGGGGACGTGAGCAGCGCTGCTGGAGGGCCGGGGCAGACACCCCCCTGAGCTCTCAGGCTGCGTCTGCCCCCCAGGCCGAGGAGCGGCTCCTGAAGAAGGTGCGGAGGAAGATCCGGAACAAGCAGTCGGCCCAGGACAGCCGGCGGCGGAAGAAGGAATACATCGACGGGCTGGAGAGCCGGTGAGAGCCCCCCCCGCCACACACACAGAGCCCCCCACAAGGGCACTGCCGGCCCTGCTCAGAGCCAGACACTGGGAGTGTCCCCCACTGCCGAGCTGACCCTTCTCCGGCACATCCTGTGCCAAGGGTGCCAGCCGTCTGCCCTGCCACAGCCAGGAGTCTGTGCGTCCCGGGGGCAGGGGGTGCTCGCCTGGGCTCTGGGAGGGCAGCTGGCCAGGACCCGAACCCCCCTTATTCTCTTCTCCTGGCAGGGTGGCAGCATGTTCAGCCCAGAACCAGCAGCTGCAGAAGAAGGTGCAGGAGCTGGAGAAACACAATGTGTGAGTGTGATGGGACCATGCACCCCCACACCCCTCCCAGAGCCAGGAGAGAACCCAGGAGTCCTGGCTCCCATCCCCCCCCACTCTAACCGCTAGACCCCACTCCCCTGCCAGAGCCAGGAGAGAACCCAGGAGTCCTGGCTCCCATTCCCCCCCCCAATAACCGCTAGACCCCACTCCCCTGCCAGAGCCAGGAGAGAACCCAGGAGTCCTGGCTCCCATTCCCCCCCCCATAACCGCTAGACCCCCACTCCCCTGCCAGAGCCAGGAGAGAACCCAGGAGTCCTGGCTCCCAGCCCCCCCTCTCCCTGTTTCCCACCCCCCGAGGATCAGGGTGCATTAACAGAGCTGTGGGGAAGCCACTGGAAGGTGCAGGGGGGTTGGAGGGTGGCTGGTGATGCAGGGGGTCCCTGACATGATGGTGGCACAAAGGCCACTGGGTGAGCACCCGCCTGGCTCTGCTGCTGGGTTCTGCGCCCCCTCCCCCCTCAGGAGCCCCCCTTGAACGCTGTCTCCCCCCACAGGTCCCTGCTGGGCCAGCTGCGAAAGCTGCAAGCGCTGATCAAACCCACGTCCAGCAAGGCAGCACAGACCAGCACCTGTGTCCTGGTATGGGCCGAGCTCCCGCGCTCGCGGCCCACACACGGCACGAAGCACCCGGCCCCACACACGGCCTGCTCCGGGGCGGGCACAGAGCACCCGGCCCCACGCACGGCACAGAGCACCCGGCCCCACGCACGGCCTGCTCCGGGGCGGGCACAAATCTCCCGGCCTCACGCACGGCACAGAGCACCCGGCCCCACGCACGGCCTGCTCCGGGGCGGGCACAGAGCACCCGGCCCCACGCACGGCACAGAGCACCCGTCCCCACGCACGGCCTGCTCCGGGGCGGGCACAGAGCACCCGGCCCCACGCACGGCACAGAGCACCCGGCCCCACGCACGGCCTGCTCCGGGGCGGGCACAAATCTCCCGGCCTCACGCACGGCACAGAGCACCCGGCCCCACGCACGGCCTGCTCCGGGGCGGGCACAAATCTCCCGGCCTCACGCACGGCACAGAGCACCCGGCCCCACGCACGGCACAGAGCACCCGGCCCCACGCACGGCACAGAGCACCCGGCCCCACGCACGGCCTGCACACAGCGCCGGGCCAGACACACTGCTGGGCACATCCGCACAGACACACTGGCCTGTGCAAACTCCCAGCCACACACACTGACGCCCTCCATCCCCCCACAGGGCCACACACACTTACCACCAGGTACAGCCCCCTGTGCGGGGGGGGCCTGGGCATCCAGGATGGCGACACCCACGCAGCAGTGCCCACAATCCACATCTACGCACAGCCCTGCACAGCCACACAGTGCCGCTCCTGTGCACACCCACAGCCCGGGCCCCGCTGTGCACCCACTGACCCCCCCGAGCACCCCCCCCCCTGCTCCTGTGCACACCCACAGCCCGGGCCCCGCTGTGCACCCACTGACCCCCCCGAGCACCCCCCCCCTGCTCCTGTGCACAGCTGTGCACCCACTGACCCCGAGCACCCCTGCTCCTGTGTGTGCACACCCAGCCGGGCCTTCCACCCACCCCCGCTCCTGTGCACACCCACAGCCCGGGCCCGCTGTGCACCCACTGACCCCGAGCACACACCCCTCCCCTGCTCCTGTGCACACCCACAGCCCGGGCCCGCTGTGCACCCACTGACCCCCAGGCACCCCCTCCCCCGCTCCTGTGCACACCACAGCCCGGGCCCGCTGTGCACCCACTGACCCCGAGCACCCTCCCCACTCCTGTGCACACTCACAGCCCGGGCCCGCTGTGCACCCACTGACCCCGAGCACTCCCCTCCCCGCTCCTGTGCACACCCACAGGCACCCCGAGCCCCCTCCCCCGCTCCGGTGCACACCCGCAGCCCGGGCCCGCTGTGCACCCACTGACCCCAGGCACCCCCTCCCCCACTCCTGTGCACACTCACAGCCCGGGCCCCGCTGTGCACCCACTGACCCCCCCGAACACACACACCCCGAGCACACACACCCTTCCCCCCGCTCCTGTGCACACCCACAGCCTGGGCCCTGCTGTGCACCCACTGACCCCCCTGCACAGGGGCCGAGCTTTGATCCTTCTCCCTCCTCCTGCAGATCCTGATCTTCTCCCTGGGACTCATCCTCTGCCCCAGCTACAGCCCCCTGCGCGGGGGGGCGCAGGGCAGCCAGGGCGGCTACCAGCCCACGGGAGGTAACAGCCGGGACGCTGGGGGGCGGGCGGGGGGGGCGGAGCTTCCCCCTAGACCCAGGCAGGGGTCAGAACCGAACCCCCCCAGCCCAGGGCTGACCCTCTCCAACGAGCTCCCCGGAGCTGTTCCCCTCCAGGGCGGATCCGGGACCTTCCTGGCGCTGCCTGGCCTGGCTCTGCCCAAAGGGATCGGTCCAGGGACACGGCCACAAACAGCAGCTGTCCCCCCCCCCCGCGCCCCCGCCCCACTGGCACAGGGCCCCCCCCACGCCCCTGGCACAGGGTGTGCCCTGCCCCACCAGCCCCAGCACAGGGCCCCCACGCCTCTGCCCCACTGGCACCGGGCCCCCATGCCTCCGCCCCACTGGCACAGGGCCCCCGTGCCCCCGCCCCACTGGCACAGGGTGTGCCCTGCCCCACCAGCCCCAGCACAGGGCCCCCACGCCCACGCCCCACTGGCACAGGGTGTGCCCTGCCCCCCCCGCCCCCAGCACAGGGCCCCGCGCCCACGCCCCACTGGCACAGGGCTCCTGCCCCACTGGCACAGGGTGTGCCCTGCCCCACCAGCCCCCAGCACAGGGCCCCCCCCCGCCCCACTGGCACAGGGCCCACTGGCACAGGGCTCCCCCGCGCCCCGCCCCACTGGCACAGGGTGTGCCCTGCCAGCCAGCCCCTAATGCTGCCCTTCCCCCCACACCCCAGTGATCTCCAGGAACATCCTGAACCAGGGGGAGTTCTCAGAACTGGCCGAAGCCCCCGGCACCCAGGAGCCGCCGGCCCCAGAGCCTGAACCACCCCTGGGGGAGCAGCTGGGGCCCGAGGCTGCGGTGGAGGATGGAGTGGAAGGGGCAGACGGGAGCCAGAAGGGCACAAACGTATCCGCTCAGGCCCAGCTGGAGCAGCCGGCGGCTCCCATGGGGCTGCCCCAGGGGAACGGACCTGGAGCCAGCAGGGACGCAGCTAAGTCAGCGCATGGCGACGAGATGTGAGGGCAGCAGGGACCAGACGGGCCGGAGAGCTGCGTTCCCAGGGCAGGGCAGCGACAAACCACAGCAGACGCGCAAAGGAAGCAAATTCTGACGGCACTTTGGCTAAAACGGTGTTTGATCCCCCCCTTGGCAGCCCAGGTAAGAAAGGTGTGAAACGAGGGAGCCGGGTTCCCCGAAACTCTCCCCAGCCTGCCTGGAAATGGTAGCGCGGCGGGTGAATTGGGAGAGCGGTTAAAGCATCTCAGAGTCACGGACGATTGTGTGTTGATCGCCGAAAACACCATCAGGCTCCAGAACACGCGGCGAGAACTCGACACACGAAGCCGCCACGTGGGACTGAAGATTCACCGCTCCAAAGGGAAATGCCCTCGGTCGGGCACCTGGCCAGAAGCCCGAATAACAGTCAGTGGCGAACCAGTGGAAGAGGCCAAGACATTTCCATGCGCCCTGCTCAGGAAGCTGAACTCTGCAAAGGCAGCAGGAACTTGGTGCACATTCAGTTCTGGCCAGGAGGCTTCTGACTGGAAGGAAATAAGTAGCCAGAGTCAAGCTCCCCCCAGCTCCACCCACAATTCCACATTGCCCAGCTGGTTCTACTGAAATGCTCAGACAGGCAATTGTCCACCATTAGGTTCCAGAGTCAGCACCGTACCCCAGGCTGCTGGCGCCTCTCTCTGTGCTCTCTGCTGACCCGGGGGTGCAGCACCGTGGCGGGGGGGGGAGGGGCAGTTTCGTGGGAACCAAAAGGGCTGGAAATGTTCCGTTTTAGACAAAAGCTTTAATGCTGCCGGCTGCACCAGGCGCAGATGGGAAAAGGCCGGTCTGGGCAGAGCCTGCCCCTGGCGCGTTGCAGGGAGCTGGGTTCGTATCGCAGGGAGTGCTAGTGGCACAGCTGTTTTCTAGTATGAGCCCCCACCCACCCCGTGCCAGTGGCGTCTCCAGTTAATAAAATATCCTGTTTAGTTTTCACCTGGCTCTGGGTTGGTCTGGGACAGGTGGCTCCGGGTGCAGAGCATGAGCACACATTGCCACGAGGATCTCAAAGCACCTAATGGGCTCTGCAGAAACATCGGGCTTGCTTCACCTAGCACTGAAATGCAGCTACCTCTGGGGTGGCCTCGGCAGCTGTGCGACAGCAACATACACAACGGATTGGGCCAGGAAGTGAAGAAAAGGATCAGATCCAACCGGAACAACAGGGTGAAACCTGAGCAGAAGCCGGGGCTAAGACACCACAACCTGCCAGGGGCTAATTTCATATCTAATCGCAGCCCCTTGCACCACGTCAGGGCAGCACGGAGAGGCGCACACCCCTCCCCCAAACCCTGCAGGCATTGGGGTCAGCACAGCCTGCTAGGGGAGCCCCCCAGGACCCCCACTTGTGTAGCAGTGCAGAACCTCGCTCCTTTCTGCGCTGCTGGGCAGGGCTCTGTGTCCTGCTGCTGCTGGAGGGAACAGGGCCCGGGAGCTGCCTCAGCCGACGCGGGCCCCACCTGGGACCGACACCGGGGGGGCTCTGCTGATGGGCTGAGCAGGGCGGGGGCCCAGCCCTGGGATTTTGGCTGTACACGGAGCGTTAGCGCTGCCTCCCGCCGTCCCTCCTCCGGTCCCGAGCGCCCCAGCCCCGGGCCTGCCTGCCCTGGGTGTTCAGTGGGGCCTACTGGGCATGGAGCAGCCGGCGTCAGGGGCTGCGGGAGCCGCGTGCACGGAGCCCATCAGGCCGGTTCCTGTCCGGTGCCACTCAGCCCTGGCTAGAGACAGCTCAGGCTGTCGGGGGCTCATTGTCCCTGCCCTGGGCCCTGCTGCAGGTGCTGTGCCCCCCAGTGGGGCGCTGGGATCTGGGGGGGTTGGCACCACCCACGGGGAGAGGCCAGGCTGCAGCTCCGGGCTCATGCCCACACAGCTGAGCGGTTAGAAGCTGCAGCCCGGGCCCCCCCCCGCTCGCCTGCCCTGAGCCCCCAGGCATTTGCGTCACTCAGGGAAGGAGATTTCTGGCCGCGTGGGCGAGATGCTGCTGCTCAGGGAGCCCCCGAACCTCAGCCCTGCACTAACGAGGCGGCTTCGCGGGCTCTTCCCAGATGCTGCTCGGTGGGGGGGGGGCCGTGCCCGGCGCCTGGCAGGGCCCGACTGCCCCAGGAAGTGGGGGTGCTGCCTCAGCCGTTCTCCGCTGGCGGGGCCTTGTCCCGGGACAGTGGCTCTGCTGGGGGTGGGGGGGCAGCCCCTTTGACTGACACACTCTAGCTGCATCCTCCAGCTTTGAACTCCTGCGCCCCCGCCCCTGAGCTGGGAATGGCCCTGAGCCTCCTGCAATGGCCGTTTATCACAGCGCAGGGCAGCAAACCAGCGGGCGCCCCCCCCCCCCAGGCCAGTGGCACAGCCCCCCCCATGCGCACGTGTGTACACCCCGCACCCCGCCCCGGGATGCTGCGCACTCACATTGCTGGGCCCGTTACCCCCCCACACACACACACCAAAAGGCTTCTCCCTGCAGGCAGCTGGGGCCAGCCCTGGGCGCTGGCTTCGACCCCCTCTGGGGTCGGGGAGTAATTTCTGTTGTCAGAAGGGGGAATCGCGGTGCAAGCAAGTTTGAGAACCCCGGTGCTGGAGGTACCCGGCTGCTGAGGGGCCCGGGGGGGTTACCCGGCTGCTCAGGGGCCCGGGGGGGGGTTACCCAGCTGCTTAGGGGTGTGTGTGGGGGGTTACCCAGCGGCTTAGGGGCCTGGGGGGGGTTACCCAGCTGCTTAGGGGCCTGGGGGTTACCCAGCTGCTTAGGGGCCTGGGGTTACCCAGCTGCTTAGGGGCCTGGGGGTTACCCAGCTGCTCAGGGGCCCGGGGTTACCCGGCTGCTCAGGGGCCCGGGGGTACCCGGCTGCTCAGGGGCCCGGGGGGGTACCCGGCTGCTCAGGGGCCCGGGGGGGTTACCCGGCTGCTCAGGGGCCCGGGGGTACCCGGCTGCTCGGACAGCTGGGTGTAACAGTGAGACTCAGATCTCGCGCAGAGACCAGAGAAATCCTCCCTGTGACGAAGTGGGGCCGTGACACCCCCCCGCACCCCGGTGAATTCTGCCCAGCGCCGTGGCCCCATCTGGCCGCACCACGAAAGCCCCTGAGCCGTGAAGCTGGGGGCTCGAGGGGCTGCTCAGCTGGGGCCAGATGGGGCTGCGGGGCTGGGGGTGAAGGGGGTGGCACTGGATCATCCCGGGCGCCAGCCAAGCCCCCGAATTCTAGCCCCATGGGGGGGGTGTCTAGCCCCTGCTCGCCCAGCCCTCACTCTGATGGTGCCCCTCAATCTCGTCCCACAGCCCCCTGCGAGCCCCGCCCTGGAGCCCCTCCCCGGCTGCAGGAGGCAGATTAATATTAATGGGTTTTAGCCCCACAGACTCATCCCGCTGGGGCAGCAGCAGGGCTGGGTCCAGAAAACCACGGGGGGGGAGCCGGGACTCCTGGTTCGATTCCAGCCTCTGCCACTTGCTCAGCGTGTGGCCTTAGCCAAGTTGCTGCCCTTTTCGTGCCTCAGTTTCCCCAGGAACAACACGACTCGCCAGCCCCCTTGGGTGTCTGGGACACTCCGTTAGTGACCGACTGGGAACGTCAAGCCTGGGCCGGACGGACCCGGGGACGGGCCGTGACCTCTGCAGTGGCTGCAGCCAGACTCCTGGCCCAGCCTCACTGACCCCGACATCAGGGCCCAGGGGGCCAGGAGAGACCACGAGGCTCATGGGATGGAGCTGATCCCCATCTCTGCTTGTGCCCCCGGCTCCCCCCCGGGGGCCACCAAGCCCCGTTTCTCCTCAAACCCAACTGCTCATCCCCAGCTGTGAGACTCCAACCTCCACTGGTGCCGCTCCCCCATCAGCCACCCAGGGGCGCTGCCAGTCACCCCCTGCCCAGGCAGCCGACGCGCCGCAGGAACCTGCCTGCCCCCCAGGATGTGGCTAATCCCAGTGCAGACTGGCAGGATTACGGGGGGCGGATTAGCGGTGCTTGTCCATCCCTTACATAACCTGCCACATGGCTGGCGACGCGGGGGTGGGGGGCTCAGGGCTCTGCTGATTTGGATTCATGGAGGGGGCCAGCGTGGGAAGGGGGGTTCCCTCGGGCCAGCACCTCGTACTCGGGGCAGTGACTCGTTCTAGCAGCTCGTGGGCAGGAGGGCGCCTGTTAGCTCCCGGGGAGATTCGCGCAGTGATGCCAGGCTGGTGGGGCAGGGCTGGGTCCGGGTTTCTCCCCCCAACATACAGATCCACCCGTTGTGCCAGGTGCTGCCCAGAGGCCTCCCAACCCCCCATGACACCTCAGATCCACCTGCTGCATGTGGGGGGAGCTCGCAGGCCCCTGCCTCCCCACAGCGCTGGCTCTGCCCAGCGTCCCCAGGCCCTGTGCTGGGCACCAATCCAGTGGGAGCTCATGGGGATGGGCGAGGCAGCAGGAGCCAGGCGATGTCCCACGGGGGGCGGCGTCCCCTGGGGGCTGGCACCGAGGGGCCGAGCAGCTCTGGTCCCCGGCCAGGCGCAGGCTGGCAACCAGACCCCCCCGTCCATACAAGGGCACACTGCCCCAGGGAGGGGACGATAGCTCCATCCAGCAGCAGCCAGCGCCTCCCCCACGCCCACTTCCCAGCTGGCAGTTTCCCTGCCAGGCAGCATTATCAGCGGCTCAGGCCAGGCACTGAGGCTGGGGCCCTCGGGAATCCCCAGCTGTCACTGAGTGTGGGGGACACAGGGCCCTGCACCCCCGGCTTCCTGCGATTCACCAGGACTCTCAGGCAGCCAGTAAAACAGAAGGTTTATTTAGACGCCAGGAACACAGTCCAACCCAGGTCTTGCAGGCACAGATAACAGGATCCTCCCCAATTAGGTCCATCTTGGGGTCCCGGGGGCACCCCCCCATTGGGGAATCAGAGCCCCATCTGCGAATCCCTCCATTCCCCAGCCACCTCCTGAAAACCCCCCTCTCTCCCCGCAGCGTCTCCTCCCCCCCCTTTGTTCAGCTTCCTGGGCAGAGGTGTCACCTGGCCTCTGCCCCCTCCCTGGGTTCTCATGTTACCTGCTCAGTGTCGCTCCCTCCAGCCAGTCTCCCCTCCCCCAGTGCAGCCCCCCACTCAGCATTCACAGCCCCCAGTAAGAACAGTCCCAGTTCATCACACCAGCTAAGCCACAAGCATCCCCCCTTCCCGGGCAGGCCAGGGCAGGAGCCAGGCTGACCTCCAGAGAGCATTAAACGCCCCCCACCCGCGGTGGGAATCCGCCTGCCACGGGACCCACCGGCTGCTTGGAGCCGCGTGGAGAGCCGAGCTCATGGGAAGAGCTGGGGCCCCCCGAGACCTGAGTCTCCAGCGCCAGCATCCAGGAGCCAGGCAGGCCGGGGGCAGGGGCCAGGCCAGTGAGGGCAGGAGGGGGTGGGAGTCCAGCCCCACCTGCTCTGGAGCAGGGACCGGCCTGAGACCTGGCAGGGACCCCGCCTGGGGAGAGGACTCAGCTCTCCTGGGTGCAGGGCTGAACCAGGCCCAGGCTCGGTGCTCGTGGTGCCAGGTTTGTGCCCAAGGATCGGGCTGCTGGGGGGTGCAGGACTAGGGTGTGGGGCAAACGACGCCCGAGGGAATCTGCCTGCCCCCCAGAAGGCTCCAGCCACAGGCCCCAGCCGTGCCGGGGCTGGGTGAGCAGGAACGCCAGGCACCGGGGGATGGGAAGCAGGGAGGGATCTTTTTAACAAGGGGGGTGGTGGATTTTGGCTGGGCTGGTGGAAAATCAATGGGGTAAATTCCCCCCTGGTGTAACTGTGGCGTTCGGGCCCATCCTGGCTAGGTGCTGTGACGCTCGTACCGGCCCGGGCCCAGCTCGGGTGCTGCCCAGGGCCCCGTCCGCCCTGAGCCGGGCTCACGCTCTCGTCACCCGAGGGGCACGACCGAGCTGGGGGCCCTTGTGCCAGGCGCGGGCCAGGCCCTGCCCCGAAGCACTCGCAGCCAGGGCACGGCAGAGGGGCAGGGACTGGGCTGTCACCCAGCAGGGCAGCGGCTAGAGCCCGGGGGCCCTGACCCCCAGCGGACGGGAAGAGCCTCCTCCAGTGGCTTAGCGGCCGGAGCGCCCGGCAGGAGCCCAGCACAGGCAGCGTCTCTGCCCCGGGCCTGGCCCGGGCTGGCGGCTGGGAACTCCAAGGCGCCCAGATGCCAGCAGCCCTGCTCATGGCATGGGAGGCAGCAGCTGCCAGAGGCACAGGGGTTAGCGCGTAACCTTGGCGACGGGGTGCAGGCGGGGACCCCCAGTCTGCAGCAGGAACTTGGAAGCTGGTTCCATTGGACGGCTGCAAATGGGGCCTAGCAGGGCCGGGGGGGGGGAAGTGGGGCAATTTGCTCCAGGCAAGAGTTTTTCGGGGCCCCTGGAGCAGGGTCCTTCACCCGCTCCGGGGGCCCCAGAAGGCTCTCGCAGGGCCTGGGCCCCCGGAGCTTCTTCCGCTCCAGGTCTTCAGCGGCAATTTGGCGGCAGCGGGGGGGGGGTCCTTCCACCCCGGGAGCCGCCGCCGAAGACCCCAGGCCCCTGAATCCTCTGGGTGGCCCTGGGGCCCTGTGCCCACAGCCCAATTCTGACACAGGCCAGGGTAAGCTGCCCAGCACCCCCCTGGCAAAGCCAAGCCGACCTGGGGCGGGATTTTGTCTGTCCTGGGGCCGAACCAAGCAGGGACGGGTCCATTGTGCCCACGCTGGCTCCAAGCCCGCGGCACGCAAGGGAAAGCGCTGTGCCCGGGAGAGCCCCGGCAGCCAGGCACCTCCTCTCGGCTCCAGTGCTGAACACTCGCCGAGCTCCCGGCCCCGGCCGAAGGGATTTGGCCCGAGCTCAAGCTGTCACCAGGATGGACAGCCGAGCGGGAGACAGACAGACGCACGCTGGGATTAGCTAGATGGATGCACATGGGCCCAGCCAGAGCGCTCTGCCGAGAGACGGATGAGCACAGAGAGGACAGAGACCCAGACACCGAGATTAGCTGGATGGACGGGCATGGGGGATAGAGAGATTTCGCTGCCCGTTGCCGGGGGAGCCCTCGGGAGCTGGTGGACGAGGGATTTGTTACATTTAATTCCTCTCTTCTTTGCCAAACACACTTTAACCCTCCCATAAATATTAACGCCCCCTCGGGCACCTGGCTCCAGCCCCCCCGCCCCGACTCCTCCATTCATCCTACTCACCGCAGCCTGTTCTGGCAGCAGCCCCCCGCCCCCTCAATGGGAGAGGAGGTCTCTGTGCCAGCCCCTGCCGTGCTGCCCCCAGCCTATCACACCTCCCCCCCTCCAGTGCGTGGGCTGGGCGCGGCTTGCCAGGCCAGTCTCTCGCTGCGCTCGGAGAGGCACATTGGCAGCAGGCACCCGTCGTGCCCCAGCCCCGAAGAGAGCTCCCCACCGATTCCCCGCCATGCAGCGAGCCACCATGCTCCTGCTCTGCCTGGCTCTCCTGGCCCACCAGGAGGCAGACGGGGATGCCCGGCTACCCCAGGACTTTCCCGTGAAACACTCGTACCAGCCGCATGAGAAACAACTGGTGAGTTCCTGTCTCCAGCTGGGCGCGGGAATGCTCTGCCGTGCCACCCTCCAGCGCCTCCCCCGGGCCAGGGCATTCACCCCAGCCTGGCTGCCTGTGTCTTTGCATGCAGACACGCGCCTCCTGGTGACCCCCCGGGCTCCCTCACGGCCCCGAAGGCTGAGATAGTCCGGAGACGGGCAGGGCAGCCCGATGCAAACCCGGGAGGAAAAGACTCTGAGAGGCCAGGTGGAGACCCCATGGGGGCAGCGTCGCCCCATCACTGCGGGGTTCTCGCTCTTTCCTCTGAAGCAGCTGGTGCTGGCTTGATGGCCAGTCCCTGTGCTCCCCTGTGAAAAGCTGGGTGGGACGGTCTGCTGCAACAAGGAGCATGTGGGGAGAGGGGCTGGGCAGTCAGTTTTCTGCCCCCCAACTGGCTGTGTCAGTTTCACGAGAGGGTGAAGCCAGGCGCCCTGGATTAGGCGGGGGGGGGGGGCAGCAATTTCCAGCAGACCAGCTCCCCCAGCCTGCCCCGGGGGCAGGGCTTTGCACTCACCGTCCTCCTTCTCCTTGTCTCACACCGCACCCAGCTGGAGGAGCTGCAGGACGTGCTGGAGAAACTGCAGAGCAAGAGGATTTCCACCTGGGAGAAGAAATATAACCAAGTCCCCAAGGTACCGTGGCTAAAGGATCCATGTGGGTAGCTAACGCCCCAGCTGGGCTCGCCCAGCGCCCAGCAGTTCTGTGCTTCCATTTCTCCACCCACCCAGCGGCGTTTGCTGCTAGTCCCTCTTCCAGGCGCAGGCCCAGGGCAGGCCCTGGCTGGGGGGACCCGGTGCGGCCCCGCTGTGCTCCCTGGGGATCAGTCAGTGACCAGCCTAGGTGCAGGGTGCGTGTGGTCGGGGGCCTGGCCCGGCCCAGCAGGGCTAGACAGGAGCATTTTGGAGCCACTCGAGCGATGGGGAAAGGTCACGTCTTTGCCTTCCCCCTCGTTCCACAGCCACCCGCCATCGATTTCCACGGGCATGCGGGGCCCTGACGGGCCAGCTGGCCCAGTGACCTGCCTCTGACGGGCTGGTGCCAGGTGCTGCGCAGGGAAGGCAGAGAAGAGGGTGATTATGGAGCGATCCGTCCCATCGTCCAGTCCCAGCTTCTCGCAGGTTTAGGGACGCCCCGGCCATGGGGCTGCATCTCTGCCCATCGTGGTGAACAGCCACTGAGGGACCCACCCCCGTGAATTCTTCTTTGACCCCAGCGATACTTTGGGGCTTCACAACATCCCCTGGTGCCGCCTTAGCTTTGTTTCAAACCTGCTGCCTAGTGATTTGGCTGCGTGACGCCTGGGCCGCGTGTTACGTGAAGGGGTAAATAACACTTCCCGTGTCACGTTCCCCTCACCCCAGTCGTGACTGCAGCCCTCTCTCCTCTCCCCCTCACTCGGCTCTTTTCCAAGCTGAGCAGCCCCAGGCTGTTTAATCTCTCCGCGTACGGAAGCTGTTCCACCCCCTGCTCATTGTCGTCGCTCTTCTCTGCACCTTTTCATGGCCATGGCCATGGCCAGAACCTGCAGCACCCGCTGTGCCAGCCAGCCCGAGGGGGCCTCCTTCCGCGAGGGGGCTGCCTCCTGTGGACGCTGACTTTGCTTCCTCTCCCAGCCGCGGTGCAGCTGGAAGGGCTTGGCTCTGAGCTCATGCTACCCTCAAACAGGAGCCAGGGCAGGGCGCTGACACCCCGGCTCTCCTGCCCGGGGTTCACTGACCCAGCCACGCACGGCCCTGGGCTCAGCAGGAACGCTGCCCCTCTCTGCTCCAGGGATATGGGATTCCTCTTAACACAGAGGGCCCAACTCCCAGGGCGGCCCCGGCACCCCAGCCGTAGGCCAGCAGCTCCGCAGCCTTACCCTGGCACCGAGGGGGCAGATGCAATCAGTACTGGCACAGCTCTGGCTGAGGCTGCAGCGGGACCCAGAGTCTGTTGCGTTTGGCAATTAACCAGAGGTGCCGACGCTGGAATTAGGCTCAGCCCCCACGTGGGCAGCCAGTGCCCACCCAGCGAGCTGCAGGCCGGAATCCAGCCTCTGCTCCTGCCCCGCAGGGGGATCGTACTGACCCCCGAGACCCTGCTGCCGAGGGGTTCCAGGGGCCCGGCTGTAACCACAGGGGGGAGCCTTGTTCCCAGGTGCTGCCCGCGTGGCACAGCCCCGCCCTACAGCTCTGCCTCCCTTGTCCCCGCAGTGCTCCATCGGCCAGGCCTGCGCCGTGAAGAAGGGCGCCCGCATCGGCAGGCTGTGCGACTGCCCCCGTGGAGCCACCTGCAACTCCTTCCTCCTCAGGTGCCTGTAGCCGCTGCCTGCGAGGGACCCCAGCCGCAGATCATCCTCTCGTGCCGCTGTGTTGTGATTCCCCCCGGCGGGGGCCAGGGCTGCCCACGGTGCTCAGCAGAGCCCAGAGGAAGGCGGTGGCAAGGCTGGCTGCTCCAGGAGGCTGCCGCAGGGCTGGGGTCTCCGGCTCTTCTGACCACCCACTTCCCAGGGGCGCTGCTCAGCCGAGATGGTGAAACCAGGGCCGCAGGCTTTGTCTCGCTTTCACTTGCTGCCTGCAGCCCCCTACCGCACCTCGCCGCCTGCCCGGCCCCCTGCCGCTTGCCCCGTTAGCCAGACGCCTCCACCTTACAGCCAAACCAGACCACTGCTTTGAAAGGTTTTTTTAATGACATTCTTGGTTCCGTTCGGTTCTGTAAAAGCCTTTTAAAAAAATAAACCCCGACTGTTCGAGCTGAGCCAAGCGCGGCCACCTGCAGCCTCTTGCTAGTGGGCAGGTGACACCTCCCCAGCGATCCGCGACCTCAGCGTGACTAGATTTGAGGGCGAGCAGAGGGGAGGACATGAGCCAGCCTGCTGCCTGTTCTTGGGGACCGCCAGGCCTGGGTGAGGGTCTGCCCCAGAGATCCCCGGCAGCACTGGGTCCCAGGGCACCAGCTCTAGAGCCTGGCACCAAGGGTCAGTCACCTCAGCCCCACGGAGCAACTGAGCCCAGAGCTCAGCCCCAGGGCAGCACTAAGGGACCGGAACGGGAGGGCTGCAGTACCAGGGCGGGGGAGGGAGCCGTGAGCTCTAACTCTCCCCTTTGGGGAGCAGCAGGAGCTCTGCGGGGCTGGGCCAGTCACACAGCGAGTGACGCCAGCTGCACCGGGGGGCGGTTGCGGGGCGCTCTGCTGGGGGAGGCTGGAGGGTGCTCTGCAGCGAGAGGGGAGCAGCTGGGCGCGGGGGAGGACATGCCCACCCGGAGCAGTGACATGGAACATCCCTCAGCACAAGGGCAGCCCCGGGAGACCAGCCTGCTCCCAGCTCGCTGTGCAGCTGCCTGCTCCAGCAGCGCCCACACGCTCCCCTCCCTGCCGACGGTCGGGGCGCCCAAGGGAGGGTTTGGCCCGTTGCCCCTTCCATGCACTGCTGGTAACACCCGGAGACAGGCCAGCTCATGGGAGGGGATGTTCAAATGGCTCCAGACCCCAGCCCTGCCCGCTCCGGCTGGGGCAGGGACAAGCAGGCTGTTGGCAAGTTCCTAAACATCCACTGTCCCCCTGCAGGGCTGCCCCCACCCTCCTGTTAGCCCAGGCAACTCAGAACACGGCTGGAGCCTTCACCCCCCTCGCCGTGTCCGAGGTGCAGATGGGAGCAGGCGACACTCAGCGCTTTAATCCCGGTTACTCTATCCCACTGGAGGGGGCCTGGTTCCCTGCTCTCTGAAGGGGGTAATTAGTGACAGCTGTGACATGGGCTCCCTGGCAGGCTCAGCTCACTGCCTGCAGGGGGCATCCAGCAGGATGGGACAGGAACACGGACCACTGAGCTCAGACTGATGCCAGAAGACAACGCCCATTACTAGCACCAGAGACACCTCCTCCATCCCCTCAGCCTGCCAACCACGGGCCCTGGGCTACAGCAGCAGGGCGCAGTGTGACAAGACCGTGGTTCCCAGGAGGCTGGGTGGGAGGGCAGCGCTGGGACATACCCCTGGAGCAAAGCCCTACGCCCATGGGACACGGCCAGGCCCCCAGCTGGGAGAGACGCTGGCTTGGCCGTGACGTGCTGCCCTAGAACTGGGGTGACGGGGACAGGAGGGAAGCTGCTAACCTGGGCCTTCCTAGGGGGAAGGGCGCATTGGTGCCAGGACCTGGCTGAGCTCCCTCCACGCCTGCAGGAGGCGCTGTGCTGGCAGGGGCAATAGCATCAGCCCAACACAGCTCCCAGGAGGGGCAGCACCACACCAGGACAGTGGCCAGCCCAGCAGTTTCCTAGCACAGGGATCCCGGCACCTCCACAGCCAGCCGCGGGGAGCAGCTCCCCCATCCCCTGCAGGCGGCTGCATCAGAGGCAGGCAGTGCCAGTTACCCAGCTAGAGGAAACATCTCCCCTCCTCCTGGGCCTCGTTAAAGCAGAGCCACGGGGCTGGTCCGCTAAGCTCAATGCAAACAGGCTGGACCCTCGTGCCCCGAGACCAGCACGGCATCAGCATGGAGCAGCAGGGAAGCGTGTGCCAGGACCTGGCCTGCTGCTCTGGGGTCATGGGAGGGATGCACCCAGGGCAGGGAGAGGGCTGCCCGCACTCCCTGGGCAGACAAGCCAGCTGCCCTGAGGGAACGGAGGAGCCGCTGCCAATGGCGTCCCTCCTTTGCTTGAGGGCTGCGCTGTCCCTTGCCGCTCAGCCAGGCAGGGTCACGCTCTGCTCCGGCAGTAACTGGACAGCAAGTCCCCCGCGCCCTGTGGGCCGCCCCAGCCTGGGGCCTGTATTAACCAACAGCCCTCCCTCACTGCGCCAGGCTGGCCGGCCAGCCCAGCAGGGCACTGGCCAGCCCAGCAGGGCACTGGCCAGCCCAGCAGGGCACTGGCCAGCCCAGCAGGGCACTGGCCAGCCCAGCAGGGCACTGGCCAGCCCAGCAGGGCACTGGCCAGCCCAGCAGGGCACTGGCCAGCCCAGGGGCTGCTCCTGCATCCAGGCTTGGGGTTTACTGTCTCAGAACCTGCGTAGGGAGGGGGGCTGGGGGCTGCATTAATTCCGAGGGATGCAAGGTGGCAGCCCCACTGGGCTGGCACACGCCCCATACCCCACCAGGAGCTGCCAGTCACGAAGGGATTGCTCGGGCGCACTGACGGCAGGAGAGAAGGCGCTAAGAAGGGATGGGACCCTGGCCCTCCGCACGGCAGGTGAGATGGAGAGGGGAATCCCCGGTGCCTGGAGACCCAGCCGGCTGCTGAGTCTCCAAGGAGCAAGCAGAGAGGCGTTCGGCTGAACCACGCTCCCAAGCGGTCCGAGAGGTGCTCTCTGCCAGGACACAGCAGATCTCGGTCTCGGATGCCAGCCTCCTCCTCCTGCAGCTCCCTGGAGCGGGAAAGGGGATTAGCATCCACGCCCCAGTTCCCCGCACAGGACAAAGGAGGTGGGCAGCACCGGGGCTGCTGGGAGGTCGACAGATACTAAATGGACTCGATCTGCTTGCGAACTTTCTCCAGGGCCTTCCTGTCCAGCACCCTCTGGCGGCACATGACCAACAGGGCAAAGACCACAGCAACGCAGATCATGGCCCCCTCAAACTTCCAGAAGCTGTGCGCTTCCGTCACCACTGAGCGGCAGCTGCAGAGAGAGGAGAAAGTCCACAGGGCTGGGATCGGAGCGCCGCACGGCCAGGCAGCCTGCGGCTGCTGGGAGCTGCCCCGCTATTGCAGGGGAGGCTGGCTGCAGGAGCCATGCCAGGTGCAGTCTGGCATGAAGCAGCCACCCCCAGGCTGTGGCCCAGCGAGCCCTGGCCGCCCCACGCTGCACCGGAGCCGCATCGCAGGGCCCCAGGGCTTGGCTTACCTCTTGTACTCCTCCTTCTTGGACACGGCGCAGCTAATTTGCTCGATGAAGCCAGTCGCGCTGCACTCGGGCATCGTCTTCTGCAATCAAACCAAACCCACTTTCACACACTCTGCGGGGCAGGCTGTGTCATTCCCCCTGCCAGCCCTGAGGGGTCTCTGCTCTGTGGGGCACAACAGCTGGTGTCCCCCCACCCACCCTGAGGGATCTCTGCTTTGGACCTTCAGGCTGACCCAGGCAGGGTGCATCCCACGCAGCACCCCCCAAGCAAGGGGCCAGAGCAGGATGTAACCGCCAGCAGCAGACAGCGAGCCCCCCTGGTCCCCGCTACCCAGCTGCAGGGCAGTTCGTCTCCACTTACTGCTTGGAAGATCGTGCACGGGGCACAATCCTGAACAACGACAAAGTCTTCCGCTTGCCAGCACGGCATGGCCACCAGCGGGCTCACTGAGAAGAGAGGGGAGAGGTTCAGAGCCTGGTCCAGCCGCACTGGGCCTGCAGTCAGAGCGGCCGGGCTGTGGAGAGGAGGAAGCACTTTGGATAGAAGGGCAGCAGACACCCAGGCAGAAGAAAGATTTTACTATCAGCACTCGTCGTTTCCACTGAGCGTAACAAGCTTGTGAGTGACACTGACTGAGCCCCAGCAGAGCACATGCCAGGGCGGCCCCCCCCCAAGAAAAGGGTCTTTGATACTTTCTGGCCAACAGCCTCCCCCCATCCCTACGATGTCAGCAAGGGAGTCTGGGTCAAACCCAAACTCAGTGTTGGGAGCCTGGAGCTCCAGGCTCTGCCCCCAGTGAGTGACCCACCCCCATGCCCTGCCCCTAGGACTGTCCCTCACACAGAGTGAGCGTGGTCTGGAGCATGCGTATCCTCATTGCAATGGGACTCTCTGCTGGGCTGCTCAGTCCCACGCCGAGGCCCCAGGGATAAACCCTACCGGGGGTAGCTGAGGACTTGCATTATGGCACCGCAGCCTGCAGCTCACCCCAGGGGACTCAAGTGGGGGGGCTTTATCTCCAGGCAGAGCCGTGCTCCTGCCCTGAGCCCTGCAGGCCAGACGAGTGCCAGCTCTCCACAAACCAGGCCCCACAGCCACGGGCACGTCAGCAGCGCCAGCTCCGCCGCCCTGGCACCCACCTGAGCGCCTGGCCTCACTCGACGCCGTCGCCTCTGCCAGCCTGCAAGGACATCAGAAAGGGGCCGGTGTAGTGAACCGGGGGCTCTTGGGACCACGCAAGGGGGCGGCTCCGCCCCAGGGCCCCGCCCAGCCAGGGGGCCCAGGGCCGCTCCCAGGCTGCCAACGCCACGGGGGCTTCGCCCGTTTACCCGGCTTAACCCTCAGCCCCTGCCCCACACCTGCGGGGCCTCCAGCGCCAGGCCCCGGCTCCCCCGGCCAGAGGATGGCTGCGGGGGCAGCTGGGTGGCACAGACTGGGGGCCAAGCGGCGGGGGTCAGGGCCGGGGGGCCGGGGCAGGGGCTCCCAGCGGGGGTCAGGGCCGGGGGCAGCGGGGTCAGGGCCAGGGGCTCCCAGCGGGCTGGGGGCAGCGGGGGGTCAGGGCCGGGGGCTCCCAGCGGGGGTCAGGGCCGGGGCTCCCAGCGGGGGGTCAGGGCCGGGGGCTCCCAGCGGGGGCCAGGGCCGGGGCTCCCAGCGGGGGGGGGCAGCGGGGGCAGAGCCGTGGGGGCTCCCAGCGGGGGTCAGGCCGGGGGCCGGGCAGGGGCTCCCAGCGGGCGGGGGCAGCGGGGGCAGAGCCGTGGGCTCCCAGCGGGGGTCAGGGCCGGGGGCCGGGCAGGGGCTCCCAGCGGGCGGGGGCAGGGCCGGGGGCCAGGCGGGGGCAGGGCCGGGGCAGCTCCCAGCGGGGGGGCAGGGCCGGGGGCCGGGCAGGGGCTCCCAGCGGCGGGGCCAGGCCAGGGGCTCCCAGCGGGGGCAGAGCCGGGGGCTCCAGCGGGGGGCAGGGCCAGGGGCTCCCAGCGGGGGCAGGGCCGGGCTGGGGTCCCCGGGGCCCCGCTCACCTGAGGCTCCAGGCCAGGGCGCCGAGCGCGAGCAGGACGCAGCGCCCCAGCGCGCGCGGCTCCATGGCGACGGGGGGGGGGGGCGGCCCCGACCTCTCTCACCCGCCTGGCCCAGCTCGCGGCGCCGCCATCTTGGCCTGCGCGGGGCCTTCTGGGAACTGCCAGCGAGAGGCGGGGCCAGAGTGGCAACGGCGGCGCGAGGCATGACGGGAAGGGCGCAGGCTGCGGGAGGATTCCAGGGGCTCGCGGGGGCGGGGCCTGGGTAGGGGGCGTGGCCTATGCAGCAGCCCCCTGGAGCTGGGGAATCCGCCCCCCCCATAGCTGTGGGTCTCGGCCCCTCAGGGCTGGGTGCAGCCCCCCCCCCCCGGCAGGATCGGGGCCGGCCCAGCCCCCAGGGCAGGCGACCGGTTTGGGGTGGGGGGGGAGCAGCCCCCCGACCCCCGGCTCAGCCCCAGACGTGAGCCGGACACGGACACGGGACCCCCAGGCCTGGCGCTGCCCACGGGGTCCCTGCTCCTTCCCCGCGCTGGACCCCGCTGCCCCGGCCAAGGCAGGGACGACCTGCCCCCGCCTGCCCCTTGCCCTGGGGGGACGCTGCGCCGAGGGCCTGGGGGCGAGACGGGCAGGAGCCCCCCCAGCAGAGCACTCGCCTCAGGACCCAGCTTCTTCTCCTGCCCTGGTCCCTGCAGGCAGCTGGCAGCTCTGGGCCAGGGCCCTTCCCACCTCCACATCAGCCCACGGAGTCTCCTTGGCCCAAGCCAGCTCCAGCCAGAGAGCCGCTCCTGGGGGCCTGGTGCTGTGTTCTGGGGGGGCTCCGGTCTTAGGGGGCCGGGAGTGGAGCCAGAGCCCAGGGGCTGCCACACACAGGGCGCTGCAGGCAGCCGGCCTCACGGTGGGGGTCACGTGGCAAACACGAGGCTTTGCAGCTCGAAGGCAGAGGCTGGTTCAATGAAAGGCCTGAGCTCGCCCAGCCTGGCTCTGGGGCCCAGCTGCCTTGCTGGGAGCATGAGACCCAGGGCAGGAAACAAAAGGGACACAGGTGCCCGTTTTCATGGGCTCAGCGTGAGAGGCCCAGGAGAAACGCAGAACCCGTGTGGCGCAGGGGTGTTCAATTTGCCCTTTAAGGCTCTTCGTCTCGCTGATCTTGGGGCTGCTGGCTGGTGTGTGGGGGGGTCTTTGACAGCCCTGCACACCCAGCAGGGCAGCCCCACACCAGCCTCTGCGCTGCCCATAGTCGGTGCTGTCAAAGAAACACCCTGGAGCCGAGAGCGAAGGCACAAGCTGGGGCTTTATATGGTTAATTAAATAGCGCCGGGCGCCCGAGGCACGCAGGGGGCTCTGCCGGCCCTGGGAGAAGAGACACTGGGCCCCACCTGGGGCTTGCGGGCCCTGGGTTTTCAGACAGTCATTCCTATGTGTGATGGAGCAGCCAGCCCTATGTACAGTGTTTGCCTGGAGCCCGGGGGACCCGCAGGCTGGTTTGGGAGAAGGGATCCCGGCTTCCCAGGGCTTCGACTCAACGTGCCCCTGGGAGCACCAAGCGGACGAACCCTGCACCCTGGCTGCAGCATGGCCAGGTCTCCCCTGTCCTTCCTCTCTGCAGCCCCCCTCTTCTCCAGCTCCTCCCTCCCCCCTCTGCTCCCTTCCCCTCCAAATCAGCCTGCAGGGCGCCTCCCGCTCCTCCTCTCTCGGAGCACACAAGCAGCTGGAAGGTTGACTGGCTGTGGGAATGGCCCCTCGGAGACCCCAGCTCCGGAGCTCAGCTCTGCTCAGCCACCCGGCTCCAGGCGCAGGGAGCTGCCCGGCCCACGCTGTCACAGAGGAACAGGAGAGTGGCAGAAAGGAGAGGAGTGGCACAGTGGCACTACGTGCTCCGGCGTGGCGCCTGGGAGGGGTGGCACCCTGGGGTGCTCCTGCGGCGTGGCTGCTGCTAGACCACGGCGCATTTACTGCTGCTTTTCTTCGGAGAACTTTGCAAGTCCAGGTTCCCTTTGGGGATTTTACCCTGAAAGAGAGAGTGAACCGGTCACTGTCGGGCGCCCCTGCAGCCTGGGGTCACTCAGTGGGGGCTCTCTCCTCTGAGTCAGGGCGGTCCCCATGCCCCGGGGGGGGCACCCTATGAGCAGCGTGACTGAGCCAATGCCCCAACAGGGCACTAGGGGGCACTGTGCTGCTGGGACCACCAGTGGTCATTAAAGATCCCAAATTACTGTCCTGGCCATGTTCCAATGCGGGGAGTTCCCATCAGCCCTAGATACCGGAACCCCACCAGCGTCCTGGCCCAGCCTGCTGTATAGCACGGCAGTGTGATGGTTAAACAGCTTCTGCGCCCCACCCCAGAGGCAGCTGCATCTCTGCCCCAGGCAACGGATCCCTGTATAACCAGTCCCCACGCCCCACCCCAGAGGCAGCTGCACCTCAGCCCCAGGGGAGGGGTCCCTGTATAACCAGTCCCCACGGTTGCATCTCAGCCCCAGGCAAGGGATCCCTGTATAACCAGTCCCCGCGTCCCACCCCAGAGGTGGCTGCATCTCAGCCTCAGGCGAGGGATCCCTGTATAACCAGTCCCCACTCCCCACCCCATCTCAACACCTCCTGCTGGAAGGGGGCCGAGCTGCGCAGGTCACCTCTAGCTCGGGGGGCTCCCTAGCCCGCCTGGACCCCGCATGCTCACCAGTTTCTTGGTGGATTTCAGCAGGATGTCCTGGGCCAGGGTGTTGAAGGCCTGAGGGGAGAGGGGAGCAGGTTAGGGGAGGCCAGCCAGGGACACTGGGGTGGGGGCTGTGAGCTGGCTGGGGCAGTGGGAAACAAGAGCCTCTGGGTGAATCCTCTCCCCCCTGCCCCGCTTCCATGGGAACACGTGGGGAGAACTGCCTGTGGGCCAGAGGCCCCGAGGGCGGGTCTCAGCCTCACTGGAGCCCCCCACCCAATCCATTCCAGGGATGGGCAAGAGATCTGCCTGGGGTCCTCCTACAGCCCAGATCCCGGGAGAGACCTCTCCTCCCTGCGCACGGGCACTGCACCACCCACCGCCCAGCCCCTGGCAGCACCCCTCATTGGCCAGCCCTTCTCCCAGGCTGCCCCTAGGCAGTGAGCGCCCAGTGCAGGGGGCTGGTGGCCCGACGGGGCAGGGCCCAGGGACCTCGGGGAGTCATTCTCTGGCAGGGAGCCAGGCCCCACCCCGCTTACCTCCTCCACGTTCACACTGGACTTGGCACTGGTCTCAAAGAACCGGATCCCATGTTCCTTTGCGAGCTGCCAGGAGAGAAAGGGGCCTTTGAGCCAGGCACCCCCAACCTCCTTCCCTCTCGCCAATGGCCGAGACCCAGCACAGCTGTTCTCCATCCCGGGGAGACACCCCAAGATGGGGGGGTGAGATGGGAGGAGGGGGGCCTGGCCCTTGGGACTCTGCTGCATTCAGCACCCGCTGGGGGCGTGACCCTGCGCCCTGCCGCCCCCACCCCCACATCCAGCCATGAATGACAGCGGCACTCGTGCCACCAACCTGAACCCCCCCGGTACCTTCTCTGCACGCTCCCGCTGCACCTTGCGCTTGGTCTCCATGTCACACTTGTTCCCCAGGAGGAGGCGCTCCACCCCTGCAGAAGCGTTCTGGAGGAGAGAGCAGATCTGGAGGAGATCAACCCCTGGGCCCCGAGCCCGCCATCCGTCCCCCCTCTGAGTCCCCCTTCAGCCATCCTCCAGGTACCCCCACCCGTCCCTCACATCCCCAACCGGCCCCCAGTCCTGCATTCCCCACGGTCACAGCTCTGCCGGCGCCCCTCACTCCCGACCCGCAGCCCCCCGCCTCCATCCGGCTCTGCCGGCGCCCCTCACTCCCGACCCGCAGCCCCCTGCCCCCCTCCGGCTCTGCCGGCGCCCCTCACTCCCGACCCGCAGCCCCTGCCCCCTCCGGCTCTCCTCACTCCCAGCCCGCAGCCCCGCCCCCTCCGGCTCGGCCGGTGCCCCTCACTCCCGACCTGCAGCCCCCTGCTCCCATCCGGCTCTCCTCCCTCCCAACCCGCAGCCCCCGCCCCCCTCCGGCTCTGCTGGCGCCCCTCACTCCTGACCCGCAGCCCCTGCCCCCCTCCAGCTCTGCCGGCGCCCCTCACTCCCGACCCGCAGCCCCCTGCTCCCATCTGGCTCTCCTCACTCCTGACCCGCAGCCCCCTGCCCCCCTCCGGCTCTGCTGGCGCCCCTCACTCCCGACCCGCAGCCCCTGCTAGCCCAGCCCCGACCAACTTGTAACCCCACATAACACCTCATCTGGGTGGTGACCAGGACCACGGAGCTCCCCCACAACCCCAGCCATGACACAGCTCCCCCCCCAGCCTCCCTTCCCCCCACCTCCTTGATGCTCTTCATCCAGTTCTGGATGTTCTCGAAGGATTTCTCATCTGTGATGTCGTACACGAGGATGATTCCCTGGAAGAGACGCTTGCTCAGTGGGGCTGGACCCGGGGCTGGGGAGTCCGGGCTCTAGGCCCCGGCTAGCCTGGCCCTCAGCAGTGCCCGGAAGCCCCCCAGTGCCTGAGCACCTCCCACTCCCATTGCCCAGGCCCCAGCTCCTCAGGCCGGCCCAGCGGAGTCCCAGGCTACCCCCCCAGAGACAGAGGCACTGCCCGCTCCCAGCTGCACTGTCGGGGTGGGGGGGGCGGGATGGGCTTCTCTGAGCCCCCACACTCCCCTCCCTGCTTGGCAGGCGCCTGCTGCGAGGAGCACTGGGCCAGACTCCCCTTCCCGGGGCTCGGCCTCGGGAGTGCTCCCGCCCCACTGCCCTGGCGCGGCTGGGCCCAGCACCGTACCATGGCTCCTCGGTAATACGCCGTCGTGATGGTTTTAAACCTCTCCTGTCCCGCCGTGTCCCTGCGAGAGAGGAGGGGAAAGGGGCACTGGGGTCAGCGGCGTCTCCAGCGCCACGGGCTGCCCTGGGATCCACAGGGGGGAGGGTGGGGATTCCTGGGGCAACCACCCTGCCCTGGGGGACCCTGGTTCTGCCTCCCCGGCTGACCCAGCCCTCGGCCCCCCTGCCCAGGCGCACGAGAGGTGCTGGTTGCTGCTCTGTGGGGTGGGGGCAGCCTGGCGACCCACACGCTGCTTCCACAGCCGCCATCCATGAGGCTGCCAGGGCCTGAACCGGCAGCCCAGCACGGGCAGGCTCCGGATTCCCCCTTCCCAGCCCCGGGGCCATGGCAGTGCCCCCCAGCCCCTGCAGGTGCTAGGCAGGGCTCTAGCTGTGGTGTGGCTGCAGAGGGGGGCTGGGGGCAGAAAGGAGGGGGAGGGGGTCCCACCTACCAGACCTGGAGTTTGATCTTTTTCCCCTCAATTTCCACTGTCCGGATTTTGAAGTCGATCCCTGGAACACAAGACGGATGACGCCTTCAGAGACGCAAGGGGAGGGTGAAGGGGGTCCAGGGGCCCCGGCACAACCCCCATCCCGGGGCCAGGCCGACTGCAGGGCTGCTGGGTGCAGTGGCGCTGGACTGGGGTGACTGGTCTGTGGGGAGGGGGGATGGGCCGGGCTGGGGGCTGTGCCAGGGCGGGGGGGCAGTGCCAGCCTGGGGCTGTATCCCCACTCTCCTGCCCTGCAATATTCACCCTTCCCCCAAACCCGATCCAGCCCCCAGTCCCCCCTCCCCCCCGCACATCTCCGGTCTCCCAGCAACAGCCTGACGCCCCAGGGAGCAAAGTCCAAGGCGGGTGCCCCCGCCCCACGGTGAATAAACAGGCTGCAGGCAGGTGGGAGCGCAGAGCCGCTCAGGCGGAGGGGCCACGGATTCCTGGGCCATGGCATCACCCCCCCCCCACTGTCCAGCTATTGTCTGGCTCGCTGCACATGGCGGCGGGGTGGGGGGGAGCCAGACAGACGGAGCCTCTGGTGCGTCCTGCAGCCCCCCAGCCCAGCTCTGCCAGGGACGCTGCGTGCTGGGCCGGGGGGCAGGTTCCCGCCCCGTTTCCCAAGGCGGGCAGAGAATGACGCAGCCCCGGCCTCACTCTCAGCCTGGCAGCAGGAACCCCACATGCAGCATCCCCGGTGCACCACGGAGCAGACTCGGGACAGGGGCAGCTCCAAGCAGCCCCCCCAGGGGAGGAGATTTGTGGTCAGTGGGGTTCGGAGTTTCCAATGGAGATTAAAGATTGCAGCCCCCCACCCCACTCCAATGCGCCCTAATGACATCCAGCCCTGCCCCTCTGCAGCCCTGCTCCCAGGCATCACCCCCGACCCCCGGCACACGGGACGCGAGGGGACGAGGTGCATTCGGAGCTGGCTCCCGGGGCACAGAGCCTGCCGGAGGAGCTCTGTGGGGCTGGTAGCAAGAGGGAGACTCCCCAGAACCACAGCGGGCAGAGAGCCGGGAAGTCCTGGCTGCTGATCTACACCAGCTGGGGGTGCCTGGCCCTCAGACCCCAGTGACGGGGGGCCTGGGGAGGGGTCTGTGGAGCCAGAAACAGACCAACCAGGGGGCTCCTGAAGCCCTCGGGAGACGGGGCCAGTCAGGGCCAAGGGTTTGGCTCTGTCCCTGCAACCCCCATGGGAAGCACCAGCACCCCAGGCCGGCTGCCCCCTCCCCCACGTGGGGGTTGCAGACCTCGCCGCTCCCGGCCAGGAGGCAGAATCTGATCGGCCCAGAGGGTCCCCGCCCGCCGGCCCGGCCTGCACAGCTCGGAGCAGGACACGTTTGTAACAGGCAGGACAAGTGGCTGCCAAGCAGAGCTGGGAACAGAGACCTGGGGCACTTCCCGCCAGCAGCTGGGGCACATCCCCAGCGACCCCTGGGAAGGGGGTGGGCTGGAGCAAACCCTCTCCCCACTGGAATTCCCCGCCGAGCGCCGGCGCCTGCGTGCGAGTCACACGGCTGCGTCAGGCTGTTTACGGCTCGATAGACACCGTGGGGCTGGTGCCATCACTTGCCCAAGGCCCAGGAAACTGTTTCACCATCTCGGGGCAACTCCTCAGCTTGGGACAGGAGCCGCCAGCTCCGGAGCTGACGCTGCCCCCAGCTCCCACGGCCCCTTGGCTGGGGCCGAAGCCTCTGCCCGAGGATCTCGAAGGCTCTCGCCCCTCAGGGGGCAGAGCCGGCCCCGGGGCACAAAGGGTGACACGGTGGTGGGGTCTGACGGAGATGCCGGGTACGGTGCCCCCTGGGCTCCGGGCACTGCACACACTCGCCCAGCCCTGGGGGGCGGGGAGCACTCGCAGGGTCTTGCCCAAGGCAGCCCAGCGGGTCACGTGACAGAGGCACAGCAAGAACCCAGGCGTCCTGGACACGGCTATAGTGCTGAGGGACCGCGGCCAAAGGGCTCACCCAGAACCTGGGCCTCCCCGCTGGGTGACCTGCCCCCCACTCTGCATCCCCAGCCAGCCCTCCCGCCCCCTCCCCATCTGACCCAGCCTTCCAGGCCTGGGGACAAAGCAACCAGACTGACTCCCTGAGCGGAGCCGCCTGCACCATGGGGCACTGGGTCTGGGGCACTGCCCTCCGCGGGGCAGGGCACACGCCTGTACACGCACATACACACACACACCTGTGCCATGGGGTGCAGGCTCTGGGGCACTGCCCTCCACGGGGGCAGGGCACACGCATGTACACACACACACACACACCTGTGCCATGGGGTGCAGGGTCTGGGGCACTGCCCTCCGCGGGGCAGGGCACACGCATGTACACGCACACACACGCCTGTGCCACAGGGCGCAGGGTGCAGGGCAGCGCTAGATGTGCACACACACAACTGCTCAGTGGTGCGAGGGGCAGGGCACTAGTGAACAGGATGCCTGCAAGCAGTGCGAGGGGGAGGCAAAGCTCACTAGTGAGTGTGCATCAGTCCCCATCAAGCACTGAACCAGGCCGGGGCCATCCCAGGGGTTCTCAGCTCAGACCAAGCCCTGGCAAGTCCATACCCAGGGCGGAGGCGCCCTCTCCCCCCACTCCTCTGGCCTCGCCTGCCCTGGCTGTTCTGGGGCTGGACAGAGACGGGGCCGGGGGGGGTTATCCAGCAGGATCAGGGGGTCCAGGTTGACACTCGACCCGAGGACCAGTTCCCTGGGTTCTGGGGCCCGGGGCGGCACTCACCGAGGGTGGATATGTAGGTGCTGGTGAAGTGGGGGGTTCCCAGGGGTTCAGGGGCCCAGGGGCCGCACTCACCGATGGTGGAGATGTAGGTGCTGGTGAAGTCGGGGGTTCCCGGGCGGGTTCTGGGGGCCGGGCGGCACTCACCAATGGTGGAGATGTAGGTGCTGGTGAAGTGGGGTTCCCGGGAGGTTCGGGGGCCCTGGGGCCGCACTCACCGATGGTGGAGATGTAGGTGCTGGGGGTTCCCGGGGAGGTTCGGGGGGGGCCCGGGGGGGGCGGCACCCACCGATGGTGGAGATGTTGGTGCTGGTGACGTCGGGGGTTCCCGGGGTTCTGGGGGCCTGGGGCCGCACTCACCGATGGTGGAGATGTAGGTGCTGGTGAAGTGGGGGGTTCCCGGGGTTCAGGGGCGGGCGGCACTCACCGATGGTGGAGATGTAGGTGCTGGGGTTCCCGGGGGCTCGGGGTGGCACTCACCGATGGTGGAGATGTAGGTGCTGGTGAAGTGGGGCTTCCCGGGGGCTCGGGGCTGGGGCGGCACTCACCGATGGTGGAGATGTAGGTGCTGGGGTTCCCGGGGGTTCTGGGGTTCCTGGGCCGCACTCACCGATGGTGGAGATGTAGGTGCTGGTGAAGTGGGGTTCTGGGGCCTGGGGCCGCACTCACCGATGGTGGAGATGTAGGTGCTGGTGAAGTGGGGTTCCCGGGAGGTTCGGGGGCCCGGGGCGGCACTCACCGATGGTGGAGATGTAGGTGCTGGTGAAGTGGGGTTCCTGGGGCCGCACTCACCGATGGTGGAGATGTAGGTGCTGGTGAAGTGGGGTTCCCGGGGCTCGGGGGCCCTGGGGCCACTCACCGATGGTGGAGATGTAGGTGCTGGGGGTCCGGGGCTCAGGGGGCCTGGGGCCGCACTCACCGATGGTGGAGATGTAGGTGCTGGTGAAGTGGGGTTCCTGGGGCTCAGGGGCCTGGGGCCGCACTCACCGATGGTGGAGATGTAGGTGCTGGTGAAGTGGGGTTCCCGGGGGCCTGGGGCTGGGGCCGCACTCACCGATGGTGGAGATGTAGGTGCTGGTGAAGTGGGGTTCCTGGGGCCTCAGGGGCCGGGGCCGCACTCACCGATGGTGGAGATGTAGGTGCTGGGGGTTCCCGGGGCCTGGGGCCTGGGGCCGCACTCACCGATGGTGGAGATGTAGGTGCTGGTGAAGTGGGGTTCCTGGGGCTCAGGGGCCTGGGGCGGCACTCACCGATGGTGGAGATGTAGGTGCTGGGGGTTCCCGGGGGGGCTCGGGGGGGGCCCGGGGGGGCCGCACTCACCGATGGTGGAGATGTAGGTGCTGGTGAAGTTGTCCTCGGCGAAGCGGATGATCAGGCAGGTTTTCCCCACCCCGCTGTCCCCGATCAGCAGCAGTTTGAAGAGGTGATCGTAGGACTTGGCCATGGCCCGAGCCGGGCCGCTCGGCTCCTGGGCAAAACTTTCCTGCAGCCGGGAAGCGCCGAGGGGCGGTGCCGGCTCCGCCTCCGCCTCCCGCCTTCGCCCGGCGGGCGGGGGAAGCCCCGGCCCCGACCCCTCCTCCTGCCGGGCCGGGAGAACCGGCTCTTGGCCGGGAGGGGGGGGGCTGGCTCCAGCACTGGGGTCAGGGGGCTCCAATTTGTCCGCAGAAGCCCCAGCTGGGCTGGCAGGGGCTGCAGGTCGGGAGTGAGGGGCACTGGCAGAGCTGGGGGGGAGCCCAGGGCTGGGCTGGCAGGGGCTGCAGGTCGGGAGTGAGGGGCACTGGCAGAGCTGGGGGGGAGCCCAGGGCTGGGCTGGCAGGGGCTGCGGGTCAGGATTGAGGGGCACTGGCAGAGCGGGGGGGGAGCCCAGGGCTGGGCTGGCAGGGGCTGCAGGTCGGGCGTGAGGGGCACTGGCAGAGCTGGGGGGGAGCCCAGGGCTGGGCTGGCAGGGGCTGTGGGTCAGGATTGAGGGGCACTGGCAGAGCTGGGGGGGAGCCCAGGGCTGGGCTGGCAGGGGCTGCGGGTCAGGATTGAGGGGCACTGGCAGAGCTGGGGGGGAGCCCAGGGCTGGGCTGGCAGGGGCTGCAGGTCGGGAGTGAGGGGCACTGGCAGAGCTGGGGGGGAGCCCAGGGCTGGGCTGGCAGGGGCTGCGGGTCGGGAGTGAGGGGCACCCGCTGAGCTGGGGGGGAGCACAGGGCTGGGCTGGCAGGGGCTGCGGGTCGGGATTGAGGGGCACCCGCTGAGCTGGGGGGGGAGCCCAGGGCTGGGCTGGCAGGGGCTGCGGGTCGGGATTGCGGGGCACTGGCAGAGCTGGGGGGGAGCCCAGGGCTGGGATATGTTTGAGCTGATCTAGCGGGGGCCCAGGGCTGGGATATGTTTGAGCTGAGCTGGGTTTCTTTGGAATTCCTGCTAAACAAAGTGAGGAGAGGGGCAGGTTTTGTCTAAACTCAGCCAACTCTTTTCGCAGGGAGGGTCCCACAGCAGGGGAGGGTCAGTCCTACCCTCTCCCTCTTCACACACCAGATGCTTTTCTCCTTCACTTTCTCTTGCCCTAGGTCTGGGAGCGCCTCAGGCAGAACAATACTGATGACGGGATCCAGTTCCTCTCCCCACACTGCTCTGCAGTGGGCAAGCAGGAGCCCTCAAGTCACTGCGGGCCAGGACTCAGGATTGGGATGAGGCATCAGCAGGTCTCTGTGTTTGTGTGGAGTCCGGGACTGGGTGAGCGGCAGGGACAGGCTGTGGGTGGGGACTGAGGGGCCTCTCAGGGCTGTTAACTTACAGGGAGCCCAAGCCTGAAGTAGCAGAGGGGCTGTGGGATTGGGGGACACTGGCAGAGCTGAGCAGGGACTCAGGGCTAGGATAGCAGGGGGCTGCAGGCCAGGAGTGAGGGGCACCGGCTGAGCTGGCGGGGGGGACGGGGGACCCAGGCAGGGATAGTAGGAACTGCGTATCAGGACTGAGGGGCATTGGCAGAGCTGTGGGGGGCCCATTGCGCTGCAGACATGCTCCAAAAACTTCCTGGCATTAATTCATGGCGTGACCAGCGTCCCTGGGTCACCATCGTGGTTTGCTGACACCACATAATTCCTGATCCTGCAGCTCATCCCTTCATCTGTGTCATCAGAAAGATCCTGGGCAAAACTTTCCTGCAGCCGGGAAGCACCAAGGGGTGAATTTTTCTCCCGGGATGTGCAGGCAGGAAGCGGCAGAAAGGCCTCTGAGCGTTCCAGCTGGGCAACAAGCGCCACTCGCCGGCACTCTGCCCGCCAGTGACCAAACCACAGGACACCTCGCTCTTGGCCTGCTGCTGTTCCCTCTCTGCCCTGGTTGTCTGCAAACCTCTCTCAGGCGGAAGTCCAGGTTCCAAGGCAGAGCCGTAACTAGGTATTTTTGCGCCCGAGGCAAGAATATAAAATTGCACCGTCCCCCAGAGCCGGCTCTTCGGTGGCGGGTCCCTCAGTCCCTCTCAGAGGGAAGGTCCTGCCGCCCAATTGCTGCTGAAGAATGAATGAAGTGGCGGTTTTAGAGCCTGTGATTTTGCGGGGCCAACTCATGATTTTTGACTGCTTGGATGGTAATGTTGCTTCCAAGATGGTCTTTGGTTCCAGTCCTGTTCCAATCCAGAGAGGGACTCCCAGGTTAAGAGAGGAGGGAGGTGCTGGATATCAGCAGTGGCCACTAGGGATCAGCCTGTGTCCTGAGAATGCTGGGAGTTCAGGTCTGCAGGGCAGGATCGGGGGTGGCAGGTTTGTAGACATTTTGGTGGTGCCCAGAACCTGCCCCCACCCAAACTCCACCCCCCACCCGCTCAAGGCTCTGGGAGGGAGTTTGGGTGAGGGAGGAGGTCTGGGGTGCAGGCCCTAGGCTGGGGCAGGGGATTGGGGTGCAGGCTCTGGGAGGGGCTCAGGCAGAGGGTTGGGGCATGGGGGGCTCTGGCTGGGACTGGGGATGAGGTGTTTGGGGTGCTGGAAGGGCTCAGGCAGAGGGTTGGGGCATGGAGGGCTCTGGCTGGGACTGGGGATGAGGTGTTTGGGGTGCTGGAGGGGCTCAGGCAGAGGGTTGGGGCATGGGGGGTTCTGGCTGGGACTGGGGATGAGGTGTTTGGGGTGCTGGAGGGGCTCAGGCAGAGGGTTGGGGCATGGGGGGCTCTGGCTGGGACTGGGGATCAGGTGTTTGGGGTGCTGGAGGGGCTCAGGCAGAGGGTTGGGGCATGGGGGGCTCTGGCTGGGACTGGGGATCAGGTGTTTGGGGTGCTGGAGGGGCTCAGGCAGAGGGTTGGGGCATGGGGGGCTCTGGCTGGGACTGGGGATGAGGTGTTTGGGGTGCTGGAGGGGCTCAGGCAGAGGGTTGGGGCATGGGGGGCTCTGGCTGGGACTGGGGATCAGGTGTTTGGGGTGCTGGAGGGACTCAGGCAGAGGGTTGGGGCATGGGGGGTTCTGGCTGGGACTGGGGATGAGGTGTTTGGGGTGCTGGAGGGGCTCAGGGCAAGAGTAGGAGTGTGGGGATGAGGGCTCTGGCTGGGACTGGGGATGAGGTGTTTGGGGTGCTGGAGGGGCTCAGGCAGAGGGTTGGAGCATGGGGGGTTCTGGCTGGGACTGGGGATGAGGTGTTTGGGGTGCTGGAGGGGCTCAGGCAGAGGGTTGGAGCATGGGGGGTTCTGGCTGGGACTGGGGATAAGGTGTTTGGGGTGCTGGAGGGCTCAGGCAGAGGGTTGGGGGCATGGGGCTCTGGCTGGGACTGGGGATCAGGTGTTTGGGGTGCTGGAGGGCCTCAGGCAGAGGGTTGGGGCCTGGGGGGCTCTGGCTGGGACTGGGGATGAGGTGTTTGGGGTGCTGGAGGGGCTCAGGCAGAGGGTTGGGGCATGGGGGGTTCTGGCTGGGACTGGGGATGAGGTGTTTGGGGTGCTGGAGGGCTCAGGGCAAGAGTAGGAGTGTGGGGATGAGGGCTCTGGCTGGGACTGGGGATGAGGTGTTTGGGGTGCTGGACTGGCTGGGACTGGGGATGAGGTGTTTGGGGTGCTGGAGGGGCTCAGGCAGAGGGTTGGGGCATGGGGGGTTCTGGCTGGGACTGGGGATGAGGTGTTTGGGGTGCTGGAGGGGCTCAGGCAGAGGGTTGGAGCATGGGGGGTTCTGGCTGGGACTGGGGATAAGGTGTTTGGGGTGCTGGAGGGGCTCAGGCAGAGGGTTGGGGCATGGGGGGTTCTGGCTGGGACTGGGGATGAGGTGTTTGGGGTGCTGGAGGGGCTCAGGGCTCAGGCAGAGGGTTGAGGGTGAGGTGTGGGGAGGTGAAAGCTCTGACTGGGGGTGTGGGTCGGGGGGCAGGGCTGGGGATGAGTTTGGGGTGCAGGCAGGCTGCTCCAGGACAGGGGCCAGAGAGGACTCCCCCCAGCCCTTTCCCTGCCGGCAGCAGTGAGCTCTGGGGGAGGAGCCCCCCATTCTTGCCCCCCCAGCAGCACACTCACCCCTACCACTGTCACTGCATGTGCTCCTAGGGCCTCTCTCAGGTCCAGGAATCTCCCTCACCTCCCCCAGTGGTGGGTGCCGGGGGTGCTGCGTGCGCCTCCTCCCCTGCTGTTGCCCCTGACTGTAGCTTCACTGGGGGTGAGGGATGGGGCTGCCTCCTTGCCCAGCATGGGGCAGGAGCAGTGACTGTGGGTGGGGGGCCCCCCTGTGCTGCTGGAGGGTCCCATTGGAACATGAAAGGGTCTGAGGGGGAAGGGCAGGGTCAGAGTCGGAGATAGGGGTGAACTAGGACCCTGCGGCAGCAGTTGCTGCAGGGAAAGACAAGGACTCTCTGCTTGGTGGGGGGGGGGGGAGCAAGTCGTGGCCGGAAGGCGTGGGGGTGGGGGCGCCAGTGGCTTTTTTCTCTCTCTCCACCTCTTTCTGCGCCCCCCGGCTTTGTGTGCCTGAGGCAAGTGCCTCACTCGCCTCGCCCTTGTGACGGCGCTGTTCCAAGGGGAGCAAGACATCCAGATCCACCTCGTGGCCGTGGCCCCGCAGGCGTCCAGCTGCAGAGGAGCCCCTCGCTGGACCGGCCCCGTGCTGCTGGAGATTAGAGAGCGGGGCCTTCGAGGCCTTTTCGAGAGTTCTCGCCCAACTGCCCTGCCCGGTGTGGGGCTCACCCTGCCGACGGGGGCACCACGTCCACGTTCGCGCGGAGGATCCCCAAGCCCCGTGCGGCCTGGCTGCTCAGGGGTGACGTGGCAGCCGGCGCGTGGGACGGACGGGACGCGAGGGAGGAGCCAGTCTCCGGGCGAGGCCACGGCAGGAGTTTAGGGGGTGACAGCGATTAACCAATTTCGGGCTCAGAGGAATTGGGGCCCATCAGTCTTTGTGGGGCACGTTCCCACCAGCCCGGCACGCTATGATGTCATCGTCCCAGGCCCTCGAATGACATCACCCAGTGCTGAGCCGCATCAGCACCTTGTCGTGTCACTTCCTCCCGTCACCATGGCACCCACGGTGATGTCATGCGGGCCTGTGGAGGGGGCGGGACTGCGGAGCGTGACCAATCTGGGGGCACCTCAGCAGCATGGGGCTTGTGGGGAGGGATCTCAGGGCTCATCCCATGGGCCTGGGTCCCCAGGGACCTTCCCAAGATGGCGTCGTTTCCCGCTTCCTCAGCCCCTGGAGAAAAGACTGACCCTCTTAACATGGCCGCTACTTCCGACTACATTATTTCTTCTGGCTGAAGGCAAAGACCTTCTCAAAATGGCGACGCTTCCGGCAGTCGGAGCGCTTTGTTGGCGTGAACGACCTTCTCAAAATGGCGACCCCGCCCAACTCTGCGCATTGGGCGGCAGTTTCGACCTTTCCAATATGGCAGCAGAGCCGTGCCAAGTGCTCACTTCCGCCCGTGTGGGGAACCCCGGAGCGGATATAGCGGCCCCGGTTTCCGGTCTAGCTCCTTTTCGGCCGCGGCTGCCTCCACGCGAACATGCCTGTGAGTGCGGCCGAGCGGCCCGCGGGGGACCGGGCCCGGGAGCGTCCCCCTCGCCCGGGGCGGCCCCGCTCCGCCGGCCGGTGCCGGGCTCCGCCAGCGGGGCGGGGGCCTGGGGGCGGGGCGGCCCAGGTAGCGGGAGCCGGGCCCGGAGCGGGGAGATGGAGGGGGAGGAGGGACCAAGATGGCGGCGGCTGGGGCAGGCCGGGATGGGGGGCGCCCCTCGGGGGGGGGCGCTCCGCGGGGGCCTCCCCCCGGCCGGCCTAACCCGCTGTGCTTGGCTTGCAGCTGGCGAAAGACCTGCTGCATCCCTCCCCCGAGGAGGAGAAGCGGAAACACAAGAAGAAGCGTCTGGTCCAGAGTCCGAACTCCTATTTCATGGATGTGAAGTGTCCAGGTGAGGGCCAGGCCCCCCGTGCAGCCGGTGTGGGGCGGGGCCCTTGGGCGCATGGGAACGGGCTCGCTCCCAGGCTGTGAGCCGTCCCGCTTAGCGCCCCCGGAGGGAACCGGTAGCCCCTGTAGTCGGCACTGACCCTGAGCGTGGTAGACGTTGTCCTACTCGGGGGCATGGAACTGCGCTCACACCTGTGCGGAGTTGTAAGGACGCTTCTCTCGGTAGAGCTGGGCGGGGCTAGAGCGGGATACGCAGGCCAAATCCAGACCGCCAGGTGCTTTTGAAGGGGTCCTGGACTCTTACCTTTTTTACACTTTCTCTGGAGTCTGGACCTTGGTTATACTTTGACCAAGAAATTTGGACCTTGACAGAAAAATAGACTATTGTTGGACTAGACCCAGTGCAGGCGAAGCCCCTTACCATGTGCTGGCTAGTACCCTGCCCAGGGGATGCCCTGAGATTATCTTGTCTTTCAATTTAATTGTCTGATGTTAGCTCAATTCATTATTGTAGCTTGTGGACTTTTTTTTTTTTTCCCTGAGACCCAGGGACGGGTTCTGCATCTGCTGTAATTACCTGTAAGATGCAAGCTTAAAAAACGTTTGCTTTTGAGAACCCTTTAAATCCCCATTGTGGCCAGAGCAATGAACATTTTTCACTGTTGCCCTTAGCCCTCTTCTCTTTAACCAGCAGATTAAAGTTTCACTTGCCTGCTGAAAATGTCAAAATATCTTGCTAATAATTGTTGGGGGGGAGGGATAGCTCAGTGGTTTGAGCATTGGTCTGCTAAACCCAGGGTTGTGAGTTCAATCCTTGAGGGGGCCATTTAGGGATATGGGACAAAAATCTGTTGGATGATTTAATTGGGAATTGGTCCTGCTTTGAGCAGGGCGTTGGACTAGATGACCTCCTGAGGTCCCTTCTGACCCTGATAGTTTGTGATTCTATGCCAGCTTTGTCATTGCTCCATCAGTGGAAATAACCCTGCCCCAGCTCTTTTGTAGAGAAATATGCTCACCTCAAACTTGTGCTTTGTTTCAGGTTGCTATAAAATCACCACTGTATTCAGCCATGCTCAGACTGTAGTTCTGTGTGTTGGCTGCTCAACTGTGCTGTGCCAGCCCACTGGAGGAAAGGCAAGGCTTACAGAAGGTAAACAGCAATTTGTACTTTAAAAAACCCAGCCAGCCACTATATTGGTTTACTGTGTCGTCATAACCCCCTCACCTGTTTTGTCTTGCTCTTGTCTTACTTGAACTATAGATTCCTCAGGGCAGGGAATGTATATCTTGGTTCTTAATGCATTGTACAGCCTGTGTTGTTATACCCCCGATCCAGAATTGTACCTTGAGTGGCACTTCAGAAGAGTCTAAGATTGTCCAATATGTGTCTGAAGTGCTTGCAGGGAGTGGGTTTGCGAAGTATAGTGAAACGCCTCTTCAGTGACCATCAACAATTAGTCTCCGAGAGCAGTTGGCGGGATAGAACTACTAGAAACCTTGGGGATTCTTGAAGAATGCTTAGGGTGGATGGCTATTTACTGGTGGTCCTCGCAGGGTCATTGGGAATATACTTACTATCTGTTGGCCTTCATGGTTATGGACTATTTGACCTAGTTCCATATTCTGTTGGCTCATTTTACTTCTCTAATGATGGATCTGACTTACTGGATTTTGGAGCTGTTGATACCTGAGGATTTCAGACTCTCCCAGTGGCCGAGTCCTTGTTGAGCTATGAGACTACAGTCTGCCTCCCTCAAAACCCCTCGAGGCTTTGTGGTGCTGGTACCCTCCTGCGGCCTGGGCACAATTCACTATTTAAGATAGTTGGGTCGTTTACTCCTTTGACTCTCTCTCCCTTCTCTTTCCCCCCCCCCCCCCCGGTAATGTGCTTGGGATTTCTTACTGTTCTTTCCTAATCTAGGATGCTCCTTCAGACGAAAGCAGCACTAAAGGAAAGTGTGTCTGAGATGGGTGAGACTACCTGCGCAGTTGGCTGCACAGACAAATACAGATGGTTCAAGAGCATGGGATTCAGCCACAGAGCAACATAAGTGTCAAGAGGTGAACAGAAGGCTTTAAAGATGTCTCTAGAATGTGAGGGGAGAACATGACTTTCATACTGTCCCTGTAGCCTCACCCATCTGACTGTCAATAAATTTTGGATAAAATACAGCTTAGTCTGTTGCTTAACTTGATACTCGCGTAGTGCTCTTTTGGGTGATATGAGCAAAACTGTTCAACAGGAGTGAAAACACACTTTCTGGGCTGAGTTTGACTCTGCCCTGCCTGTAATTGCAACAGGTGCTATGACGACTCTTAGCAGGGAAAGAATATGGATATGCAGTGAGCCCCTGTTCTCCTTGGAGTGAAACTAGTTATTCTCTAATCCCTCCCTCTCCTGAGATGTCAGCATAATCTGACCATTCTTAAAATGGAAGGTTCAACCACTGTGAATCCTGACTTTGTCCTGCGGACAGCACAGGCTTCTGCAAGTGACTCCCAAATATTCCTCCAACCACAGTAAAGTACCTTGTTACCCTTTCAGTGCTCTGATCGGATACTCTACCTCTACAGGCGGGCACAAGAAGCCTGCTGTATCATACATTACTGGCCTGAAAAAGGTCTAAAAGTCAAACTGCTGGGTGGCTTCTGGACTTTATTCTGGCCCAAATCATGAGGGAGTTTTCTTGTTGCAGGATCTACCTGATCGTTTAAAGTAGAATGGCACAAACTCTCTTGTGTCTTTAGCAACGTGGTAGTGGGGCTCCTGTCCAGTACCCATCACTGTGGACAGAAGAGTCTAGAGTCAGACTGTTGTCCCAGAGAACCACGAAGGTGCTGTGACTTCCAGTTACAGGAGTTGGGACTACACCTAACATCACGCTTCACTAGACATTTATTGTTGTACAAGTAGGTACTTCTTTCAGACGTGCCTTCTCCGTACACTCCAAAGCCATAGCTGTGTCCTGTTTCTTCCACTGTGTTGCTGAGTACCAACAGGAGGATATGAATACCCTAAGTGTAGGGGAAAAAGGTTATTCAGATAAATACTGGACTGCTTGGATATCCCTAGGACACAGGAACAAAAAGGACAGGCTTTTACTTAAGACAGCTGCTGCCATCTAACCTTGCAATTTATAAAAACAGTTCCTAAAACTTCAAGCCCTTTCCTGTACCCGAGACAAGGTGGGGGAGGTAATATCTTTTGTGTTCTTGTCACCAACAAACGATTACCTCACCCATCTTCTCTCAATATCCTGGGACCAACACAGCTACAACAAAAGTACCTGATCTCTGCTAGGGGAATTCAAATTCACTTTTTCAGGCTAGCTCTTCTGCCTCCAGAGAAGTGAGCTTGTTTTACAGCAATGAGAGGCTGGGAAAGGGAGCAAACGGTGAGAGACTGTCCTATCTTAAGCAAGTGATGTTTGCTACTGACCTTCGTATACAGCTGTTCCAATAAATTATATACATCTCATTACACAAGTTTCCAAAAGAAGCCCAGCTTACCTGTCTGAGGTGTAGCTGAGGTAGGAACATACACAATAGGTACAGTCTGCACTCTAGTCAGAAAGGCATTGTATGCTGCAAAAATAACCAATCATGTAATATCAGTGGAGCAGGTGTGGAGATAGTCTCATTATGCTAAAGGCTTGTGTACAAGGTTACAGCAGTTTAAGGTGTGATTTTAAACCAACACAAAGCTGCATGGCCATTTTGAAGTTTTAGGGATTATTTATACAAGGAACTAAAGCTGCTATTCCTGAATGATAGTTTGGGGGGGAGGGTAAGATGCTCTAATTTATGTGTTGACATCACACTCATGGATTTGCTTTAACTCTGAGTGTTCTACAGAGAGAGGTGCTGTTTAGCTTGTCCAGTAGTATGGGTTTAAGACAGTGCAATAAGCCATGCAAGCAAGCATGAGTTTTTCCACAAGTTCAACTAAACCAATGAAACTTTGTCTAAAGGCCAAACTGGCAAATAAGATATTCCCACAAAACACATTTTCACAGCTTGTGTGGGTCAAAACCCTATAATGGAGTCTGCGCCCTACCATTTATGCAGGTTTGTGAAGGAGGAAGAGAAGATGCATTTTGGCACTAATTGTGTGGCACAGGGTACCAAAATGAACAGGTGAAACTGGCAGAAATGTTGCATTATTTAGATACCATCATAAGTGTAAATAAATGTTATCTATTAAAGGTTAAATCAGTAGTGCTCAAAAGGTACCCCTGTTGAGCCAATAATCTTCTCTGTCCCCAGAAGAGATACAGCATAAATAGTGACAGGGCAAGTTTCCACCATACTGTCCTTTGCCAATATACCACAGCCCTGCTCAGAGTGACCATGTCTAGAGAAGAGAAAGGAATTTGACTTTTCCCTGGGGGGAAGCAAATCCTTTAGGAACTGGACTCATTTCATGTAGGCCACTGAGCCTGCTACTGACTTTTGGTTTATTTCAGGCTTAGAGTAAAAGAATCAAGCTCTAGCAGTGAAAGGCTCCATGTATATCCCAGTGCAAAGAACTCGCATTGCTTTTTTTCCCTTAAAGTTTACCAAAGGAGATCTTTCATACTAGGAGAACAGTTTAATATGACGAATAGGGACCTGGCACTGCCGATGCGTACATGTCCCAGCAGCCTAAACCTCGGGAACTACAGGTTCTGACTGCAGTAGCTGAAACTCAGCCTGTTATCCTTCAGAGGCAGAGTCACTAAGTTACATGACATTTATTGTGGGTGGGTGGGTTTTTCCCTCCTGAGATTTTATAAACTGAGGGCCTGTCTGCTTTATATGGTCATTAAAGATGGTAGGTTACTTATATATCTTTCTTACTGGCCAAAATGCCCTTTCCTCATTGGTGGATACTAGTTGGTGTCTACATGAAAAGTGGCTGCATCCCTGTACAGCAGTATGTATACAGGTTCTTGAAAGGCGTTACAGAAATAAGACAGACACCAGGATGATCTTTGGGGGTTAAACCTTTGTGTGCTAGATGTATTTTATTTCAGGACATGGTCTGAAATGTGGTTGGTTGTGGTGTGTACAGTTTTGGTTTTTAAATCAAGGTGCTTGTAATTTTCAAACACTCAAAACAGTATTGCACTCTTAAAAATATACACAAAGTGTAACAGACAAATGATTGTATTCAAAGACTGAATGAACACACAGGTAAAGCTGCCTGTTTAACTGCAAACCTCTTGTGTTTTCACTTACTGAGAAAGATTACAGCTGTTGATGCTAGAACAGCAAAGAGGGTGAAGAGAAGGATCTGGTAAGAGCCCATAAGCTGTTGAACAATTCCTGCTTCATTGCACTGACCTAACATTTTCCAGAAAAGTGAGGTAATATTTAGTCTTGCATGTAGGCAACTCCTACTTTCTGTAATAAATGACACTGTAGAGACATGCATCTAACCACTCTGCAGCTTTGTTGCAAGAACTAACTGAAATATTAAATAAGCGGTTTCAAAGTCATTAATCCTTTCAATAGGAATTTGGTTCTGAAGCCTTAAGGAATGAAGTTCTCTCCCTAGACCAGCTGCAGCACAAACAGGTGCAGTGAAAGTTTCCTGGCAAGGGCCCGTCAAAGTGCCTCACTAGAACTTGGACCTCATGGACTAAGGGCAATTCAATCTCCCTATTCTATCGGAGACTCCCCTTTCACTAGGAAATAGACCCAGACCACCAACTCATGTAAGGCAGACAACTAGATAAAATCAGATGGAAATCGCTTTGCATCATTATTAACCTGCAGCTCCCTACAACTCCTCTTCCCACCCGCATCAAGTTCAACTGTTCACACCGAGAGAGTAAGCCTCTTCCTTGTGATCCACTGAGTCTTCACTGTGAAATGAACTAAAGAGGGACCCCTTGTTACTGAGTTAGCATTCAGAAGGACCAATGCTGGGTACTTAACTCCCACTAGGATCAATGAGAGTTAAGATACCACACAGGTTCAGGCCTAGACACAGTAAGGAAGACTCTTGTTTCACTTTCTTGTAAGAGGAAAGCAGTCTGGAATGGTAAAGAATGAGGATCCAGTAACTAGCAAACCGCTTTGATGGCACTATTGCATTTTCTCATGCAAATAAGACCAGCTGATACTTACTAAACAGATGCTGCCCTGCCAGAACTCTCACAGCTATGGTAACTCTTTGGCCTGTAAGAATACAAGAGACATTGATAAAGATGGGGGCTGCCATCTGGTGGAGAGATGTGAGATTGACCACACTAACTGGGTAGGAGACAAGTCCAGGCATGCTGGGCGAATGTTCAGGCTGCCTCACTATTATCACAGGAGAGTTGGGGTGGACCTTTGAAAACAGACAAAAAGCAGTTACTGAAAAGGTAAACAAAAACAGTACAAGCCAATTCTGTATAGTACTAGGGTTCTACCAAATTCACGGTCCATTTTGGTCAATTTCATGGTTATAAGATTTTTTAAATCATCATTTTCATGATTTCAGCTATTTAAAGCTGAAATTTCATGGTGGTGTAATTGCAGGGGTCCTGACCCAAAAAGGAGTTGTGGGGGATCGCAAGGTTATTGTAGGGGGGGTTGTACTGCTACTGGCAGCGGCTGCTGGCCAGGATCCCAGCTCTGAAGGCAGGGCCAGTGCCAGCAGCGGTGCAAAGTAAGGATGGCACCGTATGGTATTGCCACCCTTACTTCTGCACTGCTGACTGCAGAGCTGAGCCCTCAGTCAGCAGCTGCCGCTCTCCAGACACCCAGCTCTGAAGGCAGCAGCGCAGAAGTAAGGGTGGCATGGTATGGTATTGCCACACTTACTTCTTCGCTGCTGCTGGTGGGACGCTGCCTTCAGAGCTGGGTGCCTGACCAACAACCACCGCTCTCCGGCTACCCAGCTCTGAAGGCAGCACAGAAGTAAGGATGGCAATACCGCAACCCCCTTAAAATAACCTTGTGACCCTCTTGCAACTCCCTTTTGGGCCAGGACCCCCAATTTGAGAAATGGTCTCCCCTGTGAAATCTGTATAGTATAGGGTGAAAGCACACAAAAGACCAGATTTCACAGGGGGAGACCAGATTTCACGGTCCGTGGCATTTTTTTCATGGCCGTGAATTTGGTAGGACCCTAAATATTACACACCCAAACATGGAATAGTGAGGTTATTTACAACAGTGCAGTAGTGATAACAAGTATTCCTGTAATTACCATGATTTGCAGTGGGCAGCAGAATACTGGATGTGCAGCAGTTGATACTTCCAGAGACGGCCTGGGTCTGCTGGCATGACCTTGCACACACAGTGTGCACAAGGTTATGCGGCATGGGAGGTGCCATTTTGAAGACTGCACTGCCCTGCCCTGGCGGGTGTGACCTCGCACATTGTGTGTGTGTGTGTGAGGTCACTCCAGTGGGGGAGGAGTGGCAAGCTCTTCATTATGACATCCCCCATCCAGTTTTCTTTCAGTATCAGACAGGTGACAAACCACCCCAAAAGAGGATTGTCCAATGGCCTGCCTAGCAGTGAGGTTACTGTAACTTAGGTTCTCCCTTGTCTACCTGTCCACCATTTTCCCCCTCCTGATATAAAAGAGGGGGAGTGCTCAATTACTGTAAAAAAACCCACTGTTTCCAAACACAGAAGTAACTCAATCATTTCTTGAAGAATCTCCCAGAAGGGACTGCTCAGACTGCACCTAGTATACCGGGATCAGATTTTCCCTACAGATACATCCTAAACAGAAGGAAGAAAGGTATGTATATGCCCCAGGAATGGAGGGGCAGAGAGCTTTCTATGTACCTCCAGCTTTTCTAACACTTTCTCAGCTCCCAGCACTCTGATCTTGCCATTTAGTTGTTTGCTGCTAAAAACCAATTCAGACTGGTTGAGGTAAAATGCAGGGAGGAAGGGAACCAGGATTCTTTGCATTCCATCCTTGCTTTGTTCACTGAAGAGACAGACCATCACATATACAGAGACCTCAGCAAAACTCAAAGCCAGCAGGACTTCATCAGACTGGGGTTTAGCAGTGATTATGCAAGCATAGAGACCTAAATTCAAGATGGGGAAAACCAAAGAATAAACATTCAGAGGCCTCGTGTTTGATTGTTTTTAATACTTAAGCCATCTATCACCGGAAAACTACAAATAGTGAGGGGAAAGGAGAATTCACTATGCGTATTCTTACCCAATGCTAACAAGGCAGCAGAAACAATGTTTGTGAAACACCACCGTGTTCTCAATCCGGTGGAGAAATGAGAATTTTGTGGGAAGAAAAAAAAAATGAAAAATCCCGAAAAATCCCTGGTCCTTTCCCTTGAAAGGGGCCGGCGTGCCTACCTTTTTCAATACTGAAGTGTGACTGGACATGAAAGACTTTACTTGCTGGAATATCCAGCACTGTGCTGCTGAACTCAACTTGGCATAGCAGGTGAGACTCTGGGCGAAGCAGACTGGTGACTGCATAAAGCTGACTAGGGCTGCATGGGCCTAGAAGAGAGAACAGGAAGAATGAACGAGCTAGTATGATCACAATGGGTCTTTCTATGGAGCCCAGGCGATGGAGTTTCTCTGGTGGCTAGACCAGCTGAGAGGCCAGTCTATCATTTCCATCCAACCTACACTTCCCAGACAGAAGATTTTTTCCCAGTAGTTCACTGACACCTACCATCATTTCAACGGCAAAGTACAAAGCTGAATTTGAAACTGACAACACCTTTTTCTTACTTAAAACCTAGGGCTTGGAAACTGAAGTTTTTATTGACAGCATAAGAATAGGCCTTGTCCTTTTTTAATCCATTATGGTGCCAATTCCATTCACTGACATCTGAGCTGCACTTGGAGGGAAAGTAAGCCAGTCAAGGCCTACATTAAAAGAATATCCTATTTTACATGAGAAAATATCCCTAATTTTGAGATTCTTGGAAGGACACATAGGATGTACTAGTAATCTGTAGTCTAGCCGTTACAAAGGTTGAGCTGTAGTTTCATCTCGTTTTAGGGTTATAAAGCCTGCATGGTTTATACTGACTTTGAATAAAGTGCTAGAGGACCAGTTTATAAATTGCTTTTTACCTGCAATTCAGTTTCTCTCAAATATGACGGCTCCTACAGAATGAATACATTTGCTCTCCCATGGAACAAACACTAGAACCATCCCATTAACTGCAGCAATTCAGTAGTTTAGGCCAAGCTGGAGGAATTTAGAAGAAGCCAGCAGTAATAGGTCTTACCTCTGAGGCTTGTTCCTGCACTGCCTGTGGCAACGAAAACCCAGACTTCAGAAGAGTTAGGAATATTGGTTAGGTAGCTTTTGGGACCAAGGTGGAGGCTTAATCTTGATGAACCATTGACAACTATCTAAAACATAAAACGGGGTATAAATTTGTGTTCAAAAGACTGGTATGTTCATGTGGACAGTGGGGAGTTTTATTGCTGTAACTATTTTTCTGCTACTGAACATTCTCCCATTCTCCAGATCCAAGCAATTTTATTACCTTTGGGACCAGACTGTGATTTACACTAAGTCCCCTTTACGCTGTCAGAGTGGTGTAAAAGAATCAAGCTCTTACTGTCTTCTTTTTAAAGACCCTATTAACTTACTTACAGGACTGTTTTTCCTACAGAGCAACTGAATCCAGGTTTGCAAATTATCCCATGTCAAGTTACACTAAAAACTCTGTTTTTGCAACACCATAACAGAGTCTTCAGCCACTCTGCTAATAGTGCTGCTTTCAGTTTCTAAGTATGGGCCGTGCATTCTTATAAACAAAAGGATTCCAAGGTAAATACAGACTAACTGCCATGGGTGCAGCATACAAGTAATTTATGGGAAGAATTTTCTTGGCACAAGCAGTAGTAAGCTGGTCTCTCCTACAGAAGAGTGTAGCAATAAATACCTCTCTGTATGTTCTCACTATCCCTGGGATGTCATGGAAGATTGTAGCTGTCCCAGCATTCTTCACAAATGCTGCTCCACTCAAAGGGTCTGTCTCAAGAATGCCAGTGGGGGAGACTTGCCACAGCCCAGGTTCACCTATAAACGCCAAGTCAGTCTCCACTTCATGAAAGGAATCACTGAATGTGCTGGGAATAGGTTTCGGACGTCACTTCCCCTATAGCACGTTCACAGAGTTCATACAGTGTAGGCCACACTCACAAGTCTTTTTAGAGCTCAAAGTGAACCTTTCAAATAGCCACGCTACACAAATGCCCTCCACCCAGTGGAATACACCAAGCTGACTGTCTGCTTGATTGCAAAGGCAGTCTGTAAATCATATTTACATGAATAAAATAGAACCATAAGGCTGCAGGTTAATTTTTAGGGTCACTGAGTCAAGAGAATGCTCAGATAAGGTTTTATAGGATGAAGGCAAGGGTTTGGCATTCCTGGCTACCTTTTGTTCCTAAGACACTGTCAAAGCCTAATTTACTGTGCCGTGATGAGAAGACAGTAATAAAACTGGAGCTGCAGGAGCACTGACTATTCTGTATTGAGTGTTCTAATGCAGCTGCAGAACCCGTCAGTAGCCCCTGTGCAGCCTGCCCTCTTGGATGGCTGTGAAGTGCCCCACTGGTGAGTGAGGAAAAAAGAGGAAAATAGCAGCCCTGGAATGAAAGGACGCAAAACACTCAAGGTCAGGGACAGCAAGGTTGAGCCCACACTTGAATCCTAGAGCAGCGGTTCTCAACCTTTTTCTTTCTGAGTTTTCCCCTCTCTCCTCCCAACATGCTATAAAAACTCTATGGCCCACCTGTGGCATAACTACTAGTTTTCTGCATATAAAAACCAGGGCTGGCATTAGGGGGTAGCAAGCAGGGCAGTTGCCCAGGGCCCCATGCCACAGGGGCCCCACATGAAGCTAAGCTGCTCAGGCTTTGGCTTCAGCCCTGGGTGGTGGGGCTCAGGGCCTTGGGCTTCAGCCACATGCGGTGGGGCTTCAGCTTTCTGCCAAGGGCCCCAGCGAGTCTAATGCTTGGCAGACCCCCTGAAACCTGCTCACAGTCCCCCGGGGGCCCCAGACCCCTGGTTGAGAATCACTGTCCTAGAGCACTGGAGAAGGGAGGAGATAGGCCTGATATTCCTTTTACTTGTACTGGTGTAAATTCATAACAAAGCCAATGTAGGTGTTAGGCCCTTTGTCATTAGACAGTAAGAAGCAGATACTCTCTCTTGAGGACCCACTAAAGCTGACACTTTCTGGTTCTGGGCTAGACAGGAATTGCCACTGGCAGCACTTCACTGCATTAAGCTAGGCTCTTGTAGGAACAGGATTTCCACCAGACCCAACAGAGCCCCCTTTGTGCTCAAACCCAGAAAGGAACCTAGTGCAGAAGTCATGCCAACACCGCTTTCCCCACGTGCAGCGGAGCCAAAGCCAGAGCCGTGCAACATGCTTCATCTCCTCCTTCTTACTAGTGGATGCCAAAATAAGCTAAACAGGCTCTTCCTGGTATGGCAAGCTAAAGCTGAGAGCATTTTCACATGTCCGATATTAACTCCTTAATGCCAATCAGCATTCAAACTCCCATCGCTAAGCAGTTACGCATTTTACACTGGCCCTTATCCTGTCTGTCACAGAGTTAATGGAGAAATTAGAAGCCGTACCAACTTGAAATCGGACGACTTTATGAAAGTGGAATGTGTCTGGAATAGAATTGGGCCAGGACACTCGAGTGAACACCCCTCCCACAGCCACAGTTTATGTTGCCTTCAAGTCAATACCTTCAGCTGCGCAGGGAACCCTAACTCCATGCTGGGACACCAGTTCAGTTCTGACTCTGGGGAAGATGGTCCCCCGTTAAATCCCCAGCACCGCTCCATTGTCCCTTAGTGGTCTCTCATTCAAGTATGGGCTGCCTAGCTCTGCTTAGCTTGTGAGATCTAACATGGTGACCGGAACAGGTCATGTTAACACCACAATAGATAGAGATGACACCAGGAGCAGAAAAACAACACACAAACCTTCATGGTTTACAAGGGGAGTGCTGAAACAGATCACATCTCCTACTGCAATGGGCTTTGAGAGGTCTGGCTCAATGACATGCTCCACGGGCACATGGATATAATCAGCCATGCCTGGGTGCTTCTCATCCCAGATTCCCAGCAGTGTCACTCCTCTGTTCACAGCCTGAGCAATGTATGTGTAATTCTTACTCCCAGGTCTGATTAGCAGCAGGTCATCTCTGAAAGCAAACAAGCCCCAGTCAAAAGAAAACGAGCAGAGCTTCGGATGCCCAGAAGAGATAAGTATAAAAACCCCATGGCTAACATAGCCCAGAGAGTCCGTGAACCAGCTTTTCACTTCTGAAGAGCTCCCTTCAAATCTGTTTTAGCCCTGAAATACAGAACCTTTCACCTCTCCCACCACTTGTAATGCTAAAGTTTTACTTGTGAGTTTTAGTTACCCTAGTCAGCTATGTACCGACCTCCTCAGGACTGTACCTGTTCAAAGCCAGGTAAAGCTGGGTGTTCTGGGCATGGAATTTTTCCCCAATATTGTCATAGAACTGGACTGTGAGAGTAAGAGCCATCCCCAGAGGAAATGCCATCAGAGATGTGCCGCTAATGGTGTAGAGTTGGGGACTAGTGCTTATCCTCAGGTATGACACTGGAGCCACCTGTAAGAGACAATGCTTCCTTTGGTTTGCTTTAAAAAAAATACATTCAATGTATGTCTTTCCCACTGAAACAGATCCACTTATTTTGTACAAATGTACAATGGTACATAACTACTTCAGAAGGAAGAGCGCCACCTACTGAACCATCGATATCTCTTCCTGCAGCACCTAGGTTTTGCTTGGTCTCCCATCACTCAAATAACATTTAAGATTGCCCTTAAATTATCAATAGCACATGAATCAATTCAAAAGCATACAGTATTTATGGTGAGAAGATCGGCATTGTTTCTTAGCCCCTTATTTTAAGCTGTAAAAAATGAAGTAACAGATAAAGATACTTTGCACTTCTGTGGGGCCTTTCACACAATGGGGTGATTTACAAACATGAAACCTCACAACACATTATCATCCCCCATTTTTCAGATGGGTAAATTAAGGCTCAAAGAAGTGATGTGACTGGCCTCCAAGGTCACACTGAGTCAGGGGCAGAGCTGAGGCGGAACCCTGGAGATCACAAACCAGGGGACCTTACTCGCCCCTCCGAGACACTGATCCCGATACAACGAATAGTACATGATCTCTCGGCATCAGCAGGTTTTACTGATTTGAAAAATCAGACACTGGTGCTATTTCCTTTACTTGCAACAGTACTGGCAATGTCTTACCCGGACCCCAGTTATGACTGTCTGGTTGACTCCAAAGTGTTCTAGAGAAGTTACTTCTAGCACTGCAGTGCCTGTTACAGCCCCTGCTCTCAGGAGCCCCTGGCCATGCTCCTCAATGACAGAAGAGTTGGGGAAACACTGCAGGATCTGAGAGCTCACAATCGCTGCCCCGTCCCTAGGTCAAAAACAGAGTGAACAAACCCTCGGTTACACTCTACCAGGCTGAAAATTGGGGTCTAAATGGAGGGCAGTGAAGCTATGAGAAACCTCAGCAAGAAGGACTTTTCTCAGACAAGCCATGTATCCAGCAATTTCAAAACTCCCCCAGGACAGTGTGCCTCCAAGCTCTTCCAGTTCACAGCTTAACGTATTTGATTATTATTTAAATGAGGCATGAAAGTGCTGAGCCAGTGGTTCAGCGACAGCACCACCCGCTCATTCACAAGAGATCAGAGTTTGGGCCCCAAACTCCATCTCATTCCCTATGTTGACAGACTGAGAGCAGGAGGAAGGCACAATTTTCTCCAGATGGTCAGACCCAGCTCTGCTCAGGGTCACTCAGATATGTTGCACATTTGAGGGTGGTAGGGTACCAGAGGATACCCCTCAGAAAAGTGCATATTATATTCCCAACAGAAAAGAACATTTCTGGGAATGTGCATAATCTAAGAACCACAAAAACCACCACCCCAGAGACAAGCATTTGCAGTTATCCAACAGTTCATTTCTTGCACTTAGGGTAGAGCTCAGCCTGGTCTCAATCCTCATTGGATAAAATTCATCCCTGTGCTGGGGGATAGCACGCGGCCTGCGGAACACTTACATTTCACTTCAGCCCTTCTGTGGCAGGCCTGAGTTTCATTTAATATGCACTAGGTATGGCTTTAAAGACTAACGTTCAGGCAATTTCAGAGACTGAGCATGCCCAAAAGTGGTCTCCCATGCAACAGAATTCTGCAAGTCTGTGCAGCTCTTGGAAAGAAGATAAAAAGTTGACTGCACTGCAGAGAGACGGACAGCTCCCTGGATTGAAAGGAAGAACACATGCTGTAAACTGGTGGTGCCCAACCTTATTACACAGGAGGGCCACATAAACCTTGTGTGGGCCAAACAGATTCTACATATTTTGGGAGGTGGACCTGATACCTCCTGAGGTCCCTTCCAACCCTGATATTCTATTATTTTAATAATGTCACCTGTATTGATTTATCTTTTAAATTCAGCTTGTTTCGTATGTATTTAGATAGAAACAACCTATGTCCAGTATTGTCTGTTTACACAATTGTGTAAACTAAATGATGTAAACATGATGACAAAATGCTAATGAATCAGCTGTTAGTATTTTGTGTTGAAGCAGGCTATGGGCTTTATGAAATGCTCTGGTGGGTCACATATGACACACGGGACATAGGTTGTGCCCCCCTGCTATAAACTGTTTCTCTCTCCGATATTTCCTGGGTTCAGAATGGAATGTCTTTTCTTTGTTTACCTGTTTGTATACAGCTTGAGCTGTGAGTTTGTGGACATCAGAATCTGCTCTGCAGGGCACTCTGGAGAGAAAAGTAGAAGCTTATCGAACACCTGTAGGAACAGAACAAATCACTTTATAAAGAGAAATTCAGAAAAATACATCTGGGTTAAATTAAATAGCAGGTACTTTTAGAACCAACCAATGAACGAAAATGCTTTTTCATACAGCATGTGATCATCCTGTGGAACTCCTTCCCACAGGGGATCAGAGATTAGATGTTGTGACTAAAATGAAGAGATTGGATAATTTTCTATCAATAACTTTATAGGTGACATAGTAGGGATTAACACGTTTTCAGTTTGCGAATGCAAGCTGATTGCTGTCCGACAGAATCCACCACCATCCATATGTATGGGAGAGAATAATAGGACTGGAACATATGGATTTTTTCCCTCCCTTCTTACTCCTAGAGCATCAGGTATTAGTCACTGCCAAAGACGGAATACAGAAGTCAGTTGACCAATAACATGATCCAGGATGACAAATCCTATGTTTCCATGTAGGCTGGTCAATAAGAAACCAGAAGAAAGCCCCTCAATAGGATGGTGGAAATGATAATGGCTGCCTGGATAGCAATGCACAGCGCTCATCAGCAGAGAAAGGCACTTGTACTGTTGGGAACCTCTTCACACAAGGAATACACAAATACAGAACATAGTAAGAAAGTCCTGAAAGAAACAACTAAGCATTCAACATGCATTTCCAGCAGCTGTTATGGGAGCTGTATGGTTAAAGCTCTTCACATTGCATGGAAATGAGGAACCTTCTCCTGCTTACTGACTGATATTTGCTTTTATTCTGAAAATGCCAATTCTGTTTGGCTCCAGGCTCAAGAGCAGTCACTGAAACTGCCGCTGTGCAGGGGGTGATGATTTCTATTTCAAAGGCTTCAAGAGGCAAATCTAAATGAAAATCCACAAAATCCATATCAAAAGTGTGGGCTGGACATTTAGTGTGGGCAGGCCAGCTCATTAACAGAACTCTCCCTTGCTTTGCAGCAGAAACAACACTGCAGCCAGGGGGGTGCTGGAGTTACACACAATCTATATTCACCCCATGGGCAGCATGAACGAAGTCACCACTAGCCAGGAGTATCAGTTAGCAAGAAATACAGAGACATGCAGAGAAGGGATTAAACATCTCTGTGCACACTGTGACCACAATACATCTTTTGTGATGCACCTGTCCATGCACAGATAACAGCATACACCTATCCATGGCACACCTGCCAGCCTGACTTGGTATCTTGCCTAGGCTTCATTTCTGTTTTCCTCCTTGCTTGCTTCAGATATGAAATCCTGTCTTCTACCTCTTCCCATGAAAGTAAGAGATCCCATTTGGTGTGACCAAGGGAACTTACCAATATTTGTACTTCGTCTGAGAGTTCAGCCAGGTTTCCTTCAAACTGACCAGCGGATACATTCAGACATTGCACTGTCACTTTAATACTGGTTCTCCCAGCTGCCTTAGTATGTACAACCATAGCAAAGTTATTCTCAGGTACAACCTGCAGGGAAATCTGACAGAGATGGTAGGGTTGTCATTACAGGCTGCTCAGGCCTTTCTGATCAACTGTTCATTTATAGTAAAGGAAAAATGCAGAACGATGCCATCTGTGGGGTTCAAGAGGTCATTTTTTCATTGGATTTTCTTCTTTATGATGAGAGATGCTATTATAAGTTAATTGCCTCTAGGCAGAATGGTTAATGAGCAACTCCCTCAAGAGCCTAGTACTGTTCCTCTTAGGATATACAAAGATCAGCATCCAGCTCAGTGCAGCTCCAGCTGGCTCTGCTTGAACAAGGAGACTGCTAAAGACAGTCCCTGCCCCGAGGAGTTCACAATCTGAAACATGCACACAGCAGACATCGTATAAGGAAGTTTAAGGCAATGTCACTGCAGAGGTCACTGTTCAAAGGCTTGTGCAGAAGACTTTGTGAAAGGCTTTGTCTGTTTCAAGGAAGGACCAGGAGGAGGAAGGGGAGGTCACTTGGTGTCTTAATTTATGAAGCCAGGGTGACAGGGATCCTGGCACTCAAGCCATATGGTCTGCAAAGCAGTGCTAATCTGCCCGGCAAGGAATTCTAATGCAGCTTGCCTTACCCCTGATGCCTTTAGCCACCACCTGCCATGCAGTGGGCTTTAATCGCGTTCTTGTGGACAGCTCCATACCTCTGAGTGTCGGGGGAGAAGGTCCAGAACATCCCGTTTACTCATTGACCAACGGAATATCAGCCCTGGGTTGGCATTACCAAAGGAAAAGGGAGTCAGAGTGCTGGTCAGCCCCATGACATAAACAGGCATCTGCAAAGTAAAAATACCATCACCATGGGAACTCAGGGCACTGCTGATGTTCCTACATTACAGTCTGGGCGTCTAAGTGTAATTCTGTATGGAACAGCTTCCATACGAGGAGAGATTAAAAAAACTGGGACTGTTCAGCTTAGAAAAGAGCCGACTAAGGGGGGGGGGGGGATATGATAAAGGTCTATAAAATCATGACTGGTGTGGAGAAAGTGACTAGGGAAGTGTTATTTACCCCTTCGCATAACACAAAAACCAGCGGTCACCCAGTGAAGTTAATAGGCAGCGGGTTTAAGACGCACACCAGGAAGTGCTTCTTCACACAACGCATTGCCAACCTGTGGAACTCATTGCCAGGGGATGTTGTGAAGGCCAAGACTATAACTGAGTTCAAAAAATAATTAGATAAGTTCATGGGGATAGATCCATCAATGGCTGTTAGCCAAGATGGTCAGGGGTGCAATCCCATGCTCTGGCGTCCCTAAACCTCTGACTGCCAGAAGCTGGAACTGGATGACCTGGGATGGATCACTCAATAATTGCCGTGTTCTGTTCATTCTCTCTGAAGCATTTGGCACCAGCCACTGCTGGAACACTGGTCTACATGGACCACTGGTCTGACTCAGTATGGCCGTTCTTATGAACAGCGAGACAAATAAATTAATAGGACACAGACTATGAGGAGTTACCAGCATGGTGATACAAGGAATTAATTGTAAACTCTTCAAAAATAGTTAGCGTTTGTAGTATGTGTCATGAATTTGTTACCAATAGCATATTCTCTGAAGTCCCTTAACATTACTGTAAAACATACAAACAACCTTGCTAAATGCCTGGCCGTAGAGAAAATATCACAACCCCTTCCTACAGTGGCACAGACTTGTGTGCAGAAGACCCAAACTCAGTCCCCCACTCCCTGCACTGGTGGGAGGAGCTGTGTATGGCAAATAGAGCAAGCATATTCTACCTGGAGATACTCAGATCTTCGGCAGCAACCAAGCAGTTCACCTTTTCAGTGTACATTCCATGCTGTTCTGCATATAACTTCTTTCTCGGTTATACACACAAAGCATTTGAGAGCCCTTCTAAATTCCAAGTATGAGAAAGTATAAAAAAACAATCTTACAACAGTGGACTAGATGCATGATTCTCCGCTAGCACTGTTTCTTGAGGCATTTGTGACTGAGATTCCAGGCTCCCTCTCCCCACCTTAATGATAAGTCTCTGCTGGGCCCTAGTGCACTGTCCTTTCCCAGATCCCATTCAGTGGAGCACAGAGCTCTAACCCACCGTGGGACTTAGGTTGCTTATCACTGTGAGAATGGGGTTTGGAGCAATCCAGGTTTGAGCACGCCCAGTAGAACAGGAGTCAGCTAAAGTCTCCATTTGGTAAACTGGTGACATTTGCTTGTGAAGGGTGGAAGTTACTGGCCTAGATGACTAAAGAAGTCCGTTTTCAGTTACTACATCACTTTAGTAAATCTGATCTCAGGATTTTCAGCACTGCTGGGATTTATACCTGCAATCACAAACTCCAGCTAGAGCTAGAAAGTCATTCACTACTTGCAGGTCACTGTGGTTTCCGATATTAGTTACAGAACTAACCTTGGTGGCTGTTATAAGCCTAGTGGCAGGTGCATGAATTCTTACTGCTCTCAGCTGAACTACTTCCAATTCCACTTGACCCTGCAATATAAGACAAATAACGTGCTTTGAGATATATGAGTAAAACAGACAATCTGAGGAAGGAGACTGGGGACCTACCATCAAAACAAACAGTGCGTAGGCTGGTTAGGGGCTCAGCTGGTAGCGTTAAAGGAGAACTAGCTTTGCATGCAGTCCCAGAGGTTAGCAGAATTGTAGAAGTGAAATCCCTGAAGGACATTAAACAAACATGGCACTATGGCCACCAACATAGAGGCTGCAGAAGCTTATTTGCTAGCCAAGCAGGGAAAGTTTCTGGTTGGCATAGAGCTGTTTGATGCTTTCTCCCATGAATTAAACATGTATTTTGTTTCAACAATGCACTTCCCACTGAGGGTACAAAAAAAAAGCAAGAAACACAGAGATGTAGGAGCTGATGCCACTTACTCAGTCATTTCTCCCTCCAACAGGCAAAGGCCTTACCTCTCATTTCAAATATAAAACCAAAGAACAATGCACCTACAGTAACCTTTACTTCTGTCTAGGCATGGCATGCATATAGCATGGGATCTTGGGGATGATGGGAGTTTTGTCCAACCAGGGATTTCAGGATCAGATCCACTGAGATGCCCAAACCCACCTGCAGATGTGCTTCCTCAGCAGAGGCCAGTGCAACGGAAATAAATCAGAGAAACAAATGAGGAATTACAAAACAAAATAGGAAGATACCTTTGAGAAAACTATTACTTTTCCTGTGTCTTCACTGACCGCCTGAATGGTACCCTGTATTATAGCTGTTCCAACTGCCTTAGCCATCACCTGGCCCAGCCTGTTAACTACAGCCACAGTCTGGTTACTGATAGAGAAGTGAATGATGGACTGTGGCTGTGGGCCACCTTCTGACATCACCTGCAATATATTTAAACAACAGGAAACTGTAGCCTCAGAAAATGAGGTAAACTCAACTGAACCACATGCCAAATCTGCGCTTTTCCTTGTCCACAAACAGAAAGTGTATCACATACTGGAAACAAACAACGCAGTGTCTCTTCCCCAGCTTCTCAAGTGAATGCATCAGATACACCTCACAGTGCAAAAAATTCAAAGGAACAGGAGAAGCTAGCCTGGAAATGATCTGGAGGTGAGAGTCTGAGAGGGAGGGGAAGAGAAGGCCAAACATACCTGATGTAATTTTGACTTCTACTGCTTAGGAAAGAGTGGGGAAGGTTAAGTGAGGAAGAGGTAGCAAAGTAGGAAACAGAAATAGGACTAGTAATAGGATATAGAGCCTTTACCACCTGTTCTATCAGACATTTTTTACAATTTTAATATGGCAGGGGGAGGGAGAGGAAGGAAGGAAGGAAGAGGGAAAGGGGATTGGGTAAGTCTCGTTTGTCTCTGGAAGAACTAATATACTTTAAAGCTCACCTGCCTCATGTTGTGTGGAATGAGGGTCATTTCCTCAGGGATGAGTTTGAACGGAGGAAAGACCTGGCAAAGGGAAAAGGAGGGAGAAACTTTTCTGCTGCAGGATTTCTTTTTAAAAAGACAAACTGTTAATATTAAAAATACTCCTTGCTTAGTGGTGCACTACCGGGCACCAGGCCAGTCTGCACTTAGTCTTGAAGTGCCAAAGAAATTCTACCACCGCTGCCAACAAAAAAAACTCACAAGAGCTAAAATTACCTATACTTTAGAGACCAATGAGACTGATGGTAGCTCAGAATCTGAATTCTTTGCTACAGCATAAAAAATAAATCACATGTGCATTTCTCTAAACTGATTATGCCACATCCTTTTGAGATCTCTATAACAGAGAATGGGACTCCCAGTTAGCAAACACCCTCTGTTTTATAAACATCAGGACTACACAGATTTTTACAAGGAAAATGGGATAATTTGGTAAAATATACAAATAGCAGCAAGTTGCCCTTACAGGAAATCTGTGATTTCTTGTAAGATCTTTCCATTCTTTTATGACTGTCAAACCCATCTAAACTCCAAGCTTTTCAGGCCAACATTATCCAAGTGTTTTTTTCACTGCACTTTGAAGGAAATGATTCTACACCAAGGGAGAAACACCTGAAGGTAGGCAGGCACAAATGGTGAGCATTCTTACTTCAACCTTCCGAGGAGCAGACGTGATTTTTCTTCCCATCTTGTCCCAGGCTGTAGCCACCAAAGTTGTCTGGCCTATTGCGACAGCTCGGAGTACATAGACTTCAGAGTATTCACCCACTTCCTCCATTAGCCTGCAAAGATACTTAACAGTTATTTCACGTTTCCCAGCTTGCATTAAAATCATATGATGCTGGGGACAGAAAATGCCTTTAACTAGTTGATGAGTTTAAAATGAGTCTCATACTGAGGTTTGTGTTTCTAGACAGCCAACACAGTCCTAGACTTATGTTACACAAAGCTCTGAGTGGCAGAATTCACAATCTGTGATAGTTGTGAGAATGTCTGTGGCTGTGTTCAATCATGTTAATGTTCTGGAATCTATATTTTCCAGGGAAATTAATGTCTCTTTCCTCATGCACACAAAATTTTTGTCATGCTGTGGCAAGGTTTAAGTTATATAATCCATTTTCTCTGACATCATTGCTGAATACTAAGATATTTGTAAGTAAGTACATATATTTTCATCTAACTCCACAGTAAGCAAGCAGTACAGTATTAAGAGAATACAGAGATTCCAAGGAAAACTATTTCAATCAAAAGATCTATACATTTATGGACTAACCATGCCAGAAATAAACAATGTAAACATATTTAATACACAGCTATCTTTTTCTGTGGCAAGGGGATTCTGTGGCAGTGTAGAAAGCCGAGTGATGGGAATGGAGATAACATTTTGCCTTCTGCATCGCTTTTTATTGGGGATCTACACTGAGAAGTTTACAAATATGAATTAAGCCTGGCAACCTACCCTATGAGGTACTTATGTATGATCCCCACTTTACAGAAGATTAAACCTTAGACATGGGGAGGTGAAGTGACTTTCCCAAGAACACAACGCTGAGACAGTGACATGACTGGGGACAGAATGAAGGAGTTTGGACATCTAGTCACCACAACACTCCTTTAGCCAGGAGATGGATAGGGTGCTGGATTTTGCTCTGTAGTAATCAGTTCTATTTTGCAGTAGAGGATGGATATTCTCAGCTGCTACTTGAGGTGGAAATGCACCAACCTGCCTACTGTATTACTCACACAAGTGTAACAATAGCAGATGCTGCCTGCAGTTTGAGCTTCATGTACTTGAAATATTTACTCCTGAATGGATGTCGATGAAAACCAAGGACTCGCACGCTGACTAGGACAGACTTGCCAATCTCGATCTAGGTAAAAAGAGCACTTTTACAATTTTTGGCGGGGTTTCTGTACCTATCCCTAACCTTGGACGGGCTGCAAAAGGACACCACCCACCTTACCTCTCTTAAGGTCTCCTTCCTACCTGCAGAGAGATACTCACATGGGCAGGACATTCAAGAGGATGCAGGCAGGCTCCCTCTTCTTTCAGTGTCACTTCTTCAATCAGAAATATAGAGTTGTTGCTGTTAAAATTAGAGGCTCATCTCTTCTAAGAGGTGCTATGGGGCTGCCAGAATGTATGGCAGCCCCAACAGTATGAGGCAGGGATTCACACTGGGTCTCCCATTGTGTAGCGAGTGACACTATTGTTGGGACACTGAATGGCCTTAAATACATTTTTTAACCCAGGTAAATTAAGATTTCATATTAATAAAATGTGAAGAAAAAAAAACCCAAAAGACTGGCCTGGTCCTTCTACAGCGGTATGATTTACTGCCAAAAACAAACCTCTGAAGTGGATGCAAGATGTCATGGTTTATCACCTAGCTAAGACATAGCACTCAATCTTCAACATAAGCCCCTTGCAGCTCAGTTCCAGAAGAAGTTGCTTACTCCCCCAGGGAGGAAGAGAAGAGTAGATACTAGGGCAGGAGTGGGTAGTGTCTAACCAAGTACTGAAGGAAAAACACGACTTCTCTTGCAGTCCTGTGTACAAATCTTGCACCAAGCCCAGCTATGTGGCTCATGTGAAATATCTCTGCTCCACAAGATTTGAAGAAAGAATTGTAAGAATTATAGAACCAACGTGTAACTCACATATTTTTGAAGCCTCAAACTCTCAAAACCACCACCCACCATAGTTAAGTGTCTATCTTCTTTACTAAGCAACCTAGAGAGAAATGAGTTTCTTCATGATGGCGGGTGTATGAATGCATGTTGCTCAGTCACATATTTTGTCCTTGGGAGCCAATAGCATATTGGAATAGCCAAGAATCCTGTTTTTGGATGCCTCGGTGAAAGGCTGCCACATTGACAATGTCTCTTGTATTTAAAAAGATACATTCACACAGATTTTTCTAACAGTGTGAAAATAAAACAATATCTTTTGAAAGGAAAATTATTTCATAGATGGCTCCATACAATGAAAAAACAAAACAAAACAACAAAATAAAGTGTGAACAGAAATAAGAACAAAAAAAAAAGATCACATCCCACCAGGCTAGGTTTTTTACAGACATTTGAGTTTCCCTAAGATTGTCTCACCTTATCAATGAGATCCACCTCCAACTCATGCATATCGGACACATGTATATAGACTGTAGCTGGTCCCAGAAATGCCAGACAGAGATCGTAGACCTCCAAGGTTAGAGATCCAGGATGAAAAGGGATGATCTACAAGGAAAGTGAGGAGGTATCAGCCATACTATCTGCAGTGGATACTGATTTAATTTGCATCTGTCACCCAAAAGCTAAAGCTAACTTGTAAAAGTAACCAAGTCTAGCATTCTGCTGAAAAATCATTGTTCAAACAACCAGGTAAACAAAAGAGGAAAAGCTCTGTTAGGGTCAACCAGAAGCCATCACAGGACTGTTCCTATAGCACAGTTCCTAGAGCATTGTCCAGTCTAGTTTTAAATGTCTCAACTCATGATGTTTTCACCACTTTTCCTGGAAATTATTCAACAGTCCATAAGGTCACACAGTCAGGATGTTTCTTCCTGATATTCAGGCTAAATTTCTCTCTACAGGAAAGCAAAGCTGACTCAAGTTTGATTTCTGACACTGCTGCTCACTCATGCTTCTGGGCCCATTAGCACCAAATAGTATATTGTATTATATTTACTGTTACAGGAAATAGCAGTAAGGAAAACTACAGGAGATAATTAATTTTGATTGAGCAACTATAATGGTTGAAAGTGTCACCCTATACAGGATCTGGAAGTCAGCCAACTCCCTAAATGTACAATAAAACCCAAAAGGTAAATAAAATCTATACACAGTAGCTGATACAGTGTATTTTGTACCATTTGGTGACAGGCATACTTTAATCCACTATTATAATGTTTTCTCTTATTAAGAAATCTAGTCTAACAAATATCTGGCTCACTTTACACACTTGCTGGCAAAGTAATCCAGTGTGTTAAAGTGAACTGCACAAACAGTTCTGAAGGTAAAAAGAAATGAGAGATGGAAAGTAAGAAAAAATATCTATTTCTTTCCAGGAGGGTGAATCTCACTGAGATTTTGAACCCAGGCTTTTCTCCAGGGGAAAACATCTTGAATGTGCTCACCTCGATGGCACTCTCTGCTTCCAGGTATGTAGTGTTTACAATCTCCTCTTTGCTGCTGTTGACCAAGAAGTACCCAGATCCTTCCACTAGATCAAATATTTCCTAGAACGGTACAGAAAAATGAGTAAAATCCCAGGGCACTCACTCCTCTGCCAACTCAGAGTGCTGGCTCACTGACTTAGGGGTTTAAATCCTGCAGTCCTTACTCAGCTTTTACTCAGTCTCCACAGGGAGTTCTAGCCCAAGAAAGAATTGAAAATTGCAAGCTGCATGAAACATTTTCAAAACACTGTAATAAAGGCTCAAATTATAGGTATACCCCAACTAAAACCAAAACAAAACAGTAAGAAGACCAAAAAAACGCCACCATGGCTAAACAGCAGAGTAAAAGAAGGGATTAGAGACAAAAAGACTTCTTTTAAAAATTGGAAGTCAAAGCCTACTGAGGAAAACAGAAAGGAACATACATTCTGGCACATCAAGTGTAAAGAAATACTTAGGCAGGCCAAAAAAGAATTTGAAGAGAAATTAGCAAAAAAGACACAAAAACTAACAGCAAAATTTCTTTTACGTACATTAGAACCAGTAACTTACTGCTTAAATCAACCTCTTTACCAGATGACTGGAGGTTAGCTAATGTAACACTGACTTTTTAAAAAAGCCTCCAGAAATGATCCTGGCAATTACAGGCCAGTGAGCCTAACTTCAGTACCAGGGAAATTGGTTGAAACTGTAGTGAAGAACAGAATCATCAGACACACAGATGAACATGATTTGTTGGGGAAGAGTCAACACAGCTTCTGTAAAGGGAAATCATGCCTCACCACTCTATTAGAATTCTTTGAGGGGTCAAACAAACATATGGACAAGGGTGATCTAGTTGATATAATGAACTTGGACTTTCATAAAGCCTTTGACAAGGTCCTCGCCAAAGGCTCTTAAGCAAAACACACAGTCATGAGATAAGAAAGGTGGTCTGATCAGTAACTGGTTACAAGATAGGAAATAAAGGTTAGGAATAAATGGTCAGTTTTCACAGTGGACAGAGGTAAATAGCAGGGTCCTCCCAGGATCAGTACTTGGACAAGTGCTATTCAACATATTCATAAATGATCTGGAAAAAGGGGTAAGCAGTGAGGTGGCCAAGTTTGCAGATGATACAAAAATTACCAAACACAGTTAAATCCAGAGCTGACTGCAAAGAGTTACAAAGGGATCTCACTAATTTGGGTGACTGGGCAACAAAATAGCAGATGAAATTCCATGCTGATAAATGCAAAGTAATACACATTGGAAAACATAATCCCAACTATACATACACAATGATGGGGTCTAAATTAGCTATTACTGCTCAAGAAAGAGATCGTGGCGTCATTCTGGATAGTCCTCTGAAAATCTGCTCACTCTGCAGCAGCAGTCAAAAAAACAGACAGAATGTTAGGCACCATCAAGAAAGGGACAAATACCAAGACAGAAAATATCATAATGCCACTATATAAACCCATGTTACACTCACATTTTGAATACTGCCTGCAGTTCTGGTCACCCCATCTCAAAAATCACATAATTGGAATTGAAAATAAATATTGAATTGGAAAAAGTGCAGAGAAGGGCAGCAAAACCGATTAGGGGTATGGAACAGCTTCCATTTGAGGAGAGGAGAGATTAGAAAGACTGGGACTGTTCAGCCTAGAGAAGAGACGACTAAGATGGCATATGACAGAGGGCTGTAAATCACGAACGGTGTGGGGAAAGTGAAGAGGGAAGTGTTATTTATCCCTTCACATAACACAAGAACCAGGGGCCACCCAATGAAATTAACAGGCAGCGTGTTTAAAAAAACATAAGGAAATACTTCTTCACATAACACACACTCAACTTGTGGGACTCATTGCCAGGGGATGTTGTGAAGCCCAAAAGCGTAAGTGGATTAAAAAAAGAACAATATGAGTTCAGAGGGGTAGGTCCATCAATGGCTATTAGTCAAGATGGCCAGGGACGCAACCCCATGTTCCAATGTCCCTAAACCTCTGACTGCCAGAAGCTGGGACTGTATGACAGGGGATGGATCACTCAATAAATTGTCCTGTTCTGATCAATCCCTGTGAAACTGGTCTGACCCAGTCTGGCCATTGTTAGGTTCTTATGAGTAAAAACCGAGTAAAGACCTCAAATTTGTCCCTAAGCGATGAGGTGATCAAGAATAGCCAGCTCTAATACACAAAGTCATGATTCCCCCAAGGAGACCCTGCTGACCTTACAAAGAAAGGAAGCTCAAGGGCATCAGCTAATACCATGTATCCAATTAAAATAATTGTGAATGGTCCAGCCTGGGGGTTAGTGCTTTGGATTTTCAAATGGAAAACCCAAGATTGATTTCCCATCACTCACTGGCCAGTGGGCAGGGACTGGGAGTGCTACACAGACACTCAACAGAAGGATGTCTTAAGGCAATGAACAGTGATTCCTCCACTAATTGCACTGTCTCTTCGGTTTCACTGAAACAGGACAGGCCTCATTAAGTGTATTATGAAGAATACTTGCAGATCATCTCTTAACACTCATCTGGAACAGTGGCCTTCTTTTCAGAAGCACTGCTACCCTTGAACATAAGCAGCACTTGCAGTCCAACAACACACTGTATTTACATTTCATTGAGCAGAAAGGGAGAGATCAAAGCGTTTATCATTCCATGAAGTGATGATCAGTTATACAATAGATGGGCAGGAGCTTTATGCAGGGACACACATTCACTGTCCTCCAAATGTTCATGAAGGCAGTTGAGGGGAAAAAAAAACATCTACTGATGGTAAAATGCTGCATAATATACCAAAGACTGATGTGATATAATTTAGCCATATTAATAATGTTCTTACCTTCACAGCAGGATGATTATAGATAGTGGCATTGTCTGGCACCACCGTCACATCCTCTACCAGTAACAACTCCACAGCTGTGGAGGTAGGCAAGTTAGATACTTCCTAAATATGCAACCAAAACCAGAGAGAAGTTACATTAGTATTCCCTCCAGTCACAAAACCCCAAACCTTCTCTTTTGCAGAAGGAACTGATGATTGCTGTAGCAGTGCACTAGCACTTCTCCTAACTGGCTAGGATGGCAGAAATAGGACTTTCCTCTTGAAAGAGGACAAAACCCAGTATTCAAACCAGAAAATAAAATTATCTGCACAATCCTAACCTACTCAGCTCAATTTATCAGTCGACTGCAACAGTTTGCTAGACAGATCAGTCAGAGATTAAGCAACCCATACTACGCGTATCTCAGAAGGGTTTGAAAACGGGCCCCAAATATCCTCTTCCACTCACTCTTGGACTGCCTCTCTCTGAATACTTCACAAAGCTGACTCCAATCAGAATAGTCCCTTTGATGCGGTGCACCTCCAGGAGCTGATGCCCTATAAGCAACAGAAAGCAGAAATTTCACTGGAAACGAGATGGAAAACAAACAAAAACAGCAATTCCACCTTCAGGTAGGAATAAGAGTGAGTAGGATGCAATATTTGCAAATGAGGTTCATGAGCAATAATTTCAGTGTTAAGAATTGGAAGCAATTAATTAATTGTTAGAAATCTGCTTGAATTGTTCTTTGACAGCTCCCTTGTGTGATACGTTTAAAAACACACATCTATAATCCATTACCCATGCTATGTAGCAGTGTTTGTCTGACATACCCCACCCACCCTGGAAGCAGGAGGAAATTCTGTTGGGAAAGGGTTAAGTGGGCGCTGCTGACTCACTTAGGCAGGTGGCTTGTTACTCCACTTGCAGACGTAAGGGGACTGGGACTGGCTCGCTAAAGAAATGATCTAGCGTGGGGGTGAGCAAACATTTTGGCCCGAGGGCCACATCTGGGTATGGAAATTGTATGGCGGGCCATGAATGCTCACCAAATTGGAGGTTGGGTGCAGGATGAGGTGAGGGCTCCGTCTGGAGGTGAGGGCTCTGGGGTGGGGCCAGAAATGAAGAGTTCAGGGTGCAGGAAGGGGCTCTGGACTGAGGCAAGGGGTTGGGAGGCAGTGGGGGAGTGAGAGCTCCGTCTGGGGGTGTGGGCTCTGGGGTGGGGCCAGAAATGAAGAGTTCAGGATGCGGGAAGGGGCTCTGGACTGAGGCAAGGGGTTGGGAGGCAGTGGGGGAGTGAGAGCTCCGTCTGGGGGTGTGGGCTCTGGGGATGAGGGGCTGGGACTGAGGGGTTTGACTTGTTGGGAGGGGATCAGGGCTGGGCAGGCTCCGGGCAGCGCTTACCTCAAGCAGCTCCCAGAAGCAGCGGCATGTCCCCCCCTCCGTCTCCTATGTGGAGGCGCAGCCAGGCAGCTCTGTGCGTTGCCCTGTCCGCAGGTGCCACCCTGTCTGCAGGCACTGCCCCACAGCTCCCATTGGCCATGGTTCCTGGCCAATGGGAGCTGCGGGGGCAGCACTAGGGGCAGTGTGCAGAGCCCCCTGGCTGCCCCTACGCATAGGAGCTGGAGAGGGGCATGCTGCTGCTTCCGGGAGCCACGCGGAGTGGGCCAAGGCCCTGACCCCACTCCCCGGCTGGAGCACCGGACCCTGCTCCCCGGCAGGAGTTCGAGGGCCGGATTAAAATGTCTGGAGGGCCGGATGCGGCCCCTGGGCCATAGTTTGCCCACCTCTGATCTAGCGAGTAGGCTGAACAGTCCTTAGGGAAGAACCTAGGAGGAGCCCAGCCTAGGGAGGAAACTTGAGGTTTGAGCTTAATTTATGTTAAATTCTTTATTAATAAAGCCAAAATAATTAAAGAAAGTGAAGCACAGATATCATGGTGATGCATAGATATAGAGATTATATTAGGAAGAAGGAGAGAGAGAGTTTGAGCTAAATTCAGTGCTGGGATAAGCAGGTGCAACTTCATTGGAGTTCAGTGTATAAAACTGAACAGGTACCGTGCAATCTGGTCTGTCCACTCCCATCATCCTTTGCTACCATCTGCATGGACTTTGAGTCAGTAAAGTGTGCGAGACTTTCATTGGCTGATTTCCACTCCAGCACCAGGGAGCTAAAGTTGTCAAACTTCCGCCGGTGCTGATCAAACACGGCCAACTCCAAAACTGTATTCCTCAAACTGGACACGGGGATCTACACCCAAAATAATAGAACTCAATCTCATTAGTAACTCGGAGCCTGATTCTAGAGGAAAACCACCTTGTACAATGCAGCCCATTGCCATCTTCATCTGAACAAGAGAGGTGCAGCCTAAGGAGACTACAGGGCCCAGGATGCTGTGATTCCTCTTTGGAGGTTTCTTATACAGAGAATGAGTTATTGCCAAATTACACAGTAATTTGACATAATTACTCAGCCAGTTTGATGGGCAGAGGAACTGAGCAGGGACCATCAAAGTAGTTTCATTTGACAGAGGTGATTCAATTATCAGATAATAGATTTCCTGCTAAAAGCTATTAAATTATCAGTTAATGCTACACAAGCTTCATCTGGACATCAAACATACCACACACATCATGGGTTTCCAATCACCCTACAAATGATTATAGGCAAGGAGTGTTATTCACTCTTTTTAAAACATATAAAGTCTTACCAGCTGTTTGTTGTGCTGAGGCAATGGGCAAGGCTGTGCACCTGCAGCTACCTTGTACACTGGAGTCACAGACATACTGGCTGGATGAGCACAAATGAAAGTCACCTGCACAGTTTCCACGGCAGGACTAGGGTTCAGGACTCCTGGCTGATTACCTACTCGGAGTGTAAATACCTTCAAGGACATGTAAGGGAGATAGTTAACCAGCAGGCTTTTCAATTTCAGCTAGACCCATAATTTCATGTTGAACAGCATCCCAAAATGGGTTCATTTAAAGAAAACAAAAGCAAGACCATACTGGGGGTCAGGGGTTGTGATAAAGGTCTAGTCAATAAAAAAAATAAAAATACTGAGACTCAAAAACAAACATTCTATGGGAGAATCTCTAGAGGCCCACAGTGTCCGGGGAGGCACCATCACTAATGAAGCGTCTCTGCTCCGAATACTTTTAAGTATCAGATGCAGCAATACACTATCCCTTTTTCTATTTCCACAGTGAAGTGGACAGTAGGAGTTTCTAAAATGATTTTTCGGTACACAAGAGTCAAACTGTCCCTTAGTTGGATTGTGCTAGTGCAAGCCATGACCTTTCCTGTCACGAGCAATGGAACATGGTTTTTTCACACTGCATTGCTTTACGTGTGAGATATTGGCCAATCTGTTGCCAGCTGGTTATTACATTGCAGAAAATGTAAGTGTTTTTCCTACCTGCTCCCCCAACTCCAGGCACAAAATCCGGTAAATGTACTGGTTCTGTTTCCTTTTAGTTGGCAGTCGGACCTGTGTAACTTCAATTTTTTCCTCATGCTCCACAGTCAATTCCAAGAAGAAACGAGATGGTTCCAAAACCCATGGCCCCGGCCCTCCATCAAATACCATCTGCTTCACTGACTGCCAAGTCACCAACGCCACCTCCACTGGGTTTAGAGCCTGATCACACAAAGAGAAATTAGCAGACACTGCTATTTTAATATACAGTCTCAGCAAGGACATACAAAAGGTAATGTCTATAATACAACCAATAGGCCTGATTCTCATTTACATTCAGGCTCCTTTAAACCACTTGGCAATGGAAGAGGCCTTTAAGTGGAGCCAGCTAACCTCTGTTTGCCAGAAGCTGGGAATGGGCGACAGGGGATGGATCACTTGATGATTCCCTGTTCTGTTCACTCCCTCTGGGGCACCTGGCATTGGCCACTGTCGGAAGACAGGATACTGGGCTAGATGGACCTTTGGTCTGACCCAGTATGGCCATTCTTATGTTCTTATGGAGGCCCAAAAGGTTGAGAAACTGCACAATATTATAGGAAGAGGCCATTTGCTATTGGATCTGGGTTGGACTACACTGAGCTAGCTGTAAGAAAACTAATACTATATATAATAATCTGCACCAAAAATAAAACAAAGACACCCTACTGAAATAGAGGACCTGCTCAGATATATTTGATGGTTTTTTCGCAAAAGGAATTTATTCAATCCTCTGAGTCTGGAGCATGGTAGTTGCAAAATATGGTTTCAACTGTGGGCAGGTGTAATGTTAAGGAAAAAGAGGTATGGGAGGAACTTCCTCCTCCCAGAGAAAATATACCAACATTTCAGGGTGATATGCTTTCAACTCCCTGCTCCAAGGGACTTGCCAAATGTTAATTAGTAAAGCCTCACAAATCCCTCAATGGGGAAGGGGTAAAGTACCCTCTCTTTCTGACCACAATTCCATGACAACATGAATATGGCAGGTAGCCCACAACAGAAGGGAAGTGTGCACTAGCATTGCTGCCTCATTACCATCAGTGGGTATGTGAAGACAGCAAAGTCAGAAGAATGACTCAAATAGTAGGGAAGGAAGGAGAGAGAGGGAAGCACCTCCTCACCTTGAGAGGCTCATATGCAGCAAATGTGGCACTGGTTTCAAAATACTCCTGGAACACTGTCACGCTCGCCGTTACTAAAGTGTGTCCCAAGGACTTTGCTGCTAACTGGATACTGGAGCAGAATGTCAGGCCAGGTTTCTGATTACCTGTAAATTTGAGAGCATTTTTTCAGCACTTTCTACACCTCCGATGAGCAGGGCTGATGTCTAGACACAGGGTTACGGCTGTAATGGAATCCATGACTTCCCAATTTTTTCCTAAATGTTTCCCAGACTGTCCCCCTCTCTCCACTCATCCTGTCCCCGTTAGCTGTTGGAAGAATCAAATTATACAGTTCCAGATATTATGACAGGATGACTATCCCTCTGTCTAGACCTTGTGACTGGTTGACACAATACTCAAACTGGAAAACAGAGAACGACACTTTGGGAAATAAATTATAAATGGATTTTGCAAACAGGTATTTTAAAAAGTGATCAAATTTGGAGCTCATCTATCTTACCCTCTTCAGCAAGGATGAAGACTCCTTGCTTATCCATGCTTATGTCCAGGGCTAAGAGGGAGCAGTCCGTAAAAGCAATGGTCTCCCTTGTCTCCCTATCAGTGTGGTACATCATCAGTGGAACTTCCAAAACTTGGCCAATCTCAATGTCTGCATGAAATGGCAAAATCTCCATCTTCGTCAATTTCAAGACATACACCTGCACTGACCAAGAGTCTCAGTCAGCAAAGTAGGAAGGATTACATCCCCCAGGGTTAGAATCGAGTCACACTGCAAAGTGCCGCGGGTTCAAGAAGGAAACCGAGAATCGCTCCTGAGAGGCAGACAGAGTACACAAAAGTGGAGGCCACCTCTGGCTTAGCAGCTGAATTTCACTTGCAGCCTTAATCGTATAGGCAGAATTCCACTGTACAGGTTTAAGAGATTCAGTTACAGCTGATTTTATTGTTACTGTACCACACCAGGCACCCTGACTCAAATAAATCTTAATATTGTTGTGCTCAGCAGACAATTGTTAATATGTTGATAAGAAGTCTGTGCTTAACAAACAAACAGCAACAACACTGGGGGGTGAGTATCAGGAGTAACCCATCTGAAGCGCTGAACTGCAGTGTAAGTCAGAGGAGAATCAAATCCAACATTACTAAGCAGGTGCCCATCATCAACTTTGCTCTTCAGATACAAGTTTTAGATTTCTAAACCTGGATAAGCAACCCCCATCTAGGGTGACCAGACAGCAAATGTGAAAAATCGGGACGGGGTGGGGGGTAATAGGAGCCTATAAAAGAAAAAGACCCAAAAATCGGGACTGTCCCTATAAAATCAGGACACCTGGTCACCCTAACCCCCTCTGTCACTGAAGCAAGATTTGTGAGGAAAAGACTTGCCTTTATTTCTCCATAATGGAAGGGGTTCTGCACGTCTCTGGCCTGTACTGTGCTCTGCCCTCTGACCACCCCGGCAGTCACTACTCCTTTTATGGTGACTGTGACTACAGTCTGATTGGAAGAGGTCCACGTGAAATTGCCACTGCCTCCTTCTACCTATGAAACAGCAGAGGATAGAAAAGGTAAACAGTTTGGATTACCAAAGTACTAGAGCAGGAGGATTGTGTGCAGGGATCAAGATTAGTGTTAAATCTTTGGCAAACTGTGTGCCTGAGCTGATTTGGCTGTGGAATAACATGCTAATAGGGTAAAAAATGAAGTAATATAACAGCATTTCTTCAGTTCCTTTCATCTGAGGATCTCAAAGCACTTCACCGGCATTCATTAAATCTCACAATCCCCCAATAAGGGGGGACAGGAAAGTAGAAACCATACAGGCACAAATGAGACACAGGAAGGTTTTTTATCTAAGGCAAGTCAGTGGCACAGCCGGGAACAGAACAGTGAAAGAAGGTTGTCGCAGCCCCCTTTTCTAGCTGCTTACGCAATACAGCTTAGAATGATACAGGAATCCAGTGGGCTTGACGGCTGTGTAGCCAGACTAAAGAGAAGTGGTGCTAGAAACATGGGCTCGTGATCAGTCAAGGGAACAAGAAGAGATGACAGGAGGAAAAAAGCCTTGGAGAAACAGGATCAGAAGGAGCAGTTTAGGAGGAAGGTAAAATGTGACCACCTGTGAGGGAGGGAAAGCAAACAAGCCTGGTGAGGAGGGTGGGGCTTGCAGAGGGGTTAAAGGAAAGCACTAGTCATCTGCCTGTGATGTTGCTAGCATGGGGTCCTGCTCCTATCCCCAGTAAATACAATGAGCATTTTGCCCTTTATTTTAGTGGGTGCAAGGTCAGGCTAGAAAAGAAACAAAGGCTGTCACAGCCCTCTCGCTTGCCACTGAGGATACTCACAGGGTCTCTATTTGGCTAGAAGTAAATAAGCTTTTTTTCTGGAAGGGGCTCTCATATCAAAGAGGTCTTCTTCCCGATGTTCCATACCACATATACTTCACCTGAACTTTGTACCGATACAAGATTTCCATGGGATGGTGTGGAAATGCAAGGAAGGAGGGTGTCAGTTTGATTGGAAAGTAAATCTTCACCTCCTGTTCATGGCTGATTGGGACAGGTAAGTAATCCTCAGAGCCAGCCTACAGGCACAAAACAAGGAACAATAATCTTTCAAGCAAAGATGCCACCCCACTCACAAAAGTGGTAAACTAGTGCTTAACTGCCTGTACAAGGAGGTAACACAGGGGTTCTCAAACTGGGGGTCGGGACCCCTCAGGGGGTTGCGAGGTTATTACATGGGGGGTCATGAGCTGTCAGCCTCCACCCCAAACCCCGCTTTGCCTCCAGCATTTATAATGGTGTTAAATATATAAAAAAAGTGTTTTTAATTTATTGTGGGGGAGGGGTCGCACTCAGAAGCTTGCTATATGAAAGGGGTCACCGGTACAAAAGTTTGAGAACCACTGAGGTAACAGCATGGGGCAGCATGTGCAGACAATGCATACCACGCTCCTCCCTTCAAGCTGCAGACAGATTTGACACTTTGTGAAGCAACAATGGTTCCTATTTGTACTGATTACCTGGAAAACAAGGTGGAATAAGGAAAACTGTGTTTCTGCTTTAAGACAATTGTTTTTTTCTTTTTTGTATAAGCTTAATCAAAATTCTCCCAAACAGCAGTAATACCTCCAGCTGTTCCCAGCAGCTGTTGCCTCGTGTAAAACACTACACGACTGATAAATTTACAGTATGTCACCAAACAGAGGAAGAGGGGGCAAAATCTAGATTTCATAAAAGGAAGACTGCCGCTACTGTTATAAAAACAAAAATAGAATACTACAGAAAAGCAGCCCTTAATGCTCCTGTTTGTATGGTCTATAGGATAAGTAAGCACACTTGCTGCTAGCAGAGAATTAAAAGAGAAGAAATAACACTAAACTGCACTTTACATCAAATTTAGAGCAAGCACAGAGAAATCCCAGCTACTTAGTTACACCAAGACCTCTCACTTGTTCAAAGGCATTTGGAAGAGAACATTACAACTGGACAGAAACCACCAGCCAGCTTAATGGGCTAACCCAAGAATTCATTTTACTCAAGCCTATTAATCCAAGAGACATATATTGTCCTCAGTGCTCATTCAGTTCAGTTAGAGATGTTCTCCAGATCAAGGGCCGCACGTGGCCTTAATCTGTGCACATTAAGCAGACTTCTGCAAAATCTTCCCTATATGACATATTTACTAAAGCCTGGAATTGAACAGACTTGAACATGTTTGATACATTAAAAACACATGATCCCTAACTAATGCTTAATAGGTCATTTTCTTTTACTTATTGTCTATCTGCTGATTTTAAGTAAGGTTCTTTATAGGGGAAGCATAACTCGCTTCTTTAGTCAGTTTGAACAGTATCCTGGGAGTTACAAATGAAAAAGGTCTAACAGGGTCCGCATCTTGTCCATCCTATGAACAGCACAAGATAGTTCTCTATACTATGTTCTCAAGGGCTGTGTCCAGTTCAGTTTTGAAATATCCTGAGCAATGCATCTTCCTACATTTCCATTGGCAGACAATTCTACAGCTTTTCCTGATAGTCAACGTACATTTTCCTTTTCTTCATTTTACCCCCTTACTCCTGTTTGTAACCCCTAGTGTAGGAAAAGGTGCAGCACTAAAGCAGCTTAGTGAAGCCTAGTGATCTTCAGCACTACCTAGTTCAATTAGCCATGGCATTTCTCTCTAGTCCTTAGATTTCATGTCTTTGAGGAAATCACTGTCCTTCAAAGAGAGCTCGCTATCCCAGGAGGAGATGCTTATCCACACAGGTTTTAATAGGACGATCTGCTACGATTCAAAGTAAATAAGGCATTAGCAATATTGCCATAACTTGAAACATACAGGAGTTCGGCTTATACATTTGTGAACAGTAGTATCATAGGGTCTGAGTCAACACCCATTAAAATCAATGGGAGTCTTTCCACTCACTTTAATGGGCACTGGATCAACTCTTTAGGCAACAGCAAATTCTGGAAGGGAAGGGTACAACCTTCACCTCTTACCTGTAGAAGAACAGATACCAGGGCAGCTTTTATTACTGTGATACCCTCCTTCAGGACTTGAACGATATGGTAAGAACCATTAACAGAAGACAAGAACTCTTCAAAATACAACTTGGGAAACTGGTGAGTTATTCTGAGGTTCTGCAAAAAACAAAAAACAGAAACCAGTGAAGAAACCACTTCCCAGAGAAACTGGATCCACGTTCTATCAGAAGAATCGCAAGACATACAGATAGAGAAATCTGCAAGGCCACGAGTGCACACACACACACGCTGGGTGTTCCCAGAGTTCGGAAACCAACATAGTTATGAAACAACTATAAGGTGGGAGTGCATTCTGGATACAGCTGGGTAAATGAAGGGCCCAGTCATCTTACTTTGGTTTCTGTACTGGACTGAAGAACATTTTTTCTTAAGGAAATGACCTGTTAGGAGAACAACCTCTACAAATCCCCAGGAGTTAAGGAGTCATTGTCATTGCTATTTTAATTACATTGAAACAAAGTCTCAAGGAGGTTTAAGTGACTTGCATAAGGTCACTATAAGCCACTGGCAGACAGCTCAGACTATCACCAATAAGACCTAGCTCTTATATAGCACTTTTCACAGTAGATCTCAAAGCACTTGACAATCTTTAACGTATTTAGCCTTACAAAACCCCTGTGAGGTCAGGCCGTGTTATCACCCCATGTCGGACAGATAGAGAAGTGTGGCACAGAGAAGCTAAGTGACTTGTTTGAGGTCAGACAGGAAGTCTGTGGCACAGCAGGACACTGAACCCAGTTGTCCCGACTCCTAAGCTAGTGCCCAACCACTGAAGCTTCCTTCCTTTCAATAAACCAGGCTGCCTTTCTCCTAGCAGACTCTCCCTGAGTGCTGAAGCTCCCCTAAATGTAAAGGCATAAGAAAAATTACATTTATTAGAACACTACAGCTTCTAAATGAAGATGGTAGATTAAATTTGAAAACAAGTTATCCTCTCTTTAGTAACATCACATTAAGCTGAATTCCAGAGACCTGAATACTTCTCAATCCTAAACATCTGAAGAATAAGCTATTCCCAAGAAGACTTTGAAAGGATCTGAATCCCTCAATTGTTGCAGCTGTGGGTCTGTAAGGAATAAAGCACAATAGACCCTTCCCACATACTCACATCAGATAAATAGACTTTAGTGCTGGATTTATCATACACCTCAACAGTGATTGTATATGCTCGCTTCACTTCTAGAACCCACCTGTCTCCTGGGTGAACACTGAAACCTGAAATAAAATGTAAAAGAAAGAAAATAATTTAATAAAAACCCAGCTAGGTTTCAGTTTCACTAATTTAAGGTTGGTGAAAGGTGCTGCATTAATAGCTTTGAAGACTGCAGCCCCCTTTTTATCCGCTAAATGGTAGAACACAGGCAACAGTAAATGCAAATTTCTCTGCAATGCTTCTTACTCCTACTCTGGACCACTCACAGAAGCAAAAAGAAAGCGTGCGGTAAATTCTTTCCTGGGCCAGTAAAGGGGCACACCAGTGCCAACAGAAGTGGTGAGTTTTGTGATGCAGGCATCTGTTCGCTGCAAAGTGAACAGAGACTCAACAGCCAATCAGGTGGTGGTAATTTCATGATCACTATGTATTTAGTCTGGATGAGAATTTGTGACCCAGAAGGGTCCATCATTACCCATCCCTTAAACAATCCAGTCCCTCTTCTCAATACTTCTTGAGCTCCAGACAACTCTCCTATTGAAAACAGCTCTGTAAACAGCGTAGTTACTTTTAATAATGTAGCACGACTGCATAGGTTCATACGGCAACTGAGAAGAGTTATTTCCAACTCTGGTGCCCATTCTGTGCCGTTAATCTTTAAGTTTAACTAACTCCTCTAAATTACATAGCAGGCAACTAGCTAGATTTCTGGGTTGTGAATATGCAAGATTGAATTTTCAACCCCATGTACCTGGAAGGAGACAAGCAAAGTCTGCTTTTTTCAATAAGACATAGTCTTATCCTACTATCATGACCTGTTTCTTTCACGAAGTTAGCCTAACTGATAATAAGAATGATCTTTTCATTTACAGAAGGCATTTCACTCGTAAGGTTCAAAGTGCTTTATACAAAGCAATCATACAAATTGTGTGTGCACGTGTGTGTATTATATCACTTTGCCTGTTAATGCAGTCATGTGCAAAACATGGCAAGTGTTGGAATTTTACCATAACACAAGCTTTTAACCCTCTAACACCTAATTATTTGAAAATGGCCCTAAATGAAGTATATAATAAACAAAATTATGCAAAAATTAATAAGAGGAAGCTTGAAATAGCATGGGGTTATTTTCTTTAACAGATATATAAGTTTTCTGTAAACTATATGAACAATTTCTTTTTACATTTATTATTAAAACAAAACACGTATATAGAGCTATAAACTTACACAGCACTTTACAAACAAGGACAGCAGGTTTCTGTGTGATAGACGTAAAACAGATTCTAACATGAGCAATGCGATCATGTAATTAAGTCACTTTTTTAAAAGTCAAACATTTTATTGGTCAATAACATGAAGCAGTAAGTTTAAAAAAAAAAAATCAAGCTTTTATCTTCTGTTTAATTACCTAGAAATCCAGCTTCTACAACATAGACAGTGCAGTTTGGAAGTCCAGATGTAGCTCGCATGTGAATATCTTAGTTTGCATATAAAGAAGAAATTCAGTCTTATTGTGAAAAAAAAAGTAGGAGGGACGTATGGGAGCAACAGAAGCCTTTAAATAAACCATATATCCTTGGACTCCTTAAGCCCATAAATGTGGGAACCTGGGAACTGTGTGGGAACTGAAGTCAATGGGTGTCTTTCTATTGACTTCAATGAGAACTGGACTGTGAACCTGGCAAGGAGGCTCATTCTCATTCCAGAAGCATCACAGGTGATGGAGTTGAGTGAGGAGGTGAGTGATGGGTACTGGCCAAAAAGAACCAATGATATTGACCTTGAAGTGGATGAAAGAGTATGTCATCATGGCCAGCTTGAAGAAGGGATGGGGCTGAAGGGAGGGAGGGAGTTACCCCAAGAAGTTATAGAATTCTCCGAGGTGTTGCAGGGTGGGGCCTCGCCAAATCTGCTTTCTGAAGCATGGTTTTACTTAATTCAGGTCTGACATGCTTAGGAAAGAGAATGGCTACAGTAATAAAGAAGGCTGACATGGTTACAGCTTTATTTAAAGGATACTTTTATGAACAAAGACCAGACTAATCTGTCCCAACTGCACTGCTGTCACAGTGGCTGTGTCCACATCCAGTCTGGCCACCGGAATAAGATCAGACCCACCAGGTGCAACAATAGGGTCACGTAGTTCAAGCTCATAATGTTCAAGAGGCAACTCTACTTCTGCAGGAAATAAGTTACTTTTTAAAACAGTTATTTCACAATAGTCTACTGTCTTACACAAGATTCTCTCTTTAAAAAGGCAAAAATTTGGGTTCCTGACAACCAAAGAAGCAAACCCCCCCCCCCAAGGGCAGAAATACGTTAGCCCTGAAGATCATCAAATAGCTGTGTGCAAGTTTTAACAGTCTTGGTTGGTTAACACTGAGTGCATCAAGTATCTGGAGTTCAAATGTTCTACTGCCACAGACTGAAGCACTGTTCCACCCAATAGTCATTGGCCTCTATACAGCGGCATCCATTGCTATTATGATGTGAGTTTTTCTGTAGGACACAGACCTATCACAAGGGACATTAGACATGCATGGAAAACATCTGCTCTGTGGGGTTTCAGGGTTAAGTTTAACCCTGGCTTCCCCAGGAGTCAGGAACAGCAACTGCGGGAAAGTGAAATACCACCTGTGCACGAAACTTTAACTTTTGTAATTTCACTTAGAAAAAATTTCTGAAGATTTTGGGAAACTTGAAGGTATTAAGAAAAAGAATTTACCTGTGATCTTTCCCTGTACAATTTTAGCAACTTGGTACTGAATGTAGGCTCCAACCAGAAGGTAAATGTCATAGGATGGTATTAGGAATATATTCTCCAGAACCAATAGACGCACCAGTGCAGCAGCTACTTTCTAATGGAGGATGGATAGAAACCAGAAGCTTACTACCACTCTGCAAAAACTGGATAGAAATGTGTGAGAGAGCACGGCTCCCACAAGGCTTCAATACAAGTTTAAACAATTAAAAGTAGAACTTCAAAAAGAACACTTGGTTTTAATGGGCAAAAGATTTGCCATGGTTGTGAAAGTAGTGTCAAAAGCAAGAGGGAAACTAGTTTGACATTGGCCAGACATCCCGCTCTGTCAATATCACACTGTAATTTTTCAGCAAGAGGGCCACCAGCAGCAGGAGATTTCAAAATTAAATCTCTATTATTAAAAATATTATTTTAAAATAAATTTCAGTTACTCATGGGAAGAAGTGTCTCACCATTTGAACCTTCTGCCTGCTAGATACAGTAAAATGTGGCAATTTTCTTTTAAAGGATGGTCAGCGTGAACTCTAGTTAATTAAAACAAAGGTTAAAAGCAGTTTCAGATACTACATCTGCTCAAGTCCTCTTGCTAATTTTTGTGGTTTTACAATCACATTATTTTTTTAAAATGTTTTCTTTCTTCTGTTGCTATGTGAAAGACTCCCACAACCAACAAAAAATACTAACTGAATTAATATGATTTTGGGATCATAACAGTGAAACCGACTATCCACCAAATGCTGACAAATGCAGTAACCAAATGGGGGGGGGGGGGGGGAAAGTATTTTTCACCAACCTGTTAGTTACAATAGTCTTAAGTGTTGTTTTTTTATCTGCTATTGTTACCCACAAGTTCAGACAGAAATGTTATTTTTTAATCGAGTGTCCTCTTAACCCACTATACATGGTATATTATATTTTAGGGATTTATAGATCAATTTATTTCTCAATACCGTACTATCAAAACTGTCCAAATGTATACATTTTAAATGGAAAATGGTTTGAATGGTGTCATTGCCTATAACTTCTGAAAGACAAATAATGGTACTGATGGTAAAGAAAATATAATTTTAAGAAGCGTATGCCTGGAACTGCAATCTACCTAAGGCACAAGTTTTTTAAAAGGTGGGAAATCTACAATAAGAATTCACCTTATAAGTTGGTTCCTGAATTCGGACCTTTATGATAGCTGCACCAGTTTTGATGCCTGATACCAGAGTCCTATCCCCTTGTTTTCCTGCTTGTTCCATCTCGACAATGTAGTCTGGTGGGGAATACTCTGCTTCAGAGTATTTTAAAATCCTAAAAAGACCAAACTAGGCTTTTACAGGTAGAAAAGGATCTCCATGATCATTTCAGTTTATATTTTCAGTGTGCGTGTGTGTATACAAATGTTTTAGTAACTGAGGGACAAACTTTACAGGATTATGTGGAACGACGACCTATGTTAGCCAGAATAAAGGGGCAAAACCCTATAACTTCTCTGTTGATATATGCACATTTATTAATCACCAAGTTAGGGAGACAACAGACTTCCCCCGGTGTACAGGGCAATAGAACAGAGTAAGGTAATAGTTAGATAGCTGAAGCTAATCCACTACAGAACGCTTCACCTGCACTCAGTGTCTACTTATTACAGATATGTAGACCACAAGTACTCTTTCAGCCAGCTTCTGCTGCATCTGACTTTACCAGCAGCAGTACTTCTGTGTGACTGAAGAGTCAGCCCATAAACTTGGAAATCTGTATCCAGGTCTATCACTGACTCACTGTTACCTTGAGAAAATCAATTCTCTTCTCTGCATTCCCATTTACCCACAAGTAAAAAGGATATAATAGTACTTCCTATCCCACTGTGAGATGCTGGGACGAAAGGTGCTATAGAAATGCAACAGATAGTATTTAATAATTATTCTAAATATAGTTACCTAATTTTGCTAGACAGTTCTAAGCCTTCCATGTCATCGTCCTTAGCAATGCTCCACTCAAATGTCATTCCTGACAAACTACTGAATGTGTTTCCTGAAGACAGAAACCAAACAGACAGATTCAGAAACATGTGCTGGTGAATACATATGTTTTTAGGTATGGAGTCCTACACATCTAAATGTGTTAATCTATCTTCTACTGTCTACTGCTGTGAGAACAGGGAAAACCCTGCATTATCACTATGCCACCACCAACTGTCCTTAGGTTGCCTTACTCCTCACATCCAGTTACAGAACTGTGAACAAAGAGGCCACAGGCCCATGTTCCAGGTGTGGAATATTTCTGATGACAACTCTCTCTTCTTAATCTTGTATACTTGCCCATGCCCATTATATTCCAAAATATTTCTGACCATATCCAACTTCTCCCTAAATACAAACACACAAACCCATGTACACGTAGACAAAAAACCAAACTAGGATGAAAAGAAGAACATTATTTTATTTGCATGCTGGAAATTAGCTGGAATGAGCATATAACAGTTTTAAAGAATTATTAGTAAATCAGCTCTGTGGTTGGGGATAATAGCAAAGAAAACAAGAATTCTGGCTACTGTTATCTAGGTTTTTATACCAGTTTTATTAGTGTGGCACCTGAGAACCTTGCAATGTCACAGAGTTGTTACGCTCGCACAAAGAGGGATACTACTTTTACTCAGCAGTCATTATATGCACTTCAAATGAAAGATAAACAGAAGTACAATAAATTCTCATATTAAAACATTTTAGGAACTAGTTAGAAACAGGCATATTTTCTCTATCTGAAAATTACATAGCACATGAAATATAGGATTTTGTGATATGCCCAAAAGTTTCTACATTAGGGATGGGAACAAGATCTGCTACATATCAGAATACAGTCTTTAAAAAGCTCAGATTAAGGGATGTCTTTGTTTCTCAGGAGGTAGAGTTTAATCCTTGGAGTTGCCCCAGAAGTTTGTCCTGTATACAGTACCTTCAACATCCAGAGCTCTCACGGTTAATTCAAGTGGAGAATCTTCCACATATATTTCTCGGGTTCGGGAGATAATTTCAATACTGTTTATCATATCAACAATGATGTCACAACGCAGTAAATGGCCTGTCACTAAAATGTGAGAATAAATTAGTGTGTCTTAATTCAACATCCCATAAGTCTATGTTGATTTCCCAAATCTTGAGAAGGTAGTACTACTGAAAACAAACAAACAAAAAAAGTGGTAATTCTTATCAGTGCGGGGAGGAGGAAGCACCTTTGTGGGAAAGCACAAATTCCTCAACAAAGTCCCTGATAAGCCCATTCTGGGACTATGATGGGCATGGATGTTATGCTGTTATACTTTTTGCTTTTATCCTTCCTTGAGCCACATGCAGACTGTGGTGTGCCCACTATACGTCACTGTCATTTTGCACGTACATCCTCAAATCTGTGGTTTTGGAACGAATAATGAAATACACCACAGTTCCACATCCTGCACTATTAAAATTAGATGGGACAAGCACTAGTACCATAGTGCCCAATCCTATGTCTCTCTTTAGGAAGGACTGGATGATTTCATGAGCCTATTCTATCTCAGCCCTGGAAGTCCCTACTAGACACCCAATTCCTTCCCTATCATGTTGCTCTTTATCCACCTACCAAGCTCCTCAGCTATAACAACGCTGCTTAGCTTTGTGGCCTGTGTAGACTGAGTAGACAGCAAAGCTTTTTGCGAACAAGTGGTACCATTCTCGTAAATTGGCTCAATGGTGACTGTATCATGACGTGTGGAATACCTGGAAAACAGAGAGATTTGGATTCTTCTATTCTTATTTTTATTATCTGGGGAAAATAAGGGAGGTGCAGATTTTTTTCAGTATATTACAGATGGATTCAACATCAGATGGATCTGAAACTTAGAATAAGGAAGTGTCTTAGGGAACTGCTACCCTTGGTATGAGTGAGCTGCATGCTATCGGAGAAGATATATAGGAACTGCCATATTGGATCAGACTAGGGATTCATTTAGAAAAGTACCCTGTCCTACCACAAAAGTTGGTACCAGTTGGTTCAGATGATGTTGCAACAGATAGTCATGGAATGCCCACTCCCAGGAAATGTTTCTTCCTAACTGGCAACAGTTAGAGGTTGGCTTAAGCCCCAAGGAATAAGGGTTACATCACTTCCAAAATTTGTGCAGGTTTATTTATTTTGTCAGGAGAGGGGAGTTAGTATTCACTGTTGCCATTCTGGATATTACTGTTATCCATAAAAACGTCTAACCGCTTCTCAAATCTCCCGCAAGGTTTGGTCTTACCAATATATCGTGGCAATGAGTTCTGTGGGCTAAAACCCACTGTGCCAATGATTAGTTTTGAAATTCACAAGGACCTACATGAATGATAAGGGCTCAGCAGGGTAAGGAGTCCACTGACTCAATCCTGTACCAGATCATCTGGCCTGTTGCAGAGCTCTCACCAAACAAAGAAGACAACCCTGCCTTCTCCACGGTCCCTGCCTTCCCCACAGGCTGTGACCCCTCTAACCCTCCAAAGACTCATATGCTCCTCCCGAAGAGTAGCGCCCCACTACCCATAACTTACCCCAACAGGCCAAAAGCCTTCTTGTCCCCACAGAGGCTCAGCTACTCCCCTCACCACAGACTCCCCCTGAGGAGAGATCTGGGTCCCTCTCTCCTACCGCAGGCCCAGCTCCTTACTCCCCTTGCCACTGCCATAGACCCAGCTTCTCCACATCTCTCGGGGCTGGCACTCACTGAGCCCCCCCCCCAAAGACCAAGCTCCCTCCAGGCCAGGCCTCTCCCCTAGGACAACCCTATGTCCCCCTTTTCCCCCAGGCAGGGCCTCCTCCCCCCCATCACCAGGCCGGGCTCCCCTCAACCCTACACCCAAAGGCCAAAAACCCTGGTCCCTCCTTCCCGTCTCTACACTGACTATCCACAGGCCTATAAGTCCCCCCCAGCCCCATAGGCCCCGCCCCCACCCCCCTGGAGGCCCCGCCCCAGACCATCCCTGTAGCCCCGCTCCCGCCCCCCCGCCCCCTCACCAGGAGTAGCAGCCGCCCTCGGCCTCCAGCACGAAGGGCACGTGGAGCTCTCGGCTGAAGGGCAGCAGCACCTTGGGCACGTTGAGCTTGAAGGGGCGGGCGGGGCCCAGGAGGAGCAGGAAGGGGAGGAGGAGCGGGGGGGCCCGGCCCCGCCTCGGCAGCCTCATGCTGAAGACGAGGAAAGGAGCGGGGACAAGATGGCGGCTGCCGTAGGGCTCAGCTCCCGCTCGCAAGCACGCAGCCGCTACTCTGCGCATGCGCTTTTGCCTTTGCGCGTGCGGCGCTGCTCCCGCCTCTCCGTGGCCCACAGCGCGTGCGTCGGCTCCCCGTCAGCGCCTCTCTAGCTCGACAACTGCGCATGCTCCGCTAGGTTCGGGGCATACATAGTCTACCCACTAGGCATGCGCAGGTTGCCGGGGAGGGGAGGGTGTTGACGTCCTGGCTGCAAAACTAGGTTCCAGCGGGTGGGTCTGGTGCAGGGTTAACTTGGAGCAGGGATGGTGGCTGCTCCGCCTGCCCCTTACACCTCCCCGTGCCCACTGCCTGAGCCCAGCACTAACCTACCCCCCCGGCTGTTGGGGCAGGGCCTGGCAGGCACCGGTTCCACACCAGAGGCAGCTGCATTTGAGACTGGCACGGGAAGGTTTCAGGATGACCTAGGCATTGGGAAGAGAGGAGCGGGCCTGTTGTCTTACCCTGAGCCAGGCGAGGACAATGGGTGAGGGAAGGAAGATACAGGGTGAAGCATAAGCTAGAGGAAAACACGCAAGATAACTAGATTGCCACTCCTTAATAGCCATGAGCCAGGCCCCCAAAATCATATTCTGTTGTTTGCTTTCCAGCTGTAAGGGCACATCCCGGTCATGTTTCAAAGTTTCTCTACAATGGAGAGCCCTAGAAATGTGTTTTTGAAATGACAGCTGTGTCTCCCCCGCTGGTGTGCCTCCAGGCACTGGGGTGTTGAGAGAGACCCCACAGCCTGGAAGTTGTGATAAAATCTTTAGAGTTGGCAACAGTGATTTTACCCCACCCAGCAAAAGCCAACCCCAAATGTCTTGGATCCCCAGAGCAGCCTCTAGGTGTCCCCATACAGCAGGAGGAAAGCATAAGCTTGCAGAAATCAGCTGGGCTTTGATTCTTCCTAGTTCATTGACTGGCTAGGTACAGCGAAGAGCTTCCGTGGGTGAATATTCATGCTCCAATACGTCTGTTAGTCTATAAGGTGCCACAGGACTCTGCTGCTTTTACAGATCCAGACTAACACAGCGACCCCTCTGATACTTTATTTGGTGAGCATTGATGGCACCCGGAGCCCTATCCAAAGGCTCAGTCCCTCTCCCAAGACTTTACAGTGCAAGGAAATGGGGTCCACTGAAGTATGTGAGTGTGGGAGAGGCAGAATCGGGCTCTCTGGCATGGTTTGTTAGCATGCAGGCAAAAGTGCTGGAACGAGGGGGTGCTGCTGCACTGGCTGGCTTGAAGCGGTTTCCATGATATCCAGGGTTTAGTTTGGTTCAAAGGCTCTCAGCACCCCGGCATGCAGGAGAGGTGCCTGATAGGAGTACTCCTGAGAGCATTCAGTGCCAAAATAATAAAAGTTCTGCACACAATATTTTAAAATTTTGCCAATCAACATGGAGGCTCCTGGATAGCCCTAGGGAGCACAGGCCCCTGGCTGCACGGGGTGGGAGATCACTGTGCAGCTCCCCCCTCCCTGGGGCACAGTCTCGGTGTTGAGGCTGCACCCAATCCTGGCACAGAACAAGGACTGGGCCAGCCCCAGAAACACCCCAGAGCCCTGCCCTTCTGAGTGGGTCAATCTGGCTTTGGGCAGCTTAGTGGGGGGATCCATACGGGGGAAATCTGGATGCACAGGGGCTTGTTGGGAGGTTCTGGGCAGGGCTGCCCAGAGGATTCAGGGGGCCTGGGGCAAAGTGGGGGAGCTGCAGCACTTGTACTCACCTCCATGTCTTCGGCAGCACTGAAGGCCCCCTGCCAAAATGCCACCAAAGACCCAGACCCCTGCAGGGACTGGGGCAAATTGCCCCCCCCCCCACCTGGCCCTGGGTCTGGGTGCAACAGAAATAGGATGCTGCAGGGGGGTCCAGGTGAAGGTGGTTAGGGCTCAGCAGGGGAATCTGGCTGGGGGGGCTCAGTTGCTGGGGGAGTGGGGCATGGTAGTGCTGGGATCCAGGTGCAGCTAGTTGGGGCTTAGGGTGGGGAATCTGTTGGGGTGGAATAGGTGCAAGGGGGGTGGGGCTCATGTGGGGGGGATGAAGCTCAGGGGGAGGGACTGAGTATGAGGGGGTCTGGATGCACAGGGCTTGGGCAAATGCTCCCTGTACAGGGATCCCTCCCCCTGAGCTGAGAAGCAGTGGGTACAGGAAGCACAGGGTAGTTTGCAGAGCTTCTTGCAGGTGGGGGAGTCCCATCCTGTCCTCCCCTGCCCAGCCAGGACAAGCAGCTGAGCCCAGCACCGGGTACGAGCTGCCAGCCATGTCTTCCCTACTCCTGCCACTGCCCCACAGTAATTTCTCTCTGCTGGGTATCCTGGGCACCCGAAACCTGGGAGGGCTACATGACTACCTTAGAGCATCCCTTTGCTTCCCCCTCAGAAAGTCATTTTTCTGAAGGGAAACAAGATGTCTCTTCCCCCCACCCATATTCTGTGCAAGCACAGAGGTGCAGAATTCCCCCAGCAGGAAAGGAGGCTGGGTGGAGCCTGCCACACGAGCAGACAACAGGGAATCTGGCAGCAAACATAGGCGTCCCTCAGGTGGTCAGGGATGAGGCAGTGGCAGAAATGAAATGGGTGGAGCAGCAGGGCAAAGGCTAGTGCTGAAGAGCAGGTATATGGTGCGATCGCTAGGCCTCTGCAAAGAGCTGGAACCAGAAGACAAGCAGAAACCAGCACAGCCTTGAAAGCCCTCTGTTCTGGATCATCATCTGCTTCCTGTGCTCTCCCCAGCCAGGCTGGCTTGGACACCTACTGACTTCTCAGCTGGGGGGGGGAGAGAGAGAAGAGTGCAGCTTCAGCCAGGGCCCAGCAGCCCGAGGCTTGGCCCTGTAGCTACACCACCAAAATTCCTTGCAGCACAGCCAGGGTCTAGCCACACCTCCCTCATTTTTTCCTCCCCTCCCCCTTCTTTTTTAAAAGACTTCTCCAGCTGATCAAACAAGGCTTTGGGGCTTTTATTTTTACTGCAAGCAGGGCTGTAATGAGAGGGTGTGGCACTCTGCAGTAGGCAAGTCAGTGCAATATCTCCCCAGCTCCCCTTCCTAAGCTGTTGCCCTACAACCATCAGCTCTTCAGTTTTATATGCAGGTGACTGTGCCATTTGTTCCTCATTCCCCCACCATGCCTGCAGTGACAGCAGACAAGCCCAAGCTAGAAGGGTTTAGCTATGGTGGAAGCCAGCATTAAAATCTTGTTCTCATTTACTTTCCCTAACTGGATTTCTACACAGGGAGATTCTGCCTTCTCCTTCTATGAAAACAGATGGTCCTATTTAGCCCTTACTTTTCCACAGACACTTTAGGTCCCAGCTGGAATTTAAAGCCAGCTGTAGAACTGCCATAATAATTGCTCCTTATATTTTATTAGACTCCTGCATAGTGCAGCTACAGTTTAGTCAGAGCTAAGACCTAGAGAGGAAAGCTACTCCCTATGGATTTAGTTAGTGCTGCTCAGGCAGTAGCCCTCTCCCTTAAATTTGAGAGAGGATGAAACACATAGTACAGGCCCAGGATAACAGGAGAGAAAACCCACAGAGCTAAGTTAACCCTATAACTACAGCAGATCAGAGCTCTTCTAAAAGTTTGAAGAACTTCTAAAATAGAGGGTCTCCCTGAAAACATTTACATTTCAGGAAAGAAAAGTTGTTCTAGCTTAAAATATTTGGCACAAGCAACCCCATCTGTTAAAATCCTCACACCAGACATGATTGAATAGGTTTAGACTACACATTAAAAGGAAGAAAGTGAGATGTAGGTAGAGAAATGCAAAGTGAACAGGGAAGTTTTTCATCCTGTAGGGAAAAACAGCATGGGGCAGGGGAAAATGAGTTAAGATTGAAACAGCAATCCTTCCCCCAGGCACTTCCTTACAAGCCTAGAGCTGTCCTCTGCCATGCATGTAGAAAGTTGCATACAGCAGCCATTTTAGTTAACATTTCTTCTGGCAGTAGAGATCAGGTAGTTGGGCTCTTTGCAGGGGTGGTGGAAATACTCCAAGGGGAACTGGACTCTGTCCCTTATGGAGTTTATCAGATATTTGAACAGGTTTTGCAGGAGTGGTGGGTGTGGGTTTGTCTTGTGCCTTAAAACACAATCTCCTGAAAGAGTAAAAGGGTTGATAGCTACCTGTGCTCAGATTTGGTACCTAGAAAAGGTAGGCTTTAGGGCAGGGGGCTAAGCTTGACCCTGTGGAAGGTACAGCCCTTGGGAAGAGGAATGGATTAGAGATCGCTCTAGCTACAAAGCTTGCTCTCTCTGCTTTCCACAGAGCTCACTGGTGGCAAGGTCTAGTTTGGCACCTTGCTTTGATTACTGACTCTGGGTGCAGAGGAGGTTGAGAGTTATTACAGTTACCAGCTTGGTATCTGGAAAAGCCGGTGCAAGAAGTTAATTGTCCATCTAACTGCTTACCTGTGTCCAAATGCCCCCTTCCCCCCAGGTCAGGTGGAACCTGGCAGTAGCTTACAGAGCATCAGCTGAGCATCTAGTAGCACCAAGCAGCCTAGTCTTAGCACCTGGCAGAGCCCCACTGGAAGTTCTTGTCTGGGGCTGTGGTCAGCTGCAGTTGATGGGAGGAGAACCAGTGACTGGTTCATGCACATCCCCATCCTTAGAAACATGGAGGCACCTGTGGGTGTATAGCAGCTTTATTTTAATCAAAGCCCATTACGTCTAAAACCAGCATGGCGGGAATGGTTTTTATTTCAAAAGACAATATAAGACAGTCGTCAATTTTAGTATCAAAACACTTGATATAGGTTGTCCTCTAACTGGCCCCATAAACCACCACAACCAATGTGCCTCTCTCAAAGCCTAAGCTACACAATGCAAACCTCACGCAGATCTCACTACTGTGCCTCACCAACAGAACTTCAACAATGCACTGCACTGTGGCCTGGACCTGATTCAAGACAGAGCACTCCTGGGTAACGGGGGCCTGAAGGGATCCCCTCAGTGTAAGCAAAGCTCCTCACACAAGAGGCAGTTTTATACATGAGCTGTTACAACTGATCAGCAATGAGTGATAAAGCTCAGTGCAATAGCACTTCGTGAAGGCAGATTCAAACCCAGTGGCAGCAGTGGGTTAGAGGGGCTGCCTGCTTCTCTAGTCAATGGCCAAAGGGGAGTGACTGGCACACACAGGGCAAAGAGGCCCATGTGACTAATTCTTCCATTCATGAGTGTTCAAAGAGAACAGGTTTGGTCTTTTAAAAAAAGAAAAGAATCTCCTCTTCGCTTCAACAGCTCTGCCATTCAGGGAGAGAAACTTTCAGGCTGAGAAACTGAAGGCCCTTTTCTGGGCCATCTGCTCCTGCGAGAGTTCCAGTTCTGACAGGATGCGTTAGTGCCCCACAGAAAGGACCCTGCATTCCTAGCCCAGCTACTCCAACTTATCACCCAGCACCAGAACTCTCCCACCTCCGCTCCCCCCAGCAGTGGGGCAAACGGGACCAGAGCTGAGGAGCAAGAGGTTAATATCAAATTTTAAAGCCAACCACTTTTTAGGTGCCGCTTGTGAGCCCCAGAGTTATTTGGAATGTTTACAATGGTTGCTACAAAAAAGGTAGTTACAAAATGTGCACATCTCACGTTCTCCAGACATTATTGCATTGTTTGTATTTCCCTTAATGATGCTGTTTAAGGCTCTGCCCAACCTGGTGACCTTTAACCCTGAGGTGACTTGGCAGACGTTGGTTTGGTTGAATTGGCAAGAGAAGGAACCCTTGGGGTTAGAGGGCAGCTCTGGCTGGGCTGGCCCCCAGCGAGTTGCTGGGTGGGGCAGAGGCGATGGCAGGGATCATTTACATGTCGTTCAGGTCCAGCAGGGTCTGGTCCAGCATTCTTTGTGTGCAGAGATGCTCCTCTTTGGTGGATTTCAGTTTATCTAGTGGGAGGAAGAGTTAGACAGTTACCAGTCACATAGGCACAGCCCCTGCTGAGACCTGCATTAACTCTTTCCCAGCACACTGCTTTGGTTAGCTCCTCATTAGACTTCACAGCTTGCGGCTGCAATTGGCCCTGCATCCAGAGTTACTAGTGTTGTTCCTGGCCTCTGCCTCTTGAAAGGCTGGTGCTTCCTGAGCAGCAAGATCTCCAGTCAGTACGTGGCATGCAGATGTGGCAGACTGAAGCTGCCTCCCCCAGATCTCCCATTGCTTCAACATTATGCCTCTTACATTTCCAGATCTCAAACCCCAGAGAGTGGCTTTGTTTGGCCAATGGTAGCTTGGGGAGATTGCTGCAAACCCAAGCCAAAACATAATGGGCAATTCCTTTCAGCCACAGCCTAACGGGTCCCCCTCCAGGTGATCACATGGAGGATTTAAGAGCCTGGTCAGAAAGGTCACGGGACCACCTGCTAATAGCCAGACTGGACAGCAAGCCTCAGTTCTAAACACACACACTGCCTCTTCAGGGGGGCCGAGAGCGTGAGGAAGGGGAGACTATTCTAGGTCAACAGCAGGCAGTGGGCTAGCAAGAGCTTGGGATGCTGGTAAGTCTGCCCTAGAGGCTAAAAATGTGTTTCAGAAGCCAGAAAAGTCTATATCCCAGAGCTGACCAGTGGTCTGGATCAGCCTTATTCCAAGAGTGGCCCTGACATAACATGCAGGACCACTTCACATGCTGTTGAGCTGTTTGCTATTTAGACAGCTTGAAACAGGCTGCCTACTTACCCCCACCACTGTACACACACTTAGAGTCTCCACACAGTGTAATCGCTGCTGATTAGCGAAATAAGTTGTGCATTACTCTGACCTTCGGGGCAGTCCAAAGTTGGTTCAGTGAGGGCAAGGCAAGGCACCTTGCTAGAGACTCTAGAGGCAGCTCTGCCCAAGACACACATGGACCACAGGATCTACAGGCTTTCCCCTGAGCAGGCTCTCAAGGGGGATAGTTCCAAGCTTACGCAGGCTTGGCCACTACAGCAACAGCCGCCAACTCAGCAAGTCCTTGGACAACAGCAGCTCACTCCCAAGAGGCTTCTCCACACCCCAGGCCACATGGTCTTAACAGTGACCAGGCTTCTCCACAGGCCTTCTGGATGGAGCTTGGCTTTATGAAAGCAGCACAAGTTTGCATTTTGTCTTACAGACCACAAGGTCAGTGGTTTATTATCGTTAGAAACAGCCATCAACCCATGCAGCAGGACATCCTACAGACATTCAGCATATAGTAAGCTGGTCAGTCACAGCACTTAGACATTGGATATTGTCAAAAGCAGCATCTACAGCAACTCATCTAACAGACAGGTCTCCAGTGTAGCCAAGCCCCCACATCACACCTGACTGTCAGAGCCAGAACAGCAGCCCCCAGGGACTCCCCACTGCACTAACAGAGTGAGACTGCCCAGAATGATCAGACTCAGGAGGAATTACAGTCCTGGGGAGGTTTATGCATGGAGAACAGAGGTTACCTTGTGAAAAAAATAAGTACATTAGAGGATAGACTTTAGCTGCCTCATTAAATAGCAGTAATTGCACAAAATCTGCTAATCTGCCAGTCTGTTAAGAATGATCAGATTTCACTGTGGTCCACAGCACTGGTGCTCAATAAGCTTGTTTAGTGTCATTAGTGGGCCACCTTCTCAGTCACACAGATCATGCAGCGTTAACTTCAGCTCGTTAGAGAGCAGGCGATTTCTCTCAAGCTGGCTGTACAGGCGCTCTGCATCAGCAACAGGAGGATTAGGGGAAACAAGAGGAAGAGAAAAAGAGAAAGGGAAGGTTAGTAGAGTACCAAGATGAGCAAGTCATACAACCTGTCCCTAACATGGGGCATTCTGAGGATAAGTCCCAGCTTGCTTTTACAGCCGGAGGCATGGAGACAGAATCAGACCAGCACTGCCGACTTGCTTTTCAGCTCAGAAAGCCTGTGGTAGAAGCCAAGTGTGGCCAGATTAGAAGTCCTATTGAGGGCTTATGGAGGCATAGGAAGGAAGATGGATTGTCCCTGGAAAATGAAGCCTGAAGGGTAATGTGTGTTCTTTATGCCCAGGAACAGGAGAGCCTTTGGATACACCCTCGACTCTGCACAATTCAGGAAGCACATGGCTAGATCAAGACTAGCATTCAGGCAACCCCATTTGCTTACAGTGCAGGTATGTGACTAGAAACTGATGGGCACTGGGAGCTTTCCCAGCATCCCTCAGAAAGGAGGTGGGACAGCAGCCACAGTCCAGGACTGTCAGTAAGTCACGCTTAGCAGCTCATGATGGGTTTATAACATGGACACAGGACCAAAAGCCTCACCTGCTTTCAAAGCTAACAAGCTGAGAGATGGATCCCAGGCCCCTGCTGCTGACACCACCGAACCAACAGCAGGATGATCAGCCACAGGAGTCCTGCCAGCCCTGCACCCAGCTGCACCACAGACAGATGGTGGAAGTCTCAGAGCAAGGGTCTGATCTTCTCAAGCAGCAGCCTGCCAACTTTCCAACACCAGGCAAGTGGGCTCCAGAGCCATGTGCTTTCAGAGCAAAACTAGCCAAGCTAACTGCCAGACCAGTCCTGTGGGTAGCAAGAGAACCCAGCTCAGGCATAGGCCTTTCCCAGTCACCTAACAGCCCTCACTCACTGCTTTCCTGAGTGCCTCTGATTAAACACCCTCCCACCCACGCACGGGACAGTCATCTTTTGACAGACTGCCCCAAGGGAATCCTGGGATCTCGGTACCACCTCTTGCTGGGGGAAGGGAGGACGGAGGGGCCATGGGTTTGTTCAGCTGCACCGTATCATTAAGATCACACAGGTATGCACTGGTCAGTAGATGCCACTAGCCTAGTCCAGGTGTAAGCCCTTGCAAGAGACAAGTCAGCAGGCCTGACAACTGCCAGCTCCTCCTAGTCCCACCGAACCCCCTCCCCAAGAACGGAATTCCAAGTCCCTGGCAGCGTCCCAGTGTCAGTGGGAAGTCACAAGCTATCCTCTGCCCACCTCCTGAATCAAGCAACATGCTTCCGGGGGAAGCACTCAGGGTTTACATGTGTTCTCTGCCCTCAAACCTGCTCTTTGTTCTAATTAATCTTCAGCCTAATGTTAGATCAAGATCATGGAGATGGTTTCATGATGGCTCTGGCCTGGACAGCCACTGCGGTGATCCCCAGCAGATGGCAGTAGCACAAGAACCCGCCAGTTTTAGTTAATCGGAGCCTCTGTAGACTCCGCACCTGGAACCAACAGAGCCAGTTCCCCAGGGACAGGATGTCTGAGGTGGGGGCATGTTTGTTGCGTGCTCTGGGTTTTCTAAAGAGCCTTCTACAGTGGGCCTCTAATAGCTGAGCCTAGACTGCAGGTCCCAGCACAATGACCCCCCCTTTCTTGGAGCAGGATGGGGGAGCTGGAACCCAACCATTATTGCTGCTTGCTGGGACCCACTCGGTTCTGTTTCAAGGCAGTCTGAGCCCCTAAGCAGGCTGCCACTGCAGCCCTTGGTTGGGCAGGCTGGTCACCCTGGTGAGCAAAGCATGAATATGTAATGCCAGTGTGAGTGTAACGTCCTTGAGCAGTGGAGCCAGAGAAGGGCTTTCATGTGACTGTCCGAGCCATCTCCATACTGAGGAGCAGAGGGAGATGAGGAAGGAACCAGAGGGATTCCCACCCGAGTTCATTTAAAGCCCAGCATCTGGACAGTACTTGTTCTTGTGCCCATGATTTCAGCCAGACTGTTTGGTATGAGACACCCCCAGCCTTGCAAGGGTGGCCCTGAGGTTCTCACCAGCACTGCAGGAGGCTCTAGTCACTGACAGCTCTCTGCAGAGAACTGCTGAGCCCAGCCCTCATGTTAGCCTGCCTCTGCAGGTGCCAACCAAGCTGGTTGGACCACAAAGCTTTCACAACCCCAGGTCAGGAATTGCGGCACCCAAGCATCCATTCCTAACACACTACTTGCAGGTGTTATCTAGCATGACTGGCAGGGAAGGGGCCCTGCTGACACCCCAGTCCCTGGATGTTTAATTTACATTGAAGAAGCAGACCCCAGGGGAGCCACTTGGAGCTGTAGATTCCGATACAAGTGGCTGTTTCTTGGCCTCCCAGCCCAAAGGGAGAATGTTTAGTTCAAGGACAGGAAGCAGGGGCACTTTTAACCTCATCCCTTCAGGAGTGGCAACATCAGACAAGCAGGGAATGTTTCCAAGGGCAAAGATTTCAGTGTGATGACTAGTCACTTGTGCTTTGACACTGGGGCGGTTGGAGAGGTGTTTGAGAGAAGCTAAAGGAGGCTTCCATGAAGGTTACGAAGCATCGTCCACGTGTCTTCATATGGCATGAAAACTTCAGCATCTTAGAGCTTCTCAAGCCACTATAGCTGCATCCCAACAAGTCAGCATGTAGCCTTGTCAGGGGAGGGACTCTGTACAGCTCCTAGCAATGGTACCATCCTGACCGGGTACTGCTGTAATCAAGCTGAGTGAACTGGAAGGGGCTACACAGCTGAAGAGTAGAGTGAAGTGAGAGCAGGCTGGGGGCAAGTCTTCTGAACTACAGAGCACCTGGCCTCAGTTACCAAGATCTGGCTCATGAAGGGTTATGTCTGGACATTACACCAGGACTTCCAGGACAAAGTGAAACACTGAGGAACAGGAAAGGAGAGAGATTTGGTGAGCCACAGTGGGCAGCAGACGTGATGAGGTCAGCCTGGGTAGTGTTCATAATCCCAAATATTCTAGTAACTTGTGTCACTTGATTTACACATGCCAGTATGCAGCGTGACTGGTTCCTACCACCAGCTGTGAACCCAGCACTACACTCCAGGGGAAGATCCCACAATCCCCCATATCTGCTGTTGGAGCACTTTGGCCAAGAGGCATGCATGGATTTCCTACATTAGCTTCTACACCCCTCAGCTTGACAGGTGGACATTTTGCACTACAGAAGCTGGGATCTTGGTCTCCACACAGACCGAATTCAGTGCAGCCACTGGTACAGCTTTAGCATCTGACCAATCCTGTCCAACTGGAATTCACATGTGCTTTCCTGTGTTTGTTAGCTTTTGCATCCAGCCAAGTGGATCACTGACCAGGGTAAAGCAGACAAGGTGTATGTAGTGACTTTACAATGAGCTAGCATTTGACTGCATCCTGCAGGGGAATGAGATGTGAAAGCCATTAGCTACCAAGACCAGGATACAAATGCAGCTTCAGATATCCTGCTGCAACCCCAAGGAACCATTCATTCAGTCCTTATGGCGCACTCAGCACTTGGTATCGTTTGCAGATATGCAATTCGGACATGTGAGCCAAGAACAGACAACAGCAGAAGGAAGAATTTAGTGCATCAAATGTCTATATATTCCACTGACATGGGGGAGTTACAGGCCTGTCAGGCAGCAAGTCTAGAAATCCACTGCTCAGTAGCACCAGCCATTTCACTCACCATCAATGTATACATCAAGTTGTTCCTTAGAGTGACGTCATGCTCAAGCAATAGCAAGTACAAAAGGCACTTTATGACTCTACATGAAATATGCAGATGAGAACAAAACACCCCCTGCTTCCCTCAGCCCCTGTACCCAGACATACTGAAAAGGCAGCCCCTCTGAGCACAGCAGTGTCTGGCACAATAGGTCATACAGAGGAAGCTTTGTTTGAGAGCAAGTGCAGCACAACTGCTCCTGAGTTTCAGTGCAGTCACTGTTTATTCCCAGGGATGCCCTGCACACAGTCTAACTGGACACGGGCACTGGAATTCAGAGAGTAGCAGAAAGAGCACAAGTGAAGGGTGCAGATGCAGAACAAGCCACCAAGCAGAGAGGCAAATCCAAAGTGGTGTTTGGAATCACAGATTTATCTGTATGAAATAGAGAAGGAGACGTTTTAAGAGGCCCTTAAGGGTCTGTACACAGCAAGTTTGGGTTTATGGCCCTTTCAGATGTTAGAAACAAGGATGCTTACTTTAGAGTGAGTATCAGCCCCTTCCTTGGTTAATGGGCAAGGGAGCAGGCAGAGTCCACAACAAGCCACAAAGCAAGTTAGAGTAAACTAGTTTGGGCTACTTCCAGAGCAGTTTATGGATCGTCTCAATCCCAGGATCATGCATCTGATATTTGACTAGCACTAACTGCAGCCTCTTGCAGAACAATGGCACATTGTCACTCCTGCAGGAAGCCTTCTCTGGAGTAATTGGGAACAGCATTACTTGGCACAGATTAAATGAATTCACGCCCATCCTGGTTCATTCCAAGCTAGCCTTGTGTCATACTAGTATTGTACATGCACATCACAATAATCTAATTTAAGAGTTAGTCACAGCATGCTGACAGACACTGCTGCATTAATCTAGAGGCAGAGACCTGCAGGAAATACTACTAGTCTTCTGTGTAAGTTATCAATCACAGCAAACCAAGCAAGTTCTGGCTGTTTAGCAGAGGCAAACACCACCACAGCCAGCTGATATTTACATGGAAGTCATATCATTGAGGGCGTGGTCCAATTCCTCACTAATTGCTTTGTACTTCAGTTTCTGGGCATAGAGCTCATCTAAAGAGGTTTGGAGGAGAACAAAGGAAACAGTAAGAAAGGCAGAGGAATAGTCCAAATACCCAGAGGCAGGAAATGCAGCATGGAATCCAGGAACAGGGGAAAATGAAATTGGAGGTGAAAAAGCTGCGACTCAATGTAGTTGGGAACCCATCTTGCCATTTTGTTTAGAGACAGGACTAGGTTGGGGTAGTTTAATCAAGAAGTGCCTTGCAGGTTACAAATACCAGTTCCTTGAGGAGCAGGGCCAATAACTTCAAAGCAATGCACCTTAAGATGAGGTGACTCACAGGGTCACCTGACTGACTGGATCTGCAGTAACCAATCATGAGAGGTGTAAGCAATGAAGCAAGAACCACTCCCCACCCCATTTTGTGGGGGAGCTGAACTGGTTTTCCCAGCTAGAGGGCAGAGATCAGCTAAGTGAGTATTTTCACCTTAGTTTCAATATGAAACCCCTAGGTTACCATGCTTAGTGGCTTTAGTCATCTAGTCTACAGATGTAGGGAATTCCCATTACAGAGAGCATGTACAATTAGCAGGAGAAATCCTAGCATGCAAACCACACCTGTGTTATCTAATAATCAGCTGGAGAAAGCTAGCAGACTACCTGCCTTAATTAGAGGCCTGGAATTCAGTCTTACAAGAATTTTAGTATTGATCTTGCCAGCTCCACTTAATTCCAAGGGAATAGGAATTCTGGCTACAGTACAGCTGCTAGAGTTCTACAGAGTACCCAAGAGGACCATGTCTTTTTCAGTCTTAAACCAGGTCACTTCAGCAGCAGGCTTGTAGATCAGAGCCAACTGTCTCATGATCAATATGTTTCAAGTACCACATGCAGAGAGATTTTTGCAGTTGTTGTAATGAAGTTAAGCCTTCCACTGGATAACTGGCTTACTGTAAAACATCAGCCATGGAAACAGACCTAGAAAGTACAACTAAGGTGGCAGTAGTCACTGTACTGACATGATTTCTAGACTGAAGCTAGCTTTGCAAGAGTCGAGCTCTGATGTAGCCAAGAAGCTAGTTAGACCCAAGTCTTCACCATTTTGAGCTCCCAAAAGCTAGGAAATCAACAGGAGACACAGACTGCTTAAATCACTGCGTGAGGGCAGGCTGAGTTGTGGCCTTCCTCCACCCTTCAAGACAGATGAAGTCTTAACTATGGCTTTCCACTAAGAGGAATTTAAACAGGTTTTAGGATAGTGCTGAAGACCAGAGAGCCATTCCGTGTGTTGGGAGTCGCTGTACTCCGTGAGTAAAGGCTTAATGGGTCTATTATGACTACTTGCTTGTACCTGGTTCTAACATATGCCATGGATTTCAGCTGCACTAATCGGACCAACATCCTACTGTCCTGTCCCTACCTACCGAGGTTCTCAGAATGCTGTACAATAGCCTTTCCCCAACCCCACTCCAGAAATTTCAGGATAACTCGTTCGAGTGAGCACACAAATGCATTTTAAGCAACAAAATGCAGGGAAATCCCAGCTGCTTAGTCTGGAGTGGCCAGGTGACACCTGAGTGTCAAGCAGCAATCCAGGAACATGTCACACCAACACTTATTCAGCCTCAGTGCAGAGGCAGAGCTGTTTAACAGTAGATACCAGGTCCAGAGTGATTCAGCAGCTCTAATTTCAGCTCACACCACTTGACATCAGCCAGCAGGCTGAACCAGAGCAGGCCGTGCCCATAAAGTGAGTAACCGAGAAGGAAGAGGATTCTGATCAGGGTAGCCTGTCAGCTCCCTCCCATAAGCTCCAGTACCACCCATGCCACCTGGGGCAACAGACTCAGTTGGGCCATCTTGAGTGATCTTTGCCACTCCCTGGGTTTTATTTGACATCCCCAGTCCCCAAAACACACCTTCCAAGTCATCAATGGTCTTCTCCAGTTTGGCTACTGATCGTTCAGCAAATTCTGCACGGGTCTCCGCCTGACAGAAAACAGAGCCAATTAATACAGGGCTAGTCTGCAGCGCTTCACTTTGAATCCGTAGACACAGGGGGCCATGAGACTGATCTAGGAGTCTACCACAGTGAAGTCAAGCTAGAATGGCCAGCCTCAGAATGAGGTGCCCCATCCTGGCATCTGGACTGATGGCCAACAGCCCCTTTCAAGATGTTTATCCAAATCCCACACCCCTGGGAACATGCTTTCAGACCCTGGAGAAGTGGCCACTCACCTCTTTGAGTTTGTCTGTCAGGATCTTGATTTCCTCTTCATATTTATCCTCTTTTTGAGAGTACTGTGGAAGAGACAAGAGTCAAATCCCAGCACCACTAACTGCCTCCCACAAATAGGTCCTGAAGTCTGATAGTCACCAAGTCCAGACCTCAGCTGCAGAGGGGAGGTTAGGGGCTCACTCTTGCACCACAACACAACATCCTTGCCTGCAGATGCTGCACTAAGTGGGCCAGCCACAGGGAGGCTGGCCCAGCACAGTAATTCACACCATGCTTATTCACCAGCAGGTGGTTAGGAAACCAACCCCAGACCATGTGTCTGACATGCAGCATTAGGCACATGGATGAATAAGTCTGCTTCACAGCCAGGCAGCCAACGCTTTCCACTCATGTTGGATGTGATGCTTCCCCTCCAACCTTGGAGCAGCTTAAGTCAATGACCACCACTGTACAGATCCACCAACAGACATTGGTCCAATGGGAGATTACCTCACCCACCTTGTCTCTAGAGACAAATGAGTCAGACTGACACGCATGACTACTAGCTCTGCACTTCAAACCACTGGCACGCCCATGTCTGCAGCTCCCAGGGACTCAGCCTCATGCAAAGGCCATTACAAGTACTACAGACCAGGGAGCGTTCCCATCTCACTGGGTGCTCTTTAGCTAGGAGGCCCATGCAGGAGTGCCTGCAGGCTTCTGGCCCTTTGCAAGGCAGCCCTACCTTCTCAGCCTGAGCCTCAAGAGACTTGAGATTGTTGGTGACATTCTTCAGCTCCTCCTCCAGCTCGGAACATTTACTGTGGATGTTTTTAAAAAGGCAGGAGAGAAGGAAAGAAAAGTGGGAGGGAGACAACAGAGGAGAGATGAAAAAAGTGAATCCTTGTGCAGAGAAGACTGGAGAGCTCTTTAGGAGACAGATCTCACGTGACCACACCAGGTGGGATTTCACTTCCAGGCTGTCAGGAGAGTCTACAGGCAGCTTTGTAGGAAGTGAACACCCACACAGGCACTTAGACACCTATCCTCAGTGCCTTGTACACACTATAGCAAAAGCAAGGCCTTAAAACGGAGCAGCTAGAGCTGGATGCAGATTCATGCTGGACCCAAAGTCTTGCATGTAAAAAACTGAACATTAATAAGTATGCTGTGGGGAGGGAAGCTGTTCTGCTATGGGGCAGTTGCAGCTGCCACCTGCTCAGAGAAAGGGAGGTTTGCCAGTCAGCAGGAGAGAATGGAGCATTCCAGAAGTGAGAAATGAAGGAGAGATGCTATTAAGGAGCAGAGGGCAGCAGTGTGATGAGGAGGCCACAAGGCCTGTTTGACACTTTAAGGGAAGGGTTAGTACCTTTTCTTCGGCAACAGCCAGACACTTCACATTCTGGTCCATCAATCGAATCTGCTCATCCAGTTCCCGGCAACGACTGTTAGGGACGATCACATGATGGCACAAGCCAGGCAAGGGGGCAAAGGTCAAAAGGAGCAGCAACATCACAAACAAAGCCAAGCCAAAAAAGAGGGAAGGGAAGGGGAAAAACACAAAGAAGTCATGGTCACGACATGCATGTCTGGGTGGGAAGCACAACTAGACTTGCTGTACATGCACACAAGTGACTTTGTTATACAAGGCCTAAAGGATGCAACAGAAAAGCCCCAACTTCCCCCTTAGAGACCAATTAAAGCAGCCACACTTGAGGAAATAAAGGCCCTTACATTGCATCTCTGTGCATGTTGTGGATAGAAGTTAGCCAGCGACTCAATGCTCTGTTCGAGATCAGACTCTGGCACTGATGTTCCATGGCTACAGGTGCTGCTTTAATTCCCTGTCCAGAGGGACTTTGCAATTGCAGTTTGGTGCATTGTGCATTTGCCTCAGTGTCCCACAGCAATTTCCAGATAAGCTAATAGACCCCAGCTGCTCTAGTGACCCACAAAGCAGTGCTGGTGAAATCAACTAGACGGAGAGGGACCTTCTGATCCTGCTGGTACAAAGTCACTCCATGCAAAGAGGTTGGGCATCTCCACTACAAGGAGAACACACTGATTGTGATATGCATATCACACTCCATGCCCCCACATCAGAGACCAAGTGTTCATTTTCTCCTGGTACAAGTGAGAGATCAGGGGAGTAAAAGCTCCTTTGGTAGAAGAGCTGAACCTCAGCCCACACGTCAGGCCTTGTTTAACAAGGTTTGGGAAGTTTCAGGCATGTTAGTTCCCATGCAGAGGGAATCATGCAGATGAGTCCAAGGCAAAAATACTCACGACTCTGCAAGCTCAGCCCTCTCCTCAGTGCGCTCCAGGTCTCCTTCAATGATCACCAGTTTCCGGGCAACCTGGGAGAGAGAAAGCCACAGAGAGTTTTGTTCTTGGGGAAGGAGCTCCCAATGGACTCTGCTGTCCTGAAGCCCAGCTGGCCAGTTTCCTTACAAGAAAAGGGCAGCATGACCTCAGCTGGGTGAAAACTCCTAGTGCTCACTCAGGAAAGCACTTCCCACATCGGGATCCATTAGGAGAGCTACCTCGCACCTGGGTGAAGCCACGTGGGGCGAGAGCTTTGAGAGCCTCACCTCCTCATACTTCCGGTCAGCCTCTTCTGCAATGTGTTTGGCCTCCTTGAGCTGGATCTCCTGCAGTTCCATCTTCTCTTCATCCTTCAGGGCTCTGTTTTCAATCACTTTCATGCCTCTGCCCAAGACAAGAGGAAGTGAGGTGATGTACACAACTGTGACCTTGAACTGGCGTGTTACCCACCACAGTGCCTTTATGAAAGTCTGTTCTTGATGCAGGGCTGACAGCAACCAGGCATTTATACCTAAGCTATGTATAGGGGTCACAAGGAAGTTTGGCCTCATCCAGCAATGTTCCAGTTCAGTCTAGCATTGACTCAGACTAGGACATCTCTGGAGAATGTCAGGCCATGTCTACACTACCACTTATGTCAGCAAAGCTGGTGTCTCAGGGGTGTAAAAAATACAATCCCTTAAGCAACAGTTTTGCTGGCATAAATGGCAGCATGCACAGCACTGTCGGCAGAAGAGCTTCTCCTGCTGACAAAAGCAGCTCACCAAGTGGCAGTAGCTCTATTGTGTTGATGGGAGAGCAGAGAGGGCTACACAGGCGAGCTTACAGCAGTGCAGCTGTAAGCTCACTCATGTACACATGGCCTAAAGCCCCACCCAAAATGTTAATCTCTTTTCTACACAGAGAAAGACATGGCAAGTGCTGAGGCAAGAGGCTGATCTCCCTTAGTCTGCAGGGAGGACTATTATGTGGGTTAAACCATGTCCATTGCTGTTTTCCCCCCCACCCCACCCCCCATGTCTCCACCATGCATCTGCAATATCTGTGTAGAGCCGGAGAGGAGTGGTATCTGCAGGAAGTCTCGTTTCTGTAATGCAGCTCACCTTTCACTCTCATCTGCAGCTTTCTCCGCCTCCTCTAACTTCTGCAGAGCTGTGGCAAGACGCTCCTGGGCTCGGTCCAACTCCTCCTCTACCAGCTGGATACGGCGATTCAAGGATGCAACTTCTGCCTCAGCCTAGAGAGTTGATCACACCATGAGCTAGTCTACAGTGGGTCTAGCACTTACAGTAAGGGAGGGCTCCTGGGATCAATTTCCCATTCTGCCATTGACAGAGATGGAAAAGGAAAGCGGTGCCACATCTTTGACAGGCAGCGTTTCATGCAGTGAAGCTGCTCCACACAAGTTCCCAGCATACCACAAAGAACTAGGATTTCAGCTCAAGCAGACTTCTGACAGGTACCTGCCCAACTAACCTCTGCTTGCACAGATATTAGATCTGCCAGAGCATTTCCAGTTAACCAGAACTGTGAGAGGCCAACACTACTCCCTTTATCCCTATCATTCCATGAAGGCTGCAGCCAGCTGTTTTACACAGGAGACTAGTGCCATTTAGTGGCAGAGCTGTGACTCAGTGTGGCTGGAGGAAAGTTCCAAGCAAGTCAGCAACTGCAAGTTTATCTGAACCATGTTTGGAGGAGGCAGCAGCACTCTGGGATCCCCCGACTATGAGGGGCAGCACCAAAGTTCCCGGGCTGATCGCTGTGCTTAGGCCAGCCAACGCATGTCACTGCCAGCCTCAAGAGACAGGTTTCCAAGGTCATCTTGGAAACTCTGAACAGCAGCTTGATTTTGCTCAGTAGTTTAGCAGGAATTTGGAGCTAGAGGGGACATTTGGGGATATCCCATCTCCAGAACAGTTTTGGGAAGGGAATTCTACACCTATAGCAACAATGCAGCCTTTAGTTTCAGAGTCAGCCTCTCAATACGGGCTAGTGAGGAGCCACTGCAGCTATAAAAAGCTTTAGGCCTGGTCTACCTGTAGGACGTGGGTCAGGCTAGCTCCAGCTCTCAGAGCTGTGAACAGTTTCATGCCCCCTGCGCTGGTTGGACTGGCCTAACCCCCACTGTAGACCCTGCTAGGCTGACAGAAGAATTCCTCCATTGACCTTCTTGCTGCCTCGGAGGTGGGTTTACTATAGTGACAGAGGAAACCCTTCCATTGCTAGAGAATCAACAGCTACTGCACTGCAGCTGGGCCATAGCTCATGATCCAAGATCAGATGGTCACCCAGGTCTGCGCTGTGAAAAGCCAGCTGGGAGCCTGGGAAAGGGAGTCACTTGAGCTTTTGCTCTGTCAGCAGGGAGATTTGGATCTCCACTCAAATCTAGGCACATTGCTTTGATAGCCGCAACAGTTACGCAAGCGATTCCTCTAGTGCTAGACACGCCTTATAGGCTGCTGTGACACCACAGGTAGGTATCCCATGCACATTACAACCCAGCCTGAGGCTGCAGGTGAACTAGTACACTGGGCCAATGCCCATTCCTCCCCTCCCCAATCATGGGAGGTCTCTACAGCTTATGGATGTCTGCTTGCCATTTAAGGCAGTAATAAGAACCCTCCCCATCTGCCTTGGGCAATCTGATTTCTTCTTAGTAGCTTAGAAGTGGCACTGAAGGGAAGAGCCACCAAGGAGCTGCAGCTCACTTCAGTGCAGCACTAAGGAGCCTGGCAGGACCTTTACATTTGAAATACCCTAAGCACTGCACGTAACAAAGCAGCCTGCAAGTTGATGAGGCTTTGAAGGGAGCCAACTTGAGCCTGGGGGAGGAGCAGTGCTGTACCAGCTGAGCAATGGAAAGAAGCCAATGTTAGAATGGGGCTCGATATATTTGGAGTAAAAGCTCAGACAGGCCATTCAGCTCTTCTCCTTGGCTGGACCATTACAGAGCTGCATGGTGCCCTGATGAGCAGGGGAGAGGCCAGTACCATCCAGTGGCAGGGTTCAAGGAGTGCATCATGGGAAAGGGACCTCCCTAGGTGAGCACTTCCAGGCAAGCTCACCCCCAAGCCTCTTCTGTGGAAACCCGCACAACTGATGCCTGAAGAGGGCTGCCCTGGAGGAGCTGGCAAGTACCTATGTTTCAGGAGAGGAAGGGGATTAAAACTGGAAAGTTCAAGCAAAGGAGCTGGCCAAGAACTGGTCTAGTTGCCATCAGTGCACAGCCCGAGGAAAGTGAGACACTCAGACCAACAGGAGAGCACTCTCCTCCCCACAAGGCCGGAGAAACACCAGAATGGTAAGGCCCATGCCCTCACATACTGAGCAGCTGGAGGGGGTAGGATGTGGTCCCCACACCGGAGGGGGGGCAGGAAGAGAACCTAGCTGTCAGTTTCTGGCTATGTGGTGTTTTAAACTTGACTCAGCCCAGCTGTGGTGTGAAGAAGGCTCCTTCACCACTGTGGAACTGCTTCTCTACCCTCTCCCACAGCCACCCAGCTACTGCAAGGGGGCTCCACCATCTACCCTTCACTGCTCATTTGGGCTCCCTGCAGCTTACCCCAAGCAATAGGGGAATGAAATTCCTGACAGCTTTGTAAATGCAACAAAACCCTGCTCAGTTCTGTTACCTTGTGCAGAAGGGCACCCCCCAAGGTCACTCCACACCTGCAGAATGAGCAGCAGCCCAGGCAGACAGCCAGCAGTCTGAGGAAGGCAACACGGAGAACTTTGCCATCCTCAGCATATAGGAACTTGCATTTAGAACCTTGTACCAAGCCACCACTCTGTAGGACTTCCCTCCAGCAGCCAAGAGGGCTTCTCATACTAGTAAGGGAATTCTTTAGCCCTGCTAGCAGTAGCCTAAGATCAGAAGACACCACCTGTGCCCAACCCCCAGCTCTAGAGATCCCTGCCTCTACCCAGAGATGTGAACGAACACTTCACAGGGCTGCAACAAGCCAGGGTGGCAGTATACATGTTTCCATGACAACTGCTGGCTTAGCTATAATATGACCATACTGCAATTACAAAAGAATTCCTTATGAGGCTGCAAAAAGTGCAGAACCAAGACCAGGGAGTGGCCTCATTTTAATGCACTGCAGCATCTTTCCACTGCTAGACGTACATTGGAGCCCCTGGACTCCCAGGTAAGCAGTCAGCACTGCAGCCCACAGGGCACCTCCTTAAATTCACACACAAAAGTTAGGTGTTTGTCTTCTGGGCCTGAAGGCCAACTTCCTCATTTGAGTCATCCTGCTGTTCAGTTTAGACCTAGCAAAGCCACTGCACTGAACCTGCTGGAGTAGGCCACAGTGACAGCCAGCAAGACAATCAGTGCATCAGATCCAGCCCCTCACCTCCCCACTCCATTCATGGGCAGGCCATGCTATCTGGCTCAGACTATCCCTACACTCCCAGGAAAGTCATCAAGCAAGCTGCCTGGTTTCTGACCAGCTTGGACAGATGTCAGACAGTCCTGACACTTGAGCTGAACTGCTCAGAGCCACGGCTGTGCAGGATAATGCATCAAGAACTTGGAGACCCATTCTGGGGAGTTTGGAGGGCCCCGCACTCCCACTGATTTCAGCTCATTTGGGGATGCTTTCCTGCATAGTCTGGTAGTTCAAAGAAAGCAGCCCCTCTACAAGCTGAAAACTGTTTACTCCGTTTGTAAGTGTGGCTTAGGTGAGTGGGAGGCCAGTGAGTAGAAGGGCAGGGAAATCCCTCCACCTTTAGAGTCAGTTACATGTGCTACTGCTTGACCTCAAGACAGTGTAGGCAACTCCCTACTGCCACTTCTGGGTCACATGATCCCTTACTAGCTCTGGGGGAATAGAAGACCCCCTGGCAGTAAGCTAGAAGGCAACGTGGTTCAGTGGGTCAGGCACCAGGCTTGCAATCAGGAGATGAAGGTTCTAGGCTTGCTTACACCAGTACATCAAGCCTCCCTGTGCCTCAGTTTCCCCATAAATAAAATGTCACTATGGATGCTTCTTCCAGAAAGAAGCTGTGGTCTACAGAGAAGTGCGAAGTGTTTGACTGCCATAGGTGTCCTATGAGCCTGAGCAAGTCCCTCTGTGCTTAACACTCCACTGCCTTGCAGCGTGATTGCGTGACTAAGTGGCCTCAACATCTCCATGGAATATGCTGCAAGGGCAGAGTATTTGCCAGCTCAAGGCCTGGTCTAGACTATAATGTAGCTCCCATCAACTTAACTCCATCTCTGCAAGAGGTATAGCACTTAGGTCGACAGTGTCCGTGTAGACACTGCATTGCTTATATCACTTTCAGAAGCTGTCCCTCATGCCCTACATGAACAGTTACATTGGTGCATGCACTCCTGTTGAGGACATGCCCCGATGACACAAGGAGTGCTGTGTGGACATGGAAAAGTGATGTAATTACTGGGGTGGCTGTATGTCAACCTAAGTCACATCAGTTTAATTTTGTAATGTAAACTTGCCCTAAGACCTTGATGTGGCTGCTTCTTCCTGCCCCTGTTCTAGCAATTCCAGACCAGTGTCCATACCCAACCCTGCCTTGAGTACCTGCATAACAAGGACTCCAGTATTCAAGAGCACCGTGTACTGAACAATTCAGTTTTTCTGATGAAGCCAGTATTTGAGCAGGATGGAAAGTCTGGGAGCTTTCCACAGAGTTCCCGCACTGGCAGCATCACATGTGATATCACTTCATTTTCTCGGAACACTTCAGTCAGTTCATGCCAAGAACCACTTACACCTTTTGTGCTTAGAGCACTGAGCTAGCCAACAAGGAGGAGCTCTTCCCCCACTTCCCTTTTATGGTTCAGGATGGAGTCAGACATGAGAGATGCAAGACTGATAAGACAACCTATCACAGCTCAAGCCCCAAACCATTTCAAGTCCATGTCTCTGAATGACAAGCTAGTGCCGCCAGACTCTCAGGAGATGAGTAAAGGAAAAAATCTATCAACTGTCTGTTGGAGAATCCTTTCCACAGCTCCAGTTAGTTATTTACACCGTCAGCATGTTTAGACTCCAAGGGAATCGTGTATCTGAGGAGCTGGGAGAAGGCTGTGGTTATCTTGGGGCAAACTGATTCGGGGCAAACGTGAGGCATTACTTTGCTCCCCAGTGTAGAGTCTCAGGACCCTGCTCAAAGAAAGTTTCAGTGAAAGGGCAACAGAGGTAACCCAGAGAAGCCTACTCACCACTGCACACCAAGAAATCAGTGAAGCAGTGACTGAAACGCAAGGACACAAATCAAACTACAGTATGACACACTGGATTAGAACCCCCCCCCTTCCTTCCTCAGAAGCTATTCCTTCTGTCATAGATACCGCTATAATCCAGGATATCCCCAAGCTGAATCTCCTTAGATGGAGCCAGAAGAGTTTCCCTGGCCAGGTAAGCTGTGTTCAGAAAGCCACCTGGCTGAGTGATCCATGCCAGCTCCAGTTCAGAAAGAAGAAAGCTAAGGCAAGGAGTTGACAGACACCATTTTGGAGTAGCAGTTTCCAAATAGTTGTGTGCTGAGGTAATGCAGGAATTTATAAAAACCCAGACTAAGTTTACACAGATGTTCAAACAGGCCCAGACTGCACTTGAGTATAGATCTGAGTCATGCCAGATAAATTGGTGGATTTCTTAGCCAATCACTACAGCGTCCTGAGAGAAAGTAACCTACCCTAAGTTGCCACAATACCCAACCTGAATCACTAATGCCTCATGATAACAAGTCAACTGTACAGTGAGCAAAAAAATAATCTGTATTCTAAGTATCGCCTCAGATTAGTGGGAGTGTCCAGTGCAGCACTGCTGTAGATACGGGCAGCCTTTCAGCAAGGAACAGCCTGGAATGTGAACAGGCAGTGCTAACTACACACCTCTTCAAACAAACTACACGCCTCTTCAAACAGGGCCTGGGAGACAAAGGAGGAAGGCAAAAGAGGCAGCCTCAGCAAGGGAAGATTGTAAAGGGAAGGTGGGACCAGATCTCTGGGACTAAGTAGGCTCAAAACCTAAAGGAGGTCTTAAAATGCTGCTCTGTAAAAATCTTTACCTGCCCCCACAGGAATCAAGCCTGTCTTTCTAAAGACCTAGTAATTGAGCAAAAAAAACTGACCTACAATCTGCACATTCCTATTGCTATCTTTGGATGGGTGAAGTCTACAGCACACAGTACTGGAGAGAATACAACTGCTGCTTGTTACACTATTGCAACATGCAAGTCGCACCTGTAGGTCGGCCAGGGGCCACAAAGTTTGTGCAGACCTGACACTACATGTCTGACCAGAAGCAAGATCATCTGATACCTCATCTGAGGAGAGTTCTGCTGCAGGACCACACCCCTCCAGTAGCTAGTTCCAGTGCAGCTGGAGAAGTTGAACACAGAAGTGATTTAAGTGACAGACTCAGTGGCTGGCACACCCACTCCCTCTGTTTAGATGTGAAGCCCTCTGCCCCTCATACCAGTTAGTGAGCCAGGAGTGTTCCAATAACTGTAAAGATTTTATAAGAAACTTTGCCTAGCCCCACTAGCCAGGCATGGATATTTACACAGCTGCTTGTTCTACTAGAGGAGAAGTGGGGGTGTTCCTTGGCATCTTTACTCTAGCTGGAGTGTCCTCCAGAAAGTTTTAGCAGCCAACACTAAACTTTAGTGCCACTTATCAGCATGCATATGCCCAGCAGGATGAAAGCATTCAGGGCATGGCATTGTTCAGACGGCCAGAGCCCTTCCTCCAAGCTTGTGTCAAACTAGTGCTTCAGTGGAGGTGAACAGATCCTATCTTTCTGCATGTACTAAGAGTTTCCCATGTACATCTGAGGATGGTTGGCATAGAGCTTAGCCTACTTGGCTAGAATCCCACCAGTAAACTAGATTCTTTGGTGGTTCAAGATCCCTTCCCGCACACCATCCTAAGTTAGGCAGTGATCAGATTTGCTAAATTAGCATTAGCTTCTGCCATGTTTAGCACGTATGCCAATGGTCAAAGAGCTCACCACAATATGAGCTGGCTTATAAAGGCTACTTCTGGATCTAATATATCCCCTTGTTATTACCAAGGCAAGAAAGTTACTAAACAGCAAGACTTTTATTTTAGCTATATGCAAAGATTACTAAGTTAAAAGCCTCCAGGAGCCAGGGTGTTAAGCCCTGGAAGTTGGCACAACTAGTATTCAAGGCACTGTTCTGATTTGTTAGAACCAGCCATCATCTACAGATCCAGTGAGGTTGAACTGGTTTTACCAGTGACAAACCAATCCTTAGCAAAGCCACAATTTCAGTCTGTCAAAGGTTACTGGAGCAGCACCACTAGTAAGTTACATCTTGAGCAGAGACTAGCCTCTACATCTGCTTTCAGGGCACACTCACAAAGCCAGAGGGCACAGTAACAAAACCAATCTGAAGATTGACTACCATAGGAGATATTGCTTCCATATGCACTCACATCCTTGAAATATCAAGCCATGATGCTTTCAGCCCTAGAACAAGCTTCCAATAAGCTTGGAACACAGAGCTTTGGCTGCAGCACAGTAAGTGGCTTCCCATTTTCCAAAGTCAGATCTTTTTCTGACCACAAACCCACTGCTGGGCACAGCAGCAGAGTTATTTCTTGAGCTCAAGTTGCTGAGTGGTTGCTTCAGACTGAAAGCACAAAACTTCTCCATAAGCCAACTGTACCCTCAGGGTGCACACAGCTTGTAATCTTTTACAGAAATGGGCCTGAAATTCCAAGTCTGCCTGCCTCACACTAGTGTCACAGAACTGACAAAGGTGCCACCCCAACAGCTTCAGACTTCAGCCACGCCTAAAACAATCTTGGTGTTTTCTTCAACACCCATCAGCATATTATGTAGGTGCTCAGCATTCACAACACAGTAATTGCTGCACTAGAAGTGCTTTAGCTCAAATAAATAATGAACTACTTAGTAGGGAGGGTCCTCTTGGCTAATCAGGAGACCCCTGAACCTCCATCCTACAGCAGCACATGTACAGCAGTTACAGGCTGGCTGCCTAACCTCTAAGCAAGGAGCGCACCAGATGCCACCACACCCAGGAGAGGAGGCAAAGCTCACAACCAACGACTGTAACTCCAACCCGCAAGGAGGAATAGTGATGCCCAGCACTACATGATGCAAGGACACAGCACCAACGTTCCCATCCCCTCCGAGGCCTCCCTAAAACGGATTCCTCTGGGGCTCGGACAGCACATGGGCAGCACAATGCAGAGGAGAACACCCCAGCATTACCCCACTCCTCACCCACGGGGAACCCAGCCCCCAGCATCACCCCTTTCCAGGCTCCCAAGCCCACGATGAGCCTGGGCCCAGACCAGGCTGCACACCCTGGAGCACGGGCCAGCCCCCCACCGCCCCGCACACACGGGGAGGGAGCGTTTCCTCGGAGCCAAACTTGCTGCTTCATTTCCTGAGCAGGGAGCGGAAGAGACGCGGCCCCACCCCGCCGGCCGGGCCCGGCAACCCACCCCCACGGCTCGCCGGCCCGGCCCCGCCCTCCGGGCCCAGTGACACCCCACCCACGGGCTCAGCCCTAGCGAGCCCAGGTCCACCCCGCCCCGAGACCCACCCCCACGGCTCGCCGGACTAGCCCCCCCCCGGGCTCAGTGACCCCCCCCCGGGCTCAGTGACCCCCGGCGGGCTCAGCCCTAGTGAGCCCAGGTCCACCGCCCGGTGACCCCGCGCCCCGCCCCACCCCGCCGGCCGGGCCGGTGACCCACCCCACGGCTCGCCGGCCTAGCCCCGGGCTCAGTGACACCCCGGCGGGCTCAGCCCTAGCGAGCCCAGGTCCACCCCGCCGAGCCCCTCACGGGCCGGTGACCCCCGCGCCCAGCAACCCACCCCACGGCTCGCCGGCCTGGCCCCGGGCCCAGTGACACCCCGGCGGGCTCAGCCCCTAGCGAGCCCAGGTCCACCCCGCCCGCCCGGTGACCCACCCCCACGGCTCGCCGGCCCGGCCCCCCCCCCCCCGGGCCCAGTGACACCCCGGCGGGCTCAGCCCTAGCGAGCCCAGGTCCGCCCGCCGGGCCCAGCCCCGGCCGGAGGAGCCCGGAAGGCCCCTCGCCCGGCGGCGGAGCTGCGGCCCAGCCCCGCCCGGGCCCCCCAGCGCGGCGCTACCTGCTCGCGGTTGCGGCGCTCGGCCTCCACCTCGCGCTGCAGACGGTCCGCCCGCTCCTCCGCGTCGTCCGCCTGCTGCTGCAGCACCTGGATCTTGCGCTTCACCGCCTCGATGGTGGTTACCCCGGCCATGGCTCCGACTGCAGCCGCGCGCCCGCCGGCCCCGCCCTGAAATACCGGAACTCGCCCCTCCCCCGCCCGGGAAGTGACGTCCCTTCCGGCCGGGCGCGGGAGGACCCGGATGGAGTCTGCCGCGCTCGCCCGCTCAGGGGTTGCCATGGTTACAAGGCAGCGGCTGCGCGGGCAGCTCCTCCCTCCTTCACTCTGTGCGCAGGCCCCACCCCCAAAGCCACAACGGCCCCCCCGGCTCCGACCCCCGGTCCGAGTTACCCCCAAAGCCACAACGGCCCCCCCGGCTCCGACCCCCGGTCCGAGGTACCCCCAAAGCCACGACGGCCCCCGGATCGGACCCCGGTCCGAGTTACCCCAAAGCCACAACGCCCCCGGCTCCGACCCCGGTCGAGTTACCCCCAAAGCCACAACGGCCCCCGGCTCCGACCCTCGGTCCGAGTTACCCCCAAAGCCACAATGGCCCCCGGCTCCGACCCCGGTCCGAGTTACCCCAAAGCCACAACGGCCCCCGGCTCCGACCCCGGTCCGAGTTACCACCAAAGCCACAACGGCCCCCGGCTCCGACCCCCGGTCCGAGTTACCCCCAAAGCCACAATGGCCCCCCCGGCTCCGACCCCCGGTCCGAGTTACCCCCAAAGCCACAACGGCCCCCCCGGCTCCGACCCCGGTCCGAGTTACCCCCAAAGCCACAACGGCCCCGGTCCGAGTTACCCCCAAAGCCACAACGGCCCCCCCGGCTCCGACCCCCGGTCCGAGTTACCCCCATAGCCACGACGGCCCCCCGGTCTGTTACACCCCCTGCACCCAAAGCCGCACCCCGAAATCACCACCCCATGGCCCCCAAAGTCTGAGGTTCACCCCGCAACTCCCAGAGGAGCCCAGAGCAACCCGCACGGTCCAAACGCTTGTGGGCGTAAAGGTCAGAGCCCCTGCTAAGGCCCCAAAGCCACAAGCACCCGACGAGCCCTCCCCAAAGTCCCAGTGTTACAACCTCTCCGCGACCCCCCAAATCCCAGCCACCCCTTACAGGTCAAAAAAACCTGCTGCTAATAGACCTGGGACCCGTAAACTCTGCACACTGACAGGCTGCAAACAACCGTCACCCCTGCAGGGCTGCCACCTGCCCAGCTTTTCCCAGCAGCCTCCCCTGTTTTAGGGAGCTGTCCTGAGAAATCTGCCAGGGTGCTCAGCCCATGTGCCAGCTGGCCAGTGTCATGGGCTTAGGATCATCCTGTACATCCCAGTTTTTTGTACCTCAGAGGTGGCAGCCCTACGCCCAGGAGTCACCAGTCCATCCCCACAGACCCCAAGCCCAGGAGACCATGTACATATATGGGCATGAAGACTGTAATTCATGATCTTCACCTCCCAGAACAACAGCACAAGCCTTCACGGGTGCAGCGAGACATTCCACTCAGCTGAGATCACCCCACGCATGGCTCCCTCCTCTCCCATTTCCCCCCCAGCATGATAGCATTGCTCAGGCTCCGGACAGCATTTTGTCCAGGTTACTTAAAAGTAACTGAGTTAATACTCGGTAGCACATTTTTCATTTCGAAATGTCTTTAGCTTTAGGGAGAGGTGCCTGATCAGCCTCCTGGAAACCTACTGCCTTTATTCTGGGACTCTGCCCCTGACCTAGAAGGACTCCCCGCCCCAGCCCAGATTTTCTGCTGGGCACAGTAGAGAGCAGGGCTATCAGGGAATGAGTTATAGCTCCCTGACACCACTAGATGTAGGTTACAGCACCCTTGGGGTTGCACTAAACTGTGCCAGATGACTGTGGTCCCCAAAGGACCATATGCCAGCTGGGGATTACTGACGACTGCCCTTCTCTGCCCCCTATGCTAGGTGCAGTGGGGAAGGAAGAATAGGAGATTACAAGCAGGCAGGAAGCAAAAGAGGTGCTTAGCAAGGTCAAGAATCTGTCCCCCTTCTTCACAGAGTGAAAAGAGAGTTCAGATTCCTTCACCCACTCAGTCCTTGGCCTCTTTCGGAGGCTGCCAACCTGTGTGGCAGTTAGCGCTGTCTGTGACACGGGGGGAAACATGTCCACTATGAAATGGACTGAGGTGTCCACCTCATTTCACCCAGGCTCCTGAGCAGCCATTACATTGGGACTGAGTTATGAGGCCAGCTCCCACAATTGTACTGCAAGACTCATGCTGTTCGGTGTTTTCCATCAAGCCCGGACTCCCAGCATCATGTGATTAGATGGGACCCTCAGCTTTCATTGCTTCTAGCCCTTGGATTTGGAGAAATGTTTGCAATTGTGAATCCAAATAAAAAGAGCTCAGAATATCACTTTCACTATCCCATGGCTTTTACACCAACCTTCTGATTTTTGAGGCTTGATTAATTATTTTTTAATACTTGGTGTTGGCAAGATTCTCAGCAGCCCAGTGAAGCTATGACAACTTACGCTAGCTGAGAATCTGACCATGGTCACTTAGAACCTGGGCTGCATGGAAGGCTCCATAGCACATAACCACTCCCTTGAGACAGCTTCCTCCCCTTCCAGGGTTACATTTTTTTCAAAATAACTCACTGTTACCAGTGGGTCCAGTGCTTTAAAGTGCTGCAGGGTTTTCCCCATAGACATACCTGGAAGCCCACTAGTTTTAGCTAGCACTGAATACTCCCCTCACACCTCTAGCCCTGTTTGCTAGGCGATGCAGAACACTTTAAACAGATTTCCTGTGCTGTGAACTTGGCAGAGTCCCAGGAAAGGTTGCTGAGTTGCTGCTTATTTGCAGCCTAACTGAAGTTCACTTTTGTTTTTACTCATGATGATAACCCCGGTTACGCAGTTTGCACTATTGCACTGTTCCTGTAGAGCTTTACAACAGAAACACAATTTGCACTCAGTTCCAGCCAGTCTGCCACTGCAACTGCTGCATGATTGCCGCTAGCAAAGGGCTGCACATCTTTTCCATGGCACTATTTCTGTTCCCCTGTCAGTGTGCTATGACCGTCTAATGAAGTCACAGGTTGTAGCCTTCTCTCATGTGTGTGGAAGCTTTGGCACAGGTTCAAGAAGCCATGATCCGCCCCTGCTGCGGCCAGAGCAGCCACAGGTCAGACATGCTTGCCACACACAGTGTCAGGCAGGGAAGCTTGAAATATACCTGACTCCCCAGCCAAGGCCTGCTCTCCACACAAACTGCACTGGTGTAATTTCACAACGATGTAGGTATCTGTGCATGGACCATCTTAAATCGATTACAGCCCAGCTGGTATTGGTTCAGCTCGCACTGGGAAATGTACAGGTGCAAGCAAAGCCACTACAACCAGCTTTAAACCGATATGAGTGTGTCTACACAGAGATTTAACTACACTGGTTTTCAATCTGATTTAAATTAATCCAGTGCAACTTCAGTGTGTAGATGGACTCGAGGGAAAGTGCCTTTTTCTGCTGGGTAAAACTAACAGGTAGTTTTGTCCTTAGCTGTACTTTGCATGGTTGAAGTCCTGAGCTCTTTACTCCATCCATACTCGGAGAAAATCCCTACTGACCCAATGGAGAGATTTGCCGGTGTAAGGAGGCCCAGATTTGAATTTACTGTGCATGGTGAGACCAAGCCCCTGCGAACCTGGAGAGCCCTAAAAACTATAGCAAGAGGGGACTGGAAAGCGGGGCTGGCGGAAAGGGGAAAGAAAGAGGGCGAGATGGAGAGGAAAGAAAACCCCAGAACCCACTGACCAGAGAGGCCTCGATTCAGAAAGGTCCTTAAGCATGAGCCAAACTTTAAGCAGGGATGGAATACACTGGGATTACTCACACCCTTAAGTACCTTGCGGACTCGGGGCCTAAAGGAGGAAGCACCGAGCAAAGCCACAGGGGTTGAAGAAACATCCCCGGCCAGGCTGTGGCTGGTGTGGAGCCAAGTGTTCCTGTTTGCATGCCCGTTGCACCAGCGCTGCAGACTGCCCCTCCCCAAGGGCTTTACCAGCCCCCTAGGCTGCTCTTTAATAACTGGCTCTCCAGACTGGCCTTCGGAGCCAGGGGCTCTGAGCTCACCCTGCCTTCTTTGTCCTGTATCTCCCGGCAGCGCCAGATTGACCAGCAGGGCTTTGCACTGATTCCTAACTCGCACTGTCTCGGGAGGAACCCAGCTGCACCTCCGGGCTGCACCCAGGGCTGAGCAACTATCAGGGGACTCGTGTCTGGTTCCCATCGGCAGGGGACACTTTCTCCTCCTGGTTTCAACTCAGGCATTCTCCCATGGGTCATCGCATTCCCACCACGGGCAGCGGGGGGAGCGAAAGGTGGTGAAAGCTCCTTCATCTCTCAAATCCCTGTGGATGATGAATCTGAACAGCTTATCCCCTTCTAATTCCATGCAGCAGCTGCGCGGGACTCTGACGGCCCTTAGCCCCATGATTGATGGGAGGACGATGGCGCTGAGCGAAACCCTATGCCACTCGTGCCATTGTTTTCCTGGAAACCGCGGCCAACAATAGCAGCGCTATTGTTGGCGAGAGGGCCGCAGAGCTTCCAACCTGCCCCTGCCCAGGCCAACGATGCCGTGTTTGTTTCCACAGGGCCTGGCTCCTTCCACAGCACAGGGGACACAAGGATTCCTAAGGTCACGGGCAGGTTGTAGCTGGCCTGGATCCCAGCACAGGTCTCAGAGCCGTACAGCCCACATCTGTCCCCCGTTGTCTTGGCTTACAAACTACAGGTTCTCTCTCTACCTCCATCAATGGCAACAGCATCCTCAGTGCCACGTCCTCGCACCATGGCTGAGCCTTCTCCTCTGCAGCTCAGCTCACCTGGGAGCTGCCTGAGAGTGAGAGCTACCTCCCTGCATCCCCCCAGCCCATCAACTCTCCCCCTGGAAACACGCCACTCCCCACCCTGACAGCCCCCGGCCTGGCACTGTTTCCTCTCCAACTCTGCCTGCGCAGAACTCCCCAGCCTGGGTTGCGGGGAAGCTGCTCCCCCAAAGGGAGCTGTATTAGGCTTGCAAAGGAGCAGGAGAGATGATGATCTGGATCCCTGCACTAGATGTTGCTGCGACGGTAGGCCCAGATTCACTCCTGAGCCAGCCCTCGGAGCAGGAATTCAGGGGAGGGGGTTGCACCTTCTCTGTTCAGGAGCTGCTGGAGCCTGGTTCCAACAGCCACTAGGGCCATTGCAGAGGCAGAGTCTCGCTGGGGCACAGGATCATCCAAACCACTGCCTTTCCCGCCCCGGAAACGCCCTCCATCTTCCCCTGGCCTGCCCCAGAATCCCTTGCACCTGGGCCTCTGCCCAGGGGATGCAGACTGGGCAGTGCTTCCTGCACTGTTTCCTGGGAGGGTCTTTCTGCCCCTTTGCATCCATGCCCAGGGCGTGGAGCACAACAGCAGGTTTCCGCTCTGCTTTCCTGGCTGCTCTGTGAAAGTGGTGAGATGTGCACACACCACGGCAGGCTGCACAGCCCTGATCCCTGGCTAAGAGGCTGTGTAGCGGCAGGGGCCGGAAGAACCCAGCAGCTGAAAATATCCTTATCTCTCCCATTGCTCATTGTGGTCAGGCTGTGCGGTCTGTGACTCCACATTGTCACAGCTCTGCAGCTGCTTTCCCTGCCATGCCGCAGGGCTGCCCTGGGCACCACTGACCAGCACAGGGAGCCGGGGACGTCCCTTCCTGCGGCTGATTTTGACTGTGCCCTGCACCACCATGCACTCATACACACAGGTACACCCGCTCACTCTGTGTGCACCCTGCCCACCCTCTCACACCTGTGCACACTGCACAGCCCTGTGCACACCTTGCACGCTGCACACCCTCTCACACCTGTGCACACTGCACAGCCCTGTGCACACCTTGCACACTGCACACCCTCTCACACCTGTGCACACTGCACAGCCCTGTGCACACCTTGCACCCTGCACTACCTCTCACACCTGTGCAAACTGCACAGCCCTGTGCACACCTTGCACGCTGCACACCCTCTCACACCTGTGCACACTGCACAGCCCTGTGCACACCTTGCACACTGCACACCCTCTCACACCTGTGCACACTGCACAGCCCTGTGCACACCTTGCACGCTGCACACCCTCTCACACCTGTGCACACTGCACAGCCCTGTGCACACCTTGCACGCTGCACACCCTCTCACACCTGTGCACACTGCACAGCCCTGTGCACACCTTGCACACTGCACACCCTCTCACACCTGTGCACACAGCACAGCCCTGTGCACACCTTGCACACTGCACACCCTCGTGCACACTCACTCACTCCGTGTGCACACCGTGCACGCCGCACACCCACTGTCACGTTGGCACGGCAGAGTCTCTTCAAAAGGGATTTTCCTGCTGGTGAGAGGTGCCCTATCAGAGGCCCTTTATCCACAGGAGAAGGGCACTCTGGGCACAGGGCGAGCTTCCCCACACCCAGGCTCCCACCTGCATGGCTCAGCTCTGCCACCTCTTGTGGTGAGAGGGGAGTTCAGGCTCCGAGCCCCATCCAACCCTTGGCCTCTGCTGAGACCCACAAGAAGTGGGGCAGTCAACTGAAGTGTGCTAGGACCTGGACTGAGACGAGGGGCCCCGGAATGACCAGCAGCCCCCAACGTGCTGGGCTGGATTCGGACTGGTGACCTGGAGGTGACTAACCCTAATCCGAACTCAGACCGGAGTCCACTGTCTCTCTTGAGCCATGCGGTTTGCCTCGTGCACAGCGGGATGGAGGCTCGGGTGGGCTGCTGATCAGCCCTGGCGACGCTTTCTCAGTTCTCCGGTGATGATCTGTGCTCGAGGGCTGCGGATAAGCACAGACAGCCCAGCCTCCGGGCAGGAGTGACCACCAGGGCTAAGGAGAAAATCCCGGGTAGGGTGTCATCGGTGTGCCGTCCGCCTTCCCTGCCATCTGTCGCCTCTCTGATTATCACCTTCAAGTGCTTTAATTGAGCAGAGATCAGCGGAGAGAGACGTAAAGCACCCTGCACGCACCCCCAGACATGCACGGGCCCATAAGTGTGTGCGCGCACATACACACACGCACACACACACACACACACACACACACACACACACACACACATTCACTGCTCCTCCTGCCCCTTCTCTTCGCTCTCCCTCTCCCCTGGGGTGGTGCCACCTCCAGTCATTTGTCTGGCCCTCACTCTCCCCTCTAGAGCCTTCCTCACTCTCTAGCTGGGAATGAACCCTCGGACAGCTGCATGGGGTCTGTCTCGAGTGGCTGAGGCCTGCCCTGCCCTGGGGTTTGCTCCTGTTCCAGCCCTGGTACAGTTTTGTGGGCACAGATCCCTGGTGTAGACAGGATAAAACCCCTTTAGAGCAAGATCTGCACTGGGGCAGGTTAGGGGTCAGCTCCACTGGTGGAAACAGCAGCCGTGCTTGTCGGCCCCAGTCTCAGCAGCTGGATCGCGGCTGAAGCTCCCAGTGCAGGCAAGGCCTTTAACGGGGAGGGTGACTGATTCCTCTCGCTCCATCCC